>NC_064921.1:986316647-986964504 GCF_023897955.1 Schistocerca gregaria | reverse complement strand
GCTTTGCGACTTCTAATGAAGAAAGACTACAACTAAGTTCATTGACGAAATATATCACTGTGAGATGTGATGTTTATTCAGAATTCGCGCAAGTCGCGTAAAAGGGGCGCTAGAAGCACTATTGGCAGGATACAAGTCAGGTTTGCTTTAAATATGCGCCGTAACGATAATGAGCGTCGGGCACCTTTGAGATTGGACGTCATAAGCTGACGTTAATCTAGAATGCCTTTAAGACGACAAAGACGCCTTTATCAACAGCTCACTGAGTTTGAACGAGGTGACAGTGCTACTAGAATCTGAATATTCCTTCTGCGATACTGCAGAAGGACTTGCCAGGAATGTACACACTGTACGTGTTTGCTGAAACGGTGATCCCGAGAATGTACGGCCGCAAGAAGGCCGGGCTCCGGACGGCCACGTGGTACTATCGAAAGACCGTCGCGTTCGGCGTGTGGCTCTGGTGCATCGTACTGCATCCGCAACAGCAAACTGAACAGTAATTGACACCACAGCGACACAATGAACTGTTACAAATCATTTACTTCAGTGACAGCTCCGAGCCAGAAGCACTATAGCGTGCGTTCCACAGACTCCAAAACCATCAGCATTTGCAGCTTGAATGGTGCCAAGCGAGAGCTCACTGAAGGACAGGGCGGGGGGTCCGTTGAAAGCTGGTTCTGCCTCGGCGCCAGTGATGGCGGCATGTTGGTTAAAGGAAACCAGTTGAGGTCCTGCAACCAAGTGACTGAGTGGTAGACACACTGGGCCTACAGCTGGAGTTATGGTCGGGGGTGGAATTTCGTATGACAGCAGCAGCATGCTGTGGTTATCCCACGCACCCTGACTGCAAAACTGTACGTCAATCTAGCGATTCGATTTGTTGTGCTGACACTCAAGACAGCATTCCACGGGGTGTTTTCCAACAGGATAACGCTCGCGCATATACCCCTGTTGTGACCCTCCATGCTGTACAGAATGTCGACTTGTTGCTTTGGCCTGCTGGATCACCAGATCTGTCTCCATTAGATCACATATGGAACACCATCGGACGACAACTCCAGAGTCATTCACAGACAGTGTTAACCGTCCCTATATTGACCAACGTGCAACAGGTTTGGAACTCCTCCGACAAACTGATATCCGGCAACTGTACAACACAACGAATGAACGTTTGCATGCTTGCATTCAACAGTCTGGCGGGTACATCTTTTATTAATGTCCCAGCATTTCACATTTTCAATGACTTATCTCCCGCTTACATTAATCTGTGATCTTGCAATGTTAAGCACTTAAATAGACAAATGTATTCCCGAAATTTCACTACGCTACATTAATTACTTTTTCTGCTACAATTTTTTTCCGTTAGTATACAACGAAGTAACCTCTCACGCCGTAACACTTCACATACGTGTCTAGTATCACAAAAGGATTGACTGTGGGGTGCATTTGCAGTTTGTTTTGACCCGGCATCGAATTTCTCACAGTGATTAACAGACATAATTTCATGCTTTCTATTGCATGGCTTCCTGAATAGCTTCTGAACTTCATATAGCAATAAGAACGACTGAAATTTTGTTTCTAGTCGTCTATAATGTAAAAGTATTATTTGCTCTAAAGTATATAAATTACTACCCACTAACGTAGTAAAATAAAATAACTCCCACCAATATCTTAAATCATGTTCTCTTCAAAATCTATGGGCAATTCGTCGGTTTTCTGAATAAACCTCAAAACTTTCACTCGGCAGACAAAGACTCACAATTTTTTGTTATAGAACTACGTCCGTCTGATATAATCCATTCCCTGGGAGTGGATTTCCCGAGTGGGTGATAAACTATGTAAACTACATCTACCGTTTTGTATGTTAATAACGATTGATAGACTTTTAATATAACTTCGTCATTCGTTCATGACAATGGTACTGGCAGCGGTGATCACGCTGCAGTTGAGACAGCAACAGAAACTCTAGCGTCATAACAATGGACGCAGTAAGAATAACAGAACACAGCAAGGCTGAACTAAATTAAATGATGTAGAATAGTTTTAAAATCCCGGAGGTGAGGATTGCGAAGTAAAATTCTCGTTACCAGCCTTCGGAAAGGAAATGTATGTGAATAGCCGGGTCAAATGATGAAACGGAAAGTTTCGTCCCAGCCTAAGCGCAGCAAGTAAGAAGAAGATTGTGTGCAAAAGGGTTACAGTGTTCCTGCAGAGAATAAACAAGAGTATCCTAGGCGGACTGGACTGAGGTAGAAGACGTAAGTATGACTACAAATAAAATTATTTGGATTTGGGAGTGTGGCCAGGTAGATAGATGGAAGTTCAACCCAGGAAATTATTTGCTGCATTGTAAGCGAAAAGAATAGGTCGAGACTACAATATAACGGGACGTGGGCGTGTGGCATTAGAACTCGCGTAGAAGCAATCTATATTCGTGTGGCTGAAAGCTGTAAAGCATGAAGTATGGAGGTGCCTTTATCTAGCAGTGAATGTGAAATGGCTGATGATGACGATCGAGGTCAGACCTAGTATATCAAGGAACAGGCAATCAATGTACGATCCGTGAAATAACGCAGTGAGATGTATAGTGTCACCACATAGTTTTTTAACCACCTGACACTAATTTCAACCCATCAATAAAAGACAACTCGTAATTTAATAATACGTAATAGATGTAAACAATACGAACAAATAAATGTAACTCATATATCAGTGAAATAAAAATCAAAGAAATAATATAATGAAAAGTTCGTTATATATATGGGCATATTTAGCTCATGCTTCCCTTATGTAGGCTTTGCAAACCAACCTTTTCCTGTTACAAACCGCAAGCTTTCTTATTTCTTAGTTTTTATTTTATGGCCTTTATTCTTTCAGATATTTTTTTTCTTTCTTCGTCTTAGTTCACTCTTCCTGTAGACCTGTTATTGATCTTTGTTCGTAGCCTGGTTTGTGTGTCTTTCAGTATTCTGGTTTTTTTCTGTTTTGTTTTATAAGTCATCTACTGTAATTTGGAGTTCTCTTTTAGTAGCTTCCTTAATTTCTTCTTCTTGCGTTACGGCCTCAGTAGGACATTCTCTTATCCATTTAACATTGCTCTTACTATTCCACAATTGTTCAATTATTCCGTTACTAATTCTGTTTTCTGATGTTATCATCAGATGTCCAATGAATGCGATGTGCTTCTTTCTGATATTGCTCATGTCTGGTTCTGTTTTCTTGCGTACTGTTTTTTTCTGAAGCTATTCTCCAATCCCCATATACTCGATATTGTTTATTTATACATGCCCTAATTATTCTTCTTTCTGTCTTTCGAATATTGTCAATTTCTGTCGTATTAGTTGTTTTGAAGATGGTTTCAGCTGCATAAGTTATTTCTGGTTGTGTAACTGCTTTATAATGTTTTAATTTTGCATCTATGGATAGGCTTTTTTTGTTGTATGTGGTTTTAGTAATGTAATTTGCTTGTTCAGTTTTCTTATTCTATTACACCATGATGGTTTCTCATTTAGATTCTAAGTTAGAATTTCATCTAAATAATTAAATTCTTTAGCAATTTTGATTTTTTGTTCTATTATAATTTTGATTGCAAGTGGTGCGTCATTTAGCATAATCTCTGTTTTCTCAACTGATATCCTGAAGCCAATGTTCTGTACTATTTCTTGTTCTTATTTTACTTGTTGTCTGGTTTCTTGAACACTGTTGGTTAATAGAGTAAGATCAAGAGCAAATCCCAGCTGTTCAAACTTATATTACTTTTAGCACTTCTGATTCTTGTGGTCTTTGAGTCAACCTTATACCATTCTCTCATTATGTATTCCAGGGCACAGTTGAAAGGTGTTGGTGACAGACAGTCAATTTGTCTTAAGCCTGTTTCTATAAGGAATGTTTATAAATTTCTCCTCTAAACTAAACTTTCGATTTGGTGCTGGTTAGAGTAAGACTGGCGACATGCTACCTGACTTTCGGAAAAATATCATTCACACAATTCCCAAGACTGTAAGAGTTGACAAGTGCGAGAATTACCGCTCAATCAGCTTAACAGCTCATACATCCAAGTTACTGACAAGAATAATATACAGAAGAATGGAAAAGAAAATTAATGATGTGTTGAGTGACGATCAGTTTGCATTTAGGAACGGTAAAGGCACTAGAAAAGCAATACTGACGTTGGTAATGGAAGCAAGGCTAAGAAAAAATCAAGACACGTTCATAGGATTTGTCGACCTGGAAAAAGCTTTCGACAATGTACAATGGCGCAAGATGTTCGAAATTCTGAGGAAAACAGGGGTAAGCTACAGGGAGAGAAGGGCAATATACAATATGTACGAGAACCAAGAGGGAATAATAAGAATGGACGACCAAGTACGAAGCGCTCGCATTAAAAAGAGTGTAAGACAGGGTTGTAGTCTTTCACCCCTATTGTTCAATCTGTACATCGAAGAAGCAATGACGGAAAGAAAAGAAAGGTTCAGGAGTGGAATTAAAACTCAAGCTGTAAAGATATAAATGATACGACTCGCTGATGACATTGGTGTCCTTGGTGCAAGTGTAGAAGAATTACATGATCTGCTGAATGGAATGAACAGTCTAATGAGTACAGAATATGAATTGAGAGTAAATCGAAGAAAGACGAATTTAATGAGAAGTAGCAGAAATGAGAACAGCGAGAATCTTAACATCAGTACTGATGGTCACTAAGTAGATGAAGTCAAGGAATTCTGCTACCTAGGCAGTAAAATATGCAGTGACAGATGGAGCAAGGAGACGTCAAGAGCAGACTACCATTGGCGAAAAGGGCATTTCTCGTCAAGAGAAGTCTAGTAGTATTAAACATAGGCCTTCACTCGAAGAAGAAGTATCTGAGAACGTACGTTTGGAGTACAGCATTGTATGATAGCGAAACATGATCTGTGGAAAAACTGAAACAGAAGAGAACCGAAGCATTTGAGATGTGGTGCTACAGACGAATGTTGAAAATTACGTGGACTGATCACGTCGGGAATGTGGAGGTTCTACGCAGAATCGGAGAGGAAAGGAATATGTGGAAAACACTGACAGGGAGAAGGGACAGGATGATAGGACATCTGTTAAGATGTCAGTGAATGACTTTCATGGTACTAGAGGAAGCTGTAGAGAGTAAAAATTGTAGAGGAAGGCAGAGTCTGGAATACATTCAGCAAATAATAGGAGATGTAGGTTGTAAGTGATACTCTGAGATGAAGAGGTTGGCACAGGAGAGGAATTCGTGGCGAGGAACATCACACCAGTCAGAAGACTGACGATAAAAAAAGAGTAAGTCCTATTAATTTAATTGTTTTTCAATGAAGTCCCAGATTCCTTAAAATTTTTAGCACTGAAGGTCTATGGAAGCAACATACGACTTCTTAAAATCAGAAAATGTTTCTTTTAAGTATGTCATAATAAATTTTAAACTAATGGTTTGCTCTGCACAGCTTCTGCATGGTCTGAAACCTCCCTAGTATTCCACTAACTCCTGTTCTAGTTGTTGCTTCAGTCTTCCATAAAGGATCTTGGATAAAATGTTGTGCAGTCTAGGAGAGAGATCCCTCTGTCGTTGTCTGTATTAGTCTTATCCTCCCCATTGTGTAGTGGGTGTATGATGGCCGTGGTACAATGTTCAGGGAACTGTTCTGTTAGAGTATTGTGTACGGAGATTTTGATTGTGTTCTCTTAAATATTTCCACATTTCAACAAAAACCTGATCTTCTCATTATGTCTTATAATTTTTCTTGTCGTTTGAGGTCTCTTTCTGCTTTATAGAAAGTTGGGGGGGGGGGGGGGAGGCCTCTAATTTGTTAGGTTCGGTTTAAATTGGAGTATTTACGTCGATTTGTAAGAGTTCTTTGAGTTTTTCACAGTTAAAATGTTGAAACTTCCTGGCAGATTAAAACTGTGTGCCCGACCGAGACTCGAACTCCGGACCTTTGCCTCTCGCGGGCAAGTGCTCTACCAACTGAGCTACCGAAGCACGACTCACGCCCGGTACTCACAGCTTTACTTCTGCCAGTACCTCGTCTCCTACCTTCCAAACTTTACAGAAGCTCTCCTGCGAAACATGCAGAACTAACACTCCTGAAGGAAAGGATATTGCGGAGACATGGCTTAGCCACAGCCTGGGGGATGTTTCCAGAATGAGATTTTCACTCTCCAGCGGAGTGTGCGCTGATATGAAACTTCCTGGCAGATTAAAACTGTGTGCCCGACCGAGACTCGAACTCGGGACCTTTGCCTTCTGCATGTTTTGCAGGAGAGCTTCTGTAAAGTTTGGAAGGTAGGAGACGAGGTACTGGCAGAAGTAAAGCTGTGAGTACTGGGCGTGAGTCGTGCTTCGGTAGCTCAGTTGGTAGAGCACTTTCCCAGCTGGGAGGTGAAGTCACCCAACAAGATCTTTACATTTTTTTATTATGTTCACAGTTTGTTCGAGTAGGACCCAAAATTTATCTCTTCCTTTGTTTTTGATAGAAAATTATTTTCATTTATAGGCGCACGAGCATTTGTTATTATGAACATTTTGTTCATTGTTTTAAAAGTCAGAGTTGCATTTCTTGGTGAAATTGCTTAAAAATCAGTTATTGAATCTTTTTCCATTATGAATTCTATATCCTTGAGATTCGAACAGGTGCTCTATCGCGTTTCTCATTTCTTGGAGGCCTACTATTAAAATTTGTGGTTATTTAATTCATCTGTGAAATTCTTGAGTTTTCTGGCCTTAAGTGGTGAGTTGGTCTTTTGTGTTGATACTTAAAATTTATTTCCTTATGTTGAATCTTCTTTTTGTGTGTCAAGATGCAGTTGGGTGATTGAAAATGCTACGAGTCATTGCTATCTTCTAGTTTACTATCCACCGAATCCGATGAAGCCTTTACTAGCAGCCTTATTGGGCAAGGTTGTGGTATTTTTTTCCTAAAAGACCTTTACGTATTTGACTTTCAAAGGTAATGAGCCTTAGCTGGAGCAAGCTCCGATTTACAACTGCAGTTGTTAACCGCATAGGGTGTATTTGGTCGACGAGAGATATTTTATTTCACTCAAGACCGACGGCAATCTGGTTAGGACCCGTATCCGCCACCGGGAACACGGCACGTAGGAGTATCATCTCTGCTCCTGCTACTACAGAAACGTTCTTCATAAATTAGGGAGTTTGAGTCTTTTGTTCACAGGTATTTTGAGCTTACGCAGGTGTATGCATAGACAATTTACACAGGGCTAATCACCTGAAACTTGCACCGCAAATATTACGGAAATAGAAAGTGCTATTGATGTGCGGTTTTCACAGAATGGTTTGGTAGTCAGGGGCCAATATTGTTAGCCGATCAACATATCGTAATAATACTTATAAAGTTTATTTTTTGTGCAAGCACATAAAGGAAAAAATGCTTATTGACATTAACAAACTAAAAGTAATGTAAATTAGACTGTTAGTGGTGTTTGTTGCAAGATTCTAGAGCGAGTCGTTTACGAGATATCGTATTTTAAAAGGCTTCCACACAGACACTTGTAAAATACCTGTGGTAGCACACATTAAAAAAACAAAGTGCATACGCTATTTATGTGGGATTCTGATTAGTAACGAGACAACAGACTTTTCGCCACAGCAAAAAGTCTACAGGCGTCAAATCCGGGGAACAGGCCAGGCGAGATACACGTCCTATGCATCCAACCCAACGATTTGGAAACAATTCGTGAAGACACGTTGTAGTACTTCGTGCACTATGGGATGGACAAATATTCAAATATCTCTGAGCGCTGTGGGACTTAACATCTGAGGTCATCAGTCCCATAGACTTAGAACTACTTAAAACTAACTAACCTAAGGAAATTACACACATTCATGCCCGAGGCAGGATTTGAACCTGCGCGTGGGATGGACAGCCACGATGTTGGTACCACAGGTTCCTCTGGGAAGGAGCATCTTCTAGCATCTGTGGAAGATGGTCTGTTAGTAGGCTGCGATACTTGTTCGCGTTCAGTTCTCTGTCTATGAAAAACAGTCGTAAGAGCTGACGGTTGACTGTCTCTCACTACACGGTTACAGTCCATGGATGCTTTCGTTCCACTGACGAAGCCAACGGGGATCGTGAACAGACCAATGAAAGGTACATGTAGCTTGTTCACTAACCAAGAGACATGATGCTTCTGGAGTATCCTGTCTTAACGCTCATGTAAAAGAGTTAACACGATTCTCATAACCGTTTCCACGTAGCTCTTGATGGAGAGCTATGTGGTACGGATTGAACCTATGTCGATGGAATATGTGTAAGGCACTCGCTTGACTAATGCCACTTCCTCACGCGATTGCGCTGGAGCTAACGTGCGAATCAACAACAGCAGCAGCAAGAACATTAGTCCCCCCCACGGCCACATTCTGTCGTTTCTTGTTTCCTTCTGTTACGTTGTCAAGGTGTTAGATTACCACTTTCACGTAACTGGTTGAAGACGTTGATGAATAATTGCCGAGATGGTTGATGTCTATTGGGATATCTTGCCGCGTACAGCGTACAAGAACGAACTGCATTCTCCCTGCACTCTCCATACACCATGAGTATAACGCCTTTTTCTGCATTGGTAAATCCCATCGCCCACTCACGGCCTACTGCTTCGGCTGTTACACACTGAGTACCAAATCGCAATGCACTCAAGGACCACACGAGCACACTGTAACTAAATGTAACAACATTGTACCTACAAACTACGCAGGTTAGATGGCACAAATAAGTGTCAGTGTGGAAACTTTTCCAAATACGATATCTCGTAAACGACTCGCACTAAATTCCTGCAACAAACACCACTGGCATTCTAATTTACAATACTTTTAGTTTTTTGATGTCAATAGGCATTGTCACCTTTTTTAAAAAAAGTGTATGTTTGATCAAAAAATAAACTTTCTAAGCATTATTACAAGCTCTTGATTGGCTAAGAATACGAGCCTCAGACTACCAGTCCGCTCTGTGAAATCCACGAATACAAGCGGTAGAAACTCACGGCGTGTGCAGCGGGCATTATCTTTCTGAAATGAGCAACAAAACGGGGCGTAGAATATCGTCGACGAACCGCTGTGCTGTAAGGGGGCCGCGGATCACAAAGATGTCCTGCTATGAAATTTTAGTCATTTGACCATCGGGCTCCGTTCGAAGTGGGACTCTTCACTGAAGACCAGAGATCACCAAACTTTTTTTTCACAGCAGGCCGAATAACTGAAAACATGAAGAGCGATGGGCCGACCTGAGTGGCCGAGCGGTTCTAGGCGCTTCAGTCTGGAACCGCGCGACCGCTACGGTCATCAACAGCAGTTTCCGTTTCCGCAGTATTTGAGGTGCAAGTTTTAGATGATTCCACATCTACATCTACCTGGTTACGCTGCAGTTCACACTTAAGTGCCTGGCAGAGGGTTCATAGAACCATTTTCATACTACTTCTCTACAGTTCCACTCTCGAATGGCGCGTGAGAGAAAGGAACACCTAAATCTTTCCGTTCGAGCTCTGTTTTGTCTTATTTTATTATGATGATCATTTCTCCCTACATAGGTGGGAGTCAACCAAATATTTTTGCATTCGGAAAGATCTCGCCGCAAAGAAAACCGCCTTTGTTTCAGTGACTGCCACCCCAACTCGCGTATCATATCAGTGACACTCTCACCCCTATTGCACGATAACACGAAACGAGCTGCCCTTCGTTGCACTTTTTTGATGTCCTCCGTCAATCCTATCAGGTAAGGATCCCACACCGCGCACAAATATTCCAGCAGAGGACAGACAAGTTTAATGTAGGCTGTCTCTTTAGTGGGTTCGTCGCATGTTCTAAGTGTTCTGCAAACAAACCGCAGTCTTTGTTTCGATTTCCCCACAATATTATCTATGTACCCTTCCTGATTTAAGTTGCTCGTAATTGTAATTACCAGGTATTTAGTCGAATTGACAGCCCTTAGATTTGTGCGATTTATCGTATACCCAAAATTTTTCGGATTTCTTTTAGTACCCATGTGGATGACCTCGCACTCTTCTTTGTTTAGTGCCAATTGTCACTTTTCGTACCATACAGAAATTCTCTCTAGATCATTTTGTAATTGGAATTGATCGTCTGTTGATTTTACTACTTTTCCCCTTCTGTAGCTGAAAACATGTAAGTAGCTTTCATAGTCGAGGAAAATCACTGTATCACTTCATTATGTAAGCTCGAAATACGCATTAATTTCAGAATTAAACGCTGTGTTATTGAGTCTGTTTCTATAAAATCGTGCGAAATTTGCATAAGAAATAAGACGTGCCGTATTATATACGAGTAGTTCGTGGTAGGCGAGAGTTAGCAGTAAGAATGCACTTATAGTCACTTCCTTTGGTTAAAACGGTTTATTAAAAATCACTCAGTCCTCCTGATGATGGAGGTGAATTGTTCCAAAACGCATTCTGGAACTATAAGTCACTGGTTAGAGGTATTATAAGTGGTTCGATTGCCCCTCGCTCGCCTCATGCTACCTGCTGACTGTGCGAGTCATATTCGCCTCGAGCAGCCTCCCTGTCTGATGCAGAGCTACCGGCTGAGCTGCTGTTACGTGGAGCGGTTTGGCAACAGGCCGCTCTCCAGAGACTGAGACGCTTCGTGCGTAATGACTCCGTGACAACGGGACATTAATCATCCAGCTAATGGCTCTGTCGCCAGGGAACGCCGCAGTTAGCTCGCTACAAGCGGCCACTCCGTCAGGCATTAATTACCAAGTCATCTCGAACCGTTATTGTAAATAGAACGTTGCAAATTTTTACTCTCCTCCTCAGGACTTAACATCACGGTTATTATAAAATTGTATAATATTGAAACATGGCTTCCAAGTGGGGGGGGGGGCACAGAAATTTATTCAACAGGGGAACTATTCAAAAACTGTAATGTATCGTGTTACAGATTTATTGGGTTTGAGATCATATCGCATATAGCTTTATCGCAGTTTATTAAAATGCTTCTTTAATTATGACGTCATCTTGACTCTTTTTTTGTTTGCGAAACTGCATATCTAATCGTTTTAATGGACTTCATGCATTAGTTTTAGCCTTTCTACTTTTTGAACGGGTTGGTATAATAAAACTATCCAACTTATTTTTAAAGCAACATTTTTGGGATTGGTTGATAAAGTGCCCCATGGGCGAGTATTCGACATGATAAATGTGGTAAGCCATTCATATAATAGCTTCAACTTGTCCGGTCTAACCCACTCCTAATAGCCTAGTGCTGAACAAAAAATGGTTCAGATGGCTCTAAGCACTATGGAACTTAACATCTGAGGTCATCAGTCACCTAGACTTAGAACTACTGAAACCTAACTAACCTAAGGACGTCACACACATCCATGCCCGAGGCAGGAATCGAATCTGCGACCGTAGCAGCAGCGCGGTTCTGGACTGAAGCGCCTAGAACCGCTCTGCCACAACGGCCGCCAGTGCTGAACAAATACGGTCCTCGTCTTCCTGGTTTGAAAAATTACCGTGCAGCCAGACCATGAAATCGTAATTTTGTGAGTACCTGTGGCACTCCGTAGACTTTGTGGAGGTCTCAGTTCTTGGGGTGGACATAAGAATTCAGTCTTTTTTCCTCTCTTCTAGTGCAGAACAAAAAAAGTTCTTTTGTCTTCTCGACTGACGCATTTAGCTCTGCAGAGGAATTTCAGCTTAACACTCTTAGGCAGAGCAAGACCATATTCTTCAGTGTCTGCTACGACCGATTTGCGATTCTAAAGCTGAATGAGGTGTCAGCAAGCCACGACAGGTCTTTTGGTCCAAAGGTCCTTTTGCTGTCAGATCTAATTGTTATCTCTAAATCGCGGTTGCGGAAGCGTGCCGGGCCCTATAACCCTGAGGTCCGTGGTTCGTAGCCACGCTCTACTACCAGATGAGCTGTGTTACTGCTCAAATTACTTGCTAGAGAAACCAAAAATTGCAGTTTAACCACAGCTACTCCAAGGAGATAGGAAGCCAGGGATCTATGCTGATGGACAAACTTGTGGTTGGTACATAATTTTAATTTCAACTAAAGAACAAATTTCATTATTACAGAATTACAGAATCAGAATAACAATATAAAAATTTAATTCGGACCCTTGTCCTCTTATGAAAATATACAACCGACTTTAACCGCCTTCCCATTAAAAAAAAAAAAAAAAAAAAAGTTGAATTACCAAAGATCAAGTATTTAAGTTTTGACGCTTGTCTTTCACCAAACTCAGAAAAACTATGTGATTAGATCATGAAGTAATATAACAAACAATATTTTAAATATAATAATTAGATCTGATTGCAAAAGGATCACAGACAGTTACCGCCATAAGCACACTATCAAGTTCATTTCTTACGTAACCGAAATTTACGCAACGCTAGTGATTCACCTTGAGTTACTTATGAAAAGATCTCGTCCGTCCCGGCGGACAGGCCGGATATTTAACTAAAGGATGGAAGCGCTGCTTATACACAGCGGTACTCGGAACAAACGAGTAGAAAGCAACCGCAAAGCAGTTTCGAAGATGATCAGGCTGAAAGCCAGGGCAGAAAACACGCCGAACACACATGCGATCTCAGCCTGCCCGCCAAGGCGACAAAACTCATCTGTCCCACAAACCAGACCCTTTCTGCAACAGCAAATAATACACGTGGCACACAAATTCAGCTCGTGATTCACCTTTCTGAAGACCGTGCAAGGCTTACTAATTACTTGACTATCTGTAACATAACTGAAAACCAAACTGAGACATTTATCGAATAAATGAACAATTACAATTACTCTGACTTAACAAAAGCTATGCCCTTCATAATAAAAGAAAGTCTAAAACCAAAACTGGGCAAAGAGCACACTACTTAACCCACTACATCAACTTAAACTGCAAGTAACCTTTAAAACAAGCCTTAAAACTCTATTCCCTTTTGCATTTGCCGAAATAATTAGACTCCGTTCCGCGGAAACACCACTTCGAAGCCTTAGACCTCGTAAGTTCCGTATTGTTGTTGTTGTTGTCTTCAGTCCTGAGATTGTTTTGATGCAGCTCTCCATGCTACTCTATCCTGTGCAACCTTCTTCATCTCCCAGTACCTACTGCAGCCTACATCCTTCTGCATTTGCTTAGTGTATTCATCTCTTGGTCTTCCTCTACGAATTTTACCCTCCACGCTGCCCACCAACACTAAATTGGTGATCTCTTCATGCCTCAGAACATGTCCTAACAACCGATCCCTTCTTCTGGTCAAGTTGTGCCACAGACTCCTCTTCTCCCCAGTTCTATTCAATACCTCATCATTAGTTATGTGATCTACCCACCTAATCTTCAGCATTCTTCTGTAGCACGACATTTCGAAAGCTTCTATTCTCTTCTTACTATTTGTCGTCCATGTTTCACTTCCATACGTGGTTACACTCCATACAAATACTTTCAGACACGACTTCCTGACACTTAAATCTATACTCGATGTTAACAAATTTCTCTTCTTCAGAAACGCTTTGCTTGCCATTGCCAGTCTATATTTTATATCCTCTCTATTTCGACCATCATCAGCGTCCAGATACTGGCAGAAGTAAAGCTGTGAGGACCGGGCGTGAGTCGTGCTTCGGTAGAGCACCTGCCCGCAAAAGGCAAAGGTCCCGAGTTCGGGTCTCGGTCGGGCTCACAGTTTTACTCTGCCAGGAAGTTTCATATCAGTTATTTTGCTTCCCAAATAGCAAAACTCCTTTACTACTTTAAGCATCTCATTTCCTAATCTAATTCTCCCAGAATCAACCTACTTAATTCGACTACATTCCATTATCCTTGTTTTGCTTTTGTTGATGTTCATCTTATACCCTCCTTTCAAGACACTGTCCATACCGTTTAACTGCTCTTCCAAGTCCTTTGCTGTCTCTGACAGAATTACAATGTCATGGGCGAACCTCAAAGTTTTTATTTCTTCTCCATGGATTTTAATACCTACTCCGAACTTTTCTATTGTTTCCTTTACTGCTTGCTCAATATACAGATTGAATAACATCGGCAATCCTGTCTCACTCCCTTCCCAACCACTGCCTCCCTTTCCTGCCCCTCGACTCTTACAACTGCCATCTGGTTTCTGTACAAATTGTAAATAGCCTTTCACTCCTTGTATTTTACCCCTGCCACCTTCAGAACTTGAAAGAGAGTATTCGAGTCAACATTGTCAAAAGCTTTCTCTAAGTCTACAAATACTAGAAACGTATGTTTGCTTTTCCTTAATCTTTGTTCTAAGATACGTCGTAGGGTCAGTATTGCCTCACGTGTTCCAACATTTCTGCGGAATCCAAACTGATCTTCCCCGAGGTCGGCTTCTACCACTTTTCCATTCGTTTGTACAGAATTCGCGTTAGTATTTTGCAGCTGTGACTTATTAAACTGATAGTTCGGTAATTTTCACATCTGTCAACACCTGCTTTCTTTGGGATTGGAATTATTATATTCTTCTTGTAGTCTGAGGGAATTTCGCCTGTCTCATACATCTTGCTCACCAGATGGTAGAATTTTGTCAGGACTGGCTCTCCCAAGGCTGTCAGTAGTTCTAATGGAATGTTGTCTACTCTCAGGGCCTTGTTTCGACTTAGGTCTTTCAGTGCTCTGTCAAACTCTTCACGCAGTGTCATATCTCCCATCTCGTCTTCATCTCGTACATCCTCTTCCATTTCCATAATATTGTCCGCAAGAACATCGCCCCTGTATAGACCCTCTATATACTCCTTCCACCTTTCTGCTTTCCCTTGTTTGTTTAGAACTGGGCTTCCATCTGAGCTCTTGATATTCATGCAAGTGGTTCTCTTTTCTCCAAAGGTCTCTTTAATTTTTCTGTAGGCAGTATCTATCTTACCCCTCGTGAGATAAGCCTCTACATCCTTACATTTGTCATCTAGCCATCCATGCTTAGCCATTTTGCACTTCCTGTCGATCTCATTTGTGAGACCTTTGTATACTTTTTTGCCTGCTTCACTTACTGCATTTTTGTATTTTCTCCTTTCATCAATTAAATTCAGTATCTCTTCTGTTACCCAAGGATTTCGACTAGCCCTCGTCTTTTTACCTACTTGATGCTCTGCTGCCTTCACTATTTCATACCTCAAAGCTACCCATTCTTCTTCCGTATAACACTCTTATTCATAACCATCCTTAACTGATCTCTGGTAGATACAACAGGCCACCAAAAGTTTCATAAATCTTCACAGGTTGACAGCAGAATGTGAATCATACGTAACTCAAGGCTTCTAGTTACGCGATGAGAATATGTCCAGGATGAGATGACGGACCCGCCACCATTTCGCACACAAACACGTCGTCTGATCAGCACCGTACACCCGGCGCGCGGCAAAACGGCGAAGACGGCGAGGCCCAGGCACAGAGGATAGAGACGAGGGCCTGCCTTCAAAACTTGTTGCCTCTTTAAACGCCGACCAGGGAGAGAGAGCTCGGCCACACGCCAAGCCGGAAAACCCAAAGGCGGAAGAGTCAGTCGATATCAGGGATGCAATGTATCATAATTAGCACTAGTCGCCACGGCTCACTGTTCACGAAAAGCATCCTTTCCTCCCTCCTGTATCCACTAAAGAACCACACAGCATGCAGCGGAAGGTATAACAACGGATGTGTAAAATTTTTAATCAAACTTTTGAAAGATTTTCATTTATATATGGCTAAGCTCTATTAAGCACATTCTATGTATTTGTAAATTTTCATTCAGAATTCTGATAGATTTTCTTGTATTTACGGGTAATCTCTCTTACGCATGCTCTATGTGTTGGCTTAGAATCTCTGTCTTTATTTTTTTGTGAGTGTGTTTTATTTGTTTTCATGTTTTATGAAGTTTTTCAATTGTTTTAGTTGCCAGTCGAGAGCCTAAGAAAGATTGCACAAGTGCATCATCTCATCACGCATGCTGCACGTGAAGACTATCAGTAGCTACTTGATGCTACTTGGAAATTGGATGCATGAATGCAGCTTTCATAAACGCCTTTAGCACCTGGGGAGCACATGACTGTAATTCTTATTTGCTTGTGTTAAGCCTGACGGCAACAGACTTGTGTAAATTTGATTGTTTTCAGTAAAGAGCAGCACTGACTTCCAGTCAAATAATTTTTATTTTTTTTTGGGATGGGGGGTGATTTTGAAGTAATAGGCTTAACATCAGAAGAGGCACCAATGTTAGCACTGAATAGGGGACCATGGAGGAATTTTATGTGGGGGACTATGCTCCAGACTGAACGCTGAAAGGCATAATCAGTCTTAAATGATGATGATGATGATGATGATGGGGGGTGGGAGTGCGTTTTTATTGGCCGTTTCCACTCCCAGCACCTCGCTCCTTACGGTCCATGTATACAACATAAGGGAACCGTTGGATGGCGCTGCAATCTTTTTTTTTTTTTTTTTTTTCGTCTCCGGGTCATCAGTCTTCTTACTGGTTTGACCTAGGCCACCAAGAATTCCTCTCTTATGTCAATTTTTTCAACTCGGTGTCCTCAGTTATTTGCTGTATTCTAGTGTCTGTCTTCGCCCACAGTTTTTGCTCTCCATGGCTTCTTCTAGTACCATGGAGATCATTCTCTGATGCCGTAAACCATGTCCTATCATACTGTCCCCACACCACATCTCAAATGCTTCGATTCTCTTCTGTTCCTATTTCACCTAGTTCATGTTTCACTACCACAGAATGCTGTGCTCCAAACTTACAATCTCAGAAATTTCTTCCTCAAATTTAGCTCTATGTTTGATAGCAGTGGACTTCTACTGGCCAGGATTGCCCTCCCTGCCATTGTCAGGATTGTTTTGCTGCCTAGGCAGCAGAATTTTCTAACTTCGTCTAATCCATGATCCCCATTCTGATGTAAGGTTTTTCTCTGATCTAATTTCTGCTGTACCTCATTACTTTCTTCTCTCTTTGATTTACTCTCAATCCATACTCTGTACGTTCTTAACTGTTCACTACATTTAATAGATCCTGTAATTCGTCTTCACTTTCACTGTGATTAGCAATGTCATCAGACAGTCTTATCATTGATATCCTTTCACCTTGAACTTTAATACCACTCCTGAACCTTTCTTTTATACGCGTCACTGCCTCTTCGATGTACAGATTGAACAGTAGGGAGAAAGACTACTTCCCAGTCTTACACCCTTTTTAATCCGTTCTTGGTTGTTGTTTGTTGTTGTCGTCTTCAGTCCTGAGACTGGTTTGGTGCAGCTCTCCATGCTACTCTGTCCTGTGCAAGCTTCTTCACCTCCCAATACCTACTGAAACCTACATCCTTCTGAATCTGCTTAGTGTATTCATCTCTTGGTCTCCCTCTACGATTTTTACCCTCCACGCTGCCCTCCAATGCTAAATTTGTGATCCCTTGATGCCTCAAAACAAGTCCTATCAACCGATCCCTTCTTCTAGTCAAGTTGTGCCACAAACTTCTCTTCTCCCCAATACCTCCTCATTAATTACGTGATCTATCCACCTTATCTTCAGCATTCTTCTGTAGCACCACATTTCGAAAGCTTCTATTCTCTTCTTGTCCAAACTAGTTATCGTCCATGTTTCACTTCCATACATGGCTACACTCCAAACAAATACTTTCAGAAACGACTTCCTGATACATAAATCTATATTCGATGTTAACAAATTTCTCTTCTTCTGAAACGCTTTCCTTGCCATTGCCAGTCTACATTTTATATCCTCTCTACTTCGACCATCATCAGTTATTTTACTTCCTAAATAGCAAAACTCCTTTACTACTTTAAGTGTCTCATTTCCTAATCTAATTCCCTCAGCATCACCCGACTTAATTCGACTACATTCCATTATCCTCAGTTTGCTTTTGTTGATGCTTATCTTATATCCTCCTTTCAAGACACTGTCCATTCCGTTCAACTGCTCTTCCAAGTCCTTTGCTGTCTCTGACAGAATTACAATGTCAGCGGCGAATCTCAAAGTTTTTAATTCTTCTCCCTGGATTTTAATACCTACTCCAATTTTTTCTTTTGTTTCCTTTACTGCTTGCTCAATATACAGATTGAATAACATCTTGGAGAGGCTACAACCCTGTCTCACTCCTTTCCCAACCACTGCTTCCCTTTCATGTCCCTCGACTCTTATAACTGCCATCTGGTTTCTGTACAAATTGTAAATAGCCTTTCGCTCCCTGTATTTTACCCCTGCCACTTTCAGAATTTCAAAGAGAGTTTTCCAGTCAACATTGGCAAAAGCTTTCTCTAAGTCTACAAATGCTAGAAACGTAGGTTTGCCTTTTCTTAATCTTTCTTCTAAGATAAGTCGTAAGGTCAGTATTGCCTCATGTGTTCCAATATTTCTATGGAATCCAAACTGATCTTCCCAGAGGTCAGCATCTACTAGTTTTTCCATTCGTCTGTAAAGCGATCGGTACGGCCATCTGTATCGCTGAGGCACGCAAGCCTCCCCACCAACGGCAAGGTCCATGGTTGATGGGGGGCATTCTTGGTTGTCCACTCTTATTATTCCCTCTTGTTTCCTTTACATTTGGTATATTATCTGTCTTTCTCCATAGCTTACTCCTATTTCTTTCTCAGAATTTCGAACATCTTGCTCCATTTCAAATTGTCGAGCGCTTTTTCCAGGTTGACAAATACTATGAACGTGTCTTGATTTATCTTCAATCTTGCTTTCTTTATCAACAGCAACGACATAACTGCGCCTCTGGTGGCTTTGCCAATGCAAAAGCCAAACTGATTGTCATCTAACATATCCTGAACTTCCTTTTCCATTCTTCTGTGTACTATTCTTGTCAGCAACTTGGATGCATGAGCTGTTAAGCTGATTGTGCGACAACTCTCGCACTTATCGGCCTTTTCAATCTTTGAGTTCTTTGGATTTTTTTCCCCAAAGGCTGATGGTATATCGCCAATCTCATACATTTTACACACCAATGTAAGTAGTCGTTTTCTTCCTACTACCTCCAATAATTTTAGAGATTACGATAGAATGTTATTTTTCCCTCCTGCCTTTATTGATCTTAAGTCGTTGAGAGGTCTTGTAAATTCCGATTATAATACTGGATGCCCTATATTTTCCGTGTCGGCTTCTGTTTTTTTCTGTCATGTCGTAAGACACGTCCTCCCACTCACAGAGGTCTTCGATGTACTCTTTCCACCTATAATGTTCCTGTCTTTGCTTTTGATTTAGTGGATAACTACAAATATCATACTTCGATAAATGTCATATCCCTTGACCATCCTTGTTCGAAACTATTGGATAACCAGTTTGCCACCCTCGTCTGAGCTGACTTGTATCCATTTTGCTATGTTCTTCCATAGCAGTACATGTGGTAAATGAAGCCGCAGTAAATCAGCTATCCAAGTTGTATTCATTCACACACGGTCTAACTATATTGGCTCTACCATACACGCTTTTATAATAGGTGCAGGTGAGACCAGACGTTTCCAACAGAATCAGTTTATATGTCGTAATCTGATGTGGCACTGTTTTGGTAACATCATACTCAACTTTCAGAGTCAGCTATATTTTGTTCTCTAGAGGTTCTGTGGTTTTGATCATTTCTCGCTAATTTATGAAAACCAATCTATAAAAATTACACGTAATTTCACTTTTAAAATATGTTCATTAGGTTCATAGCATTTTTTCACCCTCAGTAAATATTTTTTCGAAATATTTTCGGCAAGTGCTTCTAGCAGTTGGCTATACCCATCTTTCCTTGTCTACAGTATGTCCTCATTCGTCAGAGGTGTACATTCTCACAGCTAGTGCGTACTTGGCGGTGGAATGCAAATCATTTGTGACAGTCAAAGCAATGTGAAGGATCCCCAAGAACAAATAAAAATAGTTGTCTACTAATTTTCTGAAATATTTTTGCAAGGAATGTTAAACTGTTGAGTCTTGGCCTTGGACCGATGGTTTTAAGAGCCTTCTTGGCGAAAATCAGGCGTTGGTCAACTTGTCCTTACTCATTCAGCGATTTTTTACTTACGGTATAACATTTTCAATGTTTCGTCACGATTTTATAAAAGAAACATCATAAAAGAAACACTCACGGAGACCAAATCCAAAGGAAAATTTATGGGATAATTGAGCATAGAATTTGAAATACACTCCTGGAAATTGAAATAAGAACACCGTGAATTCATTGTCCCAGGAAGGGGAAACTTTATTGACACATTCCTGGGGTCAGATACATCACATGATCACACTGACAGAACAACAGGCACATAGACACAGGCAACAGAGCATGCACAATGTCGGCACTAGTACAGTGTATATCCACCTTTCGCAGCAATGCAGGCTGCTATTCTCCCATGGAGACGATCGTGGAGATGCTGGATGTAGTCCTGTGGAACGGCTTGCCACGCCATTTCCACCTGGCACCTCTGTTGGACCAGCGTTCGTGCTGGACGTGCAGACCGCGTGAGACGACGCTTCATCCAGTCCCAAACATCCTCAATGGGGGACAGATCCGGAGATCTTGCTGGCCAGGGTAGTTGACTTACACCTTCTAGAGCACGTTGGGTGGCACGGGATACATGCGGACGTGCATTGTCCTGTTGGAACAGCAAGTTCCCTTGCCGGTCTAGGAATGGTAGAACGATGGGTTCGATGACGGTATGGATGTACCGTGCACTATTCAGTGTCCCCTCGACGATCACCAGAGGTGTACGGCTAGTGTAGGAGATCGCTCCCCACACCATGATGCCGGGTGTTGTCCCTGTGTGCCTCGGTCGTATGCAGTCCTGATTGTGGCGCTCACCTGCACGGCGCCAAACACGCATACGACCATCATTGGCACCAAGGCAGAAGCGACTCTCATCGCTGAAGACGACACGTCTCCATTCGTCCCTCCATTCACGCCTGTCGCGACACCACTGGAGGCGGGCTGCACGATGTTGGGGCGTGAGCAGAAGACGGCCTAACGGTGTGCGGGACCGTAGCCCAGCTTCATGGAGACGGTTGCGAATGGTCCTCGCCGATACCCCAGGACCAACAGTGTCCCTAATTTGCTGGGAAGTGGCGGTGCGGTCCCCTACGGCACTGCGTAGGATCCTACGGTCTTGGCGTGCATCCGTGCGTCGCTGCGGTGCGGTCCCATGTCGACGGGCACGTGCACCTTCCGCCGACCACTGGCGACAACATCGATGTACTGTGGAGACCTCACGCCCCTCGTGTTGAGCCATTCGGCGGTACGTCGACCCGGCCTCCCGCATGCCCACTATACGCCCTCGCTCAAAGTCCGTCAACTGCACATACGGTTCACGTCCACGCTGTCGCGGCTTGCTACCAGAGTTAAAGACTGCGATGGAGCACCGTATGCCACGGCAAACCGTCTGACACTGACGGCGGCGGTGCACAAATGCTGCGCAGCTAGCGCCATTCGACGGCCAACACCGCGGTTCCTGGTGTGTCCGCTGTGCCGTGCGTGTGATCATTGCTTGTACAGCCCTCTCGCAGTGTCCGGAGCAAGTATGGTGGGTCTGACACACCGGTGTCAATGTGTTCTTTTTTTCCATTTCCAGGTGTGTAGATACAGGAGTATGACAAGCGGATGTAGTGTCCCGAGTGCCCTTCAATTGTGCTCTCGAAAAAGTTGTTGGAGAATGGAGAAAAGCAGGTGCACCAGCACACAGACTGGGATCAAGACGTAAGGGCATAGAATTAGACTGTACAGCATTTGCTGATGACATGGCACTGATCGCACAAGACATTACAGATGCACAGAAAGATCTAGAATTATTACAAGAGCAGGCAGCGAAAATAGAATTACAAATTTTATTTGAAAAAAAAATTATGACTGACATCAAAGATGCACCTTCTGATCTCAAAATTGGTAATAACTACATCTCTCGAGTAAAAGAATTTAAATATTTAGGCTAATGGATTGCAGAAAATTGCAATGAAAAGAAATCTGTCAGATCAAGAGTCCAGAAAATGGAGACGGTGTTTCAGTTAACAAAAAACATTTACAACAAAAAGAGTCTCTCGTGGAACTGCAAAATACGATACTACACAACAGAAATTAGACCCGAAGCTCTCTACGCATCTGAGACACTAAACCTTCAACACAGAACACTAAAAGGCGGATTAGAATTGGAAGAACGTAAAATAATGAGGAAAATCCTAGGACCAAGAACTAAAGGTGGTGTGCATTATACAAAACCCAATGCAGAAATATATAAAAATATCTCCAAAATAACGGACACAATGCGTATGAGAAGAATCCAATTCATTGGGCATTTAGAAAGAATGGGCTCAAACAGGTTAACCCACAAAATCCATACATTTTTAAAGAACAAAACTACAAGACCGAACTGGTACAAACAGGCGGAGAGAGACCTGAGAGAATTAGGGTCTCCAAATCTACACGACAGAAATGAAATCAGAAAAATCACAAACACACGGGGTTTTGAGGAAGAGGAGAGAAAAACTAACCGACATACGTAGTCTATGCAACGAAAGCTAGCCCATTTGTTGCTTATGAAGGAATACTGGGGGAAAAGGAAGGCCAACAAATGTTGACTACGCGTGGTCCTAAGTGATCCATCCGCGAAGAAGAAGTAAAAGTTGAAATCTAATTTGTTTATTGCTGCTTGCATTCATGGCATCACACAATCAACATTCACCCAGACTAAATACTGCTATCTACACATTTAACACAACATATTCTGACTATTACCAACTACCACTTTACGTACTCAGGCGCATGGCACAGAACACATACTACCTAATCCCAAATACTTTACGACGTATACAGATACATAACACACCCATAGTACCACATAAAACACCTACTGAAATACTCTTTGGCCAGAACTATAAAGCACCTGTTACTTTTCTCTTTAACCATGGATTTTCCCGCTTATTCCGTATGATGGCCCTATGCTTCTTGGTGGTCATCGAGATGCTCGTAGATTCACGTCAGCATGGTGAATGAACTGCAGAAATATTTCAGTATTATCTAAAACATTTACTCGCATTCGGAAGGACGACGGTTCAATCCCGCGTCCGGCCGTCCTGATATAGGTTTACTGTGATTTCCCTAGATCACTGCAGGCAAATGCCGGGATGGTTCCTTTGAAAGGGCATTTCGACTTCCTTCCCCATCCTCCCCAAATCCGAGCTTGTGCTCCGTCTCTAATGACCTCGTTGTCGACGGGACGTTAAACACCAATGTCCTCCTCCTCCGTCTAAAACATTTATTTTAAGAGGAATCTACATCTGCATGGATACTCTGCAAATCACATTTAAGTGCCTGGCAGAGGGTTCATCGAACCACCTTCACAATTCTCTATTATTCCAATCTTATACAGCGCGCGGAAAGAACACCCATATCTTTCCGTACGAGCTCTGATTTCCCTGTTTTATCGTGGTGATCGATTCTCCCTATGTATAAGTCGGTATCAACAAAATATTTTCGGATTCGGAGGAGAAAATTGGTGATTGGAATTTCGCGAGAAGATTCCGTCGCAACGAAAAACGCCTTTCTTTTAATGACGCCCAGCTCAAATCCTGTATCATTTCAGTGATACTCTCTCCCACAATTCGCGATAATACAAAACGTGCTGCGTTTCTTTGAACTTCTTCGATGTATCTTGTCAATAAGTACACATATTTTCAGTGTCTCCCAGTGCATACATAACTTGTATATAAATTATTACTTCACTATTTCACAAGGAATTATACATACATGTTAATTACTATGTACAAGAACATAAGGATAACAGAATGTGGTGATTAAGTCTGTTGTCACCACAGAATGCCGCAATTCCCACATCTGCAGCTTCCGCTAATTCTAGGAATGGCTTTACATTCGAGATGTGGTGCAGATCTTTCGATCGTTTTGATTGAAGTGTCTCCACTAGCAATGCGTTGGGATGTGGAATGCGCCGCACGCGGTATGTTCCACTTAAAACACTGAGAAACTTTTTGCAGAGAGCAGAACGTTTATTTGAGAGCTTGTGGTTTCTGACGAAAACCTTTTGTCCAATCTGAAATACAATCGTTCTAACACCTTTCTTATATGCCGTTTTTCTAGCCTCGGCAGCCTATTTCATGTTCTTTAGTGCTAAGTCTACAATTACTTGACGCCGGAGTCTCCGTTCGTTTGGCCGGGAAACTGCCTCTTTGATCTTACTCGGCAGTTCCTTGTGTTTAGGGGTAACCTGGTCGATGAATGCAGCAGTTCGTTTAGTATGTCCTGAAACAATTTCAGATGCTTGTCCCACGTTCTTTGACTATTGTGGCAGTAGATCTTGCATAACTTTACGAGTTCTCGTAGGATGCATTCCGCGGGGTTACAGCCCGCTTGGTAGACTGAAATGAATATAGGGGTTTCTCCCCGACGCCTCAGCATTTGTAACGATTCTTCAGAACGAAACTGCGGACCACGGACGAATATCAGCCTCTCCGCAGGTCCCACTTCTCGAAACAACTTGTTTGCGAACGCTATTGCCACAGTTTTGCCAGTTGCTCTCCTCAGTGGCTTCAGGGGAAACAAACTTGGACGTTAGTTCCATAGCCACGGCCGGTACATAGACAAAGCCTGATCTGGTACGGATTAATGGTCCGAACAAGTCGACTGAGGCAATGTCACATAATTTCGTTGGGATTATTGGATGGAGAGGTGCAGCGTACGTCACTGCGACTGGTTTAGCTCGCTGCCATGGCCCACACGCTATAATGACGCGACGTATTCGCCTGAGCATGTCATTCAAGTAACAGGGCAGTTTCTCGAAGCATTCCCTCGTGCCGAAATGCCCGTAACTCGAGTATATGTACCGCCCTAATTTGTCCACAAGTACACTGGGACCTGCTAGCAGCTTGCGTGTATCTTATGGACCTCGTCTTTTGAATAGAACGCCGTCTTTTATTAAATAGAAGTGACGAATCCGCTGCGTTATCGCGATCGCCCCAGTTTTCTTTGATACCCATCTACATCTACATCTACATAACTACTCTGCAATTCACATTTAAGTGCTTGGCAGAGGGTTCATCGAACCACAATCATACTATCACTCTACCATTCCACTCCCGAACAGCGAGCGGGAAAAACGAACACCTAAACCTTTCTGTTCGAGCTCTGATTTCTCTTATTTTATTTTGATGATCATTCCTACCTATGTAGGTTGGGCTCAACAAAATATTTTCGCATTCGGAAGAGAAAGTTGGTGACAGAAATTTCGTAAAAAGGTCTCGCCGCGACGAAAAACGTCTATGCTGTAATGACTTCCATCCCAACTCGTGTATCATATCTGCCACACTCTCTCCCCTATAACGCGATAATACAAAACGAGCTGCCCTTTTTTGCACCCTGTCCTGTTCGCGTGCGCTGTCCCTTAGAGAGGTTGTTATGCAATTTTCTCTTACCAACCCTTTTCGATATAGGACGCTGAAGTTATTCTCTCCAGAATCACCATCTTCTGCATGTACTAATCGTACAGCTACACGCGAGAGAGCGTCTGCAATGATGTTTTTGTCACCGGGAATGTACTCCACCGTAAACAGGAATTCTTGGAAGTACAACGCTCACCTTGTTAGTCTCTTGTGGGACAGTTTAGCGGTCATCAGAAATTGCAGAGCTCGGTGGTCGCTAAACACCCTTGTCGTTCGACAAAAAAGGTAGTACAGGAAGTTGGTAAACGTCCACAGGATCGCGAGCGCCTCCAATTCTGTAACCGAATAATTTCTTTCACAGCGAGTGTGCTCCCAACTTGTGAAAGAAATTGTTTTTCAAGAGGATGGGTTGTTGATAACCTCTGCTTGGAATAAAATAACGCCCAAGCCCGTCAATGAGCTGTCAGTCATGACACAGAAATCCTGCGACAGGTCGGGGTGCACAAGACTACGTGCAGTGCCTCTCCTAGTTCCTTAAATCCGTCTTCCGCATGCTGGTCCCAGGTCCACAGGGTATTCTTCCGAGTCAGGGCACGAAGACGTGTTGTGGAAGTCACTTTTAGGTGCACAAAACGCTCGTAGAAATTGCAGTCCTAAAAAAAACCTGAATTGTTTTTTGCAAGTCGGAGTTGCGCATTCCGCAATCGCACTAAATTTGTCCGGGCCTGTTCGTGTCCCGTCCGCAGATACGATGTGTCCTAAGAATTTTATCTGTTTTCTGCCGAATTGTGACTTGCCTAAGTTTACAGTCACTTTTCAAAGGCTTCCAATAAACGGCCCACAACTTCACTGTGGTCAGCCAGTGACTTTTCTGCCAGCTTTTAAAAAAAGCATGGGGCCTCTCCACGCCCACACCAACGTGGTGACCAAACCAAAAGTTCTACTGTCACCTCCGTAAACATGTTAGTTTTTTGAATCAGGCGTCACAGGATGCGGGCTGTGATGTTGTCCATGCGTCTGGGTAAGATTACTCATTAACATGGTCCATCAGGAGATAGAAGTGGTCGAAAACGATTGAAGGGTAGCGGTTGTAAGGGGAGAGGAAAAAAAGTGGCAAGGCAAGAGCCAAGGGAAAAAAACCTCTGCGACAGTAGGACGGGTTGTAAGGGCTGTAGCTGCTTGCTAGCTGCGACAGTGCATGCAAAGTGTGGTTGTGTTAGTTCGAGGTATCGTGCATCGTTACCTTTGTCGCTGTTGGAGCTTGTTGCGGCGCTTGCTACGTCCCTGCAACAGTTCAAGGTCGTTGTACATTAGTGGGCGATCGGTCATAGATCGGCTCGTAGCCAGCAGAACGTCGTCCACATATAGAGTAACGCGAGATTGCAGATCCTTCGCAATGATGCTGTTAAGGCCTCTGATAAAGGTGGCTGACGAGATACTCAGCCCAAACGGAAGGCATTTGACCTGATAGCAGTTCCCATAACACAGTGTACGATCTGCATGAGGGGAGAAGAATAATTTGCCAAAAGTTTTGGCGTAAATCAATGGATGACAAGACTTTTACACTGTGGAACCGTTGTAAAAGCTCGTCCTAGCTCTGCGGTTTCTCCGTTTCAGGTATAATAATGTTTTTCACCTGCCTTGAGTCTAACACTAAGTGTGCAGAACCATCACTGCTTGGAACTACAAGTAATGGTGAATTGTACGAGCTTGCCCTTCGTTCAATCACGCCCTGGTCCAGCATGTCATTAATCTCCTTCTCCACTTGCACCTTTCAAATGTCCCCTTTGAAAAATTATGAATGACTGTACTGGCAAACTTCTACGTTATTTGATTTTCAAACAGCTGAGTAAAACTGAACGTATTCAGACATTTCTCTCTTAACTTATTATGATCATCACTAAACTGACACACAATATTTTTGGCGCAACGCAATCTGACTTTCAACAATCCCTACAAAAGAATGGCCCAGACTAACAATAACCTATACATTTCATGAATCACTTACCTCAGAAACATCTTTGTTACTGGAACTACAGCAATATAGCGAGCGCCAATACTGCTGGCTAAATAAAAGATTCTAATTACTGAAGGCACTAACTACTGATAGGCACAGTTAGCAAATGAAAGATTTTGATAGAGAAAAAACAATGTATTTACCTTAATAGCGTTCAAAAGTCATTTTTCCCTTTTCTGACGGACACACGTGTAGATCTCCGCTCAAAACTCTGGCACCTCTCTCTCCACATACACCACTGCTGGTGGCTCACCTCCAACTGCACAACGCTACGCGCTGTTCACATCCAACTGTCCAACAATACACAAGCGAATATTCCAACAATGAGTCCAACCAGCCATAGACTGCACATAGCGCAGTCAGCGATTCTCATACACAGTACTACATGGAATACATAAAAACCTAAAACAGCCTACTTACACCTTATACGTCAGTGCAGTGGGCTATGACTTCACGAAGAGCGGGTTGTGCTCATGCACCCTAAATTGATATATGAAACCTTGGATCGCGCCAGGCGCGTCCGAAAATACCAGGACATGACAAAATGTGGTATAGCCTCTGTCGGTCAACTTCCAACGCTCCGACGTCGGCAGCACACCTCTCCGCAATCTTCGCGAAAACAGCATCTCTGTGATACTCGTCAGATGGATAGCTCAACCGACTAACGTAGTTGACAAAGATCTCTAGTTCGGTTCGCGATCCGGACCGAGTACAAAATTTCAAGCAGCTCACCTCAGATTCGTCACGCAGGACGACTTCATTAACGGGAAGTACCGTGGGGCCTTCACCAGTTTTAACCGACATGGTTCCTCCACCCAGGTTAATTACCGCCTGGTGGTCATCCACAAAATCAGTGCCCAAAATTGCTTCGACATTAAGTGGCGGCACGATTAAGAAATTCCATTCAAATGCTCTCCCTTGACACTTAAATATAATTCGAGTCTGCTTCCTAATTTCGATACTGTTTCCGTAGATCACACCCACTGCCGATTACGCACGCGATTGACACTTCTCTAATTTATTTATTTAATCGTATGGTGATCTGATACAATATACAGTTGATATAAGGCATATTATACAATATATATATATATATATATATATATATATATATATATATATATATATATATAATATTAGACATGATTAAACCTTAAAGTCCGTGCTTTTCAACCAGTTAATTAAGCCGGGTGTGAGAGTGAACAAGTCATCGGGAATTCCAGGGTATGAATGAAGTGGACAGCGTTGGGCTAAATGTTCAATTACATTCACACTTTGGTGAACTGTAACAGCCCCATTTGCACCTGAAGTACCTTCAACAACCATGTCCAGTCCTTAACCTGTTGAGGTGGCACCAAAGGTCGGCTCTGAGCATTATGGGACTTAACTGCTGTGGTCATCAGTCCCCTAGAACTTAGAACTACTTAAACCTAACTAACCTAAGGACATCACACACATCCATGCCCGAGGCAGGATTCGAACCTGCGACCGTAGGGGTCGCGCGGATCCAGACTGCAGCGCCTAGAACCGCAGGGCCACTCCGGCCGGCACCAAATGTTCCTCGGTAGGTCAAAACCTTTTGGCTCCTTTGCGGGATCAAAGTGATGTATTCTTGTTCCCAATGTTTTTGTTGACCATTCATGCTTCCAGCTTTCATTTAGATCAGGGGTCTCCAAACTTTTTAGTCCGTGGGCCACATTGACCCCTCCACGAAGTCATAAGGGCCAAGATCTACTTAGTGGGATTAAAGCGCCCTAGCACTCCACGATCACCGTAATGTAAGGCTAAAGGAAAGATGAAATCGCAAAAATCTAAGGTTGTGGGAATAGCTAGCACTGGAACGAGCTACGATTTTTATTTAATTACATAATTCTGATTGGTGGGCGTACCTGACAGCAATTCTGGCGTATTTTATTCTGGCGAATTTCACCGACAAAAAAGTATGTCACTGCACATTCTTCACGAAAGCACCCTGCAAAGTTAACGAAATCTCAAAATCATTGTTAGCAACACTATTACTGCAAGACGTAACAGAAGTAGAGTATGTCAACGCGTTGTTATTTCAAGCGGCGCGTCAATGAGTTTAGTTATGTAGTCTTGTAGCGAGTAGCAGAGCCAATATCGCGGTGTATTGGTCGCGATAGGCCTCGAAACTCAATTGTACCACCTGAAATATTTGGCGTTCCGGATACCGGGGATGTCCGGCCAGCTAACGCGGGCCGGTTTGCCGGCTCTCACGGGTCGGTTTCGGCCCGCGGGCCGTATTTTGGAGACCCCTGATTTAGATCAAAACCATCCGCGATGAGTTGTCCTGCAGTAACACGTGCTGGTCTCCTCGTCCGCAATCGTTGCTGTGGCGGATGACAGAATTCCTGGTGCAGTGGTAGAGAGGCTGATGCAGAGATTTTCTCGGCCTCCCTTAGTAGAACTTGTTTCCGCCTTCTCTGATTGAGATTGTAACCACAGGGCTAACGGCTCGAACCGTCATGCAAGTGGTTTCACGTAGCAATTCTTCTCTAGTGTCCTTCCTAGCAATAAGCCGTAAATTGCAAATTTCCGTTATGTTTTGCCTGGTGACTACGCCCTCCGCATCGGACAAACGTCATTGCGGCGTCTGCGGTTGTCATTTGGCCGACTGTGGTGGGGATTAACTGACATTATTTCAGCGTCAGGTCCCTGAGCAATGTTTTGATTTTGGTGCCTGCCACGTTCGTTGCCGAATTGGTCGTGATTGCCGTAAGAGCGTCTATTGTCTTTTGTGTCGTTTCGTTCATCACGCCTATCGTTCCTCGCGTCAGCATTCCGATCATCCCACCATTACGCTGCCAGTTGTTATATAGTATGGCTGCTGTCGGTTGTCATGCTGATTGTTCCACCACGAGCGGTTCTCCCCGTCCAACTGCGTTCGCGACAGTTATCGCGCGGGCACGGCCGGTAATAATTAGTTCGTGGGGCTTACCCAACGTTTGATACACCCTCACTCGCGTGGTACTTCAGCTCTTGTAGGAAGTTTTTGAATGACTCTAGGTCATCCTTGCGCCTAGTAGCTAGGAGTATATGTCGAAGAAGTACAGTACACACTGACGAAACTAAAATGAGCTCTAACATGGAAATTAAGCGTTACCGGACACATGTCCACATAACATGTTTTCTTTATTTGTGTGTGAGGAATGTTTCCTGAAAGTTTGGCCGTACCTTTTTGTAACACCATGTATATATACCAAGGAATGAAACTAGCTCACAGAATTATATTAAATAACGTCAATCACGTTTGAGAACTGTGGCCTAGTCCTTTAATTAACTGAACCTTTCCTGCGCTAGCGCAAAATTGCACTACACTGTTCTTGTTGTTGTGGTCTTCAGTCCTGAGACTGGTTTGATGCAGCTCTCCATGCTACTCTATCCTGTGCAAGCTTCTTCATCTCCCAGAATCCACTGCAACCCACATCCTTCTGAATCTGCTTAGTGTAGTCATCTAACATATCTCCTGGAAGTCTGTCTACAACCTGGTGAAGGTGAAGGTAATTGATAACTGCGATCCTAAACTTAATTATGAAAAGTATATCCAGGTTGTATGAGCAAGCATTTAAAAAGTATACTCTTTATAACCATGTGGTTGGAAGCTCTTGTTGACTTTTTTTTGCCAATTAAAATTTGGCCTCTGGAAAACACAACGAAATGCACAGTTTCTAGTTTTTAAGCCTCAAATTGGAAAACAGCCGTGAACTTGGTACGATGTTTTTTACATGAATATATTGCGACCCACAGAATATGTCACACTTGTGCTGATACTCTGAAAAGAGAAAGGTAGGTGTAAGCTATAGGGAACAACGCTAATACACAATGTGTTAAGACCTCAGGGAATAACTTCCATGGTAGTAAAGGGAGATGCAGAAGGTAGAAACTATAGAGGAAACTCCAACAAATAACTGAGGACTTTTCGTGCAAGAGCTGCTTCGAGATGAAGAGGTTGCCAGAAAAGAGGATTATTGGGCGGTCCGTATCAGACCACTAAAAAAAATCGAATGGCTCCTTTGAAAATAACATCTTGGCAGATGAATAAGTTAAAATCCACTACAGATTCCTATTTTCATTAATACAGAAGATACAATCTTGTAAAATGAGATCAGTGTTTTTGGAACACCCTGTGTTAGTGAAGATAACTAAAGAAAATGAGAGTCATGTCAGATTCGGAACACTAGCTCTGTTACAGATGGAAAAGGTGAAAACCGTCGATGGCCTTGTTGAAGGAAAAATAATAGCATTCGTTTATAAAAACTTTGGCGTTTCACACAGGAAGAAATTGATTCACAGTGGCATGACATGGGTCGGTAACCCCTTTCTCCAGTGTTGTAACCACATGTGAGGAGCAGAGAGGGTACATTAAGGCCGAGAATAGACTGTTTTGCTAACCGCACGGATCTAAGTCGGACTCTTTTTTTTTCCCCAAACAAGGTTGTCTGAGGTAGGTAAGACAAAGATCAGAAGCACACCGTAGTAGGGAAGATAAGAGAATGATGGAAGTAAGAGACACCTAGGTTACTTTAGCAAGAGTTGATAACTGAACTCTCCAAGATATGGTCATCGTGTTCGCAGCCTAACTGTTCTTAGGTCAACGTTAGAGGAAAGTTTTGTGGATCATGTGGAAGAGTCACTGATCACAAGCATGTGGCACATTATTTTTGTTTGTGAATAGACTAACAAGTGCACTCCGTATAAGCCTCTGGCACAATGATTTTGCTTGAAGAAATGTACGATACACATGGTGCTGTCTTACAATACATTTATTCGCTGCCCGTTTCGAACATGGACCATCTTCGCTGTGAAGAAATGTCTATTGTAAGAACTTCACATGGCACGCATGCTATTTAACAAGGACAGTATACGCCGTTGCTGACTTGCAAACGTAAGGAAATTGATAATTAACGTTGGAATATAAGCTTAACCAAGCAGAAAACAACGTTGTAAACATGGAAACCTGTAAGGCCAGTAAGTGAAAAGCACCACTGCTCAGTCTCAGAAGATCCACTAGGCTAACACACGTCTACTTGGCCTTATTGTGCCTGAACAAAGGGGCTTTGTACTTGCCGTATTTCACGGACTATAAGACGCTACTGATTATAAAACGCATCTTAACTTTTAAGCATTTTTTTTTTAAATTGCATTTTCCCGTTTCTATTATTTGATTGGAAATCCAAACTAAAAAAAATCTTAGTTTGTAAAACCGAGCTGATCTTTCAAATCAGTGAAACTCTTCGTCTGAACTTTCTTCTTCTTCTTCGTCATCATCGTTATCTTCTTCAAACATAAGATGATCTCCACTACCATCGAGAGCGTCACTTATGCCAAACGTCTTGAAGGATTTAACAATAATGTCTTCTCTCACTCTAGACCACGATTGTATTATCCACTGACACACTTGTTTGATTGCAGATCGTTTCAGAGCTCCCTTTGGCTTGAATTCTTGTTGGATTTCATCCATCGTCTATTAGTTCCGTTCCTCTCTCATGTACACTGTAAATAGTTTATTTATTGAGAAGTAATTCCACCCAGAATAGCAGCAAACTCTGTATTTCTCTATCTGTTGAATTTAAAATTAATTTATGTAGATTTTTTCTACAAATAGTACTGATACTTTATGATTATTTATGTTTATTTTAAATTTTCTTTTATTAGTTATTTGTGTTTTAATTAGTGTTGCTTTTTTAACTTTTGTTGGAGAGAAAGGTTTTAGTTTCTCTTTCACAGAATGTTTCAAACGACTAATAAACTGATCTAGCACAAGAAGAGAACGCTTCTTCAATAAAGCACCTTTCCTTCTCTACCACAGTCTGTTATTCCATACCAGCCTCATCCATCCAACCCTTTCCATGTACGTGCACGACACCTGGCGGTATTTCAGAAGGTTTTGGCATTGTTTTGTGCTTGAAAATGATTATTGGATGAAGTTTAGCACAACATAAAAGGACAACAGTGTAGTGCATTTTTTCATGTCCACTTGTATTTATAGTCGCACTTTTAGCATCTTTCAGGGCAACAATTCTGTCACTTGTTGTCACATGAAAGATCAGAGGAGCAAAAAAAAAAAAAAAATAAAAATAAAAAAATAAAAAAGAAAGAAAAAAGAGTGTGTGAAATCTTATGGGACTTAACTGCTAAGGTCATCAATCCCTAAGCTTACACACTACTAAACCTAAATTAGCCTAAGGACAAACACACACACCCATGCCCGAGGGAGGACTCGATCCTCCGCCGGGACCAGCCGCACAGTCCATGACTGCAGCGCCCTAGACCGCTCGGCTAATATTCCGCGCGGTCAGTTTCGGCCACATTTGCTATTTGTCTTATTTCCACACTGGTTTTCTTTCAGTGTTGAATAATGAAGCGATGAAAATATAATATTTTCTGTCATACTCTTGTTACAGTTTCTGAGATATTTTGGTTTTCGTTTGCTTGGTTAGTCCATGACGCTTCGTAAACCTGTAGCACCAAGCAACTCCACCCATAAAGTCTATTAAGTTCCACTGTAGCGCTAGCTTACGAGCGTGTATTCCAACCTTTTTTGTGTTAATTCTAATGCCATTTTGACGGTGTACCGAATCTATTTGAATACATCTACTTGGTTTGGACATCTTGCATTCAGTCCTCTATTTGCACGGCAACGGCTTTGCCGCAGTGTATACAGCGGTCCCCGTGAGATCACCGAAGTTAAGCGCTGTTGGGTGTGGCCAGCACTTGGATGGATGACCATCCGGGCCGCCATACGCTGTTGCCATTTTTCGGTGTGCACTCAGCCTCGTGATGCCAATTGAAGAGCTACTCGACCGAATAGTAGCGGCTCCGGTCACAGAAAACCATCATAACGACCGGGAGAGCAGTGTGCTGACCACACGCCCCTCCTATCCGCGTCCTCAGCTGAGGATGACACGGCGGTCGGATGGTCCCGATGGGCCACTTGTGGCCTGAAGGCGGAGTGCTGCTGCCTCTATTTGCACATTTAGTCTTCCTCTTTTTTTCAGTTTTTCTTTACTAGCCCGCCAATCGCGCATCTTTTCTGTTCTGTTGGTGGAGGGCCGAAATGCAGCTCAGCTACTCTGTGTCCATGTTCTTCTGCATATGTTATTACTTTCAATTTATGACCCGCGTCATATGAATACCATTTATTCTTTTACACTACGAAAGTAGCTACTAACAACAATACTGTACTGTTACCTATAACACGAATCACTTTCAAGTTCACTAGGTCTGTAGACTGCAGTGACGCATCATAGGCTAGACTGTGTTCTGGTTTCGTGATGGTGGGGCAGGAGGGAGACAGTGTTATCAAGATTTTAAATGCCCGCACCTCCCGTCCGTCACATCTGTGAATCCAGCGTTGCCAGATTCGTGATGGCGGGGCAGGAGGGAGACAGTGTTATCAAGATTTTAAATGCCCGCACATCCTGTCCGTCGCATCTGTGAATAGATAGGTTTCCCGCGGCGCCGAATATATGGACCAGTCTTAAAGACTGGGGGGGGGGGGGGGAATTTTAAATCAAAAACTGGACTTTTTATATTAATTTCGATCACAAGACGCACCAGAATATTGGAGACAATTTTTCGAAGAAAAAGCACATCTTGTAGTTTGTAAAATACGGTAGTATTATTACAGGTTTTTATTTTTTCAACGTTGTTTTCTGCTTGGTTAAGCAGATTACGGCGTTAAGTATCAATTGTCTTACGTTTTCAAGTCAGCGATGGCGTAAACGTTCCTGGTAAATAGCATGTATGCCGCGTGATGTTGTAGAAATGATATTTTTCGGCTGTCAAAATGGTCCATACTCGAAACCGGTACTGAATAAATGTTCTGTAAGACACCACAATGTGTATCACGAATTTCTCCAGATACATCGATGCTGTTGACAGTTGCCCGAAAAACATTTTTGACAACACTTTTGCTTATTAAGAGTCTAACACGTACACCTCATCCAAGCTTTTTAAGTAAGAGTGATCTCAGGTGTGCCGCAGGGGTGTGTCGTAGGACCGTTGCTATTCACAAAATATATAAATGACCTTGTGGATAACATCGGAAGTTCACTGAGGCTTTTTGCGGATGATGCTGTAGTATGTCGAGAGGTTGTAACAATGGAAAATTGTACTGAAATGCAGCAGGATCTGCAACGAATTGACGCATGGTGCAGGGAATGGCATTTGACTCTCAATGTAGACAAGTGTAATGTGCTGCGAATACATAGAAAGAAAGATCTCTTATCATTTAGCTACAATATAGCACGTCAGCAACTGGAAGCAGTTAATTGCAAACATTATCTGGGAGTAGGCGTTAGGAGTGATTTAATGATCGACAGTAAAGCAGATGCCTGACTGAGATTCATTGGAAGAACCCTAAGGAAATGCAATCCGAAAACAAAGGAAGTAGGTTACAGTAGACTTGTTCGCCCACTGCTTTAATGCCGCTCACCGGTATGGGATCCGTACCAGATACGTTTGACAGAAGAGATAGAGAAGATCTACATCTACATTTATACTCCGCAAGACAGAAGAGATAGAGAAGATCTTCATCTACATCTACATTTATACTCCGCAAGCCACCCAACGGTGTGTGGCGGAGGGCACTTTACGTGCCACTGTCATTACCTCCCTTTCCTGTTCCACTCGCGTATGGTTCGCGGGAAGAACGACTGCCGGAAAAGCCTCCGGAGGTATAAGTAGGGAGAAGCAATATATTCGATACCTCATCCAGAAACGCACCCTCTCAACCCGACCTGGTACGGATCCTACACTGATGAGCAATACTCAAGTATAGGTCGAACGAGTGTTTTGTAAGCCACCTCCTTTGTTGATGGACTACATTTGCTAAGGACTCTCCCAATAAATGTCAAGCTGGTACCCGCCTTACCAACAATTAATTTTATATGATCATTCCAGTTCTAATCGTTCAGCACGCACACTGCCAGATATTTTACAGAAGTAACTGCTACCAGTGTTTGTTCCGCTATCATATAATCATACAATAAAGGATCCTTCTTTCTATGTATTCGCAATACATTTCATTTGTCTATGTTAAGGGTCAGTTGCCACTCCCTGCACCAAGAGCCTATCCGCTGCAGATCTTCCTGCATTTCGCTGCAATTTTCTAACGCTGCAACTTCTCAGTATGCTACAGCATCATCCGCGAAAAGCCGCAAGGAACTTCCCACACTATCTACTAGGTCATTTATATATATTGTGGAAAGCATGGGTCCCATAACACTCCCATGCGGCACGCCAGAGGTTAACTTTAACGTCTGTAGACATCTCTCCATTGAGAACAACATGCTGTGTTCTGTCTGCTAGAAACTCTTCAATCCAGCGGAGAGCAGCACGCTTCGTTACAGAATAGTTTAGTAATCGCGAAAGCGTTACGGAGATGATAGATAAACTGCAGTGGAAGACTCTGCAAAGAGAGACGCTCAGTAACTCGGTACGGGCTTTTGTTTCACCAAGGAGTCAAGCAGTATATTGCTCCCTTCTACGTATATCTCGCGAAGAGACCACGAGGATAAAATCAGAGAGATCAGAGCCGACACAGAGGCATACCGACAATCTTTCTTTCCACGAGCAATACGAGACTGGAATAGAAGGGAGAACCGATAGAGGTACTCAAGGTACCCTCCGCCACACACCGTCAGGTGGCTTGTGGAGTATGGATGTAGACTTAGATATGTATTCCTATAAAATAGACGGTTGTATCGTGGCTGGCGATGGCCGCTTTGAGTTCTTTCATCTCGTGCCTCATTCCCTTTAGCGTTACGCCTGATTGCGACTATCCTCTGTTTGAGACCGGGCCAGTTTGGAGCCCGCTGTCTTCTGCTCACGAAACTAAGCACACGCGAAGTGTTCGCAGCAGACGGTACCCCAACTGAATGTCCGTATTTGTCCGCCACACGCCGGACAGCGATGGCGACTGCGCTGCAGACAGCTGACTGCGGCGCGCGAACCGCAGCCGCTGAGGAGAGCGGTTTATTTCCGCAGACTTCCCCTCCCTTACCCCCTCCATCCGAGCACGTACGGTACTGCTACAGCTGCCGCCGTCCCCACCACGGCGGGCGCCGGGCGCTCTGACAGAGCGCCGAACGGCCGCTGTGTGCAGCCAGAAGGAGCGGGAGAAGGCTGTACGCTGCTTGCCCCGTGAGCGCGGGGAGTGCAGCATGCGTTGTGTGCGCGTGACCGCGTCTTCAAGCCCGCATGACGACCCCTCACGTGGACTCGCCTCGTCAGAGGCGATCTCTTCATCTACATCCATACTCTGCAAGCCACGTGACGGTGTGTGGCGGGGGGTACCTTGAGTACCTCTATCGGTTCTCCCTTCTATTCCAGTCCCGTATTGTTCACGGAAAGAAGGATTGTCGGTATGAATCTGTGTGGGCTCTAACCTCTCTGATTTTATCCTCACGGTCTCTTCGCGACATATACATAGGAGGGAGCAATATACTGCTTGACTCCTCGGTGAAGGTATGTTCTCGAAACTTCAACAAAAGCCCGTACCGAGCTTCTAAGCGTCTCTCCTGCAGAGTCTTCCACTGGAATTTATCTGTCATCTACGTAACGCTTTCGCGATAACTAAATCATCCTGTAACGAAGCGCGCTGCTCTCCGTTGGATCTTCTCTATCTCCTCGATCAACCCTATCTGGTACGGATCCCACACTGCTGAGCAGTATTCAAGCAGTGGGCGAACAAGCGTACTGTAACCTCCTTCCTATGTTTTCGGATTGCATTTCCTTAGCATTCTTACAATGAATCTCAGTCTGGCATCTGCTTTACCGACGATCAACTTTATATGACCAATTTTAAATCACTCCTAATGAAGAAGAGAAATGTGTTAACATCGAGTATAGATTTAAGTGTCAGGAAGTCGTTTCTGAAAGTATTTGTATGGCGTATGGAAGTGAAACATGGACGATAAATAGTTTGGACAAGAAGAGAGTAGAAGCTTTCGAAATGTGGTGCTACAGAAGAATGCTGAAGATTAGATGGGTAGATCACATAACTAACAAGGAGGTATTGAATAGAATTGGGGAGAAGATGAGTTTGTGGCACAACTTGACAAAAAGAAGGGACCGGTTGGTAGGACATGTTTTGAGGCATCAAGGGATCACAAATTTAGCATTGGAGGGCAGCGTGGAGGGTAAAAATCGTAGAGGGAGACCAAGAGATTCAGAAGGATATAGGTTGCAGTAGCTACTGGGAGATGAAGATGCTTGTACAGGACAGAGTAGCATGGAGAGCTGCATCAAACCAGTCTCAGGACTGAAGACCACAACAACAACAACAATGTGTACTCCCAGATAATTTATGGAATTAACTGCTTCCAGTTGCTGACCTACTATATTGTAGCTAAATGATAAGGGCTTTTTCTTTCTATGTATTCGAGGCACATTACACTTGTCTACATTGAGATTCAATTGCCATTCCCTGCACCATGCGTCAGTTCGCTGCAGATCCTCCTGCATTTAAGTACAATTTTCCATTGTTGCAACCTCTCGATGTACCACAGCATCATCCGCAAAAAGCCTCAGTGAACTTTCGATGTTATCCACAAGGTCATTTATACATATTGTGAATAGCAACGGTCCTACGACACTCCCTTGCGGCACACCTGAAATCACTCTTACATCGGAAGATAATGACATGCTGCGTTCTGTTATCTAAGAACTCTTCAATCTAATCACACAGTTAGTCTGATAGTCTATATGCTCTTACATTATTCATTAAACGACTGTGGGAAACTATATCGGACGCCTTGCGGAAGTTAAGAAACACGGCATCTACCTGGGAACCCGTGTCTATGGCCCTCTGAGTCTCGTGGACGAATAGCGCGAGCTGGGTTTCACACGATCGTCTCTTTCGAAACCCATGCTGATTCCTACAGAGTAGATTTCTACTCTCCAGAAAAGTCATTATACTCGAACATAATAAACGGGTTCCAAAATTCTACAACTGATCGACGTTAGAGATATAGGTCTATAGTTCTGCACATCTGTTCGACGTCTCTTCTTGAAAACGGGGATGACCTGTGCCCTTTTCTAATCCTTTGGAACGCTACGCTTTTCTAGAGACCTACGGTACACCGCTGCAAGAAGGGGGGGACGTTTCTTGCAGCCAACAGACGAAACTATTTCGTGGGCAGACCACCTCTCTTCACTTCTTAGGGAACGTCCATTAACTAACTTTTGAATTCAGATGACGATTATGAAGTCCCATACTCACTGACAGAGAGTAGAGGAACGATGCGGGAGACCCGCAACGCTGTACTGGGCAAGGTCCTAGTGGAGGTGGTTTGCCATTGCCTTCCTCCGACCGTAATGGGGATGAATGATCTTGATGAAGACGAGACAACAACACCCAGTCATCTCGAGCCAGGTGATAATCCCTGATCCCACCGGGATTCGAACGCGGGACCCCGTGCTCGGGAAGCGAGAACGCTACCGCGAGACCACTAGCTACGGACTTTTAATTCAGAGACAATTCATTATTATAAGGCCAATAAAATTCTTCCGTGCTGTTGGCCGTATTGTCAACAGGCCAGCTCAGCACAAAGCACCGAGGAATGCCAGTTGAAATAGTGGACGAAACGTTTGAAACGTCACCTTAGAAAAACTGTGAATGACAGGGCTGGAAAAACTCTTACGTTATTTGATTTTCAAACAGCTGAGCAAAACTCAACGTACCCAAAGAGTTTTCTCGTTACTTATTCTGAACATCACTAAACTGACACACAATATTTTTAACGCAACGCAATCTGACTTTCAATAATCGCTACAAAAGAATGGACCCGGCTAAAAATAACCTATACCCTTCATGAATCACTTACCTCACAAAAATATTCATTACTCGTACTACTGCAATACAGCGAGGGCATAGTTAGCAAATGAAAGATTTTGATAAAGAACAAACAATATATTTACCTTAATAATCTTCAAAAGTCATGTCAATTCATTACATCCATCTTTAAGAATTTCCTTTTTCTGGCGGACACACGTCCAGATCGTCCGCTTATAGTAACCTCTCAAACCTCTGGTATCACTCTCTCCACATCCACCACTGTTGGAGGCTCATCTCCAACGGTACAACGTTACGCGCTGTTGACATCCAACTGCCCAACACTACACAAGCGAATACTCCAACAATGAGTCCAACCAGCCACAGACTACACACAGCACAGTCAGTGATTTTCATAGAGAGCGCTACGTGGCATTACCAAGATAAAAACCTAAACAGCCTACTTCCACGTTGGACAATTTTTATATTTAGGCAATGAGGTCAACAGCCCAAGAAGCATTTTATTGACACTGACAATGACCGCGGAAGCCTACGCTTACAATTATTGTAACGGTTTGTAACACATCGTGTTACGAACCCTCCCGAGAACGCTAAGTGCAGTGACTAGCGCTTGGGCGGGAAGAGACAAAGGATGAATCGAGGAGTAATTAATTAACATGAAATCGGGTGACCAATTTGGGATCTCTTGGAGAGGGACAAACGGCTGCTCTATCCGTAATTTTCATATCATATAAACAGATCTCAGCTTACGTCATTCTGAGAGGAATTAATAAAGTATTCTAAATCGCGGAGGCTGCTGAACACATTCGAGTTCAAACGGAGCCTCTTCTTCGACTTGAGGCGCACACTAACACGGAATATCCCGTCGTCCCAGCGGCCGAGGCTGTGCCAAGTTAGGAAACTTCTGGGCCAAGAACGAAGCGGCCAGGTCTATGGCCCAACGGGCGACAGCTAACCGCTTGACGACCCACCTTGGTAGCACCGGAACTACTTTCTTTTCAGCCGTAGACACACTAGTTTGAGGCGCCGACCAGCCAACAAAAGCCCTTAGCATCGCCTCTCCTTAAACAAAGGAAAGGTAATTAAGATCATTATGTTTCTATAGCCATGAACCATGGACCCTGTTGCAGTGAGTTAGCTTGTGCCTCAGAAATAACGATAGCTCAACCGTTGATGCCATTATGTCGAAAGGGTGTTTAAGGGAAGTAGTTCTAGGGGAAAATAGTCTGGATGATTCACAGTTGTGGCTTTGTAACACAACATGGTGGTACTGTGTTGGTACTGTGGATGGCAGAAAATGAGGGGAAAGTGCGGCTTTATATTTCCCGAGGAAATATAGTTCTACTGTATGGTTTAAGGAAGACTGCACTCTTGTGTAAAATCTTGTGGTGAGGACTTCTCAGGAGTATATCATCAGATAAAAATGTATCTGGAACTTAGTGGTCTGAAATGTGGAATGTGTTAGATCCCCCCCTCGTGCAGGTGGGTTAGCGAACTCGAAAGGGAAACTGGATAGGTTGTACTTAGATATAATGAGATTTAGTGAAGTGCAATAGCAATATTTCTGGTCTGGTGAAAACAGGTTTATCAACACAAAATCAGATGGAGTTAACGAAGGAGTAGCTCTAATAATGAGTGGAAGAATAGGGTTACAGGAAAACTGTGATGAAAATTTAATTCTTTCATGTTCTAATTCATGCTATCTTGAACATCTTATGAATTAAATTTTGACAGAGTTAAAGAATGTATCCTGGTATAATTTCCTATAATGATTAGAAGACCGATAACAAGAAATCATCCAATTTAAGTTAAACAAGTGAAATATTACTACAGTAGTGGTGCCCCAATTGTACAGCTGTAGTTTTTATTTTCATTAAGCTGAAATCCAACAATTATGTTAACAGACATAACAATAGAAATAAAACTGAACTCAAAATTTGGAGAAAAGCAAATATGGCATTTGCTAAGGTACACATATGCACCATACTTCTACTTAGTTACATAAGTGACCTTCCGAGGGAATTAAAATGCCTTTAAAATTTTTCTTTGCGAATGAGATATAGGATTTGAATTAGACTACTACTTGAATAAACTTGTAAGTGGTTAATAGTGAAATATTGTTCTTAGACAAAAGTCATTGTATTTGACTATCATTAATGTTTGACAAATGTCACAAATATATGTTCATGGCCACTAACCACAGATCAACTGCGTTGGTAAGCTAACGGAAAAAAGTCTGTATGGTTAAAAGTAACGCTAAATCTGTTGACATCCATCCAAGAATATGAACATATTTCTAACAATTTCTTGCCGTCGTAGGAGATGATTATCGAAGACAATGCAACTGAAATTACTTAATATTTATTTACAAAAAATTAAAATGCTAATAATACACGCTCTGTTTGTGGAAAGAAACAGGAAAGGGTATGATTAGTAGAGGTACAAGGTACCCTCTGCCATGCACTGTATGGTGGCTTGCGGAGTATGTATGTAGATGTAGATGTAGATGTAGATGTAGATGCGCCATTCTGGAACATCATGGAAGGTCCACTAATTGCTGTCCCGCCCGCTACCGCCTGTTGTCTATACGTACGCTCCGCCATGCGATGATAAAGCTTAACAGTTCGTGACTTCGGGCACAGCCTTGTAATGATACTCGGATTCGCTCGCCGTTCCATCGTGTGGCGGTCGCGAATGTTTCATGATACTACAAGACAGCAGCAGCGCCAGCTATTGGGTAGGGTACCGAATTCTACTCTCCCCCTCACCCCTCTTTTGTTGCCGAAACTTAGCTCTCATCGTTCAGTATCCTCACTCAGAAGTTCCTCAGTAAAATTTGTGTAGCTATAGGTGAATGCTACTTCTGTATGTCATTCTCTGAATACCTCAGTGTCAGTGGAGGCTGCGTTGTTCTGTGCTAATTTCAGAATGTAACTCAATGCGCAGCCGTATCAATGGCGTTATCACGGCCAGAGGTGGTTGTTCTGGGTACTGATTTCTAAGGATCTATGCACCCAAATGACGTGAAAATATAATCACATATCAGTTTTAGTATAATATATTTGTCCAATGAATACCCGTTTATCATCTGCATTTCTTCTTCGTGTAGCAATTTTAATGGCCAGTAGTGTAATTAATCCCAAGCACAGACAATATTAAGGTGCCTACCAATCTTTCGATCTCTGAACTGAACTGACTGCTGTATACGAGCCCTCGACTGGGATTCTCCGATTTGAAAGATGTAACTGATTTCATTCGGAGAGCTCTCTGTCGCGCCAGCCAAAAACAGTGCCTGTCAGAGAGTAAGTCATTGTTAAGTTCTTCAATGCATGGAACGCCGATGTTATTGTGTCAACATGAATTTGTATCAAAAGTTTTACGATCTGTATGTTAACTGGCGTGCCGACAAGTCGAAACACACAAATGAGAGCAAGAAGGTAATCGTTTGTGGATGGAACCTAAACTGAAGTTAACCTACAAGAATTCTCTTAGTGATCATATAAACCTAGATATTGAGAAGCTATATAATCATATCGTTCAAGGGAAGCTATAAACATTGTTATCTTTCATCTGCAAAGTAAGTAAAGGTTCAATGACATTTGAAGTAAATAATGTACCAATAAAAGGCCAATTCTTAGGGCTCCTTCAAAACAATTAATATTGTTGTTGTGGAGCATTTTTGTCCGCCTGTGTCTGTTCATCCCTCATAATACTAATCTAAGTTAGCAGGTTTAGTGTTTTAATCACACGTGAAACTCACTGTTTAATACACTTTATAAATAAAACATGGTTTTATTAAACTGTTTTAAACCACGTTTAAAACAAAAAGAAAACGAGTTTAATGTATTTCTAGCCGACTACGGGGTAAACATCGCACGAGGGGAAGGGGGTCACACCATATCTCACCAGATCGCACCAAGGGGGGAGCGTTCAATATTTAAAGAAAACACCTCACGTAATTAATGGACGTCCGCTTACGTCCGGTACATTAGTTCCTAAGCACGTTTTCATCACATCCGTCGCTTTGCTCCGTTGAATATTTCTTGCATTTAATCGATACATTACAAGGTCGTCCTTTATCCCTTCTTTTTCTTCTGCTCGATAACGTGCAACTGACGACGACTTTTCAGCAGCTAAGATGCTTTATGCTTTCTCCAGTATTGATTTATTCTGTTCTCTCTCTTGTTTCCTTTCCTGGCGTCGCGCAAAGTTCAAGCAGGAGCTACAGCCCGAATACCCACACACCTAAGCCGTCCTATCACGCGACACGAAAACGGCACGTGGACGAGGGGATGGTGACGTCACAGCTTGGAGTTCCACGTGCCGCTACACTGCGGACAGAGAAATAAAGAATCTGGCATGTCAGATTTTTGCCTCGTGCAGAGAAACGTGACCAATGACACGCGACATCGTTTTACATTACAAACAGAACATAGGAACCCCCATATTGTACTGCGTTAAACGTCGTATTTGCTGGGTTTTCTTTCTCGTAGAGTGAACGGCACGAATATAAGCTGTTTCAAAGAAGCAGCGTACAGAGAATCTCCCGAAACCGCAGCGTTTCAGCTACGAATGCTATAATACAATGACCGGATACTACATATCGGTAGGTACAGGCTTTCTGTAGTTGATGTTTTTAGTGTTATAACCTGTGGCCCACTGTCCAGTCATCAGTCTTCTGACTGGTCTGGTGGTGTAGCCCGCCACGAATTCCTCTCCTGTGCCAACCTTTTCATCTCATAGTAGCACTTCCAATCTACATCCTCAATTATTTGCTGATGTATTCTAATCTCTGTCTTCCTCAACAGTTTTTACCTTCTACAGGCCCCTCTGGTACCATGGAAGTTGTTCCCTGATGTCCAAACAGATGTCTATCATCTTGTCCCTTCCTTTTGTCTGTGTTGTCCATTTGCTCTTTACTTCACCTATTCTACAGGAGGCCCTCTCATTCCATGTCTAACCAGTCCACCTAATTTTCGACAATCTTCCGTAGCACCACGTGTCAATCGCTTCGACTCTCCTCTGTTCCGGTTTTGCCACAATCCATAATACAATTCTGTGCTGCAAAGTACATTCTCAGAAATTTATTCCTCAAATTAAGGCTTATGTTTGATACTAGTAGAATTCTCTTGGCCAGGAATGCCCTTTTTGCCAGTGCTAATCTCCCTTTTATGTCCTCCTTGTTTCTTCCCTCATGGGTTATTTTGCTGGCTAGGTAACAGAATTCCTTAACTTCATCTATTTCGTGATCATTCTTATACTACGTTTTTCACTTTTTTCAGTTCGCTACTTCTCATTACCTTCGTCCTTCTTCGGTTTGCTGTCAATCCATATTCTGTACTCATATCAATCCGCAGGTTCTGTAATTCTTCTTCCCCTTCACTGAGGATAGCAATGTCATCAGTGAATCTTGTCACTGATATTCTTTCATCCTGTATTTTAATTCCGCTCTAGAACCTTTCCTTTATTCCCGTCATTGCTTCTTCGGAGTAGAGCAAAGTAGCAGCGAAACACTGCATCCAAGTCTTAAACCCTCTCTAATCCGAGCACTACTTTCTTGGTCTTCCAGTCTTATTGTCCTCTCTCGGTTCTTGTACATATTGTATACTACCAGCCGTTCCCAATAGCTTAGCCTATTTTCATCAGAATTTCGAACATCTTGCACCATTTTTTACATTGTAGAACGGTTTTTCCAGGACGACAAATGCTATGAACGTGTCTTCATTTTTCTTCAGTCTTGCTTTCATTATCAATCGCAACGTCAGAACTGCCTCTCTGTTTCCTAAAGCCAAACTGACCGTCATCTAAAAGATCCTCAATTTTCCCTTCCATTCTTCTGTAGATTATTGTTGTCAGTAACTTGGGCACATGATCTCTTAAGCTGATCTTGTGATGATTCTCCTACTTGTCGGCTCTTGCTATCTTCGGAATTGTGTGCATGATATTTTTCCGAACGTCATATTGCATCGCCAGCCTCATATATTCTACACACGAGCGTGAATAGTCGTTTTGTTGCCACTTCCTTCCCCAATGGTTTTAGAACTTCCGATGTAATGTTAACTATCCCTTTTCCATTATTTGATCTTAAGACTTCCAAAGCTCCTTTAACTTCTGATTGTAATACTGGATCACCTGTCTCTCCCCTGTCGACTGCAATTTCTTCTTCCATCACGTCATCAAACGAGTCGTCCCATCATAATGGCCTCCAATGTACTCTTTCCACCTGTCTGCTCTCTCCTCTGCATTTAATATTGGAATTCCAATTGCACTCTTGATATTATCGCCCTTGCTTTTAATTTCTCCCGAAGTTGTTTTGACTTATCTGTACGATGATTCAGTCCTTCCGACAATCATTTCTTTTTCGAGTTCTTCATATTTATCATGCGCCCATTTCGCCTTATCTTTTCTGCACTACCTACTTATTTCGTTTTAACTGTTACCCATAGTTTCTTTGCAGTTATTTTCCTTTTACCTATGTTTTTGTTTCCAACTTCTGTGATTGCCCTTTTTACGACGGTCACTCCAAAAGAAATGCACACTATTTCTTTTTAATCCATCTTTTATTCTACATGTTTGAAAATTTTACAGTGTACAGATACATCCTTTAGGAACAATATTTTCATTTCTCCACATAATTTCCATCCCTCTCAACTGCTTTACGCCATCTTGGAACTAGCGCCTGTATACCCACACGGTGAAATTCTGGACCAACCTGTTGGAGCCACTATTTGGCAGCGTACACAAGGGAGTCGTCATCTTCAAACCTTGTTCCATGAAGAGAGTCCTCCAGTTTCCCAAAGAGATGGTAGTCACATGGAGCCAGGTCAGGACTGTAAGGCAGGTGTTTCAGTGTTGTCCATCCGAGTTTTGTGATCGCTTCCATGGTTTTTTGACTGACATGTGGCCGTGCATTGTCGTGCAACAGTAAAACATCCTGTTTTTGCCGATCTGGTCGAACACGACTCAGTCGATCTTGAAGTTTCTTCAGTGTCGTCACATATGCATCAGAATTTATGGTGGTTCCACTTGCACGATGTCCACAAGCAAGAGTCCTTCGTAATCGAAAAACACTGTAACACTGTAACTTTTCCAGCAGAAGGTGTGGTTTTGAATTTTTTTTCCTTGGGTGAATTTGCATGATGCCACTCCATTGATTGCCTCTTCTTTTCTGGCGAAAAATGATAGAGCCACGTTTCACCACCTGTCATAATTATTCCAAGAAATTCATCTCCACCATTCTCGTACTGTTCCAGAAGTTCGCTGCATATCGTTTTTCTTGTTTCTTTGTGAGCCACTGTCAGTATCCTGGGAACCCACCTATAACAAACCTTTTTTGACGCCAACACTTTCAGTATTCTGCAAACACTTCTTTCCCCTGTCCCAACGTAGCGTGACAATTCGTTCACTGTGATGCGTCTGTCAGCAGTCACCAATTCCTTAACTCTCTGCACATTGTATGGAGTGTGTGCAGTACGAGGCCTGCCGGTGCGAGGACAATCCTCAATATTGTCGTGCCCGCTTTCATCACGTGACCTGCTTGCCCACCGACTAACTGTACTGCGATCGACAGCAGCATCTCCATACACCTTTTTCAGCCTCTTGTGGATGTTTCCCACTGTCTGGTTTTCACAACCAGTGTGCGATTTGCAGGGAGGGGGGATGGGGGGGGGGATTACCCCTTCTCTGGTTTTAGATTATGAATCCCAACCTGGGATGTTTATTTCCCACGCACTGGAGTAAAACGTAACATATAATTTAAATTTGTGGAGCCCAACACTGAAAGTTTTTAATACAGTCTTACTATTAATATGTTTGCTTATTAATTTTGGAAAAGTGTTATGTAGTAGTTAAGCATTTCATAACATTCTAGTTACTAGGATACTATTTCGTGGACCTCCTTTAAATACTCTTGTCTCCCACAATCGTTTTCTGTTCCTTCGATTTTCATTTCCGTTGTTAGCTGCATGTGCAAGTACCAAGTAGGCCGCCGCTGAGATACTTTATCATCCTTTACACTGCAAGACCGACACACGTGTGGCACAAATTCTGTAGCTTTGGTATAAATTAACCTGCCGCATGCAACGTACGCCGCAAGATGTTGCCTGTTGTAGCATGGTACAAGACGACGCACGCCACATTTCCGTAGCATACCACAATGTTGCAAGGCGTCGCCCCAGTGTAAACGAGGCTTTAGAACCAGGTCTATATTGTATGGTGGATGTGATGTGTTGCGTACGAAACTAAAACATGCAATCAAATCCAAACGTCTGCAGCTAGATATCGCTTGCCCTCATTCTGCCAAACGGACAGCCGACGCAATAAAGGAGTTGAGATTCGAGGTGCTGGAATAGCCACCATACAGTACAGACCTGGCTCCAAGTGATTTCCACATGTTTGGACCCTTAACGGAAGCACTACAGGGAAGAAGATTTGAAAGTGATGAAGACGTCATTGCTGCGGCGCAAAATTGGTTACAGATACAACCGAAAAACGTATTTTCTGATGAAATAAAAAAGAAAACTCGTAAAACGTCGGGAAAACTACATTGAAGCCCAGGGAGGTTACGTAGAAAAATAACGCATCTTTCAGTTTTCTATCATTAGAATAAGTGGAGCTTCCCACAAATTTCCATTTAGTTTTTGAATTCCCGTCGTTACCTGTATGTAGATGATTTTGTAAATAAGCTTTACCTATAATGTACTTTTAAAGATATAACAAGGGATGGCTTTTCTGATAGTTTATACGCGTGAATAGTGAGTTTCGGCATTAACATCTATTTATAAATAACTGTTTAACCATGGGTAACGCCACGGTCCAAGCTAGTAACGTATTTAATTGTACCAACCCCCTAAGACATCCCCCCCCCCCCACACACTGGTAAAAGCACAAATCGCACACTGTTCACAACACATGAATTCTATGACAGCACATTGCTTCTGACGAACGTCAAGTGTAGCAGCCATCTTGAAGACATGCTGTAACGGCGCCACTCACGGGAACAGGTTGAACTAAGTTTGAAAACAAGCGGGAAGGATGTATCTACACACTGTAAAACTTTCACACATGCAGAATGAAAACTGTATTTTTACAACAATAGTGTGCATTTCTTTTGGAGTGATCCTCAAAGGAATGTCGATTCCTCTTCATCTGAATTGCCTACTGAGTTGCTTCTCGTCGCAGTATCTAGAGACCTTCAAGTGTATTTCTTCGTTCCTTAGTACTTCTTTGCTCACTGATTCTCCCTAACTAATCTCTTAAACTTCAGCGGACTCTTCATATTACTAAATTGTTATCTGAGCCTATATCTTCCCCTGGGTATGCCTTACAATCCAGTATCGTGTGATTTCGGAATCTCTATCCGACGATGAGTCAATCTAACTGAAATCTTCCTGTATCTCCGGCCTTTTCCAAATACATCTCCTCCTCTTGTTATTCTTGATAAGAGTATTCGCTAATAACGTGTGAAATTTATTGCATAACTCAATTAGTCTTTCTCGTCCCTCTTTCCTTGTCCCAAGCCCATATTCTCCCGTAACCCTTTCTTGTACGCCTTTCCTACAACTGCATTTAAATCGCCCATACCGAGCGAGGTGGCGCAATGGTAAGCACACTGGATGAGCATTCGGGAGGTCGAAGGCTCAAACCCGCGTCCCGCCATCCTGATTTAGGTTTTTCCGTGATTTCCCTAAAGCGCTTCAGGCAAATGTCGGGATGGTTCCTGTGAAAGGGCGCGGCCGATTTCCTTTTCCATCCTTCCCTAATCCGATGGCACCGATGATTTCGTTGTTTGGTCTCCTCTCACAAATCAACCAACCAATCGCCATGGCTATCAGATTTTCATCTCCCTTTGCACTCTGAATTACCCGTTCAATATCCTTATATACTTTCTGTATCTGTTCGTCTTCTACTCGCGACGTCGGAATGTGGACCCGAACTATTGTTGTCAGTGTTGGTTTGCTGTTGACCCTGATGAGAACCACATGCTGTTCCTCGATTTCAAACTGTGGCACAAACGGTGGACAGCATATTATTGAACATGCCAGTCTCACTACAATTAGAAAGCGATGTTATTTTTTTATGCAGTTTTTGGCCCCAGGACAATTAAAACCGATGTCGTTTTCCTATTTAAGCCGTTTTCGTCCGATTTTTCCCATCCTGTGCGGACGACCTTGCCGTGGTGGATGGGCTTACCTATTTAACAGTTTCTCAACTGTTGACTGTCGAACTTGTGCAGTCATATACTTATATACTGAATAATACAGACGGTGTAACGTGCAACTCAAACCGTACCCATCGTATGGCGAATCACCTGTCATTTGGGGCCGACATCAGCGTAATCTATTTGTTAAATTTTCGTTTTTTTCGTCCCTTTTCCCCCTGCGTTAATAATAGTCTGTTCAAATTTGGCGTCATTCTGAGCAGTGGTTCTCTTTCTACGGTGTTTTGAAACTGAAACTTTATTTGTGGACACCCTGTATATCTCGTGCTCGGATCGTGACAATAAAATAGAGATTAGGTCTTGTACGGAACAGAAGCATACGGAGTCCTTTTTTTTTCTTAGCGTATGAGTGCTTGGAATAGAACGTAGTAATATCCATCTTGCACAATGCTAGTGGAGTGTATGTGTGGATGAAGATTTATTACCTGACAATTATGCCACCTGTGTTCCACAAATTTCGTCGTGCACAATAGCCATTTGCTTTTCTGAAACTACAATGGACAGGTGAGACTGTCTGAAAGCCGCATCCATGCTGATGGTGTGCCAGAGTAATGTTCGCCACGTTCCGCGCGGTTTCGACATTTGTCTGGCTCGATTCCCTGCAGCCGAAGAAAGCAATGCAAACAAGTCCTAAAAGCATTCACACATCCAGAAAATTTCACTGAAATTCACAGCTAAAAAGTGCACACAACAAAACGTTACTTAGCAACGAGTGAAACAAAAATTCATTAACGATTACATTTCACTCTTATGGAAAAGGCAGATGATATAAGTTAACGGGTCTAAAATATCGTCCCTGCTCATAATTTCGTCCCCCAGGAATGTCCGGTTTCCACAGTTCGTAAGAAATGTTTAACTGTGCGTGCATGCGTGATCTCAATTATTTTGTTGAGGCGGTATATTGTGCACAGCGCGTTTAGCCTCCGTGTACAAGGGAATTCATGTCTTAACAGCCTGCTATTCCTAGTGCTAACACTGATTTGTGTTCAAATATTGGCCATTATTTCAGTCGTGTGTTGTAGTTTCTGGCGTGTAATTGCTATTATCAACGGTTGGCCTATGTTGCTGTAGAGGCCATTATAATAAATCCCTGAGACATTAGTAATTTCATTCCCTTTGCAATTCCTATTTTCATCCCGGGAACTACTATTAAAAATTTATTTTAATTGCTGTTTATAGAGATTATTTTATTTTGCCTACTGAAAAAAGCAAGCGGAGAGAAACGGATTCGTTGCACAAAATGCTTGGTTCGTTATCACGAAATGTGCTCTTCATCTACCCATGCGACAAGTGTTTAGAAGGCTGAAAACAATCGTAAAACATTGTTCATTAATGGCCTTCAAGTGATTTGTAACAGTGAACGTGCTTGGAAATGTTATAATGGAAAAATACTTTTAAATTAGGCAGAATGAGATTTTCACTCTGCAGCGGAGTGTGCGCTGATATGAAACTTCCTGGCAGATTAAAACTGTGTGCCCGACCGAGAATCGAACTCGGAACCTTTGCCTTTCGCGGGTAAGTGCTCTATAATCTTTCTTTTTTTTTTTAATCTCATTTTGTTCGCTTTTGTTCGTTGCATCTGCTCGGAGCGGACGTCGTAAGACACCCCTTTAGTTCGTTGGTTGGTCGATTAATTCAGTTTTTATTTATTACAGAGGGCAGCTAACCCTCTGACCGAACACGCTGCCGGCAAACCATCTGAGCCACCGAAGCATGACTCACGCCCGGTCCTCACAGCTTTACTTCGGCCAGTATCTCGTCTTCTACCTTCCAAACTTACTTTTAAATTAATTTTATTTTCGAAAATTTTGATGGGAGACCGAAATTGCGAACACTGTTTTTGTACATCTGTTTTTGTAGCGCTATCTTTTATGTTAAATATTGGCTATGGTGTGTTATAACAATTTAATTGTAAGTTGCCTATAAAGGGAGCATAAACTCAGGAATATACCAATTTGTAGTCTTTTCCACAACCTTTCACGGCTTTATACAGGTCCTAACGCACTAAGATAACGAAATTTGGGTCCCCTAGTTTAAGCCACAAAACAGTTTTAACTATGTTGATGGTGTGTGTTTAATGTCAGGAGTGGACCCGAGGGAGGGGGATCGAGGAAGTCATGACCACACCTACCTTACACCCCCCCCCCCCCCCAAAAAAAAAAAATTCCACGCGTTACAGTAGAAGCGATTGCATTTCACATTTTTGCATATACCAATTTATGAATCCCACAGCTAACTTCTAGGGAATAAAAGAGCATTAGAACTCTGAGAGCAGAAAAGACATGGAATTCCGTAAATTACGGTACATATTTAACACAGGATACTTTGCAGTTGCATGTGAGAGTGTCTGACCACGTGGACCGGCTTCAACTTTGTAGGCAGGCAGAGACGCACATTCTCGCGCTGACCGTAGCTGCTGCAAAAAACAAATCTGACACGGTTCGTGAGTTCACAGCTAAGACCATAGGAAGCTGAACAACCATGTTACTCATACCAGTGTTTACAGTCGTAATGAGTTAAAGAACTGATACTGATGTGTGCACACTTCAATTTGGAACTGTGTGCAGTTTGACGTTGTCAAAGCTGTCGCCGTTTGATGCTATTACAATTCTTAAAATTAATTCCATGAAACATTTTCTGAAATTTTCTGATAAATGCTTTTCAAATATAAAATTTCTGTGAACTATAAGTTCTTCTGTGTTAAGTGAAAGTGTTGTACTCACTACTATACGACTCATTGTTACTGCTACCTAAAAACATTTTATACATTTTATTATTATTATTATTACTAAAATCGTAGGCATCTCTGACACGTTAAAACTGTTTTTGACTCTGCAGGTAACATCTGTGTGTGTTTGAAGGGGGGGGGGGTGAAACTGTCACCTACGTGTCCTCTCCCTTCATCACCCAACCCCCCCTCCCCCCCTCCCTCCAAAACGAACCATGTACCCGCGTTGTGCAGCAGGATCGCTTAGGTAAATTTGCTATGGCGCTCTAAGCCAGTTTGTTCGTGGTTCTTTTCCAGTCGTTTGCCTTTTCACTGATGGGTTGTTAAACACGCCTGCCTTGTATCGCTTGTGCAGACGCCATATACTGGGTGTGGTGTGGACTGACTCCATAAGCCATCGGAAGCAGTGACAACTTCTTTGATCCGTGAACGCGAACGGTCTGAGTACTGTCTACAGCTCGCACATCACTCAGGACAATCGACAAAGTAATAGCTATAAGTTTGCTTGATAGAGAGTTAGGTTATTTTTATTTTACATTGTTTTGTTGACCACGGGGACAAAATTATCAGCACTAAATCTGTAACGTGTCCAAAGAACCACACTCAAATGGCTCTGAGCACTATGGGAGTTAACATCTGAGGTCATTAGTCCCCTAGAACTTAGAACTACTTAAACCTAATTAACCTAAGGACATCACACACATCCATGCCAGAGGCAGGTTTCGAACCTGCGACCGTAGCGGTCGCGCGGATCCAGACTGAAGCGTCTAGAACCGCTCGGCCACACCGGCCGGCGAACCACACTCAGTTCGGATGTAATAAGATGGTTCTTTCTGACGCCTCAACGCTGATGCAACTGAGCCATGGAGGACAACTCTTCAGACACACTCTTTTCTGATACTTCTACTAGTATTGCTCGATGTTAGTATCATCTTCTTATTAGTGAATGATTTTGCAGCTGGTGAATGAATTTTATGAATTTCTGGTTTCTGTCCTGCTGGCCTCAACTACGATCCTCTATTTTTCTCCTCGATAACGCTTAAGAGTCGATGACTTGTTTCATACTGTTTCAGGTTAATGTCTGTTAAGATTGCTACTTTTACGAGGACCAAGAATTAAGTTTCTCTTTCATTTTAAGCTACATGGTTATTCTGCCTTCAGTGGGGAAGCCTGAAAGAAAACGACTGTAGGCCCTCAAGCATGACGCTGCAGAGGAGTTCTATAGAACTCATAATAAGAAAGACAGCTGGAAATCTTTACAGTTACATAGGAGAGGAAAGAACCTTGTAGACGACAATGGAGAGTAGGAGGGACCATGAATGCGACACGTATACTGACATTCCTCCTTCATAATACGTACACTACTGCCCATTAAAATTGCTACACCAAGAAGAAATGCAAGTGATAAACGGGCATTCATTGGACAAATATATTATACTAGAACTGACATGTGATTACATTTTCAGGCAATTTGTGTGCATAGATCCTGAGAAATCAGTACCCAGAACAACCAACTCTGGCCGTAATAACGGCCTTGATACGCCTGGGCATTGAGTCAAACAGAGCTTGGATGGCGTGTACAGGTGCAGTTGCCCATGCAGCTTCAACAAGATACCACAGTTCGTCAAGAGTAGTGACTGGCGTATCGTGACGAGCCAGTTGTTCGGCCACCATTGACCAGACGTTTTCAATTGGGGTGAGATCTGGAGAATGTGCTGGCCAGGCCAGCAGTCGAACATGTTCTGTATCCAGAAAGACCCGTACAGGACCTGCAATATGCGGTCCTGCATTATCCTGCTGAAATGCAGGGTTTCGCAGGGATCGGAGAAGGGTAGAGCCACGGGTCGTAACACATCTGAAATGTAACGTCCACTGTTCAAAGTGCCGTCAATGCGAACAAGAGGAGACCGAGACATGTAACCAATGGCACCCCATACCATCACGCCGGGTGATACGCCAGTATGGCGATGATGTCTCCAAACACGGAGCCGACCATCATGATGCTGTAAACAGAACCTGGATTCATCCGAAAAAATGACATTTTGCCATTCGTGCACCCAGGTTCGGCGTTGAGTAAACCATCGCAGGCGTTCCTGTCGATGATGCAGCGTCGAAGGTAACCGCAGCCACGGTCTCCGAGCTGATAGTTCATGCTGCTGCAAAACGTCGTCGAACTGTTGGTGCAGATGGTTGTTGTCTTGCAAACGCCCCCATCTGTTGACTCAGGGATCGAGACGTGGCTGCACGATCCGTTACAGCCATACGGAAAGATGCCTGTCATCTCGACTGCTAGTGATACGAAGCCGTTGGGGTCCAGCACGGCGTTCCGTATTACCCTCCTGAACCCACCGATTCCATATTCTGCTAACAGTCATTGAATCTCGACCAATGTGAGCAGCAATGTCGCGACACGATAAACCGCAGTAGCGATAGGCTACAATCCGACCTTCATCAAAGTCGGAAACGTGATGGTACGCATTTCTCCTCCTTACACGGGGCATCACAACAAGGTTTCACCAGGCAACGTCAGTCAACTGCTGTTTGTGTATGAGAAATCGGTTGGAAACTTGCCTCATGTCAGCACGTTGTAGGTGTTGCCACCGGCGTCGACAATGTGCGAATGCTCGGAAAAGCTAATAATTTGCATATCACAGCAACTTCTTCCCCCCATGAACCATGGACCTTGCCGTTGGTGGGGAGGCTTGCGTGCCTCAGCGATACAGATGGCCGTAGCGTAGGTGCAACCACAACGGAGGGGTATCTGTTGAGAGGCCAGACAAACGTGTGGTTCCTGAAGAGGGGCAGCAGCCTTTTCAGTAGTTGCAGGGGCAACAGTCTGGATGATTGACTGATCTGGCCTTGCAACATTAACCAAAACGGCCTTGCTGTGCTGGTACTGCGAACGGCTGAAAGCAAGGGGAAACTACAGCCGTAATTTTTCCCGAGGACATGCAGCTTTACTGTATGATTAAATGATGATGGCATCCTCTTGGGTAAAATATTCCGGAGGTAAAATAGTCCCCCATTCGGATCTCCGGGCGGGGACTACTCAGGAGGATGTCGTTATCAGGAGAAAGAAAACTGGCGTTCTACGGATCGGAGCGTGGAATGTCAGATCCCTTAATCGGGCAGGTAGGTTAGAAAATTTAAAAAGGGAAATGGATAGGTTAAAGTTAGATATAGTGGGAATTAGTGAAGTTCGGTGGCAGGAGGAACAAGACTTCTGGTCAGGTGACTACAGGGTTATAAACACAAAATCAAATAGGGGTAATGCACGAGTAGGTTTAATAATGAACAGGAAAATAGGAATGCGGGTAAGCTACTACAAACAGCATAGTGAACGCATTATTGTGGCCAAGATAGATACGAAGCCCACACCTACTACAGTAGTACAAGTTTATATGCCAACTAGCTCTGCAGATGATGAAGAAATTGAAGAAATGTACGATGAAATAAAAGAAATTATTCAGATAGTGAAGGGAGACGAAAATTTAATAGTCATGGGTGACTGGAATTCGGTAGTAGGAAAAGGGAGAGAAGGAAACATAGTAGGTGAATATGGATTGGGGCTAAGAAATGAAAGAGGAAGCCGCCTAGTAGAATTTTGCACAGAGCACAACTTAATCATAGCTAACACTTGGTTTAAGAATCATGAAAGAAGGTTGTATACGTGGAAGAACCCTGGAGATACTAAAAGGTATCAGATAGATTATATAATGGTAAGACAGAGATTTAGGAACCAGGTTTTAAGTTGTAAGACATTTCCAGGGGCAGATGTGGACTCTGACCACAATCTATTGCTTATGACCTGTAGATTAAAACTGAAGAAACTGCAAAAATGTGGGAAATTAAGGAGATGGGACCTGGATAAACTGAAAGAACCAGAGGTTGTACAGAGTTTCAGAGAGAGCATAAGGGAACAATTGACAGGAATAGGGGAAAGAAATACAGTAGAAGAAGAATGGGTAGCTCTGAGGGATGTAGTAGTGAAGGCAGCAGAGGATAAAGTAGTTACAAAGACGAGGGCTGCTAGAAATCCTTGGGTAACTGAAGAAATATTGAATTTAATTGATGAAAGGAGAAAATATAAAAATGCAGTAAATGAAGCAGGCAAAAAGGAATACAAACGTCTCAAAAATGAGATCGACAGGAAGTGCAAAATGGCTAAACAGGGATGGCTAGAGGACAAATGTAAAGATGTAGAAGCTTATCTCACTAGGGGTAAGATAGATACTGCCTACAGGAAAATTAAAGAGACCTTTGGAGAGAAGAGAACCACGTGTATGAATATCAAGAGCTCAGATGGAAACCCAGTTCTAAGCAAAGAAGGGAAGGCAGAAAGGTGGAATGAGTATATAGAAGGTTTATACAAGGGCGATGTACTTGAGGACAATACTATGGAAATGGAAGAAGATGTAGATGAAGACGAAATGGGAGATACGATACTGCGTGAAGAGTTTGACAGAGCACTGAAAGACCTGAGTCGAAACAAGGCCCCAGGAGTAGACAACATTCCATTAGAACTACTGACGGCCTTGGGACAACCAGTCCTGACAAAACTCTACCAGCTGGTGAGCAAGATGTATGAGACAGGCGAAATACCCTCAGACTTCAAGAAGAATATAATAATTCCAATCCCAAAGAAAGCAGGTGCTGACAGATGTAAAAATTACCGAACTATCAGTTTAATAAGCCACGGATGCAAAATAATAACGCGAATTCTTTACAGACGAATGGAAAAACTGGTAGATGCAGACCTCGGGGAGGATCAGTTTGGATTCCGTCGAAATGTTGGAACACGTTTGGCAATACTGACCTTACGACTTATCTTAGAGGAAAGATTGAGAAAGGGCAAACCTACGTTTCTAGCATTTGTAGACTTAGAGAAAGCTTTTGACAATGTTGACTGGAATACTCTCTTTCAAATTCTGAAGGTAGCAGGGGTAAAATACAGGGAGCGTAAGGCTATTTACAATTTGTACAGAAACCAGATGGCAGTTATAAGGGTCGAGGGACAAGAAAGGGAAGCAGTGGTTGGGAAGGGAGTGAGACAGGGCTGTAGCCTCTCCCCGATGTTATTCAATCTGTATATTGAGCAAGCAGTAAAGGAAACAAAAGAAAAATTTGGAGTAGGTATTAAAATTCATGGAGACGAAGTAAAAACTTTGAGGTTCGCCGATGACATTGTAATTCTGTCAGAGACAGCAAAGGACTTGGAAGAGCAGTTGAACGGAATGGACAGTGTCTTGAAAGGAGGATATAAGATGAACATTAACAAAAGCAAAACGAGGATAATGGAATGTAGTCAAATTAAATCGGGTGATGCTGAGGGAATTAGATTAGGAAATGAGACACTTAAAGTAGTAAAGGAGTTTTGCTATTTAGGAAGTAAAATAACTGATGATGGTCGAAGTAGAGAGGATATAAAATGTAGACTGGCAATGGCAAGGAAAGCGTTTCTGAAGAAGAGAAATTTGTTAACATCGAATATAGATTTATGTATCAGGAAGTCGTTTCTGAAAGTATTTGTTTGGAGTGTAGCCATGTATGGAAGTGAAACATGGACGATAACTAGTTTGGACAAGAAGAGAATAGAAGCTTTCGAAATGTGGTGCTACAGAAGAATACTGAAGATAAGGTGGATAGATCACGTAACTAATGAGGAGGTATTGAATAGGATTGGGGAGAAGAGAAGTTTGTGGCACAACTTGACTAGAAGAAGGGATCGGTTGGTAGGACATGTTTTGAGGCATCAAGGGATCACAAATTTAGCATTGGAGGGCAGCGTGGAGGGTAAAAATCGTAGAGGGAGACCGAGAGATGAGTACACTAAGCAGATTCAGAAGGATGTAGGTTGCAGTAGGTACTGGGAGATGAAGCAGCTTGCACAGGATAGAGTAGCATGGAGAGCTGCATCAAACCAGTCTCAGGACTGAAGACAACAACAACAACAGCAACTTCTTCCTGTCGGCTAAATTTCGCGTCTGTAGTACGTCATATTCGTGGTGTAGCAATTTTAATGGCCAATGGTGTATACTCCTAGATTTCCGTACAGTATCGACACTGCACCACACTGTAGGCTATTGGCGATTATGTGAGTGTACGGTATACGTTATCAATTTCGCGTATTCAAATACTCGTTAGTGAAACCATTTAATAAAAAAGGCGAAGGAGACAATGTAGACAGTTATCGGTCGATTTGCTGCCTATGTAAGTGAACAGCACTTGTTGTGACAGTCGCAGTTTGGATTCAGGAACGAAGTAGCCACTGAACATCCAATTTATTCTTTTGTGTGAGAGTCACCAGAAGCGTTAAGTGATAAGATGAGAACAGTACGTCTTTGATTTAACAAAAACATTTGATTGTGTGACCATGTAGTACGTCTGCGTCGGTTGTAACATTATGCAATTATTCGCTTAATACTGTTTTGTCGAAAACTGACACTTTGAAATCGTGACTGTGTACAAAATGTAGGGAGATTGTTTGAAGAAAGGCAGCAACCAGTCATTACTGATGATGCTGTTTATTTACCTTAACAGCGTCGTATCCGGTTTCGAACCGACAGGTTCATCTTCAGATGGCTGTTCACAAGATGCACAATTTTGTATAGGATTTGGGCTCTTTATTCCTCCTTGTGGTGAAAGATTCTTGGGATGGTGGTACCCTAGAGTAAAATAAGCCTATTTCACTGTAATTACCTTTCATAACACTCAACACAATGTAAACAAATATTTAAGATTGAGTAGTTGCACTTATAGTTTACTTACGTTGAAAAGCCCACGTAATTTTTTTTTCTATTTTGTTAGCTTGTATTCACGGTCTACTGCAACGTATACGCAGCACATAGAGGATCTGTATACAGGGTGTTACAAAAAGGTACGGCCAAACTTTCAGGAAACATTCCTCACACACAAATAAAGAAAAGATGTTATGTGGACATGTGTCCTGAAACGCTTAATTTCCATGTTAGAGCTCATTTTAGTTTCGTCAGTATGTATTGTACTTCCTCAATTCACCGCCAGTTGGTCCAATTGAAGGAAGGTAATGTTGACTTCGGTGCTTGTGTTGACATGCGACTCATTGCTCTACAGTTTTGGCAGGCATTGTTGGTGATGTCTTGCTTGGGCCCCATGTTCTTCCACTTACGCTCAATGGAGTACGTTATCATGATTTCATACGGGATACTCTACCTGTGCTGCTAAAACATGCGCCTTTACAAGTACGACACAACATGTGGTTCATGCACGATGGAGCTGCTGAACATTTCAGTCGAAGTGTTCGTACACTTCTTCAACAACAGATAAGATTCGGTGACCGATGGATTGACTCAACCCTCTTGACTTTCATTTATGGGGGCATTTGATAGCTCTTGTCTACGCAACCCCGGTACCCAATGTAGAGACTCTTCGTGCTCGTATTGTGGACGGCTGTGATGCAATACGCCATTCTCCAGGGCTGCTTCAGCGCATTAGGGAGTCCATGCGACGGAGGATGCATGCATGTATCCTCGCTAACGGAGGACATTTTGAACATTTCCTGTAACAAAGTGTTTGAAGTCACGCTGGTACGTTCTGTTGCTGTGTGTTTCCATTCCATGATTAATGTGATCTGAAGAGAAGTAATAAAATGAGCTCTAACATGGAAAGTTCAGCGTTTCCGCACACATGTCCACATAACATCTTTTCTTTCTTTGTGTGTGAGGAATGTTTCCTGATAGTTTGGACGTACCTTTTTGTAACACCCTGTATAACCACATCGCGTAAAGCACCATTCACAAACCAAAAGTTCTTCCTACATGGGAAAGGTACGTAAAGATGCCGAAATCATAAAAAAATCTCTCTCAGAGATTTTATGACATATACAATAATTTGACAGCAGAAAACTTCGTTACATTATATACATTCCATTTTCAGTAAGAATTAATTACAAACAAAGTCAATAGATGTAGCAACCAATAGGCTAGGAAACTTTACTTCACTAATATTATGTAAATTTTGTGGTATACACAGGGAACAAAATAAATGGTGAGTAATAAATATTACCACAATGAAAATTATAATTAACTTATGATGGTTAGTTGGATGTTTAAATTATTTTAACAATTGTATTAATGTGTGACTGAGCAGGCTGCGATAATCTCGTGTATTGTTTATACTGGATTACTGGCCACATGTTGTTGTCAAAAGGAGCAGCGTTTATTTACGTTTTAAATTGGAAAGTAGGTGAATGAAATTTCGCAGAAGGCTGCATTAGCTAACTTTGTCTTCTCATTGAGGAGAGGTGTGGCGGTTTGCCCTTGTGTACCTATATTCTATCTTTTCGAGTAGAATCATAAGGTGTCCTTTTGGTGGGTTGTTCAAATGTGTGGTATCCAGATGTTCTTTGAATAGAATCTCGAAGCTTCTCCCAGTTTGTCATATATAGTAGGAGGGGCAGTTCTGGCAACAGTGTTGTATATACTCAATGTTTTATGTGGGTGGGTTGTCATTCCTTAAGTTATGAATGACTAGCTGCTGAAGTTTGTGGTTTGTGTGAAAGCTTATAATTATGTTTGTGTTTTTAAATATATTACTTATCTTGTAGAACACGCTCGGTGATAAAGGAAGTGTGATATTTTTTTGCTGATTGCTACTAGGGTGAGAAGGAAACGTAGTAGGTGAATATGGACTGGGGCAAAGAAATGAAAGAGGAAGCCGCCTGGTAGAATTTTGCACAGAGCACAACTTAATCATAGGTAACACTTGGTTCAATAATCATAAAAGAAGGCTGTATACATGGAAGAAGCCTCGAGATACTAAAAGGTATCAGAGAGATTATATAATGGTAAGACAGAGATTTAGGAACCAGGTTTTAAATTGTAAGACATTTCCAGGGGCAGATGTGGACTCTGACCACAATCTATTGGTTATGACCTGTAGATTAAAACTGAAGAAACTGCAAAAAGGTGGGAATTTAAGGAGATGGGACCTGGAAAAACTGAAAGAACCAGAGGTTGTACAGAGTTTCAGGGAGAGCATAAGGGAGCAATTGACAGGAATGGGGGAAAGAAATACAGTAGAAGAAGAATGGGTAGCTTTGAGGGATGAAGTAGTGAAGGCAGCAGAGGATCAAGTAGGTAAAAAGACGAGGGCTAGTAGAAATCCTTGGGTAACAGAATAAATATTGAACTTAATTGATGAAATGAGAAAATATAAAAATGCAGTAAATGAAGCAGGCAAAAAGGAATACAGACGTCTCAAAAATGAGATCGACAGGAAGTGCAAAATGGCTAAGCAGGGATGGCTAGACGACAAATGTAAGGATGTAGAGGCTTATCTCACTAGGGGTGAGATAGATACTGCCTACAGGAAAATTAAAGAGACCTTTGGAGATAAGAGAAACATTTGTATGAACATCAAGAGCTCAGATGGAAACCCAGATCTAAGCAAAGAAGAGAAAGCAGAAAGGTGGAAGGAGTATATAGAGGGTCTATACAAGGGCGATGCACTTGAGGACAATATTATAGAAATGGAAGAGGATGTAGATGAAGATGAAATGGGAGATACGATACTGCGGGAAAAGTTTGACAGAGCACTGAAAGACCTGAGTCGAAACAAGGCCCCGGGAGTAGACAAAATTCCATTGGAACTACTGACGGCCTTGGGAGAGCCAGTCCTGACAAAACTCTACCATCTGGTGAGCAAGATGTATGAGACAGGCGAAATACCCTCAGACTTCAAGAAGAATATAATAATTCCAATCCCATAGAAAGCAGGTGTTGACAGATGTGAAAATTACCGAACTATCAGTTTAATAAGTCACAGCTGCAAAATACTAACGCGAATTCTTTACAGCCGAATGGAAAAGCTAGTAGAAGCCGACCTCGGGGAAGATCAGTTTGGATGCCGTAGAAATGTTGGAACACGTGAGGCAATACTGACCCTACGACTTATCTTAGAAGCTAGATTAAGGAAGGGCAAACCTACGTTTCTAGTATTTGTAGACATAGAGAAAGCTTTTGACAATGTTAACTGGAATACTCTCTTTCAAATGCTGAAGGTGGCGGGGGTAAAATATATGGAGCAGAAAGCTATTTACAATTTGTACAGAAACCAGATGGCAGTTATAAGAGTCGAGGGACATGAAAGGGAAGCAGTGGTTGGGAAGGGAGTGAGACAGGGTTGTAGCCTCTCCCCGATGTTATTCAGTCTGTATATTGAGCAAGCAATAAAGGAAACAAAAGAAAAATTTGGAGTAGGTATTAAAATCCATGGAGAAGAAATAAAAACTTTGAGGTTCGCCGATGACATCATTATTCTGTCTGAGACAGCAAAGGACTTGGAAGAACAGTTGAACGGAATGGACAGTGTCTTGAAAGGAGGGTATAAGATGAACATCAACAAAAGCAAAATGAGGATAATGGTTCAAATGGCTCTGAGCACTATGGGACTTATCATCTATGGTCATCAGTCCCCTAGAACTTAGAACTACGTAAACCTAACTAACCTAAGGACATCACACAACACCCAGCCATCACGAGGCAGATAAAATCCCTGACCCCGCCGGGAATCGAACCCGGGAACCCGGGTGAGGATAATGGAATGTAGTCGAATTAAGTAGGGTGATGTAGAGGGAATTAGATTAGGTAATGAGACGCTTATAGTGGCAAACGAGGTTTGCTATTTGGGGAGCAAAATAACTGATGATGGTCGAAGTAGAGAGGATATAAAATGTAGACTGGCAGCGGCAAGGAAAGCGTTTCTGAAGAAGAGAAATCTGTTAACATCGAGTAGAGATTTAAGTGTCAGGAAGTCATTTCTGAAAGTATTTGTATGGAGTGTAGCCATGTATGGAAGTGAAACATGGACTATAAATAGTTTGGACAAGAAGAGAATAGAAGCTTTCGAACTGTGTTGCTACAGAAGAATGCTGAAGATTACATGGGTAGATCACATAACTAATGAGGAAGTATTGAATAGGATTGGGGAGAAGAGAAGTTTGTGGCACAACTTGACCAGAAGAAGGGATCGGTTGGTAGGACATGTTCTGAGGCATCAAGGGATCACCAATTTAGTATTGGAGGGCAGCGTAGAGGGTAAAAATCGTAGAGGGAGACCAAGAGATGACTACACTAAGCAGATTCAGAGGGATGTGGGTTGCAGTGGGTACTGGGAGATAAAGAAGCTTGCACAGGATAGAGTAGCATGGGGAGCTGCATCAAACCAGTCTCAGGACTGAAGACCAGAACAACAACAACTAGCTTTTACTTTAACTGCTTAGGTGGCTGAAGTGAAGATTTGTTGTCTCATGTTTTTTGACTTCTTCTTTTACAGTTTTACAGTCATGGGAGGCCTATATCCATTGTTTGAAGCCAAGGTTTTGGTGATATTGATTTTACGGTGTTCAAGTGGAATTTAAATTAGGCACTTTAATATAAACGTAAAATGTGCCATTTTACTCTGGTTTGGATGGCAAGATGAAGTGTTGATGGACTCATCTGTGTCTGTTCGATTTCTGTAAATTTCGAATCTATTTTCCTGTTTTTTGCTGGAGATTTTTAAGTCTAAGAGGTTGATGCTATTATTGGTTTCGTGCTGAACAGTGAATTTAACGTTTTAGTGCATGCTGCTCTCCTTTGTTCCTAATGTGTCAAATTCCTCATTGGTGCCATCAAAAAGAATAATTGCATCATCCACAAATATTTTATGGTAAATTAATTTGCTGTTGATGTAGCTGTTAGCTTTGAAAAATGTATGCCCTAAGTAGTCCATGTAAATATCTGCTAACTTTCCAGCTAGGTAGCTACCCATTGTCAACACTTCATTGTGCTTCTATGCTTTGTTATTAAAATTAATTTAATTGAATAACAGACCCACTGGGTCACTCATTAAGCTTATAAATCTCTGCTGTGCTAATTTTTTATGTATTAATAGATTGTTCTTGATTATATTTATAGTGTCCTTTTTATAAGTTTTGGTATAATGGTTTACGACGTTGAGTGACGCAAGTCTGGGTGTCAGAGGAATCTGCAGTCTTTAATTTTGTCAATGAGTTCATATGTGATCTAATGGAAAGTTGTTTTCAGCAGAGCTAGCAGTTTGCCATTTAATCTATATGAAGAGCTGTTCCCAGAATTAACAGTAGGCCTGATAAGAGAATTTTGTTTATGGATCTTCGGCTGTGACCGAGGATGAGGTGCAGTGGAACTCATAGTGACGCAATCACACATTTGCCACTTGGCTAGGAGGAAACTACAGTTTTTGAGCATTTTCTCAATTTTGGCCCAAAATTTAGAGGTGGGATTAAAATCTAATTCAATTATATTATTAGTCTAATATTGAAATATTCCATATTTTTGTCAACATATTCATTTTCGTACATTACAAGGGAACAATTATCTTGGCCCATCTTGATTATTAGAGCCTTATTGATGGGTAGTTTGGAGTTGATACAGTTTAGTATCTTTTAGTCATTATTTATATGGGAATTTCTATTTTATTATGTGTAGTGGCTGGTTCCTGTCTTCTTCGTTGAAAAACCAACTTTCATTTTGTACACAGCCCTGGTCTCAATACGTCAGTTTCAACAAAACAGCATTAAGTGAGAAATGTTCACACTTTTGAAAAATGCAAAAGAAACCTAACAAAGCCTGACCTCAACATAAAATATCTTATAACAAGCAATACCCCTCGGCACAATTAACTGCAAACTAGATAAAAGTGTCGATTAATGCTGTTAGCTGCGCCACCAGAACAGTTAAAGAAAAATGTTGGATCACGTGGCTCAAGATAGAGATTTGTTTTTAAGAAGGTCGTGTGGCACCACAGCCGAGTGCAAGTCTTTCAATTGGACACGACTGCAGCGACTTACATGTTCTCAATACCAATGGCACCCCCTGTTCCGCAGATGGTCAAACATCCAAGTACTATACCGGCAAAACGGCCTGAAGCAAGTCTTTCAGCTGGATACCATTTCAGCGAGCTGTGCATCCTTGAAACCAATGGCACCCGATTTCCCACAGATGGTCGCCCATCTAAGTACTAGCCAGGCCCAATGTTGCTTAACTTCAGTGATTATGCAGGAACTTGTGTTACCAACGTGACAAGCCCATTGGCAAAGAGAGACTTAAAAACACAGTACAAAAGAAGAAACCTCCTCAACAAACAACTGTACAGTCTACATTGCAAATCAGTAATTGCCTCTACAACCTACAATTCTCCTACGTATTACAATACATTGACGACATCATTGATAAAGAACATCAGAAAATACTGTGTAGGCACAACAAAAAACTTGAAGCTTTGAAAATGCAAAAAAAAGGTAGCTTCACTGCCAAACATTTCTATGACAGCCCACGTCGGTTCCATGAAGCAGTTATGAAGTCACGTACAAACCATTACATACACTGTTGAAAATGAAACCAATAACAGCATCAACTTCATAGACTTAAAAATCTCCAGTAAAAATCAGAAAAATCATTTCGAAATTTACAGAAAGCGAACAGACACAGATGTGTCCATCAACAGCTCATCTTGCCATCCAAACCATTACTGTATAAGATGGCACATTTTATGTTAACATTGAAGTGCCTAAATTAAATTCCACGTGAACACAGTAAAGAAATCAATATCATCAAAATCATAGCTTCAAACAATGGATATAGCCCTCATATGACTGTAAAACTGTCAAAAAAGTCAAAAACATCGAACAACAAATCCTCACTTCGGCCACCTAAGCAGTTAACGTAAAAGCAAGTACAAATCAGCAGCAAAAATATCCCAATTCCTTTCTTCCGAGCGTATTCTACAAGATATGTAATCTGTTTAAAAACACAGACATAAATATAAGCTTCCACACAAACCACAAACTTCAGCAGCTAGTCATTCATAACTTAAGGAATAACAACTCACCCATACAAAAGGTTGGGTGTATACGACAGTGTTACCAGAACTGCCCCTCCTAATGTAGTCAAACTGGGAGAAATTTCTAGATTCTGTTCAAAGAACTTCTAGATTCCACACATTTGAACAACCCATCAAAATCTGCATTTGCAGTGCATACAACTCTCGACAGACGTCGAGTAAAAATCATTGTAGACCTCATTAAAGTTGCTGCATCATGCTGAGAAAGCTAGGATTATGAATCTGCTCGAAGAGATAGAAATATACGTACACAAGAGCAAATCCCCACCTCTCTCCTCAATGAACAGAGTCATCCATTGCAGCCTTCCACAAAATTTCACTCACCTACTTTTCAATTTAAAACATAAAGGAACACTACTTCTTTTGACAACAACGTGCAGTCAGCAATGCAATATAAACACTAAACAAAAATCGAACAGCCTGCTCAGTCACAGATTAGTACTATTGTTAAGTTAATTTAAACATCCAACTAAACATCATGCGTTAATATAATTTTCATTGTTGTAATATTTATGTCTCTCCATTTTTTGTTCCCTGTATACTACAAAATTTACATACTACCAGTTAAGTATCCTAGCAAAACTGGCTGCTACAGCTGTTGGCTTTATTTGTAATTAATACTCACTGAATTTTGAATGCATATAATGTAACGTTTATTCTTTGTATGTTTTCTTTTGTCAAATCTGTGTATATATCGTAATATCTTTGAGAGAAAGTTTTTGACAATGTTATATTTGTGATTTCGGCAACTTTATGTACATTTCCCACCCAAGTAGGAAGAACTTTTTGGTGTGTGTGTGTGTGTGTGTGTGTGTGTGTGTGTGTGTGTGGTGCTTATACAATGTGGTTACATACAAATCATATAAGTGCTGCATATACTCTACAGTATTTCTTGACTACAAGCCAACAACATTCCAACAAATTTCCGCTCGATTTTCGACGTAAGTAAAATACAAGGTGATACAAAAAGAAAAAACAGATTTCATTTGTTTATTAAAGATAAACCATAAAAGGTGGAGGCACATTGCGCATGACACTTGATAGAGGAATGTTCAAATTTTTGACACATGACGAGTTTGCTTTTTGGTAGCAATATGGCAATTTCACCCCAGGAGAAATCATGTGCAACGTGCGTTCCGCCGACGATTCTGCAAACAACCGCCTCTGCGAAATCAGATTCATGACTGGCATAAAAAATTACTACAAGCTGTTTGCACATGAAAAATTGTAGTACACTGGTCGGGCACGCACGCGTGACGAATGTGTCTAGCATATCCGAGACGCTGTCACACGGAGGCCTGCGAAGTCCACAAGACGGGCAAGCCAGAAACTTCTACTTCTTCAACGGGGTGGCGTGTTCTGAAGCGACGCCAAAAACTGAACCCTCCCACGTCGCAGCTAGTGCATCAATTGTGTCCCGGCGACCACAACACAAGGTACGAATTTTGCATTTCGGATCTCTTTAAGATAAGGTGGGGACACACACTTATTCCGAGCGGCTCGTCTTCTCGGAGGAATCAACATTTCATCTATCGGGTAAAGTAAACAGCCTAAATGTAAGAATTTGGGGTCACCAAATCCTGGCATCAACGGCGGAAATGAAAGAGAGTTATATAAACTGAATACACTTTTTGCCATTTCTTTTCACGAAGTTCATGAGCGGTTTCTTTTCTGCTGAGAGAACTGTGTCCTGGACATGCTGCAAAAATGGTTGTTTCCTCAGCTTCACAAAGATTCTAACGATTCCTTTTTTGTGGATGACGGCGCTCAGCCTCATTTTCACTTTGAGGTTTGGCTTAATCGTAATAACTCCATTCCACAACTTTGGTTTGGAAATGGTGAACAGCAAGATCTTGTTCATTGCTTTTGGTCTTTCAGGTCACCAGACCCCACGTCTTGCGATTTATTTCTCTGTCTGTGTGTGTGTAGGGGGGGGGGGGGGAGGGTGGGAGGGAGGGTGCACAAAAGACAGTCCCACTTACGGCAGCTACTTTTCAAGTTCTGAGAAATCGAATTGTTCAAGTTGCCCATTCAGTAAATAGGGACTTGTTGATTCTTGTGTGGGATGAAATGGATTGCCGTTTCGATGTTTCTCGAGCAACGCATGCTGCTCATGTTGAGTGTATGGTATATTGTCTGTGCAAACATAAAGCTTTGAAATTTCTTTATATAGTGACAGCAGATGAACCAGTCGGTTCGAAACCGGTTGCGGCGCTACTTACGTAAACAAACAGCATTATGAATATTGGCTGGTTGCTGCCTTCTTCTTTGAAAGACTCAACCTACATAATCGTTCACTTCATATTTGGAAAATAGGAAGCAGAAAGTTGTCTTCCAGTGTCAACAAAAGAAAAGATAAATGAATCTGACTGGGGTCATGTAAAGTGTGAGTTGTGTCCAGTGCCAAAAAATGAGAAAGATAGAATTAATCTGACTGCGCTCACGTAAAGTAAGGTTGTGATTGAATCACATTTCTTGACATATATCAATGATCTGCCACGACATAAGGCAGATGATGCAAAAATGTTTCTCTTTGCATATGACCCGAGAGTTATTGTGAAATATGTAACGTGACTAGTACGGATCGCTTCTCTATCCGATATCAGTTCAGTAACATTTCAGTTCACATACAAAAAAGTGGGCAGTGCCGACAATTCGGTGATGACTGCAAGATTCTCATGGTGGGACATTACGCGTCTACTTTCCAGTTGCAGCAAGAAAGAAGATTATGCTCGTGCTGGGAGGAAATTCTGGGGTGGCTCCCAGGCTCTGCTAAGCGCGTTCTGAGGTTGCCGTTTCTGAGAATAAATCAAGGAGAGACCACAATGGTGCCTTAATCCCCAAGTGCAAATACCTTTTCACCATGGACGTTAATGAAGATCCTGCCTTTCTGCTCCAATGAAACGTGAGGAATTTCGCTCCATCTCAGGCAGTCCTGAGTATTGCCTCCCCCTAAAGACACTTCTATGACATCCAGTAACTTTTGCTACATCCTCCTCAATTCTCATGCTTCGAGGCACATTTATGTTCGTCAGATTGGCCACAAGCGTTGCTGTCACCATACCCTCCCCCTCCCCTCCCCCCTCCCGCCCTGGACTGAGAACGGACAACTTCGTATTCCTGTTATTCGTTTCCTGGGAGTCGTCCCATGCTGATGGTGCAGTTTGAGGATGTAAGTGTAGTTTTTTGCTGTTTCAGAAGCTGTTATTCTCATACTTCAGAGTCCATGCACTGAATAGCTCGTATTTATCTATTTTTTGTGCAGCTTGGATATGGCGTTCATTGGGTTACTTCTCTTTTTAATTTGAAAATGCTGTAGATGAAGAATTCTGATCTGTTCTCGTTTTAGTCTTCCTAATTATGTCAATCAATGTCTCACATTGCTAGCTTCAGTCTTTCATGTTAATTTTCTGTTGCAGAAACTTTTGTATTGTAGGCATCCACAGATGCATAATTGAACCATGATGAGTAAGACCGCTTCATCTGTATGATAAATACTTACTTCTGACCCACTTACTTTCGTCCTGTTAAAGCTACGTCTTCAAGGATACAGATTTGTAATTTAGATGACGCGACATTCTTTGTCCCATTGTGATAAACTTGTTCAACCGACCTCTAGACGGTTAAACAGTTTCATCACAATTGAACAAAGAATACTGGGTCCTCTGCCACGTGTCGTTTGGAATAGATTATAAATCTGTATCCCTGGAGATGTGGCTCTAACGCCACAAAACTAACTGGATCAAAAATAAAGATTCATCATACAGCAGAAGCGTTCTTGTTCATCATGCTTTACTTTTCTGTGTTATTTTTTTTGGAAGACTAATACTGGAGCAAGATTCCATGAGGTTTTTAAGTTTGAATAAAATTTTGTAACTTATGAAATCGATTTCCACTTACGAACCCTACTATTTAAACTTCTCCCATGATTAGGCGAGCCTTAATTAACAAATAGAATCAGGGATACACTAAGGTGTTGTTTCAAAGTGATGGTGTTTCCATTGTGCACAGTGACTAAATTATTAATTGGATGTTGCATAACATCCAAAGTTATTTATCATACTGGTAAGCGGATAGCGTTCACAGATTTTTATCGTAGACCTCAAACCGCTACAATTGCAGATTAATTTTTAAAAAAACGCAATGTGACAGTTTCAGACACAGAAATCTAGTAAAAGCGACATTCCGCTGTCTCAATGTTGTCAAACACCCAGTGGAGTTGAACATGTTAATTTATTAAGAGTGAGAGTATACGAATAGCTTTCATGGATACATCGCGTTCAAGGTCTTGTGTAGAAATGTAATACTGCTATTTTCATTATAAGTATAATCTATACTGTCTCCGACATTAAAATAGGAAAGCGTGATAACTTGTTTCCTTTCACTTTATTGTCTGTATGGTGTCATGTTTTGGGGCGATTCTGTGCACTCAACAAGAAAATTCCAAGCTCATAAAAAGGAAAAAAAGACTCAGCATTACCAGTTTGTGAACTTCGAATAGATAGCTGCTCAGGTTCATCTTGACTCTGCGGTCCCTGTACTTGTACTCCATCATGGGATTCGTTGTTGACAAAACTAACGCATTCGAAAGAAACTGAAACATCCACTCACTGAACACTAGACAAAAGAAACTGATTTGCATTAGAATAATACGTCCTTAAGCACTGTACAGAAAGGTGAGCACCACTGAGGTTTCATTTTCATTAGGCTTCCAGCAAAAATTAAAAAGTTAAATGATAAATTTCACTTCAGTTTCCTAGTGGCATAGTATTTTCATTCTGTACGGTATGTTCTCGCAGTGGTTGAGAATTTTTCTCTGCAATGTGTTATTTATTAATATAGTCTGGCATAATTTTGTGTTGTATTAATTCTTCACTTATTTTGTCTATGAATTTTCTAATCATGATTCTGTAATCAATACATGGCGATTCTGCTGTGCCTACAGATGTCTTTTTATGCTGCCCGCAGTGTCATACCTGGCCTTCAAAAACAATGCGCGAGATTTTCATATGGTCTCGCTCGCTAGGCGCAAGCTAGTAGTCCCACAGAAAAATGCACAGGGCACTTCTGTATAAAATTTAGTGTAGTTAAATTTCGTCCGGGGATCGATTTCGCTAGGGGCAGTAGTTTTCGAGCTATTCAAGGAAAACGTACAAAAGTGACTTTCAAACGCACCCCAACTACCACCAGTCAGGATTTTTAATACGTTGTTCAATGGCAGTCCCTCCTACCACTGCTAAAAAATTTACGACTGCAAGAATTATTTCCCACATTCGACCTCTTCTGTCCTTCAGTAACCGGCGTTGTTACGCCATCTACTTATTGGAACACTTACAAATTGTAAAATTGATGTTTGTGTAAATTTTTCCTAAAAAATTAGTGAATTTTAACGGCATAAAATAAACAATTATTTCGTTGTTTTCATCAGTCTTTCTGACTACGAAGGTGCTGTGCTCAAAGGGTTAAGCTTGGATCGAATTATCCACGTAATTAGTTTCATCGTAACGTCTACAAAAGTCGTTTTCCTTTCATAACCCTCACGTGCACGTTTAAATTAAAAATGTTGAAGAACTAGCCGACTATGGTGATTGCGTGATAGCGCAGTCAATAGAGACCAAATAGGTCGAATGTCTGGAATAGTACGTGTGGTCGGAAATATTTGTGGATTGGCAGGAGGGGGTGCCACAAACTGGAGGTGCGTCTGAAGGTCACTTATGGGCGGTTTCTCTCGAATAACTCGGAAACCGTGACCTCCAGCGAAACTATATCCCAACACAAACCTGAACCACACTACATTTCCTGTAAAAAGCTTCTTTTCATTTTCTTCTGTAGGACTAAGAGTCTGCTCGTAGCGAGCGAGAGATATGAAAATCTTGCGCGTGATTTTTGAAGGCCAGATATAATATTGTGGACTGCATACAACATCGGTAGGGGCAACCGAATCACGCAGTACACCGACTCGTTCCATGACGAAGTAGATTTCGCTCACGTGATAAATAAGTAAGTAAGTAGCTGGCTTTAAGACATTTGGAGTAATATAACTCAGTATGTTGTGCTGAACCACGAGTGTCCATCAGAGACAAAGGCAACATCAGGAGCGCCCCAGGGATGTCTTACAGAACTGCTAACCTTTTTCCATTTACGAGGGTTGGAACTTAAATAGTAGCAACTATTTACTTACAGCTCGTACAAAATAGATACGTGTTTAAAAGTTTCACTGGCCTTCGAAGTAGTCACCAACATTGTGTATAACCCGTTGCCAGGCTTGTGGAAGTCTTAGGATACTCTTAGCAGTGCCAGTTGTGTTGACAGTTCGAGCGGCACAGTCTATTGCCCGATAAATCTGAAGCAGTTCTGAAGCGAATACCGTGAAGTGTTTCCTTCAGTTTATAAATCGAGTTGAAATTATGAGGGCTTAAGTCAGGGGAGTGCAGTAGGTGGTATAGCACTCAGCAGCCCAATCAGTCAAACAAATCAGTAACAGCTTGCATCCACACACTGCCCTGCAAAATGATGGTCAGGTCGTGCAGAAAGTGTCATCACTCCTGCCTCTAAGCTGGACGCAGGTTGGGCATAGGGACAGAAGTGATGACACTTTCTGCAGGACCTGACCATCATTTTGCAGGACAGTGTGTGGATGCAAGCTGTTACTGATTTGTTTGACTGATGGGGCTGCTAAGTGCTACACCACCTACTGCACTGTCCTGACTTAAGCCCTCATAAGTTCAACTCGATTTATAAACTGAAGGTAACACTTCACGGTATTCGCTTCAGAACTGCTTCAAATTCATCGGGCAATAGACCGCGCCGCTCAAACTGTCAACACAACTGGCATTGCTAAGAGTATCCTAAGACTTCCACATCGCCGGCAACGGATTATACACAATGCTGGTGACTACTTTAAAGGTCAGTAAAAGTTTGGTAACGTGTCTATTTTGTACGAGCTGTAAATAAATAGTTGCCACTATTTAAGTTCCAACATTCGTATATAAACAATCTGTCGAATACGATCGGCAGCAACCTGAATTTTTGCACCAATGTAGCTGTTGCGCAAGTGGAAGTCGTTTCGTTGAGTGAAAGGAATTGAGATAAAGGATGACGTACATGAATTGTATTCACAGTTGCGAATACGGGCAGCCATCAGCGGTATAGTGAAATGTCGACTATGAATATTTATGCCGGATTAGGACTCGAAACGGGATTTCCCGCTATTAGCGAGCCTTTCGCCTTACCACTGGCTACCCGATCACGCCCCACACCAGACCCGAGCTACCGTATGTCGTCCCGGTCCTGCACAAACTTTCATTGTCATCATTGCATTATGCAGCTGACTGTTCTCCACATTCGCGACTACGAATACAATTCATTTATTTCATAACGGCTGTACTCAGTAATGTTAATGTTGCTTCGGACATGCATGCCTGTCCGAAGGATAAGGAACAACACAGGCATTGCAATATCGTAAGAGTGACGTGGTCAGAACTGCTTTATGGCGCGATCGGCTGAGCATAATTTAATTGTAGATAAATGTAAGTTGGTGCAGATGGCTCTGAGAAACATTCTTGAAATGTTGGAATAGGATGTTAACTGTATACTGCTTCACCCAATCTATTAAATACCAGTGTGTACAACAGTACAAAACGACGTGGAATGGAACGAATACTATTAAGGTCAGTTTGTAGGGAAGGCGAATGGCATTCTGCGATTTATCGCAAAGTGCAGCACGCTTATAAAGGAGAGTTCGTACAAAACGCCTGTGTAAAGCATTCTTGAGTGCTGTTGGAGTGTTCGGGCTTGCCTCCAGCTTGGATTAATGGAAATCGAAGCATTTCAGTTGCGTGCTCCTTACCGGTCGATTTGATCAGTATCAGAATGTTAGGGAAACGCTCCGTGAGTTTCGATACGCATTCTTGGAGGGAAGACGACGTTCCTTCGCGAAAGGGCATCGAAGCTTTGCCTTCTTTTGTGTGGGCACCACCGCCTCGATAAATATGAAGAACGAGAATTAGCGTAAGTGGATACTTTATTTAAGACTACTAAATTGTTGCTACTAGTACGTTGCTCATTCTCAAACTGCACAACGTATGTAGGCAAATGATCGTCCTAAGTATTTAAAAGAGAAATCACAGTCCACGCACAACTGAGAATCGCTTGACGGTCAGTGAACAAGACTTTGCAATCGATATCCACAAGCCACGCATTTGGCAGTTCAGCTATGTCTCTGTAGTCTATGTTCCTTGCGTGGCTTCTGAATACCTATGAGAGGTCATGGCCGTCGATGATCATGCCATGCGTAACTGTGTGACGAATGTGAGTTCCTTTTTATACTACTTAAGTGGATAATTTGTTCACTTCGACTGCATGATTAAGAATAGGCACACCCTCAGAACTAGCTAGTAGCTCCTAATAAAGTACACATTTCATCTAAAAGCCTTATGTAAACTATGTATTTCTTTAAGTTCGTCCGAGCGGTCTAAGGCGCTGCAGTCATGGACTGTTCGGCTGGTCCTAGCGGAGGTTCGAGTCCTCCCTCGGGCATGTGTGTGTGTGTGTGTGTGTGTGTGTGTGTGTGTGTGTGTGTGTTGTCCTTAGGATACTTTAGGTTAAGTAGTGTGTAAGCTTAGGGACTGATGACCTTAGCAATTAAGTCCCATAATATTTCACAGACATTTGAACATTTTTAAATTCGTCGACTAAAAATTCAAATACTTCAAGACATTGTCTAAAGAAATATCCCGGATTCGCCTCAACTGATTTAGGGGAACAACAAGAAACCGTAACCGCACTGGTCGGACATAGACTTCAACTCCGCCTCTCCCAAAATCGCATCCAGTCATTTCGTTCAGTGCGTTCAAGCCGTAAACCACGAAGGACTATCGCTTTACGAAAATCGACAGAGACGCTGCTTCTTCAGCATGGACAACAAAATTTTATTCAGGTCCACGCGGTAATTTGTCAGACTCTGGATTGTATCCCGAGACTGTCAGCTTTGTACTACTGTGCTCTGTCATGGCTTAATGTGTAGTCTGCGCGACACAGTGGGTCACGCACGTGCAGCTGTGTTGGTGGTTCCTGCGGCAGCGTCAGCTTTAATGGCAAGTAGGCCGTCTCATTCATCAGGCGTGCAAGCGGTCCCACGACACAACACACATACTGTCTCACTTCACTAGCCGTGTCAGACGTTTGGTTTATATGTCTGGTGTCGTTATGAAATTATAATTTTGTTCAATAAGAGGCTGGCAAATCTGCAAATTGCTCAGCTGGGACATTATCGTGCCAGCATGATACAGAGCCGCGCTTTTGCCGTTACTACGACTTCAGTTTTGTATGGAAGACTGTATTAAGAGCGAACGAGATAACGCTGTGCTAAGACACTGGACTCGTATTCGCGAGGACGGCGGTTCAGATCCTCGTCCAGCTACCCATATTTAGGTTTCCGTGATTTCTCTCACTCGCTTAAGGCAAATGTCGGGATGACTCCTTTGAAAGGGCACAGTCGATTTTCTTACAAATTGTACAAATGGCTCTGGGTACTAAGGGAGGTCATCAGTCCCCTAGAACTTAGAACTACTTAAAACTAACAAACCTAAGGACATCACAGACATCCATGGCCGAGGCAGGATTCGAACCTGCGGTCGTAGCAGTCGCGCGGTTCCGGATTGAAGGGCCTAGACCCGCACGGCCACCGCGGCCGACCTTCCAAGTTGTTCCTAGATCCTAGTTTGCGGTCAATCTGTACTGACGGGGCGTTAAGCCCTGACTTCCATTCTTTTTCACGCCATACAAACTTTCGTGAACGTCTGTGCGTATTTTCTTCTATTGTTGCTATTCAAATCGAATACTTCGGATCGATGTCTGTCTAATCTTATCATAAAAGGACGTCGTGAAGCATACCAGAGGCTATCAGATGGTTTACCAACGCTGCTCTGGGCTGGCAATTTCCACTTGTTTCACACACTCACGCCTATTTAAGTCCACGTGGCCAACAGCTGTTGATACACAACGTGTGACCACGCGTAGCTGAGGTAAAAAGAATAATTTTATGCCTTTAATTGTATCTACGAAACCATTGCTAATTTTCTAATGCTAAGGATAACAGTACCATGGTGTAAGTTGTAGACTGCAGTCAATATTACGTAGTACTCTCCGACATTTGAGATTCATGGGTAAAAATACAAAACAATCAAACTGTGCACCATATAATGAGATCTTCTCCACCGTCTTTACCAAAATGATCAATACGAGTGTACTGTGGCAAGTAACACTCTGACAATGAATTTGCTGATAATCTTGCCATTTTTCAGCTGCAATCAGCTGCCATTGTATGTTCATGTCCTTCACAGGTGTAGTGGTGAATGGTTGGGACATAAGCTCGTAACGGTTTTTGTTTCGCATGTTGGTATTCCGGTTACTATGCGTTTATTTATCGATTATCATTTTTTTATGCTCATGTCAGTCATAGGCGTACTGTTAAATGGTTGGGGCATAAGCTCGTAGCGTTTTCGTTTTGCCTGCTGGTATTCCTGTTACTATGCGTTAATTTATCGATTATCATTTTTTATTTTAGTTCACTGTTATTTGACTTTACATGTGATTTTGTCATTTGGAGATAGTGGGTGGAGCTGTGGACGCTAGAAAATGGAGTGCCAAGTAGAGAAATCGGAATATTGCCGACATTCTTCTGCATGAGTTCAATAGAGGGGTGACAGCAACGGAGGCAGTCGTGTACATGGATAATATCGCTCTACAGAGTACGCTAAGAAAATGATTTTCTCAGTTTAAGGAGGATCGTTTTGACATTAGTGAGTCTCCACGGTAAGGAAGACCTTCGGTGTGTGATGAGGATCGTTAAAAGGCATTAATTCACACTGATTCACCTCAGTGTACTCAAGAACTGGCAGATGTGATGAATTGTGATCATTCCACCATCGTGCGAAAATTGCAGGCAATGCAGAAGGTCCAAAAATCGGGTATAAAGGTACCAGCGAAAATCATTAAAATGAGCGGGTGCTTGTCTCTTTGCTCGTCCGTGAACAACACCGACCATTCCAAACAAGTATCGTTACTGTCGAAGAGAAATTGTGTCTTTATGCTAACATAAGGAAAAAGAAAGTAATGGCTGAGCCCAAACAGAGCAGCAACTCCCCCTGCAAAGACCTGAGCCCATCCACAAAAGATAATGTTACGGATCTAGTGGAACAGTGACGGAGTGGTGCATTGCTTACCTAGGTGTAACCATCACTGCTGCCATTTACTGTCAACAACTGAGTCGTCTTGCAGACGTAACCCAAGAACAACGACCAGGAAGACTGCGTGAAAAGATGCTACTCCACAATAACGCTCGCCCGCGTGTCGTTTTACTGACTAGAACCTCTATACAGTTCTTGGATTGGGATGTCATTCCGCGCCCAACTTATTCACCTGATCTTGCGCCCTCACCGGTCGGGTTGGGGATTTTCTCTGCCCGGGGACTGGGTGGTTGTGTTGTCATCATTTCACCATCATCAACATCATCATTCGTGACAGTGGCTAGATCGGATTGTGTAAAAATTGGACTGTGTAAAAATTGGGAATCTGTAAGAGCGCTGGTGACCGCGCAGTTGAGCACCCCACAAACCAATCATCATCATCTTGCACCCTCAGACTTTCACCTTTTCCGCTCTCTATTCAACCACCTTCAAGGAGCTTCCTTTCCGATTGAAAATGCGCTCCGAATATAATTCGACGAGTTCTTCGCCTCGAAACTACCTGATCTCTACAGTCGCGGAATCTAAAGTGTTACCCCACCGTTGGAAAACTGTTGTAAACTGTGAAGGAAAATATATTATTTGTATCTGTCTTGATAAATTATGGAAAAACGCTACGAACTTATGCGTCAACCAAATATATTTAAAAAATCGAGATACGACCTTTCTCCGGCGTTACACTGGCTCTTGACATGACTGCTTGATTAAAAATGTAGGTTTAGATTATTTTCCTACAAAATGATGTCTGATCATACAGCTTGTCCAGGAGGAGGTAGGACAAAAAAAATTATCTAATTAATATGGGCTCTAAAATGTCCATCTAAACAGCTATGATTGCTTGTTCTATAGAAGATATATGTTTTACAGTAGCTAAAGTGAACGAGTGCAAGCTCTTAAGGTATGTACTTTAGAGCCCATGATTAATAGATTTTTTTCTTATATTGCCACTCGGGTCAGAGAATCGTTTCTACCTCTAACTCTGAAAGGTACAGAAACAACATTTTCTCCCTCTGCAAATAACTTAAAAACAACTCTGAGTCGCCACTTGGACTGGAATTAACACACACAATAGCAATTTGTAAGAAGATATCAGCATATTTACATGAAATGCAGAAATATAAAAAAGCTTCCTCCCTTCAGCTTGAAAAGCAACTACTAATAGTCTCAGTTATAGATTATGGTGATGCTGTTCTTCAACGACATTCATACGAGTTTTCTCGCTTAGTGGAACTAGCGAGAAACGTTTGTGCTCGATACATTTGTAACATTCTTTTTCTTTTTTTCCTACCATCTGAATCCTGTGTACGGACAACTGTCATGCCACATGCAGATAAGCGTAAAGACAACCATACTCCTGTTTGCTCTGCCGTTTGCTCGGACATTGTTCCGTCTCCAACTCTAACAGTGCTATCTTAACAGCATAACAGAAACACTCGCTGTCGACAAAGCAAAATCCTCTACACCAATGCAAAAGACAACTATCCTCTCAACATCATTTTCTACGTAGAAAGCCAACTTAGGAATGATCTTCCTCAAAACTTCAGAGAAATTACACTCCTTTCCAACTGCAAAATACAGTTCGTTGTCCTTCATGTATCACAACAGCTATTCGCTTTACATACTTCACTGCTCAATCCAGTCAGCTTCCCCCTTCCTCCCCCTCACCCCTCACATCCTGCCCACAACCTTTCCCTCCGACATCTCAACAGAGTCCTCTATTAATACAGTCACTGTAATACGCAGTATCTATCTTCTCCTCTGCCATTATCCTTTCTGTTTCTGACAATAATAAAAACAGCAACACAAATGCTGATGTTTAAGGAGCAGACCAATGAAAATGAAAGAGTTGGAAAAAAGTAAGTATATTATTAATTCAGAAGTAATCACCAAAACTCTTAATACTTTTAACAGACTGTAAGACGAGATGATCAACGCCTTCATGCAGAAATGTTTGCGGTTCCCTACGGAACCATTACTGAACACACAGGCGGCACTCCTTAGCCCGAAGTAAATCGACGGGCATGAACGTGTTTCTTCAAGGCACCATAAACATGAAAATCGTATGGGGAGAGATCGAGACTGTATGGACGATGTGCAAGAGAGAAACTTCTGCAACGTAGTCGTAACAACCTTGGCAGCATGTGGGGGGACAAAAGGGACTTCTTTTTTCAATCAGTTCTGGAGCTTAAATCTGGGTAAGTGGGGAACATATTTGATGAGTGATCAATAAGTAAATTTTGAAAACATTAAAAAGAATATAGTAACAAATATTGAGTCGTCCTGCAGAAATAGTACGTTAAACGCTGAAATTGTAATTTTTTTTTATTTGCAGATGATACAAGTACAGGAACAAAAATATACTACTAGGTCTGTTGTTGAAAAGGAAGTTAACGAAATATTCGGAAACATCAATCAGATGATTCAAGGTAAATGGGTTGTCATTAAATTTTGAAAAGACTCAACACATATAGTTCATTACTTTTCATAGAACTCAACAAACTACAAACATAGGTTTTCAAACAATAAACTACGAGAAGTAGAATGTGATAAGTTTTTTAAGTGTTCAAATATATCACAGCTTTAACTGTAAAGCCTACTGCTAGAATAAACACAAGCGCTTTAGTTTTCAGTAACATGACCACTGCCATAAGTGATTTACAATGAAGAAAGTAATTTAACCCCAAAATTTTCGTTCATTAATGGGTTATGGAATCATTTTCTGGAAAAACTCAACTTACAGGGAGAGAATTTTCAGAATACAAAAGTGAGTTACAAGAGTTATATGTGGTCACTAGCAATATTTCTTTGTACTCAAAAAATATTTAAAAATATTTATATGGTGCTAACACCAAAAACAACCACTACAAAGACTTGAAGAACTTAACGTTAGTAGCGAAATAAATCAGGTACGGAGGGACACATGTATTCAGTGATCTCCCAGAGCTCATAATTGTCATGTAGATAATGTGGTGGAGTTTAAGAATGAATTAATGAACCTTCTGTTGCGTAAATAGTACTTCATTGAAGGGTATATTGACAGGAGCTGTTAAATTTACGTTTTAGGTTAATTCATAATATTAGAATAATCGCCACAATACAATAATCTTCCGTAAAGTTAATTCATTACATTCTATTGCACTTAAGTTAAATCTACATCTTCAACTTCTTTCCACATCCCAGGAAATAATCTCCGCGGCATTGAAGGAAGACGACTAATATAATGATGAAATGTAGTCGGCAAAATGAGAAACACATGTCCAATGCGTCACGGAGCGAATAATGTCGTAACCACGCGGTCTTTAACACACATTCCAGCGTTCTTGTGTATAATCAATCACATATGTAAAACGTGACAAAACAAGATACCGAGCTGGATGTTGAGCTCGATAGCGAGTGTTCACCCGAGACAATTCTACCGTCAGGAGTGACGCAGGAAAGTGTGATACAGCCGCTGTTGTTGTTTATATACCTGCATGCACGATGGATATAGGAATTCAGAATTGTTGAGCGCTAAAGAGGGCGGTCACCGGTACCCTTCCACAAGATCGTTGTACTGCCGTCTGAGTAGCTATGCTTTTTGAAACGAAAAGAAAAGGACATATAACTACAGTCACAGCAATAAAAAATTGCACGTACAGTCCTAAGTATACACAGTGAGTCAGAAGCAAAGATACAAGCTTTGAGGGATGAGGGGTGATTCTGAACAAATCACGTCATATGAACACATGTCCTGTTCTTAACAGTTTCCGAGGAAACTAATGAAAACGATGGAGAACAGGACAAAATCAGGTGATAGTAAATGATTGTGATCAAATATTTGTTAAATTGTGTACATTTCCTCGCAAAAGACGTTCAAAGTGTCCACCGCCAACTGCAGTGCATTTTGCAGCTCTTGTAGATATCGGCTGTGTTGCTGATCTGGGAAAATCTGTACGGTCCTTTACTTGAGCACACCCGTGTAAAACACGAGACCCACCATGCTCAAGTGAAGTGCACATTGAAATGGTCAGTAAAGACAAAACTACGTTGCCTAATGTCGCTTTGGTCGTATTCGCAGGTGAATGCTAGTGAAGAAGGACATGCGATAAACGTCCGCAATTCTTCTCCTTCCTCTTGTATACCTTTGTCTCGCATGGGCGCTGGCTCGGCATGTTTATTAACGAATTTGGAATGGTTAATTTAAGGGGTGCCCACCGGATTCCATTCCTGTTGCCATTCCGTTACCCTCGCCCCCCCTCCCCCCCCCCCCCCCCCCCCTCTGATAAAATATGTGTACCCCAACAGTCTGCATGCAATTTTATTAATGTGTAAGTGAGCGAAAGTTTACGATCTGTTTTCGAATCGTGTAGCTGATATGCATGTTTAAGGTCATGTCGTTACGATGGCGTCCTCTTTATCTACACGTGCTGCTCAGTTTGACGTCAAGGGCACCTGCCTGCTTACGGCATTTCACGTGTTGTTTCTGCAGGACGTGATGTATCAAACATAGCGATATTTATTACGCAAATTGAAGGTGGAGGGAGGAGAAAATAAAGGAGAGGGAAGGAGCTAATGACATCAGCTGCATCGGGAGTAATGCGGAATCAGCGGCGGTGAGTGAAAAAGTGTGCCAGACAGGGACTCGAACCTGAGATCGCCTGCTTACTAGGCAGTGCGGTATCCGCTGTACCAACTGCACACAGTGTTTAACGCAGTGCGTGGACCATCGCTGCATGCTTCCCAGCCGACTCAACAATCACACCTAGCGGCACCTATCCGCCGTTCCTATCGATGTCCTCCATCCTCGCTAATTTTAGATCCCCGCTGGAGGCCGAGTGTGAAAGTGCTTTCAAACTGAACGTTGTGGACCCGTTGCCCATCGAGGCGAATCGGTTATACGAACGTGCGTGTCTGTTCTTTCAGACACGTCCGAAAGAACAGACACCAAATATTTATCTAATGGTGATATCGGTCATTTGAATAACCTCTTATCAGTATGTATGAACGTTTTTTCTCAGTACTTTTTGCAACATTTGCGCGGTTTTTTGCTCTGAATATTATAAAAGCCTCGTTTATTCAAATATTAGCTCTGGAGATGGTCTCTGTGTGAGAATAAAAATATTAACAATTTTTTTTGTGATTACTGTTATAAAGACGTTATGTCCCCGTTTGCCAAATAAGAATGTTAGCGGTTAACGTCTCCTGAACGTTCAGGTCATTAGAGATGAAGCAATTAAGTCAGTGGCACGGCTTTTGAAATGGAACTTGCTAGTGGCTCAGGCGACGTAGCTAACAGAATCTTTCCTGTAAGTGATTTAGGAAAAACCTATAAACCTTAAACCTCCGCTGCCAGAAAGAGATTTGAAGCCCTATCACAAACGCGAGTTCATTGTTGAACTCATAGCGCTGTTTATCTCAGAAAGACATAATACGAGGAAAATAATGATAATTAGATTTAAGGTACCTATCGGTACCGAGTTTATACAGTTCTTTTGGCGTCTCCTACACATAAATTACAAATTAATGATTAGAACAATGTGAAGGATGACCCGACAGATATTATTCTTACAGCTACCACGAAACTGTGATGTCATCTATCCCTCTTTTGAACGTTCCTGATAGGATGAAATTTTTTGGCGGATCAGGAATCAAACCCAGAACTTAGCCTATATGGTTCTGGTGAGAATATCTATCTATGATAACTGTCTCCTTCTCTTCTAAACGCACGCAGCAGCAGCAGAACTGTTCCACGTAAGTGTTGTCCCATATCTTTGACATACATTTGTTGTATAATCCTAGAACACATTCCGATCTCAAACGTAATGACGTATCTCGAACAGACTGGCCTTCTCTAGCATGGGTTCCAAACACATCGGTCATGTGATACCCAAGTCGCATTTTTCTCAAATGAAATGGCACTATTGCCGAGAGAAGCAGTCTGGTGCAAGTCTTTCTAAGAGGAGCTTTCAGTAGGTAGTGTAATTTTTCTGAAAGCAGGTTAGTTTTATTCAGGATTCCAGTACACAATGTTATTCCCCGCTGTTCTGGCTAGAAAAGCCTTTTTCAACACAATCTCCATTCAATGCGACGGTCTTACGCTTACTTACTGAGAGGGCCTTTATAACTGCATGATACCACTCTCCAGGTCGACGTTGGAGGTTGCGACGTACTTGCAAAACCGTGTAGTCTCACTTCAAAGCCGGTTCAAGGTACCTACCAAGTCCAGGACCGGAATTACACGGTGTCATACGATTTTTGTATGGATTTCTCTAGGAGTGACTAATTTTTATCCGGCCGAGGGGTTCTAGACTCTTCAGTCTGGAACCACGCGACCACTACGGTCGCAGGTTCGAATCCTGCCTCGGGCATGGATGTGTGTGATGTCCTAAGGTTAGTTAGGTTTAAGTAGTTCTAAGTTCTAGGGGACTGATGATCTCAGATGTTAAGTCCCATAGTGCTCAGAGCCATTTGAACCATTTGAACTAATTTTTGTCCGCTGAGCTTGGAATACGAGGGAAATGAAATCATCTAAAAAGGAGATTACCTACAAAACACTCGTGCACGGGCGTTCTAGCTGGTTGGTTGACTCTGGGGAGGGGAGCAAATAGTGAGGTTATCGGTCCCAACGGCTTAGAGAAGGATTAGTAAGGAAGTCGGCGCCCTTTGAAAGGCACCATCCCAGCATTTTCCTGAAGTGACTCAGGGCAATCGCGGGAATCTAAATCAGGATTAGCGGACGCGGGTTTGAACCGTCGTCCTTCCGAATGCGAGTCCAGTGTGCAAACCACTGCGCCACCTCACTCGGTGAAGGCATCCTAAAATATTGCTGAAGTTTATCTGACACGTACCAAACAACACTAACAAAGAATATTGAACGGATAATGAGAAGGGCAGGATAAATGGTGGCAGCTTTGTTTGACGATCGGGAGAGAGTTATGGAGATGCTGAAAGAACTGAACTGGGAAACGCTTAAAGATAGACGCAAACTATCCCGTGAAAGCCAACCAAGAAAGTTTCAGGAACTAATTTTAAGCATTGGATCTAGGAATATAGTACAAGCCCCTTCCTACCGCGAGGACAGAATTAGACTAACCACAGAGCACGCAGACGCTTCTAAGCAACCATTCCTCCTGCAATTCATACGTGAATGGATCGGAAGACGCCATAAAAACTGGCACAGGGGAGGTACTCTATGTTATTCACTTCACAATGGTTTGCGTAGCATGTACATACACTACTGGCCATTAAAATTGCTACACCACGAAGATGACGTACTACAGACACGAAATTTAACCGACAGGAAGAAGATGCTGTGATATGCAAATGATTAGCTTTTCAGAGCATTCACACAAAGTTGGCGCCGGTGGCGACACCTACAACGTGCTGACGTGAGGAAAGTTTACAACCGATTTCTCATACACAAACAGCAGTTGACCGGAGTTGCCTGGTGAAACGTTGTTGTGATGCCTCGTGTAAAGAGGAAAAATGCGTACCATCACGTTTCCGACTTTGATAAAGCTCGGATTGTAGCCTATCGCGATTGTGGTTTATCGTATCGCGACATTGCTGCTCGCGTTGGTCGAGATCCAATGAGTGTTAGCAGAAAAGGGAATCGGTGGGTTCAGGAGGGTAATACGGAACGCCGTTCTGGATGCCGACGGTCTCGTATCACTGGCAGTCGAGATGAGAGGCATCTTATCCGCATGGTTGTAACGGATCGTGCAGGCACGTCTCGATCCCTGAGTCAGCAGATGGGGACGTTTGCAAGACAGCAATCATCTGCACCAACAGTTCGACGACGTTTGCACCAGCATGGACTATTCGCTCGGAGACCATGGCTGCGATTACCCTTCACGCTGCATCACAGATAGGAGCGCCAACGATGGTGTACTCAACGACGAACCTGGGTGCTCTAATGGCAAAACGTCATTTTTTCGGATAAATCCAGATTCTGTTTACATGATCATGATGGTCGCATCCGTGTTTGGCGACATCGCGGTGAACGCACATTGGAAGCGTGTATTCGTCATCGCCATACTGGCGTATCACCCTGCGTGATGGTATTGGTTAGACGTCTGGTCACCTCTTGTTCGCGTTGACGGCACTTTGAACAGTGGACGTTACATTTCAGATGTGTTACGACCCGTGGCTCTAACCTTCATTCGATCCCTGCGAAACCCTACATTTGAGCAGGATAATGCAATACCGCATGTTACAGGTCCTGTACGGGCCTTTCTGGATACAGAAAATGTTCGACTGCTGCCCTGGCCAGCACATACTCCAGGTCTCTCACCAATTGAAAACGTCTGGTCAATGGTGACCGAGCAACTGGCTCGTCACAATACGCCAATCACTACTATTGATGAACCGTGGTATCGTGTTGAAGTTGCATGGGCAGCTGTACCTGTACACGCCATCCAAGCTCTGTTTGACTCAATGCCAAGGCGTATCACGGCCGTTATTTACGCCTAGAGGTGGTTGTTCTGGTTACTGATTTCTCAGGATCTGTGCACCCAAATTGCGTGAAAATGCAATCACATGTCAGTTCTAGTATCATATATTTGTCCAATGAATACCCATTGATCATCTGCATTTCTTCTTGGTGTAGTAATTTTAATGGCCAGTTGAGGTGCATACGTAGATGAAAGTGTCACCGGTAACTCTCCTGCATAACTTTGTGGACCGACCCTCCTGAAGGAATGGACGTGGACCCTTTCTTTTTTATTATTATTAGTCTGACATGAAAAAGAGCGGAAGAGTGAGTGCGAAAGTCCCGTTCTGCAAAAAAAAAAAAAAAAAAAAAAAAAAATCGAGGGCCTGCATCGTCTCATTGTTTTAAATGTAAAACAGAGTTAATTTGCGGTGGTGCTAGTTTGTATACAGTTTTTTTTCGATTAAAGATAAATGTCCGGAAGTAGTGAGATGCGACTGCTAGTTTAATTTCCGCGCTGCTCGTGGGTCCCTGGCACTTCACGGGCTGCGGGTGCGAGCCTCCTGCGCCGGACGCCGGCGGTCGCGCGTCCTTGTGGCCTATCATGGCAGCTCAGGGGTCGCCAAACTGAACAATGAGGATGTAGGGAATTCCCCGGCGCTCGGAGGGGTCCCACGCAGGCGCACCCGCCCGGCAGTGAATGCCTGTTCGCGCTGCAGCCGCAGAGGCGACCAGTGTTCATGAACCAGGTCTCCACGACCAGAGATGAACTAGAAACTGTAGTCCATATGTGTATGGAACAGAAGCTCACATAACACCAACTAATTTATCTTACTTGAAAAATGCGATAGTCAGATTTGACGTCCACTAACATCTGTTTTTGTTCACACAATTTTTTTGGCCAGCCAAGCATCTACTTATGAACCAGCAAGTTATAGTTCATGTTGAATATATTTGCGGACACAGTGATGAAGATTGACGCACGGACATGGCTCCAACTTCCAATGTGAATGTGGAAATCAAACACGACAGGTAGACACACCACCCTACTTGGTGCCGTGTGTCTTCACCTAGATCTGCATTGCATGTACCGAGTGATCGAAAAGTCAGTATAAATTTGAAAACTGAATAAATCACGGAATAACGTAGATAGAGAGGTACAATCTGACACACATGCTTGGAATGACATGGGGTTTTATTAGAACAAAAAAAAAAAAAAAAAAAAAAAAAAATACAAACGTTCAAAAAATGTCCAACAGATGGCGCTTCATCTGATCAGAATAGCAACAATTAGCATTAGAAAGTAAGACAAAGCAAAGATGAAGTTCTTTACAGGAAATGCTCAATATTTCCACCATCATTCCTCAACAATAGCTGTAGTCGAGGAATAATGTTTTGAACAGCACTGTAAAGCATGTCGAGAGTTATGGTGAGGCATTGGTTCCGATGTTGTCTTTCAGCATCCCTAGACATGTCGGTCGATCACGATACACTTGCGACTTCAGGTAACCCCAAAGCCAATAATCGCACGGACTGAGGTCTGGGGACCTGGGAGACCAAGCATGACGAAAGTGGCGGCTGAGCACACGATCATCGCCAAACGACGCGCGCAAGAGATCTCTCACGCGTCTAGCAATATGGAGTGGTTCTAATAAAACCCCATGTCATTCCAAGCATGTGTGTCAGTTTTTACCTCTTTATCTACATTATTCCGTGGTTTATTAAGTTTTCAAATTTATACTGTCTTTTTGATCACCCGGTACACTTTGTAAACCTCTTTTAAGCGCACACGCTAGCGTACTTCCCATTGCAACACTTATTCTACATCTACATCTATACTCCGCAAGCCACCTGACGGTGTGTGGCGGAGGGTACTTTGAGTACCTCTATCGGTTCTCCCTTCTATTCCAGTGTCGTATTGTTCGTGGAAAGAAGGATTGTCGGTATGCTTCTGTGTGAGCTCTAAGCTTTCTTATTTTATCCTTATGGTCTCTTCACGAGATATACGTAGGAGGGAGCAATATACTGCTTGACTCCTCGGTGAAGGTTCAAAATGGTTCAAATGGCTCTGAGCACTATGGGACTTAACTTCTGAACTTAGAAATACTTCTGAACTTAGGAATACTTAAACCTAACTAACCTAAGGACATCACAAACATCCATGCCCGGGGCAGGATTCGAACCTGCGACCGCACGGTCGCGCAGCTCCAGACTGTAGCGCCTACAACCGCTCGGCCACCCCGGCCGGCAGTGAAGGTATGTTCTCGAAACATCAACAAAAGCCCGTACCGAGCTACTGAGCGTCTCTCTTGCAGTGTCTTCCACTGGAGTTTATCTATCATCTCCGCAACGCTTTCGCGATTACAAAATGATCCTGTAACGAAGCGCGCTGCTCTCCGTTGGATCTTCTCTATCTGTTCTATCAACACTATCTGGAAGCGATCCCACACTGCTGAGCAGTATTGAAGCAGTGGGCGAACAAGTGTACTGTAACCTACTTCCTTTGTTATCAATGTTAATTCTAGTTCCACACGTTCAAAGAGCGCCGGAAGAGTGATCGTTGACATGGCATTGTGCGCACTGCGGTTAGTCTAATTTTGTCTTCGTGCTCACTAAGGGAGGGCAGGTAGCGGTTAAAGTATGCTCCTCAAGTTCACACTTAACACCGATTCTTGAAACTTTACAAGTAGGCTTTCGTGGAATGGTTCGCATTTGTCTTCAAGCGTCCAGCTGTTCTGTTTTTCTGCATCGCTACGACACTTACATGCGTCAAACAAACCTGTCACCAATCGTGGTGAACTCCTTTGTGGTCGCTCATTACCGCTTGTTAGTCCTATCTGTTACGTCTATCACTCTTGAGCATTATCCTTGGATGGATTTTGTACGCAACTTCCCGTGTAGCTTAAGTACGAATTTTTAGCCTGCAGCAAACTACGCGCTGTTTTGAAAATTTCTGGCGAATTAAAACAGTGATCTATTAGATCTCTTTCATGGTGTTTAACCAGTCTGTGCTGCCGTTTCTGCCCCTCCTTACTCAGTTGTCAGTAGCAGAACTCGAGGAAGGAGAAGTATGTCTGCTTGTTCACTCCACTGATACAAAAACTTTCAGCGTTATCCCTACCCTCCGTATCCTGTGCATATAAATATGAATGAATGTCAGAGTGAATGAATGTACCTTAATTCCCAGTTTCCACCTCCTATGTGCCTGTGCAGATAAGCGTATTTTACGAGGGGTATTCAATAATTAATGCAATACACTTTCTTCTGAAAACATGTTAGTTTTTGCGGATTTCAGTACATCATAATATTCACCACTCTTTTGGCTACAAAATCCTATTTTTCAACGTGATCTCCGTTCAATGTAATGGCCTTATGTCACTTTACTTGGGGGGCCTGTACGCCCACTGTAATGGTTCTTTACTTACGTGACCATTACGGCACTCCAACCCCAGTTCTCGATACCAGTAATATCGTACTACTTTTCTGCGAAGTAACAGACATATTTTTTGTGACAATATTCACACTTGGTTATATTAATGTATACGTACTCCGATGTATCGATACATTACAGTGATATGGTTCTTGTGTGTATTCATTTTGGAACGCCCCCTTAGAAAAATTATACAAGACTGTGCTTAAACTGACACACAATATTTTTTTTTTAGTGCAACGCAATCTGACTTTCAGTAATCCCTACAAGAGAATGGCCCTGACTAACATTAACTTATATGTTTCACAAATCACTTACCTCAAAATCTTTGCTACTCGAACTACTGCAATACAGCGAGCGCCACTATGTTGTTGTTGTGGTCTTCAGTCCTGTGACTGGTTTGATGCAGCTCTCCATGCTACTCTATCCTGTGCAAGCTTCTTCATCTCCCAGTACTTACTGCAACCTACATCCTTCTGAATCTGATTAGTGTATTCATCTCTTGGTCTCCCTCTACGATTTTTACCCTCCACGCTGCCCTCCAATGCTAAATTTGTGATCCCTTGATGCCTCAAAACATGTCCTACCAACCGGTCCCTTCTTTTTATCAAGTTGTGCCACAAACTCCTTTTCTCCCCAATTCTATTCAATACCTCCTCATTAGTTATGTGACTGCCAGCTAAATAAAAGATTCAAACTACTGAAGGCACTAACTACTGATAGGCATAGTTAGCAAATGAAAGATTTTAATAGAGAACAAACGATGTATTTACCTCAATAGTGTTCAAAAGTCATAATGTATATAGCAGTTCATGACATCCAGCCTTACAAATTTTAAAACTCGCCATCTCTCTCCCCACATCCACCACTGCTGGCGGCTCACCTCCAACTGCGCAACGCTACGCGCTGTTAACATCCAGCTGCCCAACACTACAATGGCAGACAACAATGCAAACTAGCCACAGACTGCACACAGCACAGCCAGTGATTTTCATACAGAGCGCTACGTAGCGTTACCAATAAGAAAACCTAAACAGCCTACTTATAATTTCTGTGAGACTGTCATAACTTTGACTTACTTGTAACCGTTTTGGCGCGAATGCGCACAGGGCAGTCTTTGTTTGACTTTGCAGAAGTTAAGTTGTTATTTAGCTTTGTAAAGGAACAGTCTAGTCTTGTGTTTGGTCAAAGTGGAAATTAAATATGTGAAGATTGATACAAAACTGTTTTCTTGATGATGTGACAATTAAGAAGAAGTATATGAGATTTACAAGAAGTTTAATAAAAATGTGGATCGTGAACACCAAGTCAAAAATTATTTCTACCATGCCATTGTTCTGATCTAGGATTATTTGATCATTAAGAATTTCCTGAAAAACGCATTTGTTAGGTCTTCAAGTATTGCTAAAATACAGATCTGGACCTTCTAGTAGTCACAGTGGAATCACCCTAGAATCAACTAGATGAGCCATAAGAACTTCGACGAAATCTACGTGGTAATCCATCCAAGGTAAGCGCCAAAATTAATGACTTTTTTACAGTGACTTCATTATTTCCATTCTGATGATACCATCCACAGTCAATAACTTTGATGTTGCCCGATAAAGCGAACATATGCTGCGTGAGCAACATTATTAATGTGATTTCTAACCTACTTTGCAAGTGGTGGTATTGTTGGACCACGTAGTACACTCTACAGGTCGACTTGCTGCATCAACAAGGTCCTCATCATCCACGTACTACTCCCCACAGGGTGCAGCCTTCTTGGGTCAGACAGATGGAAGCTCTTTATGGTACTCTGTTTGGCAGCGAGGAACCCCGTACCGGCGCACCTGGTGGACGAGTGTGTCAGCAGTACCAACACAGACATCCAGTTGAGCAGCCGGGTGTTCGATTGTGATCCATCGATAGCTTCGAATGAGAGTGTACGCACGTTCCAGTATTGCAAGATTCACAGCCGTATGAGGCAGGCTGTATCTGACAAGTTTGCGTGACCTTGTAATGATAAAAGAAGTCTCTAGAACGACCCACCGTGCTGTAGTTCACCGACAGGTCTCTGTAGACATTCTGCAAGCGCCTATGAATATCTGCGATGCAGTGGTTTTCCGTCAAAAGAATTCTGCTTGGAAATCATCCCCAGTATAGGCGCCATTCTGAAGGCTTTTAAGTGGGCTGCTTCTGTGTTGGCAGCGCTGTGTAGCGCTTTGCATTGGATCTCTGACTGCGCTTTCTTTGTAAGAGACTCTGTGGTTGGTTGGACTCATTGTTGTAAGTTAATCGCCAGTAGTGTTGGGCAGTTGGAAGTTAGTCGCCAGCAGTGATGGAAGCAGTGTTGGGCAGTTGGAGGTGAACAGCCAGCAGTGACGGATGTTAGATGTGAGAAGTTAGCATTGATGGAGGGTAGAGGTCTGAAGTTTTAGCATAGGCTAACGATCTGAAAGTATCCCACTTGGAGTTTGAAAATTATTCATGATTATATATCTTTGTAAAGGATGTCAATGACGGTTCGTGTTGGAACTGGATGTCACATTATTAAGGTAAAAAATACATTTGGTTTGCAACAAAATCTTTCCTTTGCTAACCGCATGCCTATTAATAGTTAGTGGCTTTTGTAGTTAGAATCTTTTATTTAGCTCGTTCGCGTAATGAAGATTTTTGTGAGGTAAATGCTTAATGAAATATATAGGTTATTGTCAGGATTGCTTCTTATTCAGGGCCATTCTTTTCTATTAGTTATTTGAAGTCAGGTTGTAATTTCTTGAGCAGTCAGTTTGCGTTGTGCTACAATATTGTGGGTCAGTGCTGACGTGATAAGAAAAAGTGAAGGGAAAGTAGGCTCAATATGTTCATTTTTACTCAGCTGTTTCAGAATCAAATAACGTAGAAGCTTCATCTTTTCAGTCATTCAGCAATTTAAGTACAGATTAACACAAATAAATAATGAAGTTTCTGGCTATGTATGGCGCCCCACCTATCGGAACTTCATGAAGCATTTTTTTCAACTGAAATTAGCCGAGAAAAGAGAAGTGTTGCATTAATTATTGAATGCCCCTCGTAAAACGTGTCTGGGTCTTTACTTTGCGTGAAAGTAACCACATGCTTCTAATGCAGGCCTGCCGAACCTAGGACGTTACTGCGCAGGCAGAGAGGCTACCTGTACATCTGGGTGGGGTCTTGGAGATGTAGCCAAAGGTCTTTTTTTTTTGTGAATTCGGTCAGCACGTTGTAAACCTCTTTAAGGCTCCTTTCCCCCTCTACAGCCACGGGCGGCCAAGGAGCGGAAATCACTTTGAAACGCACTTGCGGCTAGGAGACTACAGAAGACAATCGTGGATACGTATTAGACGAGGCTGCAGCGTTCCGATGTGTAAAAATCAGGCATTTTGGATAACTTCTTGTTTTATCGCGATATTGCTGTAGTAGTGGACCGGTGGGGCCAGTGTAGTTATTGTACAAAGGAAGTGGACATTTTAGGCAACGCTTACTGCAATAAACCATTTCTCAGTTTTTACGAGCAATCAGCTCGAACTAACGAGGTTCACGCGAGTTCAGCGAGGAAGCGCTAAAACTAGTACGAGTATGTAATGAAAAAGGCCGCGCGCTAACCGCGGTTTTGCGCGGTCTTGGCGCTCGGTTCCTAGTTAAGCTAGAAACTTATGGTAAAAAGTTTGACGTTTACCCCGGACCAACGATCATTTCCAAAGTCATTCTGCCTTACTGTAGCTATGTTGCAGTATATTAAGAAAGGTTTGAATGACTAACGTGAGCTAGCGCCCAGGCAAATTGTGTGAATCGATTAATTCCTTTTGCGACAGATTTTAATTGGGCTTATATGTATACTAAGCTAATGACACCATTTGTATGTGCACCTTCCTAATTTTATGTGCAAAAACAGTCACCCTTAAATAATTCCGGACTGGAGTGAGACAGATAGTTGAAACTGGGTTCACCGATCTATCGGACCTTGTTGTAAGTTCATTTTACAGTTTTAAATAATATTGCTAACTTTGGATTTTACATGCGAAAAACACATTTCTGTTTGACCTCTTTGAAACGCGCCACTTCTATACGTTAAACTTGTACGAATCGGTTCAAACTTTGCACGAAGATAGATAGATTCAGTAAGTTAAACGAATTTTTATCCAACAATGTTTATCCGTTGTCGAGATACGATGGTTTAGAGTCGAGCTAAATGTGGGCCGCAAAATTCGTTGTTGCCTGAACTAAATGCGGGAAACAGTTTAAAGTGAGTCAGATAAATAAAAAATACATTCTTACGACAAAATTGAGAATTATCTTTCAAAAATCCAGCTTCATCGGATTTTTCGTGCAAAAAGCAGGACGCACGCCACTTCTCTGTTGCAGACTTCTGCGAATCGGATCAAATGTCGTAAGAATATAGTACATGTACTTAGTGGTCGCGCTGTTTTTTTTGTGAAAGCTTTATCCATTACCACGATAGAGCTGTCTAAAGTTGCTCATCAAATACACGTTCATTGCGATTTTACGCGAATCGTACGTGCTGAGATCGTTTAAAGTGATACAGATGATAGCAAAAAATATATTCTTACAGTAATGATAAGAAGCGTTTGCAAAAATCTTTCATCGTTCGGGTTTTACGTGCAAAAATGACGTTTCTGTACATGAAACTGTGTTCTGTAGACGTGCTTCGCATTTGAAGCGTTGCTTTTGGCTGTAAGTAAAAAACTGAATGTTACAGTTGGTTATATCGTCGTTGTTTATACGTTGAAGATTTTATTCACCAGTGACTTGAAATCACCGAAAATCTTCGGAGGCGCAAAACAGTGCATGTACCAAACCAGAATTATCCCCACCCCTGTACAAATATTGCGGCCGTAGTCTGAAAACTCTGTTGTGGCACAAATCGCAAATTGAGCAACATCTCTAGATGATGTGTTCAGGACATTCCCAGAACGTTTTGAAGAGGAGCAAGATGTGAGAAAAGCTTGTCCCGGAGAACTTGACGCCAGAACAAAAGCGACAGTGCATGGACGTCCGCGTGTCTTGATTGAAATTCAAAACGCGGGTAATTCTTCTCCGAAAAAAAAAAAATAATCGTCACAAATAGTGAGACATGGTCTTATCAGTACTAGCGAACCGTTAAATTCGAATATTCCGTCATTGACCTGGGACAACTATGCTCGTTCCGGTCATATCGTCCAATACACGATCTGAGTCATTGCATGACTCAACACATGGCCTTCCCAGCACTCTGCCGACACTGTGAAGTGCTGAGATAAGTAGGAGTACCTAAAACACTAAGAAAGAGATTGGTGAAGGAACAGCGAACGTGTTCTTTTCTGTTAGTTGTATGATTTTTCGGTTTCTCTGTGTGTTAAATATCTGACACTGGCGAGATTAACTTCCTTCAAATCAGAGATAATACCTCATCTTATTTCCTTCACATTCACCACATCCATGCCTCCGCTTCCCACATCAATAACACTCGCTTGTGTCGTAGCGTTCGATTCAGAGATACCCTTTTATACTCCTGTTCTTGGGAAATATTCTAGATCAATAAAAATTTTCTCGGAAAGGGCAGAATTAGCGTCGGTGTCCTGAGTTTACTTCGAAACTTGTCCGCTATGGTTGATAAATTAGTAATTAGCGACTGTTGATGGTGACCCCTCCATCAGATGAGGACATTCAAGTTTCGCGATCACCATGGTACAGCTCCATAGAACCAGAATCTGGGTTTCACCATGTTATAAACGCAATACACGCTACACACACACACACAAAAAAAATGTATGGAATGATTTGTTTCATTTCTCCACGCTGGCCTATACTCTGGAACTGTCTTCATCTCTGCATAACGCAACTCCAACACATCTATGCAGCCTGATGGTCACACAGAACAATGTTCTACGAATCACAAACAACAGTGCACATACATTCGCCCCGCGAAGATGCTGAGTTAATTCCGCCTCGATCTTCGAGGAGGTGTTTGGTAACTCGATATATTCGAATAACCACTTCATTCTAAATCTGTGGAACTACGATCATAACAACAATTGGAAGCATAACCACAGACTATGCAATGTCCGGGAGCCCGATCCTCTTCTCCATTATACAGGGGGAAAATTATTTAAACCGACAAACTTCTGGAAGTTGCACGGGACACCGAAACAAATATTTTCCTCTAATGTCATACATATCCACAGCGTCAACAGCGAGCCGAGAATACCAAATCTCAGGCATTACCTCTCACCACGAAATACGCAGTGGCCGACGGCCTTCACTTCACTACAGGGAGAAGCGGCGTTTCCGTAGACTGGTCAGTGCTAACATACAAGCAACTCTGCGTGAAAAAAACGCAGAAATAAATACGGGACGCACAACTAACGTATCCTTTAGGAAAGTGCGGAGAAATCTGGCGTTAATGGACTGTGGCAGCAGACAACCGACGAGAGTGCCTGTACTGACAGTGTGATAGCGCCTGCAGCGTCTGCCCTTGGCTCGTGACCATATCAATTGGACCCGACACTCGTGGAAAACAGTACTCCTGGTCAGATGAGTCCGCATTTCAGTCGGTAAGGGTGTAAGTAGGCTGTTTAGGTTTTTTTTTTATTGGTAACGACACGTAGCGCTCTGTATGAAAATCAGCATCTGTGCTGTGTGCAGTCTGTGAATGGTTTGCATTGTTGTTTGCCATTGTAGTGTTGGGCAGCTGGATCTGAACAGCACGTAGCGTTGGGCAGTTGGAGGTGAGCCACCAGCAGTGGTGGATATGGGGAAGCGAGATGGCGGATTTTTGAGAGCGGATGATCTGGACGTGTGTCCATCAGGAACAGTACATTTGTAAGAAAGGATGTCATGAACTGCTATATATATTATGACTTTTGAACACTATTAAGGTAAATACATTGTTTGTTCTTTATCAAAATCTTTCATTTGCTAACTATGCCTATCTGTAGTTAGTGCCTTCAGTAGTTAGAATCTTTTATTTAGCTGGCAGTATTGGCGCTCGCTGTATTGCAGTAGTCTGAGTAACGAAGATTTTTGTGAGGTAAGTGATTCATGAAATTTATAAGTTATTGATAGTCAGGGCCACTGTTTTGTAGAGATTTTTCAAAGTCAGATTGCGTCGCGCTAAAAATATTTTGTGTCAGTTTAGTGTTGATCAGAATCGGTAAAGAGCGAAACTTCTGAGTAGGTTCAGTTTTGCTCAGCTGTTTGAAAATCAAATAATGTAAGAGACTTATCAGCACAGTAATTCCACAATTTTTCTAAGGGGACATTTCAAAGGCTGTTGGTAGGATTCGAGTGCGGTGCAGACCCCACGATACAATGGACCGTAGTTGTCAACGAGGCAATGTGCAAGCTGCTGGTGGCTCCATAATCATGATAATCCAACTGAACCGTTCAGTGAGTACTTGGAGACCATTTTCAACCATTCATGGACTTCGTGTTCCCATACAATGATGGAATTTTTTATAGATGACAGTGCACTGTGTCACAATTTTTTGCGATTGATTTGGAGAACATTCTGGACAAGTCGAGGGAATGGTTTGCCCACTGAACAAAATGCAGCATTGCTCAATATTTATGCAAGGGGCTTCCAGTAATTTGTTGAGTTCATGCCACGTCGATTTGCTGCACTACGTGACACGTTATTAGAAGGTACCTCATGACTTTCATCACATCAGTGTTATTTTTTAGCATGCTTTTCAGCTAAATACCTTGAGAAAAGTCTTCCTCAAACTTAACTTTATGTTCGAAATTACGAAATTTCTCTTTTTCTAAAACACTTTCCTTACTGTTTACCAGTCTATGGAGATTGCTACAGAACAGGAGATCATAACGAGACGAAAAAAAATAGGTGGCTAATAAGCAAAAAGAAAGAGGCCTAATTTCATAAGAATTTTGCCACTGTTGTATCCTATGTGTTCACAATTACAGTTAGGTGAAATGTCTATTCATCACTCAAGACTACAAGATCCAGAATATCTCCATCGTCTAGAAGCAACATTACGTGGATGAAGTTGGAACGTAAACCATAGTCTCTAGGCTTTGGAGCTTGTAACAACCGCAAACGATAAGGACTTTAGTTTGTTAGCGTCTCCTTAAAAGTCTCCACACGGCCGTCAGTGGAATTGCTAATTCACGACTAGCTTTTTGAACAAATTTTTTGAGGCTACGCTTGGAAGACTCTCGGACGTTCCATACTCTTCCCTTTGCGCGCAGGTAAACAAAGTGTTAGAGTTTTTTCATTTTATGTATTATTTATAATTGTAATAAAGGCTATAAAGCCTTAAAACTCTTATATTCATTTTGAAACACTTTGTATAGTGGATATAATAGCAAGTGTATGTCGTGAAATCTCAAAGGAATTTCGCTGTTCGCCATTATTCTTTAATGCCAGTAGCGTCGTAGTTTCAGTTCGCGATGTTCTTTCTTGCCTCATTCCAAGCGAGGCGGCAGTTTTCAATCCCTGGATGCGCGACGAAAAACTGATTTCGGTTGAATCTTACGTCAGTAATATGGAGAAGGTTACGAAAATTATCTGCAGCATTGGAGCCAAAAGCTTTGTCGGAATTGCTATTACCGGTTCGGACATCTGGGAACGGCTCAGAAATTCACTGTACTTCACAGATACCCCAGAGCAAGACGAAGTACATCTACAAAAAAATGGTTCAAATGGCTTCAAGCACTACGGGACTTACACCTGAGGTCATCAGTCCCCTAAACGTAGAACTACTTAAACCTAACTAACCTAAGCACATCATACACATCCATGGCCGAGGCAGCATTCGAACGAAGTACATCTACATTTTACTCCGCGACCCACCTAATGGTGTGAGGCGGAGGGTACTTTTTGTACCAGTAAATGCGCCCTCCAGCCCTGTTCCACTAGTGTATAGTGCGTGGGAAGAATGATTGTCGGTAAGCCTCTGTATTGGTTCCAGTTCCTCAAATTTTCTCCTCCTGGTCAGTACCCAAGACGTATGTGGGGGGGGGGGGGGGGGGTAAATCTCCCCGTTATGCACAAAGCCGCTCTTGTAACGTCTGCGAGAGGAGTTTGTTCAGCATCTCCGTAACACTATCTACCCAACTAAACGGTCCCGTGACGAAACACGTCGCTCTTCGTTGAATCTTCTCCATCTCTTCCATCAGTCCTATCTGGTAAGAATCGCAGATAAATGAATAATACTAAAGAATCGGTCGAACAAGCGCTTTATAATCCACTTCCTTAGTGGATAAGATACATTTCCTTAAGATTCTTCCAATGAATCTGAGTCTGGCATCTGTTTTTCCCTCTATTTGTGTTTTGTGGTCATTTCACTTAAGGTCGCATTGGATAGTTGTTCCTAGATATTTTTACAGTATATATTGTTTCCAGCGGCTTGCTATCAATAATATAGCTGCACAGTAGCTGCTTTCTTTTCCTATGTATGCGCAATATGTTACAATTATTTACGTTCAGGATCAACTACCAGAGCCTGCTCCATTCATCAATTCTCTGGACGTCATTCTGCAAATCGTTACTATCTTCTGGCGTTGCAACTTTGTTATAGACAACCGCATCATCTGCGAAAAGCCTTAAAGAGTATCCGACGCTTTCTACTAGATCATTTACATATATTGTAAACAGTAACGATCCTGTCACACTTTCTTGGGGTATTCCGGAAATAACCTCTACATATTTCGATTTCATTCCATTAAGAGCGACGTGTTGAGTTCTGTCCGTAAGTAAGTCTTGAATCCAGTCTCAGATCTGCACGGACACTCGATAAGTTTTGTCACTAAACGGCACTGCTGGACAGTATCAAATGACTTCCCGAAGAAAAGGAAACGGCATCAACCTGAACGCCTTTGTCTACGACACTGCGGATCTCATGGAGGAACAGAGCGAGGTGAGTTTCGCAGTATCTCTGTTGGCGGAATCCATGTTGATTTTTATAGAGGAGATTTCCCTTCTCCAAAAACGTCGTAATTCTTGAGCATAAAACCTATTCCATAATCCTACAACTGATTGGCATCATCGATATACCTCTATAAGTGTGTGCATCTGTTCTGTGGAACTTCTTAAGAATGGGAATAAACTGCGCTTTCTTCCAGTCGCTAGGTACCCTTCGTTGCTCAAGCGCTCTCCGACAGATTACTGCTACAAGTAGAGCTAAACAAATGTGGACGGTTCCTTCCTTTATCCTTCTACACTACTGCCAATAAAAATTGCTACACCACGAAGACGACGTTCTACAGACGCGAAATTATCTGCCAGGAAGAAGATCCTGAGATATGCAAATGATTAGCTTTTCAGAGCATTCACACAAGGTTGGCGCCGGTGACGACACCTACAACGTGTTGACATGAGGAAAGTTTCCAATCGATTTCTCATACACAAACAGCAGTTGACCGGCGTTGCCTCGTGAAACGTTGTTGTGATGCCTCGTCTAAGGAGGAGAAATGCGTACCATCACGTTTCCGACTTTGATAAAGGTCGGATTGTAGCCTATCGCGATTGCGGTTTATCGTATCGCGACATTGCTGCTCGCGTTGGTCGAGATCCAATGAGTGTTAGCAGAATAGGGAATCGGTGGGTTCAGGAGGGTAATACGGAACGCCGTGCTGGATCCCAACGGCCTCGTATCACTAGCAGTCGAGATGACAGGCATCTTATCCGCATGGCTGTAACGGATCAGATGGGGACGTTTGCAACATAACAACCATCTGTACGAACAGCTCGACAACGTTTGCAGCAGCATGGACTATCAGCTTGGAGACCATGGCTGCGGTTACCCTTCACGCTGCCTCACAGACAGGAGCGCCTGCGATGGTGTACTCAACGACGAACCTGGTTGCACGAATGGCAAAACGTCATTTTTTCGGATGAATCCAGGTTCTGTTTACAGCATTATGACGGTCACGTCCGTATTTGGCGACATCGCGGTGACCGCACATTGGAAGCGTGTATTTGTCATCGCCATACTGGCGTATCACCCGGCGTGATGGTATGGGGTGCCATTGGTTACACGTCTCGGTCACCTCTTGTTCGCATTGGCGGCACTTTGAACAGTGGACGTTACATTTCAGATGTGTTACGACCCGTGGCTCTACTCTTCATTCGATCCCTGTGAAACCCTACATTTCAGCAGGATAATGCACGACCGCATGTTGCAGGTCCTGTACGGATCTTTCTGGATACAGAAAATGTTCGACTGCTGCCCTGGCCAACACTTTCTCCAGATGGTGGCCGAACAACTGTCTCGTCACGATACGCCAGTCACTACTCTTCATGAACTGTGGTATCATGTTGAAGCTGCATGGGCAGCTGTACCTGTACACGCCATGCAAGCTCTGTTTGACTCAATGCCCAGGCGTATCAAGGCCGTTATTACGGCCAGAGGTGGTTGTTCTGGGTACTGATTTCTCAGGATCTATGCACCCAAATTCCGCGACAGTGTAATGGCATGTGAGTTCTAGTATAATATATTTGTTCAATCAATACCCGTTTATCATCTGTATTTATTCTTGGTGTAGCAATTTTAACCGCCAGTAGTGTACATTTGCGCTGTTACTCCATCTACTGCTATCGCTATGTCGACGGCGTGTTGGACCTCAGATTCAAAACTGCAGCCCACTCCGACAGCGTCTGTGGGGTCGATGTCGCCACCTACGGCGCAGACGTAGAGATACGGCGACGCGAACGCAAATGGGGGCGGCTGCACGTGCAGGAGAAAGAGCGTGGCGGGCGGCGGGTGGCGGGGTCGCAGCTGGCTGCTAATCGATAACAATTTGTCGACCCCAGCGGCCGGTTCGCCAGGCGGACTGCCGGGCCCCGTATTGATTATTTGGCATTTCGGCGGCTGCGCTGCCCCGGCGCGAGCGGATAACCCCGAAATAAACACGAGAGAGGCTGCGAGAGTCGAAGGCACTCTCGTACTCACGGGTGCGAGAGATTTGATCGCTGAAGCCGCTCTGCGAACTCATTATTTACGGCAATCTGATTTCCTCGTTTTTTTTTTTAATTATGTATCGATTATTTTTCTGTCAGATTTGCAAATTTTATACAGTATGACTAATTTCGACCACAATCGATCATTTCCAGATCTAAAAACATAGCAGAACAAAGTGCGTAGTTTCTACTATTTTACAAAAAGTACACCACTGGCCATTAAAATTGCTGCACCGAGACGAAATGCAGATGATAAACGGGTATTCATTGCACAAATACATTATGCTAGAACTGACATGTGATTACATACCGGTCGGAGTGGCCGAGCGGTTCTAGGCACTTCAGTCTGGAGCCGCGCGACCGCTACGGTCGCAGGTTCGCATCCTGCCTCGACCATGGATAGGTTAGTTACGTTTAAGTAGTTCTAAGTGACTGGGGACTGATGACCTCAGATGTTAGATCCCATAGTGTTCAGAGCTATTTGAAACTTTTTTTGTGATTACATTTTCACGCAATTTGGGTGCATAGATCCAGAGAAATCAGTACCCAGAACAACCACCTCTTGACGTAATAACGGCCTTGATACGCCTGGGCATTGAGTCAAACAGAACTTGGATAGCGCGTACAGGTACAACTGCCCGTGCAGCTTCAACATGATACCACACTTCATCAAGAGTAGTGACTGGCGTATCGTGACGAGACAGTTGCTCGGCCACCATTGACCAGACGTTTTCAATTGGCTGTCCAGGGCAGCAGTCGAGGATAATGTGCTGGCCAGGGCAGCAGTTCAACATTTTCTGTATCCGGAAAGACCCGTATAGGACCTGCAACATGCGGTTGTGCATAATCCTGCTGAAATGTAGCGTTTCGCAGGGATGGAATGAAAAGTAGAGCCATGCGTTGTAACAGATCTGAAATGTAACGTCCACTGATCAAAGTGCCGTCAATGCGAACATTATTTCGTATGAATCCAGGTTCTGTTTACAGCATTATGACGGTCACATCCGTGTTTGGCGACATCGCGGTGACCGCACATTGGAAGCGTGTATTAGTCATCGCCATACTGGCGTATCACCCGGCGTGATGGTATGGGGTGCCATTGGTGACACGTCTCGGTCACCTCTTGTTCGCATTGACGGCACTTTGAACAGTGGACGTTACATTTCAGATGTGTTACGACCCCTGGCTCTACCCTTCATCCGATCCCTGCGAAACCCTACATCTCAGCAGGATAATGCACGACCGCATGTTGCAGGTCCTGTATGGGCCTTTCTGGGCACAGAAAATGTTCGACTGCTGCCCTGGCCAGCACATTCTTCAGATGTCTCACCAATTGAAAACGTCTGGTGAATGGTGGCCGAGTAACTGGCTCGCCACAATACGCCAGTCACTAATCTTGATGAACTGTGGTATCGTGTTGAAGCTGCATGGGCAGCAGTACCTGTACACGCCATCCAAGCCCTGTTTGACTCAATACCCTGGCGTATCAAGGCCGTTATTACGGCCAGAGGTAGTTATCCTCGGTACTGATTTCTGATGACCTATGCACCCAAATTGCGTGAAAACATAATCACATCTGAGTTCTAGTGTAATACATTGGTCCAATGAATACCCGTTTATCATCTGCATTTCATCTTGGTGTAGCAATTTTAATGGCCAGTAGAGTATGTGACCTGGCCAAATATCTTACGAAATTAGCATGAAACGAAAAAATAAGGACAAATGTCTTCGAGAGTGATGGGGAAAAACAGATGGCGCTGTGGATGGCCCACTAGATGGCACTGCCATAGGTCAAATTGATAGAAACTGCATTTTTTTTAAATAGGTGCCCCCATTTTTATTTTATATTCGTATAGTAAGTAAATAAATATGAATGTCTGATTTGCAACATTTGTTTCGCTTTGTGATGGATGACACTGTAATACTCCAACAATTATAGTATGCCTCACCTATTCATATGAGCAGTTGCTAACAATGTGGTTTTTTAAAATTAAAATACAAAAAGTAGTTACGTTTGGACTTTATTTCTGTTGTTCCAATGTGATACATTTACTTCTGTGACTTTATCATAAATTATGGGAACGCATGCTGTTTATGCGTGAGCAACTGTAATAACCTCATTAATGTAATAAATGCTCAAAACGATGTCCTTCAACTTCATTGCATTTGGAAAGAGCCGTAACCAATTTCCTCTCAACAGCGAATAGATCGCCTTCAGTAAAATTGTTCCACATGCATTGTCAATGCGCTGACGCTTGTTTTCAGGCGTTGTTTGTAGATCACGATAGCAGATATCTTTCAATTTTCCCCAAAGACAGAAGACCGAAGGTGTAAGGTCAGGTAAACGTGCAGACCATGGTATGGTGGTTCTACGACCAATCCACCTGTCATTAAATATTCTATTTGATACCGCTTCAACTGCACGCGTGCTATATGCCGGACATTAAAAAAAATGGCTCTGAGCGCTATGCGACTTAACTTCTGACATCATCAGTCGCCTAGAACTTAGAACTAATTAAACCTAACTACCCTAAGGACAATACACACATCCATGCCCGAGGCAGGATTCGAACCTGCGACACTAGCGGTCGCTCGGCTCCAGACTGTAGCGCCTAGAAGCGCACGGCCACCCCGGTCGGCTGCCGGACATCAATCATGTTGAAAGTACAGCGCCATTCTGTCATGAAGTGAAACATCTTGTAGTAGGATCGGCAAAACATTAATAAAGAAATCGGCATACATTGCACCATTTAGGTTGCCACCGATAAAATAAGGGACAATTAGATGTCCATCCATAATTCCACACAATACATTAACCCGCGAGGGTCGCTAATGTTCCAGTTGACGCAGCCATCGTGGATTTTCCGTTGCCCAATAGTGCATATTATGCCTCTTTACGTTACCCCTGTTTGTGAATGATGCTTCATCACTAAACAGAACTATTGAAAAAAACCGGTTTTCGTCTCGTAATTCATTTTGTGCCCGATGGCAAAAATTTACACGATGTTCAAAATCATCACCATACAATTCTTGGTGCATAGAAATATGGTAAGGGTGAAATGTATTATGATGTAGAATTTTCAATACCGACATTTTTGAAGTTCCCGATTCCCGCTCAATTGTGTGCTATTGCTGTGCGACTTAGCCTCAACTGCAGCTAAAACACTGATTTTGGCATCTTCATTTGTTGCAGTTCTTGGTTGCGTCTTCTTCATTGCCTGAACACTTCCGGTTTCTTTAAATATATTAACTATCCGACGAAAGGTCAGGACACTTGGATGCTGTCTGTCAGGATAACGATCAATATACGTAGTACGAGCTTGTTGGGCATTTTGATCACAACAGCCATAAATAAACAAAATATCTACCATTTCTACGACTAAAACGTTCCATTTTAAAAAGATTTTGTCTTTCGCGTAATTACTGTGACTGGACATGCGGTTTTTTATTTTTTTTTTACGGTACAGTACAGCATCACCGGTCGTTGGCGGTCTAGCTGTGCTGGTGAGGCAGTACAGTTTTTTGTCATCAGTCTACTGACTGGTTTGATGCGGCCCGCCACGAATTCCTTTCTGTGCCAGCCTCTTCATCTCAGAGTAGCACTTGCAACCTACGTCCTCAATTATTTGCTTGTTATTTAAATCTCTGTCTTCCTCTACAGTTTTTGCCCTCTACAGCTCCCTCTAGTACCATGTAAGTCATTCCCTATGTCTTAGCAGATGTCCTATCATCCTCTCCCTTCTCCTCATCAGTGTTTTCCACATATTCCTTTCCTCTCCGATTCTGCGTAGAACCTCCTCATTCCTTACCTTATCAGTCCACCTAATTTTCAACATTCGTCTATGGCACCACATTTCAAATGCTTCGATTCTCTTCTGTTCCGGTTTTCCCACAGTCCATGTTTCACTACCATGCAATGCTGTACTCCAGACGTACATCCTCAGAAATTTCTTCCTCAAATTAAGGCCGGTATTTGATATTAGTAGACTTCTCTTGGCCAGAACTGCCTTTTTGCCATAGCGAGTCTGCTTTTGATGTCCTCCTTGCTCCGTCCGTCATTGGTTATTTTACTGCCTAGGTAGCAGAATTCCTTAACTTCATTGACTTCGACCATCAATCCTGATGTTAATTTTTTCGCTGTTCTCATTTCTACTACTTCTCATGACCTTCGTCTTTCTCCGATTTACTCTCAAACCGTACTGTGCACTCATTAGACTGTTCATTCCGTTCAGCAGATCATTTAATTCTTCTTCACTTTCACTCAGGATAGCAATGTCATCAGTACAGTAGAACCCCTCTAATCCGACCTTGGATGGTCCGTCACTCTGGTTAGACCGACCACGCTCAGGTTCGCGAGCCTGTGGCGACTTGTCACTGACTGCACTCCTGTCGAGCCATTGTTGCGGTGTCTATCACTGTGCATATTGTTGTACTGTACGTTATTGTGCAGTTTTATCCTTTTTTGGGATTAGAAAACGTCGTTGTTTCCTTTATTCCGTGTTCTGTACAGTACTTGTTACTGTAGATTCACCCGGATCTCACACAACGATGCAAAAAATGCTTTTCACATCGCCCTTCAATAAATCGAGCAGAATCCAATGGACGTTCTGTCGATGAAAAAATGGAGGGACACTGCAGCTAAATCTAGAATAACATCCGCTAAACAAAAATGTATCACTGACTTTTTTTCCAAGTAATTTGTCTTCGTTTTTACTGTAAAAACAATGGATACAGCATTTCTTAGTTTATACACTCCTGGAAATTGAAATAAGAACACCGTGAAATCATTGTCCCAGAAAGGGGAAACTTTATTGACACATTCCTGGGGTCAGATACATCACATGATCACACTGACAGAACCACAGGCACATAGACACAGGCAACAGAGCATGCACAATGTCGGCACTAGTACAGTGTATATCCACCTTTCGCAGCAATGCAGGCTGCTATTCTCCCATGGAGACGATCGTAGAGATGCTGGATGTAGTCCTGTGGAACGGCTTGCCATGCCATTTCCACCTGGCGCCTCAATTGGACCAGCGTTCGTGCTGGACGTGCAGACCGCGTTAGACGACGCTTCATCCAGTCCCAAACATGCTCAATGGGGGACAGATCCGGAGATCTTGCTGGCCAGGGTAGTTGACTTACACCTTCTAGAGCACGTTGGGTGGCACGGGATACATGCGGACGTGCATTGTCCTGTTGGAACAGCAAGTTCCCTTGCCGGTCTAGGAATGGTAGAACGATGGGTTCGATGACGGTTTGGATGTACCGTGAACTATTCAGTGTCCCCTCGACGATCACCAGAGGTGTACGGCCAGTGTAGGAGATCGCTCCCCACACCATGATGCCGGGTGTTGGCCCTGTGTGCCTCCGTCGTATGCAGTCCTGATTGTGGCGCTCACCTGCACGGCGCCAAACACGCATACGACCATCATTGGCACCAAGGCAGAAGCGACTCTCATCGCTGAAGACGACACGTCTCCATTCGTCCCTCCATTCACGCCTGTCGCGACACCACTGGAGGCGGGCTGCACGATGTTGGGGCGTGAGCGGAAGACGACCTAACGGTGTGCGGGACCGTAGCCCAGCTTCATGGAGACGGTTGCGAATGGTCCTCGCCGATACCCCAGGAGCAACAGTGTCCCTAATTTGCTGGAAAGGGGCGGTGCGGTCCCCTACGGCACTGCGTAGGATCCTACGGTCTTGGCGTGCATCGGTGCGTCGCTGCGGTCCGGTCCCAGGTCGACGGGCACGTGCACCTTCCGCCGACCACTGGCGACAACATCGATGTACTGTGGAGACCTCACGCCCCATGTGTTGAGCAATTCGGCGGTACGTCAACCCGGCCTCCCGCATGCCCACTATACGCCCTCGCTCAAAGTCCGTCAACTGCACATACGGTTCACGTCCACACTGTCGCGGCATGCAACCAGTGTTAAAAGACTGCGATGGAGCTCCGTATGCCACGGCAAACTGGCTGACACTGACGGCGGCGGTGCCCAAATGCTGCGCAGCTAGCGCCATTCGACGGCCAACACCGCGGTTCCTGGTGTGTCCGCTGTGCCGTGCGTGTGATCATTGCTTGTACAGCCCTCTCGCAGTGTCCGGAGCAAGTATGGTGGGTCTGACACACCGGTGTCAATGCGTTCTTTTTTCCATTTCCAGGAGTGTACATACAGCAGTTTATTTCTTTGTAAAAAATTTCTTTTTTATATACAGTGCTATAAACATTTTTTAGTTTACAGTATATTTCATTTACACGTTATTAAATACAGTACAGTACTGTAACTTGAATAAAATATTCTCGGACTTCTTGCCGCTTCAAATCTTGGTAAAACCTCGAGCTTTCGTCGATATTCACCACCATCGTTCTGCAAGAGAAAGAAACGTGAAAATAATGATTATTCGCATGATGAACAACCTAGCGTGTTTCTTCCTTTCTTCGGTTCTATTTCCAGTAAAATAGGCAGGATCCTTCGTAGGCGAGGTTTAAGACCGATCTTTCGACCTCCAAGGAAAATCAAGGTGATGTTGCGTACTGTGAAGGACTGCCTCGGTCTCAGGATTCCTGGTATTTACAAAATTCCTTGTGAATGTGGAAGTAGTTACATCGGTCAGTCAGTCCGGACCATTTCCGATCACTGTACAGAACATCAACGTCACATTAAAAATAGGGAGCTGGAAAAATCGGCAATTGCGGAACATAGCCTCACTAGGAAACATAAAATTTTGTTCAGTGAAACAAAAGTTCTGTCTCAGGCCTCCACATACTGGGACTCAGTAATTAAAGAGGCGATAGAAATTAGAATGTGCGATAACAATTTTAATAGTGACAATGGTTACAATCTTAGTGGTGCATGGAAGCGAGCGCTCGATATGGAGAAGCGTCAGAGAGATTCGCCGCGGGTCTTCGAGACTCCGGGAGCGATGACGCCACCAGTGCAGGCGTGGACGACATCTGCGACACCGTGACGTATTCGCCGTCCAATCAGGAGCCGTCCAATCACAAGCCGTCCTGGCGCTACATAAGGTCCACCACAGCTGCTGTTTAGCCAGTCAGTTTCCTGACGATGACGATGGTGGCGAATATCGTCGAAAGCTCGAGATTTTACCAAGATTTGACGCGGCAAGAAGTCCGAGAATATTTTATTCAACAGTGCCGTCCCGAAAGACTTCGTTCTCAGTACTGTAACTTGTTTGACATTTTACCTTTTAAAATCAATACATATTATAGTGTGTGTAGGCGTTTTTTAGTTAATATAACACTGTGTAAAAAGCATATTTTTATATTACTGTAGACGTCTTTTAGTTCTTAAATCGTTTAATTTTTTGTACTAAATGTCTTTTTAGATTTTAATCCGACCTTTTTTTTGTTCCGACCAAGGTCCCAGTCCTGAAGGTGACGGATTAGAGGGGTTCTACTGTAAATTCATTCACAGGGCAGTGACGCTGCGTCACTGCAGTACACTTGGAGTCCACTACCACCCTCCAATGGTGACAGTACTTCATCAGTCAGGCAGAAAATTTCTGCCCGTCTTGGGCAGGTAGGGTGGGAAAGGAGTGGACGTAGAATGGGGGACTAGTCTCGCCAAAGGATGCATCTATGGTGAGAGTGCCAGGCCCATCGTTAGCTGTAGTCGGAATCCGATTCCTCTAGGATGGTTAGAGGAACCAGATGTCGATGCCAGAGGCGTGGAAGTGCGGTCCCAACGTGGGCGTAACCCACAGAGTGTCCCGCAGGGTATCAACTTTCATCATAGACCCACCACGCGTTGTTGCGTATGGACAAGCGTTTTTTTTCCTTTATTGTGTTTCAATGCCCCGTCTGAGACGGACTGGCAGTAGCATATGCGCTGCTCTTCAGCCGAAAGACAGTAATTAGACAATAGCAGACAGTTAAAATCACAGAAAGGAGAAAATATGGCGGGTAAGGCTATTTACAATTTGTACAGAAACGAGGTGGCATTTATAAGAGTCGAGTGGCATGAAAGGGAAGCAGTGGTTGGAAAGAGATTGAGACAGGATTGTAGTCTCTCCCTGATGTTATTCAATCTGTATATTGAGCAAGCAGTGAAGGAAACAAAAGTAGAATTTGGAGTAGGTATTAAAATCCATGGAGGAGAAATAAAAACTTTTAGGTTTGCCGATAACATTGTAATTCTGTCAGAGACAGCAAAGGACTTGGAAGAGCACTGAACGGAATGGACAGTGTCTTGAAAGGAGGGTATAAGATGAACATCAACAAAAATAAAATGAGGATAATGGAATGTAGTCGAATTAAATCGGGTGATGGTGTGGGAATTAGATTAGGAAATGAGACGCTCAAAGTAGTAAACGAGTTTTGCTATTTGAGGAGCAAAATAACTGATGATGGTCGAAGTAGAGAGAATATAAAATGTAGAGTGCCAATGGCAGGGAAAGCGTTTCTGAAGAAGATAAGTTTGTTAACATCGAGTATAGATTTAAGTGTCAGGAAGTCTTGTCTGAAAGTATTTGTATGGAGTGTAGCCATGTATTGAAGTCAAACATGGACGATAATTAGTTTGGACAAGAAGAGAATAGAAGCTTTCGAAATGTGGTGCTGCAGAAGAATGTTGAAGATTAGGTGGGTAGATCACATAACTAATGAGGAGGTATTGAATGGAATTGGGGAGAAGAAGGGCTTGAATAGAAGAAGGGATCGGTTGGTAGGACGTGTTCTGAGGCATTAAGGGATCAGAAATTTAGCATTGGAGGGCAGCGTGGGGGGTAAAAATCGTAGAGGGAGACCAAGAGATGAATACACTAAGCAGATTCAGAGGGATGTAGGTTGCAGTAGGTGCTGGGAGATGAAGAAGCTTGCACAGAGTAGCATGGAGAGCTGCATCAAACCAGTCTCAGGACTGAAGACCACAACGACATGGCATTTTCCGGTAAAAGTAAGACCTCTGTGAGATACACTAGAGAGGCGGCTTCAGCAGTTAGAAGACGTCAGGTAGTCTAAATGCTTTCAGTAGCCTTCCTAAAAGCTGTGAAAATGAAGTCTATAAGGTAGGCTGTGAAGGAGCACTCGCTCTGTAGATAGTTCCTTTTTTTTTAATTGGCTACCGAGATTTTTAAGTAGAACCCAACAATACCGCTCGGTCTGATTTTGGAGCATGGTCATGTACACGCAGCAGCTGTCTTCCCCAGTAAGTACAGCCAGTCTCCCGGCCAGAACGACCTACAGACGACCTGCAGCTTAGGCGTAACGTCGCAGTAGTTTTCCCGATTACCTAAGGCGTCAGAGATTCTGGAGAGCTGCCCATTTTGTAGCATAAAATCGATTACAGTCTCGTTGCAACCAAGTCGCGACAATGGATTCAACGGAATGATGATGGTAACATTAATTACGACAGTACGCCAACGACGACACCTCAGTATCACCGCTGACATAATTCTCCACGTTCTACCGCCGTGTACGATCACCTGACACAATCTCTCTAGCTTTCGCTCAATTTTTTTTATTCTTTTATATTTTTTTGTTCCGTTCTCATATACTCATTGTTCCGTGATTCCTTGCGTGCGGTCTTTCTCTTGTTGACTGCGGGTTGTGCGCCAGTCCCTTAACTATTATCTACAACAACACTACATATGTCACTCATTTCAGTGCTTTCCAGTTAAATGAGTGCGCTTTCTTGGATTGTACTCGTTGCTCTCTATGAACAATATATCTGTTTAATTGAATCTGTAGTCAAAAATGGTTCAAATTGTTCTGAGCACTATGGGACTGAACATCTGAGATCATCAGTCCCCTAGAACTTAGAACTACTTAAACCTAACAAACCTAAGGACATCACACACATCAATGCCCGAGGCAGGATTTGAACCTACGACCGCAGCGGTCGTCCGGTTCCAGACTCAAGCGCCCAGAACCGCTCGGCCACTTCGGCCGCCAATCTGTAGTCGACTCTTATTATTTTATTGTTTAGCGTATGGCAAATATCATGAAATTAAATTACATATAAATATGTACATATTGACACACAAGAAACTTACATTTGTGTTTACAACTGAATATCCAGTCCTTCAATCCAGCGCACTGCATCTGGAGTTGCTAGCAGGAAGTCCTCTTTGGCGCCGTGATAGGCTCGCATCCTGCATTCACTGACAATGTGGTGGACAGTCTGGTATGCAGCCTCGCAGTCACAGGCTGGATCAGACAGCTTCTTCCACTCAAAGAGGACATCCCTGCATCCGCCATGCCGATACGGATTCTGTTGAGGTTAGTTCAGGTCTTGCGAGGTAGGTCGAATCCACTTGGTAGTTTAGCACCTGAGAAGATGTCAAGTAGGCGCACATCTGTCGCTGCTACCCACCGACCTTTCCATTCTTCAAGAGGTTTGAAATCCTCAGCAACCATGTCAGCAGCATCGCACTGAGTTGGACGCCGTGATTTCAGTCTCTTACGATTTGAAATTGGCAGGTTGCATGCACGGGTAGGTTAGAATTCCTGTAGATCTTGTGGAATTCCCTAATAACGACAGAACATCTGCATAGACCGGGAGGCATTATACCGGAAGCCAATAAACTGGAGTAGATCTGATTGCCCCAGCTATTATGCGCATTGTCGTATTCAGCTGGGTGTAAACAAGCCTAATATGATGACTGTTCATCCAAACAGGTGCACAATACTCAGCACTTGAGTTCACCAAACCCAGAGCTGAAGTTCGCAGGGTGGTTGCTGAAGATCCCCAGGTACTTCCGCGTAGCTTATGGAGGATGTCTTTTCGAGTCCTCAACTTTTGAGCTAAGTTAAGAAGGGGTTGTTTGAAACATAGTGTACGATCCAGGATCACACCAGGATATTTTGGGTTCCAATTATGACGAAGAATCCTGCCTCTGAAACTTACACTACTGACCAATAAAATTGCTACACCAAGAAGAAATGCAGATGATAAACGGGTATTTATTGGACAAATGTATTATACTAGACCTGACATGTGATTACATTTTCACGCAATTTGGGGGCATAGATCCTGAGAAATCAGTACCCAGAACAACCACCTCTGGCCGTAATAACGGCCTTCATAAGCCTGGACATTGAGTCAAACAGAGCTTGGATGCCGTGTACCGGTACAGCTGCCCATGCAGCTTCGACACGATACCACAGTTCATCAAGAGTAGTGACTGGCGTATTGTAACGAGCCAGTTGCTCGGCCACCATTGACCAGACGTTAACAGTTGGTGAGAGATCTGGAGAATGTGCTGGCCAGGACAGCAGTCGAACATTTTCTGTATCCAGAAAGGCCCGTACAGGACCTGCAACATGAAGTCGTGGATTATCCTGCTGAAATGTAGGGTTTCGCAGGGATCGGATGAAGGGTAGAGCCACGGGTCGTAACACATCTGAAATGTAACGTCCACTGTTCAAAGTGCCGTCAATGCGAACAAGAGGTGACCGAGACGTGTAACCAATGGCACCCCATACCATCACGCCGGGTGATACGCCAGTATGGCGATGACGAATACACGCTTCCAATGTGCGTTCACTGCGATGTCGCCAAACACGGATGTGACCATCATGATGCTGTAAACGGAACCTGGATTCATCCGAAAAAATGACGTTTTGCCATTCGTGCAACCAGGTTCGTCGTTGAGTACACCATTGCAGCCGCTCCTCTCTGTGATGCAGCGTGAAGGGTAACCGCAGCCATGTGTCTCCGAGCTGATAGTCCACGCTGCTGCAAACGTCGTCGAACTGTTCGTACAGATGGTTGTTGTCTTGCAAACGTTCCCATCTGATCCGTTACAGCCATGCGGATAAGATGCCTGTCATCTCGACTGCTTGTGATATGACGCCATTGGGATCCAGCACGGCGTTCCGTGTTACCCTCCTGAACCCACTGATTCCATATTCTGCTAACAGTCATTGGATCTCGACCAACGCGAGCAGCAATGTAACGATACGATAAACCGCAATCGCGATAGGATACAATCCGACCTTTATCAAAGTCGGAAACGTGATGGTACGCATTTCTCCTCCTTAGACGAGGCATCACAACTACGTTTCACCAGGCAACGCCGGTCAACCGCTGTTTGTGTATGAGAAATCGGTTGGAAACGTTAATCATGTCAGCTCGTTGTAGGTCTCGCCACCGGCGCCAACCTAGTGTGAATGCTCTGAAAAGCTAATCATTTGCGTATCACAGCATCTTCTTCCTGTCTGTTAAATCTGTAGCACGTCATCTTTGTGGTGTAGCAATTTTAATGGGCAGTAGTGTACTTCCAGTGTGTGGAGGGATGGCCTTATCTACAAATTTCTCCCCGTCATACGCTGCAGAACAATGGCTTGACTGATTAACAGCATGCTAAGCGATCGGAAGTTCCAGATAATTGCTGGAAGCAACATAAGTAAGAAGTGGAAGATGAACAACGGATTGCGTGAAGGATCAGCCTTTCGCGGGAAAGTGCAAGGTTCGCAGGAGAGCTTCTGTAAAGTTTGGAAGGTAGGAGATGAGATACTGGGAGAATTAAAGTTGTGAATACCGGCCGTGCTTCGGTAGCTCAGATGGTAGAGCAGGTGCCTTCGCAAGGCAAAGGTCCCGAGTTCGAGTCTGGGTTGGGCACACGGTTTTAATTTGCCAGGAAGTTTCATATCAGTGCACACTCCGCTGTAAAGTGAAAATTTCATTCTAATGTCAATTTTGACTTAATATTTGTGATCGAGGGCTTATTTGTTCTAATAAGCAGACTTCTGTTATTCCCTCCTGTCAGTTTTAGGAACGCTTGACCACTGTGACCTAGAACGACGCCAAGGCAAATAAGCCTGTGGCAGGAGGGAGTTTGACGCTTTCGGCAACGATCAGCGAGCTGGGGTAGGGTGCTTCACCGGCCAGCAATGCAAGACATGCCTGTACCCACAAAGGCGCAATGCCTCAGTAGCGATCCGACGCCAGCGAACTCGTATCCCGTCTCGGTCTGTCTGTAATGTCTCGCTGTATGCCTGGTGGCATCGCGTGTATTTCTGGGTCGTGCGTCCTGCAGAGCTGGAGCGCTCTGAGCTGAGCCGCCTGGCGCGGTGAAACATCGGGGACCCCCAGTGTGTGTGCGACGAACGGCGGACGAGCCACGGCACAGCGGAAGCCGTTCTGGCGGCGCAGCCTGAGCCGAGCTAACGACAGCCGCGCAGACAAAACACTAACGTCTGCGCATGCGCGAGGCACAGGCGTTGCGCTGTCAGCTCGTAGCCAACTGATAAGCCTGGCTCCACACCGGCTGTTTTATGCGCGAGCTATCCCAACACAACCTTCTCTCGCGAACTGGAATGAGATTTACCGGAGACGGCCCACTAGGCTTACATTATTTATTTTGTTTTGATATTCATATAACCATATACCGATGAAAGGAACAACGAATTCTTCCGATACTATTTAAAAAAATGTTGAAATTCTGCTACTGGAAATCACTGACATCTGAAGGAAATTCATACAGATATTTGCAATAAAAGAATTATCATTTTCAATATTGTTACATTTCAGCTTGGATTTTACAGGGTGTTTCAAAAATGACCGGTATATTTGAAACGGCAATACAAACTAAACGAGCAGCGATAGAAATGCACCGTTTGTTGCAATATGCTTGGGACAACAGTACATTTTCAGGCAGACAAACTTTAGAAATTACAGTAGCTACAATTGTCAACAACAGATGGCGCTGCGGTCTGGGGAAACTCTATAGTACGATATTTTCCACATATCCACCATGTGTAGTAATAATATGGCGTAGTCTCTGAGTGAAATTACCCTAAACCTTTGACAATGTGTCTGGCGGAATGGCTTGACATGCAGATGAGATGTACTGCTTCAGCTGTTCAATTGTTTCTGGATTCTGGCGGTACACCTGGTCTTTCAAGTGTCCCCACAGAAAGAAGTCACAGGGGATCATGTCTGGCGAATAGGGAGGCCAATCCACGCCGCCTCCTGTATGTTTTGGATAGCCCAAAGCAATCACACGATCATCGAAATATTCATTCAGGAAATTAAAGACGTCAGCCGTGCGATGTGGCCGGGCACCATCTTGCATAAACCGCGAGGTGTTCGCAGTGTCGTCTAAGGCAGTTTGTACCGCCACAAATTCACGAAGAATGTCCAGATAGCGTGATGCATTTATCGTTTCGAATCTGAAAAATGGGCCAATGATTCCTTTGGAAGAAATGGCGGCCCAGACCAGTACTTTTTGAGGATGCAGGGACGATGGGACTGTAACATGGGGCTTTTCGGTTCGCCATATGCACCAATTCTGTTTATTGACGAAGTCGTCCAGTTAAAAATAAGCTTCGTCAGTAAACCAAATGCTGCCCACATGCATATCTCCGTCATCAATCCTGTGCACTATATCGTTAGCGAATGTCTCTCGTGCAGCAATGGTTGCGGCGCTGGGTGGTTGCCGCGTTTGAATTTTGTATGGATAGAGGTGTAAACTCTGGCGCATGAGACGATACGTGGACGCTGGCGTCATTTGGACCGCAGCTTCAACACGGCGAACGGAAACCCGAGGCCGCTGTTGGATCACCTGCTGCACTAGATGCGCGTTTGCTCTCTGTGGTTGCCGTACGCGGTCGCCCTATCTTTCCAGCACGTTCATCCGTCACGTTCCCAGTCCCTTGAAATTTTTCAAACAGATCCTTTATTGTATCGCTTTTCGGTCCTTTGGTTACATCAAACCTACGTTGAAAACTTCGTCTTGTTTCAACAACACTGTGTTCTAGGCGGTGGAATTCCAATACCAGAAAAATCCTCTGTTCTAAGGAGTAAACCATGTTGTCCACAGCACACTTGCACGTTGTGAACAGCACACTCTTACAGCAGAAAGACGACGTACAGAATGGCGCACCCACAGACTGCGATGTCTTCTATATCTTTCACATCACTTGCAGCGCCATCTATTGTTGAAAATTGTAACTACTGTAATTTCCAAAGTTTGTCCGCCTGAAAATGTACTGTTGTCCCAAGCATCTTGCAACAAACGGTGTATTTCTATCGCTGCTCGTTTAGTTTTTATTGCCGTTTCAAATATACCGGTCATTTTTGAAACACCCTGTATATTGTCGAAGGTACTGTGTTATTCTCCACAGAAGAATTGTTGATTGTTGTCATTGCAAAAAAAAAAAAAATGGTTCAAATGGCTCTGAGCACTATGGGACTTAACAGCTGTGGTCATCAGTCCCCTGGAACTTAGAACTACTTAAACCTAACTAACCTAAGGACATCACACACATCCATGCCCGAGGCAGGATTCGAACCTGCGACCGTAGCAGTCGCGCGGTTCCAGACTGCGCGCCTAGAACCGCGAGACCACCGCGGCCGGCTGTTGTCATTGCATACTGCCAACTTATATATTGGCCACGACATCTTGGTAGATGATTGTTGCAGTGTCTGTGTGTTTATGGGCTGCATTTTTTCATATGACTTGTCAAGCCAATGGCAGCACAGCATCTCTTGCCACAATTGTCACAAGTGTATCTAGCTGCTGAGGCAGGAGCAGTGGTATCATTGCGAAGCTTTTTCTGCCTTAATCTGTCTAACAAGTCTTCATCATGCTTCGACATTCCAGATGATATATCATCACGCCACTCTGGTCTCATGCTAGCCCGTACCTCCCATCTGTTTGTATCGATTCCAAAGCTCTCCATATCTCGTTTACAGGAGTCCTTGAACCTCAATACAGGACGTCCTACAGGTATTTTCGCTATAGAGATCTTTCCAAGCATCACCTCACGTGGTAATCTGTCAGGATCCATATGGTGGACGTGTCCCAGCCAGCGGAGCCGTGTCTGCTTCAAGATAGCTGAAATACTGTTGCAGTTAGTTTTAGATAGCATTGCTTCGTTGGTCACTCGGTCCTTCCACGTTACTCCGAGGATGGATCTCAGGCACCGCATGTGGAAAGCAATAAGGCGACGTTCTCGTTTGGCATAGGTAGTCCATGTTTCTGATGCATACAAAAGGATGCTGAGGACGCAAGTTTAATATACAAGAATTTTGGTGGTCAAAGAGAGTTTGTTGTTTTTCCAAACACGTGTAGAGAGTTTGCCAAAAGTTGTCGCAGCTCTTCCAATGCCAACATCAATTAATTTCCTTGTCAACAGACATGTTTGATTCTATAGTAGATCCAAGACAGCAGAAGTTATCTACGACTTGCAGAGTAGTGCCATCTAGTGTGATATTTGGTTTTGTGTTAGCACCCTGAACCATAATTACGGTCTTACTGCTGTTTACACTCATCGAGAATAGGTGGCATGCGTGACTAAATCTTGATACTAACTCTTGCAGATCTTCTGCCAACTTAGTCATTCACTATTACTGAGAACTTTATCCTGGTCATGTAACACATTTATGAAGAGTTTGTGTGTGGCTGTCGTGGGAAGGGTCTTTTGTAATGTATATTTCAAGTGTGATTTGAAGTCATACTTGTGACGTAGCAGCTAATGCTTATATTTTACTTCAAAGAGATTTTGGGTAAAAAAGGAATAGTACTTTCGTGTTTGTGGGTTATTTTCTCCATGGGTTCAGCTGTGATTTTTTCGCAAGAAAAGCAATCTTGCACTGCTTTGATCTTGGATATCCTACCATTAACAGCAATTGTTTCAAGCTAATCAGCTTAAGGGACTCCAATCCCATTATTGATATCTTGTTTACCTCTTAAACGATATCTACTATAATGTCACCATTTGAGGGAGAAACGCGGAAAAACATAATTTTATTGACTCCAAAGATCATATGTAAATAATAAGCGTAATATCACAGTCACTGAATATAGAGTACAAATATCTATGGAGTGAGCATTCGGATGCGCAGACCGAGAATTCTGTCCGCAACATCTCCTGCAGTTCAACTCCCGTTAATTTTGGACGGCGCATTTAAGCCCTGCAGCATTTTGCGTATTTTGGGTGTTATTACTTCGCTGCTACAGACAGATCACCTTCAGAATTATATATGCTTTACACATATCTAAACCATTTCATACCAGGAAGTCAGGCTGGCTTATAGACGTGAACGGTATTGTGCTTTTTCGCCACAGTATCATAGCTCAGATTTCACTTTACATTCTGTAAGTAGGCTGTTTAGGTTTTTATGTTGGTAACTCCACGCAGCGCTCTGTATGAAAATCACTGACTGTGCTGTGTGCAGTCTGTGGCTGGTTGGCATTGTTGGAATATTCACTATTGTAGTGTTGGACAGTTGGATGTGAGCAGCGTATAGCGTTGTGCAGTTGGAGGTGAGCCGCCAGCAGTGGTGGATGTGGGGAGAGAGATGGCAGAGTTTTGAGAGCGGATGATCTGGACGTGTGTCCGTCAGAAAAAGGAAATTAATAAGACTGGATGTCATGAACTGATATATATTTCGCAAGAAAAGCAATCTTGCACTGCTTTGATCTTGGATATCCTACCATTCACAGCAATTGTTTCACACACACACACACACACACACACATATATATATATATATATATATATATATATATATATATATATATATATATATGTGTGTGTGTGTGTGTGTTCTCTATCAAAATCTTTCATTTGCTAACTATGCCTATCAGTAATTAGTGCCTTCAGTAGTTAGAATCTTTTATTTAGTTGGCAGTATTGGCGCTCGCTGTATTGCAGTAGTTCGAGTAAAGAAGATTTTTGTGAGGTAAGTGATTCATGAAACGTATAGGTTATTGTAAGTCAGGGCCATTCTTTGCGCTAAAAAAAATTTTGTTTTCCAGTTTAGTAATGATCAGAATAAGTAAAGAGAGAGATGTCTGAGTACATTCAGTTTTGCTCAGCTGCTTGAAAATGAAATAACGTAAGAGGTTTACTAGCACAGTAATTTAAAATTTTTCTAAGGGGAAGTTTCATAGTTCTTCCGTAGCAGTATAAGAAGTGACAGCCAGTAACAATGTTTTACGTTTTCTACTGCGTTTATCCACATCGCCGAACCTCTGTTCTAATTAATTACGCTGCAATGACACTGTACACGGTGCATAAGTGTCACGAAAAAACAGCACATTCGGAACAATGAAACTGTTACAGTAAGTACGGTAAGCCGTTTGCACCATCTGCTTGTCCATTATTACTTTCAGTTTTTCTTTAACCCTCTGCTTTTTATAGACAAATAAAACACCTGTAACATTTTTTCACCATCTCACCAGAATACTAAAACGATACACTACACACAAAAAAATAAAAAATACTAGATCAATGCTCGAATCTTAGACTAACAAAAGAAGTGACAACCAACAACATTTTTTAAGGTTTTCTACTCCACTGATTCATATTGTGGAATGTGTTCTAATTAATTACGTTACAATGACACTGTGTCGGAATCTGTCTCGTGAAGAAATACTTAGATACACACAAGGGTTTGAGAACTTGCAGAAACTGGAGGAGATTAATCAGATTGTCTTTTATAAATTTTATCTGCATATGAACGTAGCACCAAAATGTATACACTGACTGGCAGTTTAATACGTTTGCAAATTTATCCAGCACTTGTCTCGTAAACGAGTGACCATAAAATCACAGAAATTATCTCTACAATACTAGACTTTATTGTGCCGCGCCTTGGTAGTTTTCAATATATAGTGTGCCCCGTATTTATATGACATTTACGATGACGCATTTGTTGTAAATACGTGCAAAACGTAACTGGTCCTGCTTCCATATACTTCTCAAATGGCTCTGAGCACTATGGGACTTCACATCTGATGTCATTAGTCGCCTAGAACTTAGAACTACGTGAACCAAACTAACCTAAGGACATCACACACATCCATGCCCGAGGCAGGATTCGAATCTGCGACCGTAGCGGTTGCGCGGTTCCAGACTCAAGCGCCTAGAACCGCTTGGCCACTTCATCCGGCTCCATATACTTATCTCCGTGGCAAACGACAATACTGCACCATAGCTGTTACTAAAACACAAACATGCACATACGTAAATCAAACAAGGCGAGTAAGTGTAATAGTCAAGTTTTGTTTTTACTGCAAATTGCAAATACACAGCGTTGTCTCAAAATCATGTGACGAACCGATTTGATGTTGAGAACATGCGCAGTAGGCTATGCTCACACCATGCACATACTCAATGGCTAGACCGACTGTTTTATGCGGGAGCTATCGCAAGAGAACCTTCTCACACGAACTGCTGCAAAGGGCGTGCGGAGTTTAGATTTTTTATTTTATTTTGATGTGCATATGGCCATTGTCCGTACATTGACGAAAGTATCAATGAGTTCTTCCGCAAATTAATAATTTACTTTATTTAAAAAAAATATTGAAATGCTGCTGTTATAAAGCACTGATTTTTGAAAGAAGCTTCGTGCAGTGACTTGCAATAAAAGAAAGGTCTTCCTTAACTTTTAAACGGAACGGCAGGAAAACGTAATTTTAAGAGCTCAAAATATCACTCCTAACACCGAACGTGACCTCGCAATCACTGAATAATTACATACTCTCCGTAATTTCGTAATACTGCGAGAGCATACGGTAATTTGCGTTGTATTATCTAACATTCCCACAGAAATGCAAAAGATTTTGTAGACGTGATACAAACGTTTGTCGTATATCGTTCTGTAGCCTTCCCGACCCCTGACTAATTGGTTAATGGTGATAATGCGACAATGATCGCATACGCCTAATAAATTTGGTTTTGTGCTAGGCTATCGTCTCTGAACAAATTTTGACCGGTTTATAGCTGGAAGTGCACTATTTGTTCTAATGAACAACCTATTCTACTCCTACACTTTCTACTTATTTGGATTTTGGTTGAACACTAAAACAATGCCATCATTCACGTAACCATATTGACCACTCTGTGCACAAAGTCAGTCTCCTTGTTGACACTAATTTCATGAATATAGTAATTAATTAACAAATCTGAACTCCTGGTCAGAGACAGATTAAGAGCCGTGAGCTATCTTGTCTGTTTGACAAAATTTTACAACGCGCATACGCAGATGTATAAACAATGATATACTTCCCCTATGAATGACAGTATATTTTAGACCAATGGCAAAGTATTCATACCTGAACATTTTAATTAGATTACTTTATGAATTTTTCGCCTTTCTTTTTTATATTTATTGCTTATTTACTTACTTTCCCCACATCAGATTGTCTCATCGGACATGTAAGTGAAACATGAAAAAGAAGAATACAGGTTGTAGTTACGTGATGACAAAATTTGTATACACAGGAAACTCAATAAAATAACGGTTAAGACCTGATAAACGGTCGCCACTTGAAGAGGTTCCTTCGTATAAATTGATTAATTCTCCAGATTGCAAGGTATAAAGTCTTAGACGAAAGAATTAACTCCAAAGGCGATAACAGAAAGGGGGAAGTGCAACACTTCTCATTTGTAATTGAAACTACTGAGTGTTGATAAGTTTTACTAATAATAAAATCATGTTCATCTACTTTAATGGATTGAATGGAAATTACCCTCAGGCCAAAAATTCATCGTTGGTTAACGGAGCTCTTGGTGACGAGGTATCGAGTAAGTATTTAATGTTTGTACAGAATAGTTATTTTGGAAAAAGGTAATCGGGCTTAGAATTAAGATGCAGCCTCGACTTTCTGATAATAAAATAATTAACGATAAAACGCTTAAGGTGCTCGATTGTTGCATCACCAAACAAGCCGTTTTCAACTAAATTTAAACAGACAGTAATTGGATGTCTGACGTAATTATAACAGCAGAAGAGAGAGCCAGAATGAACATACTAAAAATGCAGTATCCCAATTGTTATTGACAAAAAGATAAGATTTAGTATTACTTACATCAGTATCGTCTCGATGGCCGAACAAGAAAAAAAAAAGCAATCTAGTGTCTCATATCTCTGAGATAGAACAATAGTGGGAGAACGAAGATTGGTGTAACACCAGTGTGTTGAAGACATTGATTCTGCCAAAAGTTTCCTTTTACACAGGTACAATCAAAAGAAATAGTTTCTTTCTGTTCATTCAATAAAACTGATGTAAACTCACATATATTTTAATTTAAATATATTAGTAGCTGTTGCGTGACAGTTCACAAGTATGAATAACATTTTACATTGTTACTATTCATGTCACTTTACAATAATTTAATTAGGCGCAACAGTACACCCTTGCACCTTTACCAAGAGATATGTTAAAGCAATTGTTAGCGTAGCACTTAGAAAGTATATGGAGATCGTTTAATTCCAGTATGATGGAAGTAGAGGAATTATGAACGAAGGTTAAACGGATTGTAAATCACACCCTGTAGAAGTAAATGTCGAGTAAATGGATGGAGAAGACCCACAAGGGTTTAATAAGAAAATTCCCAAATTGCTGAGTAAGCAGGGACTGTTGCACTCTCGATCAAAAAACAAACGCGCGCAACTGACGACAGGCAAAAGATAGTAGAGATTTGTGCGTCTGTAATGAGATCGATGCACGAAGCGTGCAGCTTCTAGCGTCGTGTCTTAGCAAAAGATCTTGGCGAGAATCCTAGAAAATTCTGGTCATGCGTAGATCGCTATGCGGTTCGAAGGCTTCTATCCACTCACTGGCTGAATTATCTGGCGTGGCAAGAGAAGACAGCAAATGTAAAGCCTAATTTTTAATTCTCACGTTTAAGAAATGCTTCACGCGGGAGCATCGTACAAACGTACCGTCTTTTGAACGTCGTACAGACTTCTGTAAGAGGACATAGTAATAAGTTACCCTGGCAGAAACAACTGAAAAAGATGAAAACAGATGAGTTTGCAGGTGCAGATGGAATCCCAGTTCGATTTTACTGAGAGCTCTCTACGGCACTGGCCTCTTACTTAGAGCTGCGCGGAGCAGCCGTGCGTTTTGAAGAGGCATGTCACGGATTGCGCGGCCATTCCCGCCGGAGGTTCGAGTCCTCCCTCGGGCATGGGTGTGTGCGTTGTTCTTGATGATGATGATGATGAGTCCCATACTCCGTTTACCGAGCGTAGGGGAGCGACGCGGGAGACCCGCGCCGCCATACTCGGCAAGGTCCTAGTGGAGGTGGTTTGCCATTGCCTTCCTCCGACCGTAATGGGGATGATTGATGATGATGATGAAGACGACACAAACACCCAGTCATCACGAGGCAGGTGAAAAATCCCTGACCCCGCCGGGAATCGAACCCGGGACCCCGTGCTCGGGAAGCGAGAACGCTACCGCGAGACCACGAGCTGCGTTGTTCTTAGCATAAGTTAAATTAGTGTGTAAGTCTATTTACCGATTACCTCAGTAGTTTGGTCCCTTGGGAATTCATACAAATTTGAACATTTTCTTACTTACCTTGCATTTCATGCCTCTGGAGCTGCACTCAAACTAAAGATTACGTATACACTGAGTTGGTTTTCCAGACGGGAACTAACGGTTGCGAAATTGTTCTCGATATCCGAAAATTCTACAACAACCTGCCCCTTAGTGACGGCCACAGTATGGAGTCTCGTGTTTATCACTGTTAGTAACAGCCGATCGTACACGGTGTCCGGACAAATGACAGCTACCGTAATTTGTTATGCTCACGCTCTCGTCACCCAGTTCTATCGTCTGAATCTGACTGGAAATGATCCATTATCCAACAGGTCCCGTTATGATATCATCACACCGGCACCTAAACTGTCCACCCAACTGGAATATACGCTACTGGCCATTAAAATTGCTACACCACGAAGATGATGTGCTACAGACGCGAAATTTAGCCGACGGGAAGAAGATGCTGTGATATGCAAGTGATTAGCTTTTCAGAGCATTCACACAAGGTTGGCGCCGGTGGCGACACCTACAACTTGCTGACATGAGGAAAGTTTTCAACCGATTTCTCATACACAGACAACAGTTGACCGGCTTTGCTTGGTGAAAGATTGTTGTGATGCCTCGTCTAAGGAGGAGAAATGCGTACCATCACGTTTCCGAATATGGTAAAGGTCGGATTGTAGCCCACCGCAATTGCGGTTTATCGTATCGCGACATTGCATGCAACGATTATGAATATTGTTATTGGAAGGAATTTAAAAAGTTGCGTGGTTGCTTAAAAATGCTCGCTGGTTCGCTCCGAATTTGTTTATTAACTGCCATGACGCGTTTCGAGTCTGACCGATCATCTGATGATCTCTTATAAACAAACAAAGTAACAGATTTTTTTTACTATCTTTTCTTACAGAACCATATACGTCTTACAACAGTCAGTTCTAACCGAACGTTATTGAAGAACAAAACATTTTTTGAAGAGGCATATATACCATTTTAGATAGAAACACATGAGACTTTGATTAACACGTCAAGGACTGTTATTACCAAAATGTTAAAAACAATTAATTGTACAGTTTGACCCAAACTGTTGAAGTTCCATACTAGTACTTGAAACTTCCCCTTTCAATGTAAAGAAAGACTGTGCTGGTAAACCTCTTACGTTATTTGATACAAACACAGCTGAGTAAAACTAAACGTACTCAGACAGTTTTTCTCTTTACTTTTTTTGATCATTTCTAAACTGACACACAATATTTTAGCGCAACGCAATCTGACTTTTAATACTCCCTTAATACTTAGAAAAGAATACCCCTGACTGACAATAACCTATACCTTTCATGAATCACCTACCTCACAAAAATCTTCGTTACTCGAACTACTGCAATACAGCGAGCGCCAATACTGCCGGCTAAATAGAAGATTCTGGCTACTGAAGGCACTAACTACTGATAGGCATATAGTTAGCAAATGAAAGCTTTTGACAGAGAACAAACAATGTCTTTACCTTAATAATGTTCAACAGACATTTTATATATAGAAATTTCCTTTTTCTGACGGACACACGTCCAGATCGTCCGCTCATAGTAACATCTCAAAAAAAAAAAAACCTCTTGGCATCTCTCTCCCCACATCCACCACTGCTGGCGGCTCACCTCCAACTGCGCAACGCTACGGGCTGTACACATCCAACTGCCCAACACTACACAACAATGAGTCCAACCAGCCACAGACTGGAAACAGCGCATTCAGCGATTTTAATACAGAGCGCTACGTGGCGTCACCAACACAAAAACCTAAACAGCCTACTTATACACTGACCAGCGAAACCGTGTGTGCTGGGAGGAATGCTCGGTCACGCTAGGTGACGTAACCGAGTCGATGCACGTTTCTAGTCTGTTCGACGAATTCTTCCATCGAAATAAAATAAAATAATATAGTTTCCTGTTCTTGCTTTCAATTACCTGAGCTACTGACAGCCTTTCGTTTGTGGAATTTTAACATCACGTAGTGCTATACGTATTCTGACTTGGTCATATGGCCGGCCAAAGTGGCCGAGCGGTTCTAGGTGCTACAGTCTGGAGCCGCGCGACCGCTACGACGAAGGTTCGAATCCTGCCTTGGGCATGGATGTGTGTGATGTCCTTAGGTTAGTTAGGTTTAAGTAGTTCTAAGTTCTAGGGGACTGATGACCTCAGATGTTAAGTCCCATAGTGCTCACAGCCATTTGAACCATTTTTTTTCGGTCATATGAACAATGACCCATGGACGTTTATTTCGTAATGAAATTGAAATTGTATTTATGTGCTGAGACACATACGAATTTTTACTGTAACGAAAATGTATTCCCTTTGCTCTTATCTTAGAAATTTAATACACATAGACAACTTTTTCTTTGGTAAAGATCTTTATAGGCTGGTTTTACGATAACATGTTACTTGGATTGTTATTAGAAAGATAACGTTTTTGCCCGTATGTGGACAAGCAATTGTTAAATGCTTTATATATTGATACGCAATTTCTGCGATTACATTTGTTTTAGTAACAGACTTAAGTAATTAACATTGTAAGATCACAGGTTAACATAAGCGCGAGATAAACCATTGCTAATGTGAAATGCTGGTACATTAATAACCAGTGTAACCGCCAGAATGTTGAATGGAAGCATATAAACGTCCATGCATTGTGTTGTACAGGTGCTGGATGTCAGGTTGCAGGATGCAGTTCGATGCCTGTTGTGCATTTTCGGCCAGCACATGGACACAATGCTGATTTTGGAAGACGCTCGATATATATATATATATATATATATATATATATATATATATATATATATATATATATATATATATATATTACTACGATTCAAAACAGTAACTTTGTCTTTTAACTTTGCTAAGACAAAAAATACGAAACACACGGTCAGCTATATTACAGCTATACAGGGTGGTCCATTGATAGTGACCGGGCCAAATATCTCACGAAACAAGCGTCAAACGAAAAAACTACAAAGAACGAAACTCGTCTAGTTTGAAGGGGGAAACCAGATGGCGCTATGGTTGCCCCGCTAGATGGCGCTGCCATAGGTCAAACGAATATCAACTGCGTTTACTTAAATAGGAACCCCCAGTTTTATTACATATTCGTGTAGCACGTAAAGAAATTTGAATGTTTTAGTTGGACCACTTTTTTCGCTTTGTGATAGATGACGCTGTAATAATGACAAACGTATAAGTACGTGGTATCACGTAACATTCCGCCAATTCTGACGGTATTTGCTGCGTGATACATTACCCGTGTTAAAATGGACCGTTTACCAATTGCGGAAAAGGTCGATATCGTGTTGATGTATGGCTATTGTGAACAAAATGCCCAATGGGCGTGTGCTATGTATGCTGCTCGGTATCCTGGACGACATCATCCAAGTGTCCGGACCGTTCGCCGGATAGTTACGTTATTTAAGGAAACAGGAAGTGCTCAGCCACATGTGAAACGTCAACCACGACCTGCGACAAATGATGATGCCCAAGTAGGTGTTTTAGCTGCTGTCGCGGCTTATCCGCACATCAGTAGCAGACAAATTATGCGAGAATCGGGAATCTCAAAAACGTCGGTGTTGAGAATACTACATCAACATCGATTGCACCCGTACCATATTTCTATGCACCAGGAATAGCGTGGTGACGACTTTGAACGTCGTGTACAGTTCTGCCGCTGGGCACAAGAGAAATTACGGGATGATGACAGCTTTTTGCACGCGTTCTATTCAGCGACGAAGCGTCATTCGCCAACAGCGGTAACGTAAACCGGCATAGTATGCACTATTGGGCAACGTGAAATCCACAATGGCTACATGTGCGAAATTACAGAAGGCGAACTACTCGCTGTTGAGAGGAATGTCGTTGCACATATTCCCAAATGCATTGAGGTTGACGAACATCATTTTGAGCATTTAAGGCATTAATGAGGTATTTACAGGTATGCTCTATGACAGCATGCGTTCTCAGAAATGATAAGTTCACGAAGATACATGTATCACAATGGAACAACCAAAATAAAGGTTCAAACGAACCTATGTTCTGTATTTTAATTTAAAAAACCTACCTGTTACCAACTGTTCGTCTAAAATTGTGAGCCATGTGTTTGTGACTATTACAGCGCCATCTATCACAAAGCGAAAAAACTGGTCCAAGTAAAACATTCATATTTCTTTACGTACTACAAGAAAATGTAATAAAAATGGGGGTTCCTATTAAAAAAAAAAAGAAACGCAGTTGATATCCGTTTATCTATGGTAGCGACGTCAAGCGGGCCAAACATAGCGCCACCTGGTTTCCTCCTTCAAGCTAGAAAAGTTTCGTTCTTAGTAGTTTTTTCGTTTGACTCTTATTTCGTGAGATATTTGGCCCAGTCACGATCAATGGACCTCCCTGTATCTGTGAATAACTACAGATAGACCTATTTTTCTTAGTCATAAGAGCAGAACTTCAGTTTTGGAGTCCTGATGCGGTGCACTGAATTATAGTTTACAAACAGACTGACAGAAAATAAATCGTAACACCAAGAAGGAGTTGTGCGACGTGAACGTAAGTTGGTAGGCTTCTTCCTACATCTGGAAGATGATGTCTGTAGAGATTTCGCCACAGTCGCGACCGTAACGGCAGTGTGGATTAGTTACCTTTGAGACTGGACGTGGTGAGTTGATGTCAGTCAAGAATCCCGTTAAGGTGACAAAGAAGCCGTTATCAACAGCTCGCTGAGCTTGAATGAGGTAGCGTAATAGGGCTACGAGAAGCTAGATGTTCCGCAGAAAGACTTGGCAGCAATGTAGCCACTGTACACAACTGATGGCAGCGGTGGTCACGAGAATGCACGAAGCAAGAAGACCGGGCTCCAGACGGCCACGTGGCACTACCGACATCTGCAGCAGCAGTTGGCACCACTGTGACTCAAAGAACTGTTACTAATCGGTTACTTCGAGGACAGCTCCGAGCCAGCCGCGCTGTGGGATGCATTCCATTGACCTCAAATCACGCCATTTGTGACTTCAGTAGTGCCAAGCGAGAGCAAGGCAAGGTGGAGGGTCTGTTGTGTTTTCTGGTGAATGCCGGTTCTTCCTCGGTGCCAGTGATGGCTGTGTGTTCGTTAGAAGGAAGCCAGTTGAGGGCCCGTAACAAATCTCTGTCTGCGTGCTAGACACACTGGATCTCCACCTGCAGTTACGGTCTGGGGAGCGCTTTAGTATGACGGCAGGAGCACTCTCATTGTTACCCCAAGCAACCTGACGGCAAATTTGTACGTCAATCTGGTGATCCGACCTGAGAAGTTGCCGTTCATGGATAGCATTTTTTATATATCGGCTACCGCTAGCGATGGGTTCATGCTACCCCTATCACCGTCAAATACCACATGCCAGATTTTCATACTTTCTCGCTCCCTGCATGCAAACTAGTAGCCCTACAAACAAATGAACAACAGCCTTTTGTCGGAAATGTAATGTACTTAAAGTTTGTTCCGATATACGTTTTCGGTAGAGGCCATAATTTTCGGAGTATTGAAGGAAAACTTACAAAAGAGACCTTAAAACGCGTTTTTCTTGAATAACTCGAAAACTGAGGCTTCCGGCGAAAACGTATTTAACTATACTAAATTTCCTACGAAAAGGAACTCTTAATTTTTTCTCTGTGATTAATATTTTGTGCGTAACGAGTGAGAGAGCATGAATATCGCACAAATGGTTCTTAAACGGTAGCGGACTGCATAAAAACGTCGGTAGGTGAAGATGAATCACCCTCTGTATGTTCCCCTCACGTTTACTTAAACCATAGATACCAATTTTTATCATCACACTCCTGGCTTAGTTGTCTTACGAAATTGGTGTAAGGCGATTAAGCTGCTTCTGCAAATACTACGCTTAGTTTGAGCTGAGACATAGACTTTGGTGCTCACTTGATAGACTGGATGCCTATGGCGCACTTGGAACAGTTTGTGTAATAGGTTAATGCCTTATATAGGCTTCCTCTTTCATGTTTATGTAAGATGTGAAAGTCTTTCCTCATGAACTTGGAAGAAATGTGTCTCAAGGACGCCCAAATCATTAGAAGGCTAAAACCTCAATCAATTTGTTGTACTTCATGATCTTCCTCAGGTTAGTGAAGGTTAAGATACCATTGGTTTCAGTCACTTGAGTGACAAGTCAAAGGGTTAGAATTAAGTTGGTATATAGTTGTAGACAGCATATTGCTTAGATGTGGAGTACTAAACAGATATTATTTTCTTAATGACAACTACTCTGTATGAAGGGTGCCTGATAGATTGTGTGGCATTGTCGCAGAACAGAATCTTAGATTAGACTGCCTTCAGCAATACTACAGCAATTTTTACGGTGGGTTTTAGTATTTTATTGTTGTATCATGAGTCTAAGCACAGAAAAAGAAAATATTTACTCAGTCTAACCCACCGTATTGTATGTGTTCACGAGCACGAGTCCTGGGGAAAACTCTAGACTGGCATATTAATTTTGTTTTGATGACTATCATATTACCCTTCCCACGACATTTTGTATGATGCTCCTCCTCAGTACAATTCGTAAAAATCAGAAACAACTGTCAAAATTAATACGTTTCTAAATTACACTCATTTTATTATATAATGTATGTCCACGGCGCTAACTTACGGCCGCTGAGCGGAGTGTACCAGTTTTGTGCCATCTGTTCCTGAGACACGTAGTATCCATCTGGCGATACCTTCGTTCATCAACAAGGCACCACCTCCCCGGTGTGTCTCGCCGCATTGAGGCCTAATCTGTGCTGGAAGTCTCAACGCCACGAGATCTTGTTACCATTTGTATTCTCAAACGCACTGAATAATTTAACACTGCAAATTTATGCCCCTCAAAACAAAAGTATTCCAGATTGTGTGTAAGGCCCCTCTTCGGGCAATCCGCTCTTCCGAAGGAGTGTCTGACGATCTTTTGTAGCCGGCCGCGGTGGTCTTGAGGTTCTAGGCGCTGCAGTCCGGAACCGCGGGACTGCTACGGTCGCAGGTTCGAATCCTGCCACGGGCATGGATGTGTATGATGTCCTTAGGTTAGTTAGGTTTAAGTAGTTCTAAGTTCTAGGGGACTGATGACCTAAGATGTTAAGTCCCACAGTGCTCAGAGCCAGTTGAACCATTTTTAAAATCTTTTGTAAACTCTGTAAGTCACCATTCCTGCGGAAGGGGGAAAAGTTGTGCAGTGGTCATTTGTCTGAAGAGGTTCGGAAATATTTATGGCAAATTTTGGACTGAAAAATTTTCTTTTTCCCTACCCGCGAGTTGTTTCTAGCCTGTCCGCGGGCCCGCAGCCACGGCTTGCTCTCCTGAACTGACCGACGTTTGCGGGTCAAGCATGTTATTGTTGTCGTGGTCTTCAGTCCTGAGACTGGTTTGATGCAGCTCTCCATGCTACTCTATCCTCTGCAAGCTTCTTCATCTCCCAGTACCTACTGCGACCTACATCCTTCTGAATCTGCTTAGTGTATTCATCTCTTAGTCTCCCTCTACGATTTTTATCCTGCACACTGCTCTCCAATACTGAAATGGTGATCCCTTGATACCTCAGAACATGTCCTACCAACCGATCGATCCCTTCTTCTAGTCAAGTTGTGCCGCAAACTCCTCTTCTCCCCAATCCTATTCAACACTTCCTCATTAGTTATGTGATATACCCATCTAGTCTTCAGCATTCTTCTGTAGCACCACATTTCGAAAGCTTCTATTCTCTTCTTGTCTAAACTATTTATCGTCCATGTTTCACTTCCATACATGGCTACACTCCATACAAATACCTTCAGAAACAACTTCCTAACAGTTAAATCTATACTCGATGTTAACAAATTTCTCTTCTTCAGAAACGCTTTCCTTCCTATTGACAGTCTATATTTTATATCCTCTCTACTTCGACCATCATCAGTTATTTTGCTCCCCAAATAGCAAAACTCCTTTACTACTTTAAGTGTCTCATTTCCTAATCTAATTCCCACACCATCACCCGATTTAATTCGACTACATTGTATTATCCTCCTTTTGCTTTTGTTGATGGTCATCTTATATCCTCCTTTCAAGACACTGTCCATTCCATTCAACTGCTCTTCCAAGTCCTTTGCTGTCTCTGACAGAATTACAATGCCATCGGTGAACCTCAAAGTTTTTATTTCTTCTCCATGGATTTTAATACCTACTCCGAACTTTTGTTTTGTTTCCTTTACTGCTTGCTAAATATACAGATTGAATAACACCGGGGATAGGCTACAACCCTGCCTCACTCCCTTCCCAACCACTGCCTCCCTTTCATGCCCCTTGACTCTTATAATTGCCATCTGGTTTCTGTACAAATTGTAAATAGCGTTTCGCTCCCTGTATTTTACCCCTGCCACCCTTAGAAATTGAAAGAGAGTATTCCAGTCAACATTGTCAAAAGCTTTCTCTAAGTCTACAAATGCTAGAAACGTAGGTTTGCCTTTCCTTAATGTTTCTTCTAAGATAAGGCGTAAGGTCAGTATTGCCTCACGTGTTCCAGTATCTCTACGGAATCCAAACTGATCTTCCCCGAGGTCGGATTCTACTAGTTTTTCCATTCGTCTTTAAAGAATTCGTGTTAGTATTTTGCAGCTGTGGCTTATTAAGCTGATAGTTCGGTAATTTTCACATCTGTCAACACCTGCTTTCTTTGGGATTGGAATTATTATATACTTCTTGAAGTCTGAGGGTATGTCGCCTGTTTCATACATCTTCCTCACCAGATGGTAGAGTTTTGTCAGGACTCGCTCTCCCAAGGCCGTCAGTAGTTCCAATGGAATGTTGTCTACTCCGGGGGCCTTGTTTCGACTCAGGTCTTTCAGTGCTCTGTCAAACTCTTCACGCAGTATCGTGTCACCCATTTCATCTTCATCTACATCCTCTTCCATTTCCATAATATTGTCCTCAAGTACATCGCCCTTGTATAGACTCTCTATATACTCCTTCCACCTTTCTGCTTTCCCTTCTTTGCTTAGAACTGGGTTTCCATCTGAGCTCTTGATGTTCATACAAGTGGTTCTCTTTTCTCCAAAGGTCTCTTTAATTTTCTTTTAGGCAGTATCTATCTTACCCCTTGTGAGATAAGCCTCTACATCCTTACATTTGTTCTCTAGCCATCCCTGCTTAGCCATTTTGCATTTCCTGTCGATCTCATTTTTGAGACGTTTGTATTCCTTTTTGCCTGCTTCATTTACTGCATTTTTAAATTTTCTCCTTTCATCAATTAAATTCAGTATTTCTTCTGTTACCCAAGGATTTCTACTAGCCCTCGTGGTTTTACCTACTTGATCCTCTGCTGCCTTCACTACTTCATCCCTCAAAGCTACCTATTCTTCTCCTACTGTATTTCTTTCCCCTGTTCCTGTCAATTTTTCCCTCATGCTCTCCCTGAAACCCTGTACGACCTCTGGTTCTTCAGTTTATCCAGGTCACATCTCCTTAAATTCCCACCTTTTTCCAGTTTCTTCAGTTTTAATCTACAGGTCATAACTAATAGATTGTGGTCAGAGTCCACATCTGCCCCTGGAAATGTCTTACAATTTAAAACCTGGTTCCTAAATCTCTGTCTTACCATTATATAATCTATCTGATACCTTTTAGTATCTCCAGGATTCTTCCATGTATACAACCTTCTTTCATGATTCTTAAACCAAGTGTTAGCTATGACTAAGTTATGCTCTTGTTATCAAAATGATCCCTGAGTTGAGGAGGTAATAACTGTGCTCTGTCAACGGTTTATAGCACTACAAGACTATGTTTACGTTGTGTGCGCTACGATGAACGTATCTGACTTTCACAATTACAAAGTGTTCAAACTTATATAAGAAAAATTCACTTTCAAATTTCACAACTATTATAAAGCAAGAAATGTAACTAAATATAAATTTTTGCTATCTATGTTACAAAAAGAACACACAACGATGGAGCAACTAAACAAAGTAAAAATACCAATGAACATAACATAACTAGACATAGTATTTTTAAGTGCTGCTTCTTAATTTTGCTTGCTGGTTCAAATAAACACCCACATATGTTTTGCACCATTGTCCAGCGTTAGCAATTTTCGTAGCAATTTTTACTTCCTCGTCATATTTAACTTTCTCACGATAGATTTCCTTTACCCTATTTTTGAGAGTCACTGTGGAATTTTTGAATTTGTACCTGACTAAGTTTCCCATGAACGACGTCTATTCAAAAACTTTCCCACCATACTGGTTTTTGAGAAACAGTAAGAGAGGTAGATTTGCCCCACAGAAGGTCAAGTGCTATTTTATGCGGAGAATTCATTCTCAAAATTTGCGTTATCTGACAGAATACGAATATTTTAACTATCGCTAATGAACTGTAAATATCAGCAATATGTCATTGACAGATGCTCATTCTTCGTTCACAATTTTCTCTGTAGAATATTCTTAACCACCCACTTATCGGCCGAGTCACTTTCTAGTTACTTCTTGAGTATATCCTCAAAGACAGTGGCGTCATGCCTCCAGGCAGTTTGAATAGCTCCTGGTGGTGTTCCAATTCATTCAAAGGTGAAACTTCCTGGCAGATTAAAACTGTGTGCCGGACCGAGACTCGAACTCTGGACCTTTGCCTTTCGCGGGCAAGTGCTCTATCGTCTGAGCTACCCAAGCACGACTCATGCCCCATCCTCACAGCTTTACATCTGCCAGTACCTCGTCTCCCACCTTTCAAGGTTCTCACAGCTTTACATCTGCCAGTACCTCGTCTTTTACCTTCCAAGGTACTCACATCTTTACATGTGCCAGCACCTCGTCTCCTACCTTGGAAGGTAGGAGACGAGGTACTGGCACATGTAAAGCTGTGAGGATGGGGCGTGAGTCATGCTTGGGTAGCTGACATGGTAGAGCACTTGCCCGAGAAAGGCAAAGGTCCCGAGTTCGAGTCTCGGTCTGGCATACAGTTTTAATCTGCCAGGAAGTTTCATATCAGCGCACACTCCGCTGCAGAGTGAAAATCTCATTCATTTGAAACATATTCGATTGGGTTCAGGTCTGGAATGTCGGCAGGGTATTCAACTTCAGAATTCTTATCGTTGGCAAATTATTGCCTCACAGGTGCTTCCTTATGACAAGATGCACTGTCATCTTGGTACAATCATCCTCTGCAAAATGATCCGCTACTGTACGCAGTACAAAATGCTCTAAAGTATGTTTGTATCGCTTCGCATTTGGCGTTTTCTTAAGGGCAATAAGGGCATCACAATCCAACTGTGAGAAATCCCCCGATACCGTGACGCCACTTCCACTGTACTTCACTGTTGGCGCTACACATGATGGCAGGTAGCGTTCTCGAGGTATTCGCCGAGATCAAACCCTGTCGTTGGACTGCCACAGGGTACACTGTGAGTCATCACTGGAAGTCTCTCGTTTCCATTCATCCACTGTCCATTAGCGCCTCCCTTTAGCCTACCTTAGGTTTCGCTTAGTGTACAGGGATGATGGGCTTATGAGCACCTGCTCGGCTGCTATACCCCATTCTTTTTAGCTCCATACGCGTGTGCTACATGGCCTGCTGGTAACACTGTAGAACTCACGAGTGTATCCTTCCTCTGGTTACCCTCCACACTGCTGGATGGCCCCTGTCCATCAGTACATGGCGTCTGCCTGGTTTTGCTTTAGCTGTGGTTTTTCTTTTTTTTTCTTTATTGTTGTTTTCACACCTGGTCAGGTAGGCCAGCAGCGGCATACTACGCCGCTCTTCGGCCACAGATAAGACTAATGATACATAAGGAGACAATCGCACAACAGACATGGTGGATATACAAACGTAGACATACAAAATTAAAACACACGGAGCCGTTGACGGGCACAGTGTTCAAAATAAAAACGTTCAGAAACGTGGACATGCACAGGGATGACAGAGATGACACACGCGAACGACGGAGCACACACGATGAAACACTGGAACACTGGAACATGAACACGACGGCACACACAAACCCGGCGCGCGAAAGGTCACTATATGTGTGCAAGTCCGGGGACCTGCCAAAAGGGGAAAAGGTGGGGGAGGAGGGAGAGGGGAAGGTGTAGACGCCAGTGGCAGGGGAGATGCTAGGGAGGGGAAAGAAGGAAGGGGGTTAGGGGAGGCCCGGGGGAGAGGAGGGATGTGGTTTTCACTTCCTGTTTCCACTTGCATTCACTTCACCAACGGTCGACTGTGGGCAACTTTAGAAGGATTGACATGTCCCAGATGGATTTGTTACTTAGATCATATCTCATGATCAGTCCACATTCGAAGTCACTCAGCTCTCCTAACCTATCCACTCTGCTGTGACTGCTTTTCTACTGGCAACGCAGTTTCCCTGCCTCGTTTTATACTAGCGAGTCCGCTTCCTGTGACATCTAGTGGTCAATTCCCCATTACATAGAGGTGTGCGGACACTTTTGATCAAATTCTGTACATCATCAATCATTTGACATCGACAGCTGTATTAAGGCTCCTCTAGACTTTACCATCCACTAGAGTCTTCACTTATATGCGTCAAAGTTTCCATATTTTTTAAAATTATTTTCCCGTCGAAAGCCCATGACGTACTGCTGTACGTCAAAACTGGTAAGACAAGATGATTATAAATTTTCCTTCCTAATACCTTACGCGTTATTATACACTGTTTCAGTGTTACTATAATTGATTTTCACGGCTACTTTCAAACGTATTCTATGAAGCACTGCCGACCGGGGTGGCCGAGCAGTTCTAGGCGCTACAGTCTGGAACCGCGCGACCGCTACGGTCGCAGGTTCGAATCCTGCCTTGGGCATGGATGTGTGACATGTCATTAGATTAGTTAGGTTTAAGTAGTTCTAAGTTCTAGGGGATTGATGACCTAAGAAGTTAAGTCTCATAGTGCTCAGAGCCATTTGAACCATTTTTTTATGTAGCTCTACCAAACATTCTAGTCGCTCTTCACTAGAAGCAAAGATATAAGTTTCATTAGCGCTTATTTCTTCTTCGTTTTCTCAGTTTAGTGATCTGTAAACGTCCTCTAGAACTGCTTCAAATAGTATGAAAATTGCACTAAATTCCGTTTAGACATCGACAAAATATCGGTCTGTTTCAAAGACAGGCAACCAGTTCTTAATGTAGAGAATGCAAAACGTGGCATCCTTTGACTACATCATGAATGGTCATACGAATGGTCACAGATTGGTTGACTGGAAACAGAGAGTTACAGTAATGTCACGAATAGAGTGAGCCATGTGATAAGAATGTTTCGTAGCAACATTATATAGCATTAAGAAGTGGAAAGAGCACATACTTGCTTAGTTGTAGGTGAAAAAAATGCCCATCGCGATTATACATCTCCGCCATGACTACACTGGGACGCTACAGTTTATCAACAAAGGAGATTGCATAAAAAATACCTGCAGGCTCATACTTGAATATCTCTCAGGCGTACGGGGTCCCTTATAAGCTCTAATTAACGGGATGCGGCGACCGTATACGAAGGAAGGAGGTGCGAATGATCACAGACGCGTCAAAGTTTAGCATAAGTTAACAATGATGAAAAAATTGGAGTGGCGGGCCTTCATGAAAAACGCCGCAGTTCTCTCGAGAACAGAAACAGTTTTTCAAGGTAGCAACTACGACTAGTCTTTAGTTCGCTAAGTCTCTACGCCGTAGGGATCCGGCAAATAAAATTAGATACATAATAGCTCGCACTGTGATGTACAGTCAGTCTTCTGAGCTGACATTCTTCCCACGCTCCATTCGTGAATGGAACCTGAAGAAACATGAATATATAGTACAGAAAGCTACTCTCTGCCACAGACTCCTCAGTGATTCACCGAGCCAAGTGGCGAGTGATTAGCACACTGGACTCGCATTCGGAGGACGACGGTTCAAACCCGCTTCCGACCATCCTGATTTAGATTTTCCGTGATTTCTCTGAATCGCTTCAGGCAAATGCCGGGATGGTTCCTTTGAAAGGGCACGGCCAATTTCTTGCACCGTTTTTCTCTCAATCCGACTGGACCGATTACCTCGCTGTTCGGTCCCCCCCCCCCCCCCCCCCCCTTCCAAACCACACATCCAGTCCACAGTAAATCGCAGAGCACAGAAGAAGAGTAACCCTAGTGCGCTCCGTGTGGCCGTGATTTGTGTACGTTTCGCGAACGAATGTGGTGCTTCGCACTCTTCACGTTTTTATTACACTGAAGAGACAAAGAAACTGGTACATCTGCCTAACATCGTGTAGGGCCTCCACGGGCAAGCAGAAGTGCCGCAACACGACGCGGCATGGACTCGACTAATGTATGAAGTACTGCTGGAGGGAACTGACGCCATGAATCCAGCACGGCTGTCCATAAACCCGGAAGACTACGAGGGGATGTAGATCTCTTCTGAACATCAGGTTGCAAGACATCCCAGATACGTTCAATAATGTTCATGACTGGGGTGTTGGGTGACCAGTGGAAGTGAAACCACCCTGCTGCAATTGCCCAAGTCCGTCGGAATGCACAAGAGACATGAATGGATTCAGGTGATCAGAGAGGATGCTTACGTAAGTGTCACCTGTCAGAGTCGTGTCTAGACGAATGAGGTGTGCCATATCGTTCCAACTGCACACGCCACACAGCATTACAGAGCCTCCACCAGCTTGAACAGTCCCCCGCTGACATGCAGGATCCATGGATTCATGAATTTCTTCAAACCCGTACACGTCTAGCCACTCGATACAATCTGAAACGAGATGTGGTGGTGGGTAGTGTTTAACGTCCCGTCGACAACGAGGTCATTAGAGACGGAGCGCAAGCTCGGGTTAGGGAAGGATTGGGAAGGAAGTCGGCCGTGCCCTTTCAAAGGAACCATCCCGGCTTTGGCCTGAAACGATTTAGGGAAATCACGGAAAACCTAAATCAGGATGGCAGGAGACGGGATTGAACCGTCGTCCTCCCGAATGCGAGTGTGCTAACCACTGCGCCACCTCGCCTGAAACGAGAGTTGTCCGATCAGGCAACATGTTTCCAGTCATCAACGGTCCAATTGACGGGCCCAGGCGAGACGAAATATATGCGTCGTGCAGTTATCAAGGGTACGTGAGTGGGCCTTCGGCTCCAAAAACCTATATCGACGATGTTTCGTTGAAAGGTTCCCACGCCGACACATGTTGATGGCCCAGCACTGAAATCTTCAGCAATTTGTGGAAGCGTTGCACTTCTGTCACGTTTAACTATTCTCTTCAGGCGACGTTGTTCCCATTCTTGCAGGATCTTTCCCTGCCGCAGCGATGTCGGAGATTTGATGTTTAACAGGATTCCAGATATTCACGGTACACTCGTGAAATGGTCGTACTGGAAAATCCCTACTTAATCGCTAGCTCGGAGTTGCTGTGTCCCATCGCTCGTGCTCCGCCAATAACAGCACGTTCAATTACTTAAATCTTGATAGCATGAGTGACCGATCTAACAACTGCGTCTGACACTTATCTGATATAGGCGTTGCCGATCTTAGCGCCGTATTCTGCCTGCACACATATCTGTGTATTTGAGTACGCATGCCTATACCAGATTCTTTGGCACTTCAGTGTAGTAATTCTCTACTAATATCGTCGTTTTTCGAGGAGAATCGTTTATGTAGAATGTAGCATACGCTGAATTGTGTGTGTTTTCTTCGTCACACATTCCCGGCGGCAGTGCTGTAGAGTTAACCGTAAAAAAGCCGATCCCCCTGATACGGGTCAGGTCATACAGTCGGCACTAGAAAGCTGCCATCGACATGCACCGAATGATCTTCCGTTGACACCAATATCCCACAATCATGAAGTCCAGCAGCGTCAGTTACCACTCGCGAATACACAGCTTCTCCAAAACCAACAACAATAACAGGAGCCACAACATCAACCCGAACAGCAGTTTCTGCACGACCGTCACCAACACCTGCAATTTCAGTAGCAACAACTGGCTGAACAGCAGCAGTTTCAACTGTTGCAGCAACAACAACAGCAACTCCAGCAATATCACCACCAACAGCAACAGCTGCATCAGATGAGTCAGCAAGTTTGCTATCCCAGGGGCCCTTCCAGCTTTGTGCTTGAAGCCAGTGTACCTGGAAGTCAGCAGCAGGAAAAGTGGTCCCCTTAGTAAACGGCTGTGTGTCGATCTACCTCCTGTCCCAGACTGTGATGTGCGTGAGTTACCGGTTTCGAAACCCCTTTGTAGTAATGGTGCAGTACGGACAATCTCAGAACGCTCTCAGAGCTCACTGGTCATTTCCACTGCTGCGGTCCTACGACCAAATGTCAACAATCGATACAGTCGATTACACGCAGGCCTGTACACTGTCTTCGTGGAGAGCTTAGGTAAGAACGTTGGCAAATTCCATCTTATGTCCCTAGACAAGTCATTATTTTCCTATAACTCTCACCTTAAGCATGACATTGTTTACATTAGTCCGTCAGACAGAAACGGAGTTGAGATAGAACTGAAAACTGCTGCGGCCGCCATCGCTTTGATAGAAGTCCGTGCTTGGAAAGAACGTACGTTTGATGTGTATATTCCCAACTTCTTGCTCCATACATGTTGCATTATTCGTGATGTTGACATCAGCCCGACAGACAAGGAGATGGTTGACGCAATGGAGAGCATATATCCTATCCCAAGTATCAAACGATATACTAAGAAACATAATTTATATTCTGAACAAACGGTCCTGACTCCAGTTTGTCTGGCGGTGCTTCACTCCCAATCTCTGCCCTCACATGTTGCTATTTTGGGGACGGGTGTAGAACCATATCACTCCAGTCATTCAATGTAGAAATTTATGGCGTTATCATCATCGGGCAAACCAATGTAGAAGTCGTTGCAGCAAGTGTGTTGGTCCACAGCCAGAGGAGCCGGTCGCTGTGGCCGAGCGGTTTTAGACGCTTCAGTCTCGAACCACGCTGCTGCTACGGTCGCAGATTGGAATTCTGCCTCGGGCGTGGATGTGTGTGATGTCCTTAGGTTAGTTAGGTTTAAGTAGTTCTAAGTTCTAGGGGACTGATGACCTCAGATGTTAAGTCCCATAGTGTTCAGAGCCATTTGAACCACAGCCAAAGGATTCACGCACGACGCCGTTTACGACTGTTTAAATTGATCTGCTGTGCACTCGGTGACAGAACATTAGTGCATGCCCTTTATCCATCAACAAGAACTCCAATGTGCAAATGCCTACACCGCGTTGGACAGGGCGATTGGTAGCCATCAGCTCCCATACTCCACTTCGCTGCGATAGGCTCCTAGTCCCCAAAAGCTCCTGGATTTGCCACCCTTACCTCCAAACCATTCCCCGCAACCTATAGTTGCTCTACAAGAATCTTCTATGCCATTAACGCCACCGCCGGTGCAGCTCCAGTTAGGCTCCATCCCACAGCGTGTCGGGTATTGTCAACATGACGTCCAGTCGGCAGACAGATCGGGTGCCATCTCTAGCACGAGAGGTCCATCGTAATGGCGCGTTCTTAGGTCAGTCTGGCGACAGGGATTCTCAGACATTAGTCATGAATGTTCAGCCTCTCATCATCTCCCCCAAGCACAGCTACCACCCAATCCGCAACCTCCTCAGTACAGTCAACAACCACCGCCCCTTTTTAATAACAGCGACTATATCATCGAAAAGATTATCTCGTTTATCATGCACCTCTTGGAAGATGCAAAGACACAGCCACCAGGAACTTTAGGGGTACAGCCTCTACGACAACTATTAACGACCCTACTTATGCCTAGCAGCTATTTCGGGCTTTAAGATCCTCCAAAGGAATATACGATCTGCGATTGCTAATAAAGTAGTCCTTCAACATGAACGTTGGCGACGAAAGATAATAGTGACCACCATCTCAGGGATGTTGTTTCACCAGGTTCTGTTGTCTGCTTTGGAGGATACCAACTGGGTGTTGTGTGATGTCCTTAGGTTAGTTAGGTTTAAGTAGTTCTAAGTTCTAGGGGACTGATGACCATAGACGTTAAGTTCCACAGTGCTCAGAGCCATTTGAACCATTTGAGGATACCAGGTTTATCGCCAAGACAGAGAAGATGGTCAGAAGGTGTCGCTCTCTTCTTCAATAGTGGGTTGTATTACACCCCAGTAAAGATACCCTGTGAGGCTACCGACAGCTTTCAAGCGATAGCGGCCATGCTCTCGAGTCGGTCGTCTAACAATCGCGGCTGTTTACAGTCTGGCGAGGTCATATATTACTCTTGAAGAGTGATATGTACTGGTTCAGCAGTTGGAAGCCCCATTCTTATTTTGTGGCGATTTCAAGGCGCCCAAAAAACTGTAGGGCTGTGTCTATTGTGATAAGTTGGGTGACGGGGTCCTTGAGATTCTCGACGAGTTCAGTCTTAGCCTCCTCAATGATGGATCCCCGACGTTACTTCCAGTACCCTCAGCTGTCGATTAGACTCTGTGTTCGATATCTCTTTTTTCGTATTTTCCATGGACTACTCTTCCCTATCCTGTGGGGTCTGACAGCTTCGTCCTTCTTATAACAACGTCCGCTACAACGTCTGTAGCGGTCCGTAGACCATCTGGTAAATTGAAGTTTATGCAGGCAGACTGGTCACAGTATGGTGCACTGACAGATGCCCAACTACCGTCATTCCCCACCGTCGCGTCGGCACAAGCAAAGTACGTTGTTTTTAGGAATTATATCAATGTGGCGGCATCGTATTCTATTCCACAGAAGAGGATAATGACTGGCACCAGGTGATCCTCGATTCCCTGGTGGGACCCAGAATGTTCACGTCTTGGTGGCGCAACGGAGACTGGCTTGCAGTCGTCTTAAATGGCGTACCACGTGGCAGAACTATGTTGTCTACAAACGGATATCCATAGTTCTCCATGTCCACAGGAAAGAACACCAGAGCACGTTCTGCGAACAACTATCTGTGCACACTTCTGTTGGACGTATTTGGTCAATGATGAACTGACTCAAACGGCAACCGGTACCTTCCAAGCGGTTGCAGATCTGAACAGACGAGTTTGCGGATTTTATATTGCTTAGTTTCCGTTCCGTGTATATCGACATCAGGACAATGCGTTGTAGGACCCTGGATAGTGTCTCGTGGCCTCCTGCAGGGCGCGGTACTGGTCCCTTACTAGACTGAAGAGCCAAAGAAACTGGTACACCTGACTAATATCGTGTAGGACCCCCGACAGAACGCAGAAGTGCGGCAACACGACGTACCAGAGACTTGAGTAATGTCTGAAGTGCTGGAGGGAACTGACACCATGAATCCTGCAGAGCTGTCCATAAATCAGTAAGAGTACGACGGGGTGCAGAGCTCTTCTGAACATTACGTTGCAAGGCATCCCAGGTATGTTCAGTAATGTTCATGTCTGGGGCGTTTGGTGGCCAGCGGAAGTGTTTAAACCCAAAGAGTGTTCCTGGAGCCACTCTGTAGCAATTCTGGATGTGTGGGGTGTCGCATTAACTTGCTGGCATTGCCGTCAGAATGCACAAGGGACACGAATGGAAGCAGGTGATCAGGCAGGAGGCTTACGCATGTGACACCTGTCAGAGTCGCGTCCAGACGTATCAGGGGCCCCATATCACTCCACCTGCACCATTACAGAGTCTCCGCCAGCTTGAATAGTCCCCTACTGACATGCAGGGTCCATAGACTCAAGAGTTTCTGTCCATACCCGTACCGTCCATCCGCTCGATACAAGTTGAAACGAGACTCGTCCGATCAGGCAACACGCTTCCAGTCATCAACGGTCCAAATGACCGGCCCAGGCGAGACGTAAAACTTTGTGTCGTGCAGTCATCAAGGGTACACGAGTGGGCCTTCGGCTCCAAGAACCCAAATCGATGATGTTTCTTTGAACCGTTCACACGCTGACACTTATTGATGGTCCAGCATTGAGATCTGCAGCAATTTGCGGAAGGGCTCGACTTCTGTCACATTTAATTACTCTCTTCAGTCGTCGTCGGTGCCGTTCTTGCAGGATCTTTTTCCGGCCGCAGCGATGTCGAAGATTTGATATTTTACCGGATTCCTGATATTCACGGTACACTCGTGAAATGGTCGTACAGGGAAATCCCTACTTCATTGCTACCTCGTCGATCTTGTGTCCCATCGCTCGTGCGCCGTCAGTAACACCACGTTCAACTCACTTAAATCTTGATAATCTACCATTGTAACAACACTAACCGATGTAATAACTGCGCCACAAACAAGTTGTCTTACATAGGCGTTACGACCGCAGCGTGGTATTTTGCCTATTTGCATATCTCTGTATTTGAATACGCGTGCTTATACCAGTTTCTTTGGCGTTTCAGTGTATGTGCCCTGTACGTTGCCGACCTAGACTCACAGTCTACGTTCTTCGGTATGCGGACAACGTCTGTATGTATGGTAACTCGTCGTGCTTTTGAATGACACACCTGTGGCTTCCCGACGCATGTGAAATGTTGGCCGCAAGGGAGTTCAAACAGGAGTTCACGTTGTCACCTGACAAAGCATCGTCTGCGGCACTGAAACACAATCAGCTTTGCGCAAACTCGATGCTCTCCATTTTAGAGTGATTCGTCTCGTCCTTGGAGCCATGAAATCAACGCCCACCGACGCCCTGCTAGTGGAAGCACTCGTAGCACCATTGTCTGTTAGGCGGCAGATGTCTGATATTTTTCTCCTCAGTCGCTCTCCGATATCTGATTGTGCCTGCCTTAGGGCGGTGGTTCATGTCTGGAGAGTCACACGGGTAGTTCATAGACGACCAATGAACATAACCTCTTTACTGGTTCACAGTTTCAAGAAACATCGCCATCTTTCTTCACTCGTTCTGCAGGACACTTAACTCCCCTGTTGTCGTTTTTCGTTTAGGTTATCCTTTACTCCAGCCCCACCGTCATACTTTCCGTCCGATTTCCGAACCGAGACGACATCACTCGCGACCTGGAACTTTTTCTCAGCGTACAATGGCTGCAGTACGCCCACATCTATGCGGACGGTTCCAAACCTGAGGCGGGTGTGGGATACACCTTCTTTCGCCCTTCTAGTGGCGCCTGCCAAGTGTTTGCACTCCCACCTGGATCTTCTGTCTACACTACTGGCCATTACAATGGCTACGTCACGAACAAGACGTGCTACAGTCGCAAAATTTAACCGACAGGAAGAAGATGCTGTGATATGCAAATGATTAGCTTTTCAGACCATTCACACAAGGTTGGCGCCGGTGGCGACACCTATAACGTGCTGACATGAGGAAAGTTTCCAACCGATTTCTCATACACAAACAGCAGTTGACCGGCGTGCCTGGTGAAACGTTATTGTGATGCCTCGTGTAAGGAGGAGAAATGCGTATCATCACGTTTCCGACTTTGATTAAAGGTCGCATTGTAGTCTATCGCGATTGCCGTTTATCGTATCGCGACATATTGGTCGAGAACCAGTTACTATTAGCAGAATATGGAATCGGTGTGTTCAGGACGGTAATACGGAACGCCGTGCTGGATCCCAACGGCCTCGTATCACTAGCAGTCGAGATGACAGGCATCTTATCGGCATGGCTGTAACCGATCGTGCAGCCACGTCTCGATCCCTGAGTCAACAGACGGGGACGTCTGCAAGACAACAACCATCTGCGCGAACAGTTCGACGACGTTTTGCAGCAGCATGGACTATCAGCTCGGAGACCATGGCTGCGGTTACCTTCGACGATGCATCATCGACAGGAACGCCTGTCATGGTGTACTCAACAATGAACCGGGGTGCACGAAAGGCAAAACGTCATTTTTTCGGATGAATCCAGGTTCTGTTTACAGCATCATCATGGTCGCATCCGTGTTTGGCGACAACGCGGTGAGCGCACATTGGAAGCGTGTATTCGTCATCGCCATACTGGCGTATCACCGGCGTGATGGTATGGGGTGCTATTGATTACACGTCTCGGTCACCTCATGTTCGCATTGACGGCAGTTTCAACAGTGGACATTACATTTCAGATGTGTTACAACCCGTGGCTCTATCCTTCATTCGATCCCTGCGAAATCGTACGTTTCAGCGGGATATTGTTGCAGATCCTGTACGGGCTTTCTGGATACAGAAAATGTTCGACTGCTGCCCTGGCCAGCACATTCTCCAGGTCTCACCCCAATTGAAAACGTCTGGTCAATGGTGGCCGAGCAACTGGCTCGTGACAATGCGCCAGCCACTACTCTTGATGAATTGTGGTATCGTGTTGAAGCTGCATGAGCAGCTGTACCTGTACACGCCATCCAAGCTCTGTTTGACTCAATGCCCAGGCGTATCAAGGCCGTTATTGCGGCCAGAGGTGGTTGTTCTGGGTACTGATTTTTCAGGATCTATGCACCCAGATCGCGTGAAAATGTAATCACATGTCAGTTCTAGTATAATATATTTGTCCATTGACTATCCGTTTATCATCTGCATTTCTTCTTGGTGTAGCAATTTTAATGGCCAGTAGTGTACATGGCGGAGTCACTAGCAATAAGGGAAGCCATCATTATGGCACCCGGTCATTCAAGTTCGTCCTGATATTTACGGACTCTCAAAGCGTCCCGCAGAAATTGCTACATGTCGTGTTTGATAAATAGACCAACAGGTTTGTTTTTGACGTCTTGGCGGCTGTAAGAGACGAGCAAGCCTAGGGCATTACCGTCCAAACACTCTGGATTAAACGAAATCATGGCACCCTTCGCAATGAAACTGTTGACCGTCTTGCCAAGAAGAGTATCACAGGGCCGGCCAGAGTGGCCGTGCGGTTCTAGGCGCTACAGTCTGGAACCGGGCGACCGCTACGGTCGCAGGTTCGAAAACTGCCTCGGGCATGGACGTGTATGGTGTACTTATGTTAGTTAGGTTTAATTAGTTCTAAGTTCTAGGCGACTGATGACCTCAGAAGTTAAGTCTCATAGTGCTCAGAGCCATTTGATCCACTATTACAGGACAGTTACGTCCAACGCCGATCCCTTATACGAATCTCACGTCGACGATACAGAAGGCTGCCGTGCGGTTCTAGGCGCTACAGTCTGGAACCGGGCGACCGCTACGGTCGCAGGTTTGAATCCTGCCTCGGGCATGGACGTGTGTGGTGTACTTAGGTTAGTTAGGTTTAATTAGGTCTAAGTTCTAGGCGACTGATGACCTCAGAAGTTAAGTCGCATAGTGCACAGAGCCATTTGATCCACTATTACAGGACAGTTACGTCCAACGCCGATCCCTTATACGAATCTCACGTCGACGATACAGAAGGCTGCCGTGCGGTTCTAGGCGCTACAGTCTGGAACCGGGCGACCGCTACGGTCGCAGGTTTGAATCCTGCCTCGGGCATGGACGTGTGTGGTGTACTTAGGTTAGTTAGGTTTAAGTAGTTCTAAGTTCTAGGCGACTGATGACCTCAGAAGTTAAGTCTCATAGTGCTCAGAGCCATTTGATCCACTATTACAGGACAGTTACGTCCAACGCCGATCCCTTATACGAATCTCACGTCGACGATACAGAAGGCTGCCGTGCGGTTCTAGGCGCTACAGTCTGGAACCGGGCGACCGCTACGGTCGCAGGTTTGAATCCTGCCTCGGGCATGGACGTGTGTGGTGTACTTAGGTTAGTTACGTTTAATTAGGTCTAAGTTCTAGGCGACTGATGACCTCAGAAGTTAAGTCTCATAGTGCTCAGAGCCATTTGATCCACTATTACAGGACAGTTACGTCCAACGCCGATCCCTTATACGAATCTCACGTCGACGATACAGAAGGCTGCCGTGCGGTTCTAGGCGCTACAGTCTGGAACCGGGCGACCGCTATGGTCGCAGGTTTGAATCCTGCCTCGGGCATGGACGTGTGTGGTGTACTTAGGTTAGTTAGGTTTAATTAGTTCTAAGTTCTAGGCGACTGATGACCTCAGAAGTTAAGTCGCATAGTGCACAGAGCCATTTGATCCACTATTACAGGACAGTTACGTCCAACGCCGATCCCTTATACGAATCTCACGTCGACGATACAGAAGGCTGCCGTGCGGTTCTAGGCGCTACAGTCTGGAAACGGGCGACCGCTACGGTCGCAGGTTTGAATCCTGCCTCGGGCATGGACGTGTGTGGTGTACTTAGGTTAGTTAGGTTTAAGTAGTTCTAAGTTCTAGGCGACTGATGACCTCAGAAGTTAAGTCGCAGAGTGCTCAGAGCCATTTGATCCACTATTACAGGACAGTTACGTCCAACGCCGATCCCTTATACGAATCTCACGTCGACGATACAGAAGGCTGCCGTGCGGTTCTAGGCGCTACAGTCTGGAACCGGGCGACCGCTACGGTCGCAGGTTTGAATCCTGCCTCGAGCATGGACGTGTGTGGTGTACTTAGGTTAGTTACGTTTAATTAGGTCTAAGTTCTAGGCGACTGATGACCTCAGAAGTTAAGTCTCATAGTGCTCAGAGCCATTTGATCCAGTATTACAGGACAGTTACGTCCAACGCCGATCCCTTATACGAATCTCACGTCGACGATACAGAAGGCTGCCGTGCGGTTCTAGGCGCTACAGTCTGGAACCGGGCGACCGCTACGGTCGCAGGTTTGAATCCTGCCTCGGGCATGGACGTGTGTGGTGTACTTAGGTTAGTTAGGTTTAATTAGGTCTAAGTTCTAGGCGACTGATGACCTCAGAAGTTAAGTCTCATAGTGCTCAGAGCCATTTGATCCACTATTACAGGACAGTTACGTCCAACGCCGATCCCTTATACGAATCTCACGTCGACGATACAGAAGGCTGCCGTGCGGTTCTAGGCGCTACAGTCTGGAACCGGGCGACCGCTACGGTCGCAGGTTTGAATCCTGCCTCGGGCATGGACATGTGTGGTGTACTTAGGTTAGTTAGGTTTAAGTAGTTCTAAGTTCTAGGCGACTGATGACCTCAGAAGTTAAGTCTCATAGTGCTCAGAGCCATTTGATCCAGTATTACAGGACAGTTACGTCCAACGCCGATCCCTTATACGAATCTCACGTCGACGATACAGAAGGCTGCCGTGCGGTTCTAGGCGCTACAGTCTGGAACCGGGCGACCGCTACGGTCGCAGGTTTGAATCCTGCCTCGGGCATGGACGTGTGTGGTGTACTTAGATTAGTTAGGTTTAATTAGGTCTAAGTTCTAGGCGACTGATGACCTCAGAAGTTAAGTCTCATAGTGCTCAGAGCCATTTGATCCACTATTACAGGACAGTTACGTCCAACGCCGATCCCTTATACGAATCTCACGTCGACGATACAGAAGGCTGCCGTGCGGTTCTAGGCGCTACAGTCTGGAACCGGGCGACCGCTACGGTCGCAGGTTTGAATCCTGCCTCGGGCATGGACGTGTGTGGTGTACTTAGGTTAGTTACGTTTAATTAGGTCTAAGTTCTAGGCGACTGATGACCTCAGAAGTTAAGTCGCATAGTGCACAGAGCCATTTGATCCAGTATTACAGGACAGTTACGTCCAACGCCGATCCCTTATACGAATCTCACGTCGACGATACAGAAGGCTGCCGTGCGGTTCTAGGCGCTACAGTCTGGAACCGGGCGACCGCTACGGTCACAGGTTTGAATCCTGCCTCGGGCATGGACGTGTGTGGTGTACTTAGGTTAGTTAGGTTTAAGTAGTTCTAAGTTCTAGGCGACTGATGACCTCAGAAGTTAAGTCTCATAGTGCTCAGAGCCATTTGATCCAGTATTACAGGACAGTTACGTCCAACGCCGATCCCTTATATGAATCTCACGTCGACGATACAGAAGGCTGCCGTGCGGTTCTAGGCGCTACAGTCTGGAACCGGGCGACCGCTACGGTCGCAGGTTTGAATCCTGCCTCGGGCATGGACGTGTGTGGTGTACTTAGGTTAGTTACGTTTAATTAGGTCTAAGTTCTAGGCGACTGATGACCTCAGAAGTTAAGTCTCATAGTGCTCAGAGCCATTTGATCCACTATTACAGGACAGTTACGTCCAACGCCGATCCCTTATACGAATCTCACGTCGACGATACAGAAGGCTGCCGTGCGGTTCTAGGCGCTACAGTCTGGAACCGGGCGACCGCTACGGTCGCAGGTTTGAATCCTGCCTCGGGCATGGACGTGTGTGGTGTACTTAGGTTAGTTAGGTTTAATTAGTTCTAAGTTCTAGGCGACTGATGACCTCAGAAGTTAAGTCGCATAGTGCACAGAGCCATTTGATCCACTATTACAGGACAGTTACGTCCAACGCCGATCCCTTATACGAATCTCACGTCGACGATACAGAAGGCTGCCGTGCGGTTCTAGGCGCTACAGTCTGGAACCGGGCGACCGCTACGGTCGCAGGTTTGAATCCTGCCTCGGGCATGGACGTGTGTGGTGTACTTAGGTTAGTTAGGTTTAAGTAGTTCTAAGTTCTAGGCGACTGATGACCTCAGAAGTTAAGTCGCATAGTGCTCAGAGCCATTTGATCCAGTATTACAGGACAGTTACGTCCAACGCCGATCCCTTATACGAATCTCACGTCGACGATACAGAAGGCTGCCGTGCGGTTCTAGGCGCTACAGTCTGGAACCGGGCGACCGCTACGGTCGCAGGTTTGAATCCTGCCTCGGGCATGGACGTGTGTGGTGTACTTAGGTTAGTTACGTTTAATTAGGTCTAAGTTCTAGGCGACTGATGACCTCAGAAGTTAAGTCTCATAGTGCTCAGAGCCATTTGATCCACTATTACAGGACAGTTACGTCCAACGCCGATCCCTTATACGAATCTCACGTCGACGATACAGAAGGCTGCCGTGCGGTTCTAGGCGCTACAGTCTGGAACCGGGCGACCGCTACGGTCGCAGGTTTGAATCCTGCCTCGGGCATGGACGTGTGTGGTGTACTTAGGTTAGTTACGTTTAATTAGGTCTAAGTTCTAGGCGACTGATGACCTCAGAAGTTAAGTCTCATAGTGCTCAGAGCCATTTGATCCACTATTACAGGACAGTTACGTCCAACGCCGATCCCTTATACGAATCTCACGTCGACGATACAGAAGGCTGCCGTGCGGTTCTAGGCGCTACAGTCTGGAACCGGGCGACCGCTACGGTCGCAGGTTTGAATCCTGCCTCGGGCATGGACGTGTGTGGTGTACTTAGGTTAGTTAGGTTTAATTAGTTCTAAGTTCTAGGCGACTGATGACCTCAGAAGTTAAGTCGCATAGTGCACAGAGCCATTTGATCCACTATTACAGGACAGTTACGTCCAACGCCGATCCCTTATACGAATCTCACGTCGACGATACAGAAGGCTGCCGTGCGGTTCTAGGCGCTACAGTCTGGAACCGGGCTACCGCTACGGTCGCAGGTTTGAATCCTGCCTCGGGCATGGACGTGTGTGGTGTACTTAGGTTAGTTACGTTTAATTAGGTCTAAGTTCTAGGCGACTGATGACCTCAGAAGTTAAGTCGCATAGTGCTCAGAGCCATTTGATCCAGTATTACAGGACAGTTACGTCCAACGCCGATCCCTTATACGAATCTCACGTCGACGATACAGAAGGCTGCCGTGCGGTTCTAGGCGCTACAGTCTGGAACCGGGCGACCGCTACGGTCGCAGGTTTGAATCCTGCCTCGGGCATGGACGTGTGTGGTGTACTTAGGTTAGTTACGTTTAATTAGGTCTAAGTTCTAGGCGACTGATGACCTCAGAAGTTAAGTCTCATAGTGCTCAGAGCCATTTGATCCAGTATTACAGGACAGTTACGTCCAACGCCGATCCCTTATACGAATCTCACGTCGACGATACAGAAGGCTGCCGTGCGGTTCTAGGCGCTACAGTCTGGAACCGGGCGACCGCTACGGTCGCAGGTTTGAATCCTGCCTCGGGCATGGACGTGTGTGGTGTACTTAGGTTAGTTACGTTTAATTAGGTCTAAGTTCTAGGCGACTGATGACCTCAGAAGTTAAGTCGCATAGTGCTCAGAGCCATTTGATCCACTATTACAGGACAGTCTCGTCCAACGCCGATCCCTTATACGAATCTCACGTCGACGATACAGAAGACTGCCGTGCGGTTCTAGGCGCTACAGTCTGGAACCGGGCGACCGCTACGGTCGCAGGTTTGAATCCTGCCTCGGGCATGGACGTGTGTGGTGTACTTAGGTTAGTTAGGTTTAATTAGTTCTAAGTTCTAGGCGACTGATGACCTCAGAAGTTAAGTCGCATAGTGCTCAGAGCCATTTGATCCACTATTACAGGACAGTTACGTCCAACGCCGATCCCTTATACGAATCTCACGTCGACGATACAGAAGGCTGCCGTGCAGTTCTAGGCGCTACAGTCTGGAACCGGGCGACCGCTACGGTCGCAGGTTTGAATCCTGCCTCGGGCATGGACGTGTGTGGTGTATTTAGGTTAGTTACGTTTAATTAGGTCTAAGTTCTAGGCGACTGATGACCTCAGAAGTTAAGTCTCATAGTGCTCAGAGCCATTTGATCCAGTATTACAGGACAGTTACGTCCAACGCCGATCCCTTATACGAATCTCACGTCGACGATACAGAAGGCTGCCGTGCGGTTCTAGGCGCTACAGTCTGGAACCGGGCGACCGCTACGGTCGCAGGTTTGAATCCTGCCTCGGGCATGGACGTGTGTGGTGTACTTAGGTTAGTTACGTTTAATTAGGTCTAAGTTCTAGGCGACTGATGACCTCAGAAGTTAAGTCTCATAGTGCTCAGAGCCATTTGATCCACTATTACAGGACAGTTACGTCCAACGCCGATCCCTTATACGAATCTCACGTCGACGATACAGAAGGCTGCCGTGCGGTTCTAGGCGCTACAGTCTGGAACCGGGCGACCGCTACGGTCGCAGGTTTGAATCCTGCCTCGGGCATGGACGTGTGTGGTGTACTTAGGTTAGTTACGTTTAATTAGGTCTAAGTTCTAGGCGACTGATGACCTCAGAAGTTAAGTCGCATAGTGCACAGAGCCATTTGATCCAGTATTACAGGACAGTTACGTCCAACGCCGATCCCTTATACGAATCTCACGTCGACGATACAGAAGGCTGCCGTGCGGTTCTAGGCGCTACAGTCTGGAACCGGGCGACCGCTACGGTCGCAGGTTTGAATCCTGCCTCGGGCATGGACGTGTGTGGTGTACTTAGGTTAGTTAGGTTTAAGTAGTTCTAAGTTCTAGGCGACTGATGACCTCAGAAGTTAAGTCTCATAGTGCTCAGAGCCATTTGATCCACTATTACAGGACAGTTACGTCCAACGCCGATCCCTTATATGAATCTCACGTCGACGATACAGAAGGCTGCCGTGCGGTTCTAGGCGCTACAGTCTGGAACCGGGCGACCGCTACGGTCGCAGGTTTGAATCCTGCCTCGGGCATGGACGTGTGTGGTGTACTTAGGTTAGTTACGTTTAATTAGGTCTAAGTTCTAGGCGACTGATGACCTCAGAAGTTAAGTCTCATAGTGCTCAGAGCCATTTGATCCACTATTACAGGACAGTTACGTCCAACGCCGATCCCTTATACGAATGTCACGTCGACGATACAGAAGGCTGCCGTGCGGTTCTAGGCGCTACAGTCTGGAACCGGGCGACCGCTACGGTCGCAGGTTTGAATCCTGCCTCGGGCATGGACGTGTGTGGTGTACTTAGGTTAGTTAGGTTTAATTAGTTCTAAGTTCTAGGCGACTGATGACCTCAGAAGTTAAGTCGCATAGTGCACAGAGCCATTTGATCCACTATTACAGGACAGTTACGTCCAACGCCGATCCCTTATACGAATCTCACGTCGACGATACAGAAGGCTGCCGTGCGGTTCTAGGCGCTACAGTCTGGAACCGGGCGACCGCTACGGTCGCAGGTTTGAATCCTGCCTCGGGCATGGACGTGTGTGGTGTACTTAGGTTAGTTAGGTTTAAGTAGTTCTAAGTTCTAGGCGACTGATGACCTCAGAAGTTAAGTCGCATAGTGCTCAGAGCCATTTGATCCAGTATTACAGGACAGTTACGTCCAACGCCGATCCCTTATACGAATCTCACGTCGACGATACAGAAGGCTGCCGTGCGGTTCTAGGCGCTACAGTCTGGAACCGGGCGACCGCTACGGTCGCAGGTTTGAATCCTGCCTCGGGCATGGACGTGTGTGGTGTACTTAGGTTAGTTACGTTTAATTAGGTCTAAGTTCTAGGCGACTGATGACCTCAGAAGTTAAGTCTCATAGTGCTCAGAGCCATTTGATCCAGTATTACAGGACAGTTACGTCCAACGCCGATCCCTTATACGAATCTCACGTCGACGATACAGAAGGCTGCCGTGCGGTTCTAGGCGCTACAGTCTGGAACCGGGCGACCGCTACGGTCGCAGGTTTGAATCCTGCCTCGGGCATGGACGTGTGTGGTGTACTTAGGTTAGTTACGTTTAATTAGGTCTAAGTTCTAGGCGACTGATGACCTCAGAAGTTAAGTCTCATAGTGCTCAGAGCCATTTGATCCACTATTACAGGACAGTTACGTCCAACGCCGATCCCTTATACGAATCTCACGTCGACGATACAGAAGGCTGCCGTGCGGTTCTAGGCGCTACAGTCTGGAACCGGGCGACCGCTACGGTCGCAGGTTTGAATCCTGCCTCGGGCATGGACGTGTGTGGTGTACTTAGGTTAGTTAGGTTTAATTAGTTCTAAGTTCTAGGCGACTGATGACCTCAGAAGTTAAGTCGCATAGTGCACAGAGCCATTTGATCCACTATTACAGGACAGTTACGTCCAACGCCGATCCCTTATACGAATCTCACGTCGACGATACAGAAGGCTGCCGTGCGGTTCTAGGCGCTACAGTCTGGAACCGGGCGACCGCTACGGTCGCAGGTTTGAATCCTGCCTCGGGCATGGACGTGTGTGGTGTACTTAGGTTAGTTACGTTTAATTAGGTCTAAGTTCTAGGCGACTGATGACCTCAGAAGTTAAGTCTCATAGTGCTCAGAGCCATTTGATCCAGTATTACAGGACAGTTACGTCCAACGCCGATCCCTTATACGAATCTCACGTCGACGATACAGAAGGCTGCCGTGCGGTTCTAGGCGCTACAGTCTGGAACCGGGCGACCGCTACGGTCGCAGGTTTGAATCCTGCCTCGGGCATGGACGTGTGTGGTGTACTTAGGTTAGTTACGTTTAATTAGGTCTAAGTTCTAGGCGACTGATGACCTCAGAAGTTAAGTCGCATAGTGCTCAGAGCCATTTGATCCAGTATTACAGGACAGTTACGTCCAACGCCGATCCCTTATACGAATCTCACGTCGACGATACAGAAGGCTGCCGTGCGGGTCTAGGCGCTACAGTCTGGAACCGGGCGACCGCTACGGTCGCAGGTTTGAATCCTGCCTCGGGCATGGACGTGTGTGGTGTACTTAGGTTAGTTACGTTTAATTAGGTCTAAGTTCTAGGCGACTGATGACCTCAGAAGTTAAGTCGCATAGTGCTCAGAGCCATTTGATCCACTATTACAGGACAGTCTCGTCCAACGCCGATCCCTTATACGAATCTCACGTCGACGATACAGAAGACTGCCGTGCGGTTCTAGGCGCTACAGTCTGGAACCGGGCGACCGCTACGGTCGCAGGTTTGAATCCTGCCTCGGGCATGGACGTGTGTGGTGTACTTAGGTTAGTTAGGTTTAATTAGTTCTAAGTTCTAGGCGACTGATGACCTCAGAAGTTAAGTCGCATAGTGCACAGAGCCATTTGATCCACTATTACAGGACAGTTACGTCCAACGCCGATCCCTTATACGAATCTCACGTCGACGATACAGAAGGCTGCCGTGCGGTTCTAGGCGCTACAGTCTGGAACCGGGCGACCGCTACGGTCGCAGGTTTGAATCCTGCCTCGGGCATGGACGTGTGTGGTGTACTTAGGTTAGTTACGTTTAATTAGGTCTAAGTTCTAGGCGACTGATGACCTCAGAAGTTAAGTCTCATAGTGCTCAGAGCCATTTGATCCAGTATTACAGGACAGTTACGTCCAACGCCGATCCCTTATACGAATCTCACGTCGACGATACAGAAGGCTGCCGTGCGGTTCTAGGCGCTAAAGTCTGGAACCGGGCGACCGCTACGGTCGCAGGTTTGAATCCTGCCTCGGGCATGGACGTGTGTGGTGTACTTAGGTTAGTTACGTTTAATTAGGTCTAAGTTCTAGGCGACTGATGACCTCAGAAGTTAAGTCTCATAGTGCTCAGAGCCATTTGATCCACTATTACAGGACAGTTACGTCCAACGCCGATCCCTTATACGAATCTCACGTCGACGATACAGAAGGCTGCCGTGCGGTTCTAGGCGCTACAGTCTGGAACCGGGCGACCGCTACGGTCGCAGGTTTGAATCCTGCCTCGGGCATGGACGTGTGTGGTGTACTTAGGTTAGTTAGGTTTAATTAGTTCTAAGTTCTAGGCGACTGATGACCTCAGAAGTTAAGTCGCATAGTGCACAGAGCCATTTGATCCACTATTACAGGACAGTTACGTCCAACGCCGATCCCTTATACGAATCTCACGTCGACGATACAGAAGGCTGCCGTGCGGTTCTAGGCGCTACAGTCTGGAACCGGGCGACCGCTACGGTCGCAGGTTTGAATCCTGCCTCGGGCATGGACGTGTGTGGTGTACTTAGGTTAGTTACGTTTAATTAGGTCTAAGTTCTAGGCGACTGATGACCTCAGAAGTTAAGTCTCATAGTGCTCAGAGCCATTTGATCCAGTATTACAGGACAGTTACGTCCAACGCCGATCCCTTATACGAATCTCACGTCGACGATACAGAAGGCTGCCGTGCGGTTCTAGGCGCTACAGTCTGGAACCGGGCGACCGCTACGGTCGCAGGTTTGAATCCTGCCTCGGGCATGGACGTGTGTGGTGTACTTAGGTTAGTTACGTTTAATTAGGTCTAAGTTCTAGGCGACTGATGACCTCAGAAGTTAAGTCGCATAGTGCTCAGAGCCATTTGATCCAGTATTACAGGACAGTTACGTCCAACGCCGATCCCTTATACGAATCTCACGTCGACGATACAGAAGGCTGCCGTGCGGTTCTAGGCGCTACAGTCTGGAACCGGGCGACCGCTACGGTCGCAGGTTTGAATCCTGCCTCGGGCATGGACGTGTGTGGTGTACTTAGGTTAGTTACGTTTAATTAGGTCTAAGTTCTAGGCGACTGATGACCTCAGAAGTTAAGTCGCATAGTGCTCAGAGCCATTTGATCCAGTATTACAGGACAGTTACGTCCAACGCCGATCCCTTATACGAATCTCACGTCGACGATACAGAAGGCTGCCGTGCGGTTCTAGGCGCTACAGTCTGGAACCGGGCGACCGCTACGGTCGCAGGTTTGAATCCTGCCTCGGGCATGGACGTGTGTGGTGTACTTAGGTTAGTTACGTTTAATTAGGTCTAAGTTCTAGGCGACTGATGACCTCAGAAGTTAAGTCGCATAGTGCTCAGAGCCATTTGATCCAGTATTACAGGACAGTCCCGTCCAACGCCGATCCCTTATACGAATCTCACGTCGACGATACAGAAGGCTGCCGTGCGGTTCTAGGCGCTACAGTCTGGAACCGGGCGACCGCTACGGTCGCAGGTTTGAATCCTGCCTCGGGCATGGACGTGTGTGGTGTACTTAGGTTAGTTAGGTTTAAGTAGTTCTAAGTTCTAGGCGACTGATGACCTCAGAAGTTAAGTCGCATAGTGCTCAGAGCCATTTGATCCACTATTACAGGACAGTTACGTCCAACGCCGATCCCTTATACGAATCTCACGTCGACGATACAGAAGGCTGCCGTGCGGTTCTAGGCGCTACAGTCTGGAACCGGGCGACCGCTACGGTCGCAGGTTTGAATCCTGCCTCGGGCATGGGCGTGTGTGGTGTACTTAGGTTAGTTACGTTTAATTAGGTCTAAGTTCTAGGCGACTGATGACCTCAGAAGTTAAGTCTCATAGTGCTCAGAGCCATTTGATCCAGTATTACAGGACAGTTACGTCCAACGCCGATCCCTTATACGAATCTCACGTCGACGATACAGAAGGCTGCCGTGCGGTTCTAGGCGCTACAGTCTGGAACCGGGCGACCGCTACGGTCGCAGGTTTGAATCCTGCCTCGGGCATGGACGTGTGTGGTGTACTTAGGTTAGTTACGTTTAATTAGGTCTAAGTTCTAGGCGACTGATGACCTCAGAAGTTAAGTCTCATAGTGCTCAGAGCCATTTGATCCACTATTACAGGACAGTTACGTCCAACGCCGATCCCTTATACGAATCTCACGTCGACGATACAGAAGGCTGCCGTGCGGTTCTAGGCGCTACAGTCTGGAACCGGGCGACCGCTACGGTCGCAGGTTTGAATCCTGCCTCGGGCATGGACGTGTGTGGTGTACTTAGGTTAGTTAGGTTTAATTAGTTCTAAGTTCTAGGCGACTGATGACCTCAGAAGTTAAGTCGCATAGTGCACAGAGCCATTTGATCCACTATTACAGGACAGTTACGTCCAACGCCGATCCCTTATACGAATCTCACGTCGACGATACAGAAGGCTGCCGTGCGGTTCTAGGCGCTACAGTCTGGAACCGGGCGACCGCTACGGTCGCAGGTTTGAATCCTGCCTCGGGCATGGACGTGTGTGGTGTACTTAGGTTAGTTACGTTTAATTAGGTCTAAGTTCTAGGCGACTGATGACCTCAGAAGTTAAGTCTCATAGTGCTCAGAGCCATTTGATCCAGTATTACAGGACAGTTACGTCCAACGCCGATCCCTTATACGAATCTCACGTCGACGATACAGAAGGCTGCCGTGCGGTTCTAGGCGCTACAGTCTGGAACCGGGCGACCGCTACGGTCGCAGGTTTGAATCCTGCCTCGGGCATGGACGTGTGTGGTGTACTTAGGTTAGTTACGTTTAATTAGGTCTAAGTTCTAGGCGACTGATGACCTCAGAAGTTAAGTCGCATAGTGCTCAGAGCCATTTGATCCAGTATTACAGGACAGTTACGTCCAACGCCGATCCCTTATACGAATCTCACGTCGACGATACAGAAGGCTGCCGTGCGGGTCTAGGCGCTACAGTCTGGAACCGGGCGACCGCTACGGTCGCAGGTTTGAATCCTGCCTCGGGCATGGACGTGTGTGGTGTACTTAGGTTAGTTACGTTTAATTAGGTCTAAGTTCTAGGCGACTGATGACCTCAGAAGTTAAGTCGCATAGTGCTCAGAGCCATTTGATCCACTATTACAGGACAGTTACGTCCAACGCCGATCCCTTATACGAATCTCACGTCGACGATACAGAAGGCTGCCGTGCGGTTCTAGGCGCTACAGTCTGGAACCGGGCGACCGCTACGGTCGCAGGTTTGAATCCTGCCTCGGGCATGGACGTGTGTGGTGTACTTAGGTTAGTTAGGTTTAATTAGTTCTAAGTTCTAGGCGACTGATGACCTCAGAAGTTAAGTCGCATGGTGCACAGAGCCATTTGATCCACTATTACAGGACAGTTACGTCCAACGCCGATCCCTTATACGAATCTCACGTCGACGATACAGAAGGCTGCCGTGCGGTTCTAGGCGCTACAGTCTGGAACCGGGCGACCGCTACGGTCGCAGGTTTGAATCCTGCCTCGGGCATGGACGTGTGTGGTGTACTTAGGTTAGTTAGGTTTAAGTAGTTCTAAGTTCTAGGCGACTGATGACCTCAGAAGTTAAGTCGCATAGTGCTCAGAGCCATTTGATCCACTATTACAGGACAGTTACGTCCAACGCCGATCCCTTATACGAATCTCACGTCGACGATACAGAAGGCTGCCGTGCGGTTCTAGGCGCTACAGTCTGGAACCGGGCGACCGCTACGGTCGCAGGTTTGAATCCTGCCTCGGGCATGGACGTGTGTGGTGTACTTAGGTTAGTTACGTTTAATTAGGTCTAAGTTCTAGGCGACTGATGACCTCAGAAGTTAAGTCTCATAGTGCTCAGAGCCATTTGATCCAGTATTACAGGACAGTTACGTCCAACGCCGATCCCTTATACGAATCTCACGTCGACGATACAGAAGGCTGCCGTGCGGTTCTAGGCGCTACAGTCTGGAACCGGGCGACCGCTACGGTCGCAGGTTTGAATCCTGCCTCGGGCATGGACGTGTGTGGTGTACTTAGGTTAGTTACGTTTAATTAGGTCTAAGTTCTAGGCGACTGATGACCTCAGAAGTTAAGTCGCATAGTGCTCAGAGCCATTTGATCCAGTATTACAGGACAGTTACGTCCAACGCCGATCCCTTATACGAATCTCACGTCGACGATACAGAAGGCTGCCGTGCGGTTCTAGGCGCTACAGTCTGGAACCGGGCGACCGCTACGGTCGCAGGTTTGAATCCTGCCTCGGGCATGGACGTGTGTGGTGTACTTAGGTTAGTTACGTTTAATTAGGTCTAAGTTCTAGGCGACTGATGACCTCAGAAGTTAAGTCGCATAGTGCTCAGAGCCATTTGATCCACTATTACAGGACAGTCTCATCCAACGCCGATCCCTTATACGAATCTCACGTCGACGATACAGAAGACTGCCGTGCGGTTCTAGGCGCTACAGTCTGGAACCGGGCGACCGCTACGGTCGCAGGTTTGAATCCTGCCTCGGGCATGGACGTGTGTGGTGTACTTAGGTTAGTTAGGTTTAAGTAGTTCTAAGTTCTAGGCGACTGATGACCTCAGAAGTTAAGTCGCAGAGTGCTCAGAGCCATTTGATCCACTATTACAGGACAGTTACGTCCAACGCCGATCCCTTATACGAATCTCACGTCGACGATACAGAAGGCTGCCGTGCGGTTCTAGGCGCTACAGTCTGGAACCGGGCGACCGCTACGGTCGCAGGTTTGAATCCTGCCTCGGGCATGGACATGTGTGGTGTACTTAGGTTAGTTAGGTTTAAGTAGTTCTAAGTTCTAGGCGACTGATGACTTCAGAAGTTAAGTCTCATAGTGCTGAGAGCCATTTGATCCAGTATTACAGGACAGTTACGTCCAACGCCGATCCCTTATACGAATCTCACGTCGACGATACAGAAGGCTGCCGTGCGGTTCTAGGCGCTACAGTCTGGAACCGGGCGACCGCTACGGTCGCAGGTTTGAATCCTGCCTCGGGCATGGACGTGTGTGGTGTACTTAGGTTAGTTACGTTTAATTAGGTCTAAGTTCTAGGCGACTGATGACCTCAGAAGTTAAGTCGCATAGTGCTCAGAGCCATTTGATCCACTATTACAGGACAGTCTCGTCCAACGCCGATCCCTTATACGAATCTCACGTCGACGATACAGAAGGCTGCCGTGCGGTTCTAGGCGCTACAGTCTGGAACCGGGCGACCGCTACGGTCGCAGGTTTGAATCCTGCCTCGGGCATGGACATGTGTGGTGTACTTAGGTTAGTTAGGTTTAAGTAGTTCTAAGTTCTAGGCGACTGATGACCTCAGAAGTTAAGTCTCATAGTGCTCAGAGCCATTTGATCCAGTATTACAGGACAGTTACGTCCAACGCCGATCCCTTATACGAATCTCACGTCGACGATACAGAAGGCTGCCGTGCGGTTCTAGGCGCTACAGTCTGGAACCGGGCGACCGCTACGGTCGCAGGTTTGAATCCTGCCTCGGGCATGGACATGTGTGGTGTACTTAGGTTAGTTAGGTTTAAGTAGTTCTAAGTTCTAGGCGACTGATGACCTCAGAAGTTAAGTCTCATAGTGCTCAGAGCCATTTGATCCAGTATTACAGGACAGTTACGTCCAACGCCGATCCCTTATACGAATCTCACGTCGACGATACAGAAGGCTGCCGTGCGGTTCTAGGCGCTACAGTCTGGAACCGGGCGACCGCTACGGTCGCAGGTTCGAATCCTGCCTCGGGCATGGACGTGTGTGGTGTACTTAGATTAGTTAGGTTTAATTAGGTCTAAGTTCTAGGCGACTGATGACCTCAGAAGTTAAGTCTCATAGTGCTCAGAGCCATTTGATCCACTATTACAGGACAGTTACGTCCAACGCCGATCCCTTATACGAATCTCACGTCGACGATACAGAAGGCCGCTTATCACGCTTGGAACTGTGATTGGCATGTCTTCCAGCGCTCCAAGGGCGGCCACCTGGCTGCCGTACAACCGATCGTCTCTTCTCTACCATGGATCGCCTCGGTGCAGCTCCGCAGACATGTTTTAGCCCGCGCACCTATATCGGTTGAAGATTACCACTTCTGGACACTGCGATAAGGACCGAACGGCGGAAGTGGACCTTAGCCGCATCATACTCGCATGTTCCAAGCACACGACTGCACAGTCTTGTGTAAGAAGTTGGTTGCGAGAGGTTACCCACACCTCAACAGTGTTCCTGTTTTACTCCACCGTTTTGATAAATATAACGTGCTCAGAGTCTATTTGAAAGCCGCCGACGAGGTCTTCATTTTCACATGGCATCAGCCCAGTTCGTAATCGGGTGCGTAATTTTGTGTATTACTTTGGGTATAGACCTCTATTTGTACATTAAATTTCCATTATTGCTTTCTTGTGCATTATATGTCACTGTTCTACTGACACTATTGTACATACAGTTGATAGTATTGCGTTTGTCATTTTAGGTTTTCTTTTACTGTAAGTACGTCTGTCTGTCTCATATTCTTATATGTTGTTATTTGCAATTTTGTTCTTCAGCTATTGTTGTACTTACTGTATGATGTACGGTGTTTGCCCTTTCACGTTTTGTCTTTTATTTTAAGAACATATGCATGTTTGTCATAAAGTTGTTGTGTAGTGCTGTTTTGTAATTCTGCTCCAATGTCGTTATCACTGCCTCTGGCTGTCTTGTGTTTGTCTAATTGTATTTTTATTTTATTGTAAGAGTGGGTTTGTATGCCAAATTCTTCATTTTGTTTTATTCTGCTTTTTTCCAATTATGTTTCCTTGGCACTTTATCTCATTGTTGGCTGTATGGTCCATGTAACCCAAACCCAAAATAAATAAGAAACAGAAATCCTGATACCCACGCACATAACCGTCGTTTTTTTAAAAGCCTGCTTCTGGGACAGGGACTCAAGCCATCCCTAGTGCGACTGGTGGATTGACGATGAGGGCCAGAGTGCCGACCAAACTGCATGTGTTTTTTAGGCCGTTTCCCACATCCCACCATATGAATACTGGGCTGGTACCCACGTCCCGCTTCAGATACACGCTACACAAACACTTAGAAAACTTGTTCACCCTTACACATAGAATTTACTCTACATGCAGACAGACGGAGTACACTGTTTCGGTCCTGGAGGGGGGTGGGGGCAATAGGACACTTATGGGGTTATGGGGCGCAGTACCTAATCCTCCGGTGGTGAGAAAAGATAAGACCCATACCTCCTGGATCGTTAAAGTTCCGCCTGGGGCACATGATCCAAGCCCTTCACTGTCAGAGAAGGAACCCAGTCTTGTTGCACAAAGCACGTAGTGACATACATACTTCTAGTCGAAGCTGGAAAACACTTTTCTGTCATAAGTAACAAAGAAAAACACCTCTGATTATACCGGTACTGCTTAAATATAAATTAGTCGTTTTTTTACCAGTTCGTTTAGCATTACCCAGGGTACATCAGAAGGAGGCGAACTGTCTCAGGTTTTATTTTATAGGAAAGTAACTTCACATATTGCATTCTTGTAATTATTCCATATTTGCTACCCGTTACTTCACGAATTTTAAATCTGGACGAGATTGTTTCTTCTTTTTGTTTTTGATTAATTGATTGCAATTTTGGTGTCAAGTTGAACTTGCTTTAAAACCTCAAGAAATCTATATACATCTTGGATGCAGGAGAAGAACTGATTATTGTATTCGCTGCGGAAACTTTCGTAAGCTTCGGTGATTTCCTCCGATCACAACCTACTTCTGTCAACATGGATGGAGGATAGAGAACATTTTAGTCTATATAAGTATCTGCTAAATAGTCACAGAAAGTTTGTAGTTTTTCACACACAGGCATCGCTGATATTAAGTCCTTAACACAGCAGTCAACAACCATATCAGGATCCAACAGCGGCAAATCACATATACAACACAGAAACTTTCCAATTTAATTTCTGGAACAGCAGGCATGTGCAAGCCCTAAGGTTTGGATCTAACGCCACCAGGTCTGTTTTAGATGAAATTTACAGCCTAGGGTTCTTACATTACTCCACACTTCACTTCCAGCTTTCATTATGTTTTTTTCGAAGTGTGAAAACATTGTTGACGGATATAATTTCAGACACGGATTATAACATTTATCAACAAATGTTGAAAAGGCATGGTGATAAGTTGAAGTTTTCTTATTGTGTAATAAAGAAAAAAAACCATTGGAATACAATGACCATTTACAAGCCCATGTATAGTAATTAGCTGACGAACTTTATGTAATACTTAAAAGTTCCATCAATATATATCGTGTCGCACTGACTAAGTATTTTGAGGTTTTCAGCTTCTTGTCATGTAACAACAAATCCGCCCCATGTGTAGTTTACCGCGCTTAACGTGTTCAGAACAACATGAACCTCTTGAATACTTGTAGATAATTTCGGTAGAATTTCCCGCTTAGCTTTGTAAACGGATTTACGAAACCTCTAGACATCTTTAATGGTTATCTCTTCCGTATGTTCTCCTTTCAGTTGGTTACATATCAGTTTCGAAGGTCTCTCTCTCTCTCTCTCTCTCTCTCTCTCTCTCTCTCTTTCTCTCTGTCTCTGCTCTTCAGATCGCGAACTATTTTCTGCTTCTGAATTCTCACCAGCTGTTTCTCCGTGGTTGTGATCGTCTTGACTTTCGAGCACATCGGTGTCTTTAATGGAGGCAATTTTAATAAAACCTTTGCAATTCTTAATGTTGTACGTCCATCGTGCTACAACACAATTTAACAATTTTTAGAATCCGAAAGTGCAGCCCATCCGAAATAGCATTTTCTTTCCCCTTCTACTCGGAGTAACTGCAACAGCTTCCGAGGGCATGTTTGCTATGCAAGCTATTTGCTGTAAACAAAAATCAGCCCACACGCAACTATTCCAGAGCAGCCACGCGAGGCTCGGGGTTACCACCTCCTGATACGCTTGTTCGGCAGACATGGTTCCTGCTACCTGTCAGGTCAGCTTGCTTACGGAAGGCTAGGGTCATGCGCCCGTTTTATGACCGTAGATATTTGGTCTCCTTTAACTCATAATCAGCAGCAGCCGCAACTATCGTGATTAAGTCTAATAGAAGCTCTAGCATTGACGCATGTATTCTCCAGTATACCGACAAAGAGTGAATGATAGCCTTGTTTTTCAGAAGCTGTCAGTACAGATTTATTTGAAAACAAGTCAAAAGCATGCATTCTCTGAACTTATGAATCACAGGCAACATGGAAATTCATTCTCATTCGTCCGTTCCAGCGTGTTGTTCACGATTTGCAAATGGTTCATTGCGCTAAATCCACATTTCCAGCCGACTTGTTTCTTTGCCTTTCGAAACTTTTTTCTGACATTCTAAAGCCTATAGCTTTTCTATGTTTGTCTTCTTTCTTGTGAAGCATTACAGTATTATTCCAGTTCTGGTGAACTTTCTTCTGCCCTAAACATTTCGAAAACAATTTTACAAGTTCCATTTGCGTTACTTTGCTCCCTGCCTCAGTCATTTCTATTAAAACGTCATCTTCAGGGAACCTTGTAGTATATCGTGAGGTTTGTACGGTGAATGCAGTACATTTGTAATTATGCAGAGGATCATTGTTTTTTCTTCATTTGACGTTGTGTCTAAAGTTAGAAGAATTCTGGGTGTTGAAAGAATATTCCTTGATAAAATGTTTGTCTACATGTTATGACATTCATGCTTAAGAAATGGATAGGAGTAATTCACTCAGTATCACAAAAGCACAAAAAAAATAAAAATGGCAAGACAAGTAAAATTTACCGATCTTTAGCCTACGTATACAGAAAATTAAGAAAAAGATATGGCAACTTATGATCGGAGATCTGCAAGTTACTTCAGCTATGCAGCTTCCATGTATGCCTCAAATTTGCCTTAGTGATGCAGGTTATGGAATATCACTATATGGACTCAGAGCAAAAGGATAAAATTTTGGAGTCGTACAAAAATAGACGATTGGGTCAAGCTTGCAGGATATGTCTGCGTTAGTACCTCTGCCAAACAAATGATGACAGAACCTACGAATCCTAAATGTGTGGCCCGATACTGTGATAAACATTGGTGATAACCCGAATAGCGAAGCAGGGATATTAAGAGCCAGTGGAGGAACGGGCGTTGGCTTGCTGATACCCGTCGATTGAGGAAGTCGATGTCCGATTTATATATAACTAGCGAAAAGAGTGCCAGTAACGAGAAACATCTGTACACAAATACACGTTTGCCGTTGAAACTCCTACCTCCTCCTGTTCTGTAGACATCGGTCAGCGGCAGCGAGCTGATCACCGAAAGAAAGAGAATGGTCACGAAGAAATAACTGACATACTCTCTACGTGTAAGACAAAAATGACATCGGCCTCACGTTAGTGTGAGAGGAAAACTGTGGAGTGAAGCAAACAGGTTGTACTAAAGACTCCCGGGACTGCGATGTTAAGAGGTAGGGTGGCTGTTACTGATTATGTCGCTGTACGAGTGACTAAATATTTTTTTCTAATACAGGGTGTCTCTCCTGAGAGTCGTCAGGCGCGGTTCCTCTGGGGTATCGGTAGATATTTTCAATTTAGCTTTTACAATGCGTAACTGGAATCGACCCAAAAAAAAAGCTGGTCATAAAGTATTTTCTGATATACCCAGTATCAACAGAAAGCTTTTACAATGCGCAACTGGAATCGACCGAAACAAATACTGGTCACAAAGTATTTTCTGATATACCAAGTATCAACAGAAAGCTTTGGTTTGTTTCCCATTACAAACAAAATTATCCTTAAAAAGGAATTTTGAGTGCCCGATCGATAGAGTGGTCCCCCAAATTAGTCTAGTGCGATATTCGTTTTATCGATATGCGTTAACAGGGACAGCAAAACACGAAGAGTAATTAGCACTCCAGTAGCAAGTGAACAGGGCTCTTGTATGTCGGAGTAGTAGGGTAATGGCGGTACTGTTGCATTTTGTTGGTGTGGGTTGCATGCATTCAGAGGAATGCATACACTCACGAGCATGTCTATTGTTCCGTAAACTGATCGATGACACCCTGAGGATAATCGATCCTTCTGAGGAACCCTCCACCCCTCCCCCCCCCTCTGGGAAATCCCTAACCTCATTCCCCTCCCCTCGCTGATACAAGCACACTTTTGATATCAAATTAATTGACTAATTAATTCAATTGATCTATTAATTACCTCATCATGTAGATGTAGATAACTGTCCTGGGAAATCCCTCAGCCTTCCTCTTCCATTCTCCATCCCCCCCCCCCCACTCTCCTCCCTACCTGGAAATTGGAGGGAGAAAGACTCAGTCTCTGCTGGAGAGGAAGAATCTTAGATATGACATTGAAATCAATGTCAACTACAATGCAGAGTTCATAATAATATATTGTTTATTTATAAAATTCAGTTTGCATACCAGTTTGCAGTGGACAGATGTCTTTAATTGGTGGGAAAATCTCATCATTCTCCACTGTTATTTTAATTTTGGAAGATGCAGGTCTTGTAAAATATATTGAAGAGAAGTAATCAAATATGTAATTAGATCACTTTTCCTGATCATGCAAGAAATACCACCATGAAATCGACGTCAATGTAGCTCACCACATGCAATTACACTATTACAGATCCAGTGAAAAAAAACCTTCTGATTGCGGCTTCGTACTGACCACAGGGCACACATGCCAGGAGCGCAGCTGCATCGGCCACCTCACGTGTTCCTCCAGATACAGGGCTGGTCCACAGTGCAGGAGACAACTTTGTCCTATTCTACAACCACAGACATAATGAACCAGATGTGTTCACCTTGATGTTTGGGCCTCAACGGATCTAGTTCAAAACTGCCACAGAGGTTGAAACAGGTTTCTTTTCCCTCCTACCACTTCTCTTGGGAACCAATAGGAATGCAGCATTCACCTGAAAATTTGTGATAACCAATAAGAATGCAGGAACACTACATCTGGTCAAGTGATCTTGATGTCAGGGGGACATAAGAGAGATGCACCTTCAGTCGCTGTCAGTCAGTGGAAGAACAATGAAGCATTAACAGCAGCTGAGCTCCTCGTCTGCTTCTGCTTTGCAATAGAAGTGTAAAAGTAAGTACTCTTGTAACGCCAGAAATGCATATCCTCCTATTTACATCTATTGTACTATAATTTTTTTTCCTTATTTTGTTACCTGAAGATATGACGTTTCTGTGTCTTTGTATATTGTAATTGTTTTACTATTTGTATATATATATATATATATATATATATATATATATATATATATATATATATATATATATATATGCATTTATGTCGATGTATAATTGGTTTGTTTTGTAAATACTATTTGTATTTTTACGCTGGGTCTTGCCTAAGGTGAACTATGCTATCGAACGAATACATCGATAGGTCATGTAGAGAACCAAAGTGTTTAGGATCTTTCGTAGTGTTAACTCGGCCACGTGTAGCGCGGGCAGAGCGGTGTCTGGTGGGAGAAGGGCGGTGGAGCAGGTGTGTTGTGCGACGCTCCCGCGAGTTGCCGCCCGTTCGGGGTTGGGCAGCATGTAGTTGCGCTCTACTTGCTATGATAGTTTCTGACACGGTGTCGCGGACGGGAAGCATTAGCTGGCGCACATCAAGAGCCCGTTTCGGCTGGAGAACGTGTCGAGAAGAAAGCGCGCCAACATCCAGCTTCTGCAACAGCGACGGCCGACAATGAGTGACTGTCGCCACCTCCTCGATCGACGGCTTCAAACCTTCAATCAACCAACAAGGGAAGACTGGAGGCACGTAAAGTTTTAGAACTGTATGGTAGACCTCAGCTTTTCAAACTGTTCAAATCACAAAATTACAGCAACTTACCATGAACCTTTGTTGCTCATTGTCCCAATTGCATTACCAAGCAGGGTCCCTTCCTTTTCCGAAATGAACTCGAGTGTCGTTGAAATTCAGACGCCAACATTAAAGTAATATCATTCCATTTCACTGCTTTAATTTGAAAGTTCAGTTAAAGTATTCATAGCTGGCTACAATATTTAGATTACACAACACAAATTAAGAGTGCGAGTTTCGTTACCATATTTTAGCTTACCTGTGACTGCAGCTCATCTTGGTACGTACTAAATTTTACTATTGTTAATTGTTCAGAATCATTTAATTCAAGTTCAAAGTTAAATCTCTTATTTCTAAATTGCGTAGATTCAAGTAGATTTTGAAATGATTGTTGAGGTAGCCCAAGACTAACCTTATTTTATTGAATTTTGAAGTGCTTCAGAAACAAAGCTCACTATTAATTTCAGTCACTAAATTAACTTTCAATTTTCCGGTTTTATTAATTCTTTTGCTAAATTAAGTCAGAGTGTAGCGAAATTTATTACGTCTGACAAACTTTCAGTTTTCACACTACACGTGTCAACCTTCAGTTGCCACGCTTCTAGTGCTAATTATATGTGTAATAACCTTTCTTTTTCAGTTACAAAAGTAGTTGTCCATAGGACTGGCGATCGTAATTTCCGCCAAATCTCAAATATCTAATTACCACTAGTTAATTGTTAACGTAACGGCCGCATATTTACTTTCTTTATTAACTGTACCCCTTTCCAAAATTAATTTCCACCAGTTTCATTAGCATTTTTCTTTTCATTTAGATGTACCCCTATCCTCCCTCTTTACCGACAGATAAACTTCGGTGACGATTGCTTTTCCCAGATTCCCATTAGGTACACGCGGTTTAATTTTTCACTATCATTAAGGTCGATGAGTGAGGGGGAGGTTACAGTCTTTACTTGTCTTTGCTAGTATTACGGCATGTAGCGGTCCCATTTCTTTGTTAAACTCAATATCTTTCCCTTTGGATGCTTAGTCTCTCTTCTCCTTTGGCCAGCAGCCTCCAGGCATCTGGGCTGGCAGCGATCTCCATCATGTCTGAACCAGCAGCAGATCGTTGGGACCTGCATTGAACTCCAGCCTGTCAGTACCAGCAGTGGCAGTAGCACCTTGGGATCCTGTAGCGCAGCTGACCAGCATGTCGGAGCAGAACAAGAGCTGCTGTTATCCGTCCTGCTCATCTATTTGTGCAATTAAGACGCTCAACAAGGCCCCGACTCTCAGAAGAACTGTGCTGGGGGTCGTATACCACATGGTGCAGGACAGTCCTGGTCACTGACATATGGCCAATTCCAGAACATTGTGGCTGCAAGGAGCTGAGTGTTGATGTGGTGAATTAGGAACTGTCAGTTCCTCCAGTGCTCTACTGCTTTTAACTTCAGCTTCCAATTTAACAGCTAGCGGTTCAAAGCACTTAAATATTGATATAGAAGCGTCAGTGGACAGCGACTGGCTTGTTGTGTTAGAGATTGGAAATGCATCAAGAAGTGTTAAAGTGCAGTTTACAGGGTTGGAATGGGATTAACTGTGTAATTCAGAACCCCAGATGAACCATGTCCATCTCTGAACATTTACTTTGCTGGCATGACGCTATCTCTAACATCATTGTGCAATGGCGTGACACTCATGGTGATATCTGGAGGTCGATCGATTTACCTGCAACACTCTACCATTACAAACTGGTTCAGCCAATGGATAATGCTATCCCCTGTGCTTAAAAAACTGAACTGTGGGCTGGTGTATATTCAAACTGTATGTAAAGGCATACATACAGTGTGCATGCAGACGATTTTGAATGCTGCATCAATGTTGTTGTTGTTGTGGTCTTCAGTCCTGAAACTGGTTTGATGCAGCTCTCCTTGCTACTCTATCCTGTGCAAGCTTCTTCATCTCCCAGTACCTACTGCAACCAACATCCTTTTGAATCTGCTTAGTGTAGTCATCTCTTGGTCTCTCTCTACGATTTTTACCCTCCACGCTGCCCTCCAATACTAAATTGGTGATCCCTTGATGCCTCAGAACATGTCCTACCAACCGATCCCTTCTTCTGGTCAAGTTGTACCACAAACTTCTATTCCCCCCAATCCGATTCAATATTTCCTCATTAGTTATGTGATCTACCCATCTAATCTTCAGCATTCTTCTGTAGCACCACATTTCAAAAGCTTCTATTCTCTTCTTGTCCAGACTATTTATCGTCCATGATTCACTTCCATACATGGCTACACTCCATACAAATACCCTTTGGAAATTGAAATAAGAACACCGTGAATTCATTGTCCCAGGAAGGGGAAACTTTATTGACACATTCCTGGGGTCAGATACATCACATGATCACACTGACAGAATCACAGGCACATAGACACACGCAACAGAGCATGCACAATGTCGGCACTAGTACAGTGTATATCCACCTTTCGCAGCAATGCAGGCTGCTATTCTCCCATGGAGACGATCGTAGAGATGCTGGATGTAGTCCTGTGGAACGGCTTGCCATGCCATTTACACCTGGCGCCTCAGTTGGACCAGCGTTCGTGCTGGACGTGCAGACCGCGTGAGACGACGCTTCATCCAGTCCCAAACATGCTCAGTGGGGGACAGATCCGGAGATCTTGCTGGCCAGGGTAGTTGAATTACACCTTCTAGAGCACGTTGGGTGGCACGGGATACATGCGGACGTGCATTGTCCTGTTGGAACAGCAAGTTCCCTTGGCGGTCTAGGAATGGTAGAACGATGGGTTCGATGACGGTTTGGATATACCGCGCACTATTCAGTGTCCTCTCGACGATCACCAGAGGTGTACGGCCAGTGTAGGAGATCGCTCCTCACACCATGATGCCGGGTGTTGGCCCTGTGTGCCTCGCTCGTATGCAGTCCTGATTGTGGCGCTCACCTGCACGGCGCCAAACACGCATACGACCATCATTGGCACCAAGGCAGAAGCGACTCTCATCGCTGAAGACGACACGTCTCCATTCGTCCCTCCATTCACGCCTGTCGCGACACCACTGGAGGCGGGCTGCACGATGTTGGGGTGTGAGCGGAAGACGGCCTAACGGTGTGCGGGACCGTAGCCCAGCTTCATGGAGACGGTTGCGAATGGTCCTCGCCGATACCCCAGGAGCAACAGTGTCCCTAATTTGCTGGGAAGTGGCGGTGCGGTCCCCTACGGCACTGCGTAGGATCCTACGGTCTTGGCGTGCATCCGTGCGTCGCTGCGGTCCGGTCCCAGGTCGACGGGCACGTGCACCTTCCGCCGACCACTGGCGACAACATCGATGTACTGTGGAGACCTCACGCCCCACGTGTTGAGCAATTCGGCGGTACGTCCACCCGGCCTCCTGCATGCCCACTTTACGCCCTCACTCAAAGTCCGTCAACTGCACATACGGTTCACGCCCACGCTGTCGCGGCATGCTACCAGTGTTAAAGACTGCGATGGAGCTCCGTATGCCACGGCAAACTGGCTGACACTGACGGCGGCGGTGCACAAATACTGCGCAGCTAGCGCCATTCGACGGCCAACACCGCGGTTCCTGGTGTGTCCGCCTGTGCTGTGCGTGTGATGATTGCTTGTACAGCCCTCTCGCAGTGTCCGGAGCAAGTATGGTGGGTCTGACACACCGGTGTCAATGTGTTCTTTTTTCCATTTCCAGGAGTGTACTTTCAGAAATGACTTTCTGACACTTGAATCTATACTCGATGTTAACAAATTTCTCTTCTTCAGAAACGCTTTCCTTGCCATTGCCAGTCTACATTTTATATCCTCTCTACTTCGACCATCATCAGTTATTTTGCTCCCATAATAGCAAAACTCCTTTACTACTTTAAGTGTCTCATTTCCTAATCTAATTCTCTCCGCATCACCCGACTTAATTCGACTACATTCCATTATCCTCTTTTTGCTTTTGTTGATGTTCATCTTATATCCTCCTTTCAAGACACTATCCATTCCGTTCAACTGCTCTTCCAAGTCCTTTGCATCGACGAACCTCAAACTTTTTATTTCTTCTCCATGGATTTTAATACCTACTCCGAATTCTTCTTTTGTTTCCTTCACTGCTTGCTCAATATACAGATTGAATAACATCGGGGAGAGACTACAATCCTGTCTCACTCCCTTCCCAACCACTGCCTCCCTTTCATGTCCCTCGACTCTTATAACTGCCATCTGGTTTCTGTACAAATTGTAAATATCCTTTCGCTCCCTGTATTTTACCCCTGCCACCTTCAGAATTTGAAACAGAGTATTCCAGTCAACATTGTCAAAAGCTTTCTCTAAGTCTACAAATGCTAGAAACGAAGGTTTGCCCTTCCTTAATCTAGCTTGTAAGGTAAGTCGTAGGGCCAGTATTCTACTAGTTTTTCCATTCGGCTGTAAAGAATTCTTGTTAGTATTTTGCGGCTGTGACTTATTAAACTGATAGTTCAGTAATTTTCACATCTGTGGAACACCTGCTTTCTTTGGGATTGGAATTATTTTATTCTTCTTGAAGTCTGATGGTATTTCGCCTGTTTCATACATCTTGCTCACCAGATGGTAGAGTTTTGTCAGCACTGGCTCTCCCAAGGCTGTCAGTAGTTCTAATGGAATGTTGTCTACTCCGGGGGCCTTGTTTCGTCTCAGGTCTTTCAGTGCTCTGTCAAACTCTTCTCGCAGTATCGTATCTCCCATTTCATCTTCATCTACATCCCCTTCCATTTCCATAATATTGTCGTCAAGAACATCGCCCCTGTATAGACCCTCTACATACTCCTTCCACCTTTCTGCTTTCCTTTCTTTGCTTAGAACTGGGTTGCCATCTGAGCTCTTGATATTCATACACGTGGTTCTCTTCTCTCCAAAGGTCTCTTTAATTTTCCTGTAGGCAGTATCTATCTTACCCCTAGTGAGATAAGAATCTACATCCTTACATTTGTCTCCTAGCCATCCCTGCTTAGCCACTTTGCACTTCCTGTCGATCTCATTTTTGAGACCTCTGTATTCCTTTTTGCCTGCTTCATTTACTGCATTTTTATATTTTCTCCTTTCGTCAATTAAATTCAATATTTCTTCTGTTACCCAAGGATTTCTACTAGCCCTCGTCTTTTTACCTACTTGATCCTCATCTGCCTTCACTACTTCATCCCTCAAAGCTACCCATTCTTCTTCTACTGTATTTCTTTCCCCCATTCCTGTCAATTGCTCCCTTATGCTCTCCCTGAAACTCTGTACAACCTCTGGTTCTTTTAGTTTATCCAGGTCCCATCTTCTTAAATTCCCACCTTTTTGCAGTTTCTTGAGTTTTAATATACAGGTCATAACCAATAGATTGTGGTCAGAGTCCACATCTGCCCCTGGAAATGTCTTACAATTTAAAACCTGGTTCCTAAATCTCTGTCTTACCATTATATAATCTATCTGAAACCTGTCAGCATCTCCAGGGTTCTTCCATGTATACAACCTTCTTTCATGATCAATATGCCGTCGAAAGAAGCTAAACGATCAACCATCAGTTTGAGTGGGATACGAGGGTTCGAACTTAAATACTGGCAACTATTTATTCACAACCGATACAAAAGAGTTACATATTTGCATCTGTTACTGTCCTTCAAAGTAGTCACCTGCGTTGTGTATCACCCATTGGTAGCGATGTGGAAGGTGTAGTATACCGTTAGCTGAGACTGTTCTGTTCATGGTGCGGTCTACTACCTGGAACAGTTCTGAAGCGAATGCCACGAAGTTGTTCCTTCATTTTCGGAATCAAATCAAAGTCACAAGGACTTAAGTCCGAGGAGTATGGTGCGTGGTACAGTACTTCCCAGTTACATCGACCAAACAGCGCGGCTACAGCTTGCACTGTATGCGTTCGTGCACTGTCGTACAAAATGATGGGTGGGTTGAGCAGAAAGTGTCGCCACTTCTTTCACAAAGCTGGCAGCACGTGATGCTCCAAAAACGAACAATAATTCTGTCCTCTGCCGGTCTGCTGTGGGGGAGTGTAATGCGTTAGGATAACACTGTCACAGTCGTACACGAGAATCTTCATAACTGTAGGCCGCTCCATTTGCACCATCAACAGAGCAGGCTCTATTAAAGGTATACTACGCCTTCCACATCTCTGGCAACGGGTTTTAGACACCGCTGGCGTCTACTTTGAAGGACAGTAACAGGTCCAAACATGTAACTCTTTTGCGTCGGTTGTGGATAAATAGTTCCCACTATTTAAGTTCCGACCCTCGTACAAACTGAATTCAGTACACACAAGAAACCTTTATTTGCAAAATACTGTACTGTTGTGAAGACTGAACCTAAGATTCTTCTATTGAATATTAGTCAAACTGCTACAACTAGTTTACATGATCGTTTCCCTTACGTGAATCTGGGCATTTACTCCCAGATGTTTTACAATTCTTACTGTTTCCAATGATTTACAGCCTACAGTGTAATTGAACAGTAGTTTCTGTCCACCCATTTATGTGCAATACCTGTTTATGTGCAATACAAGAGAATAGAAGCTTTCGAAATGTGGTGCTACAGAAGAATGCTGAAGATTAGATGGGTAGATCACATAACTAATGCGGAAGTATTGAACAGCATTGGGGAGAAGAGAAGTTCGTGGCACAACTTGACCAGAAGAAGGGATCGATTGGTAGGACATGTTCTGAGGCATCAAGGGATCACCAATTTAGTATTGGAGGGCAGCGTAGAGGGTAAAAATCGTAGAGGGAGACCAAGAGATGACTACACCAACCAGATTCAGAAGGATGTGGGTTGCAGTGGGTACTGGAAGATGAAGAAGCTTGCACAGGATAGAGTAGCATGGAGAGCTGCATCAAACCAGTCTCAGGACAGAAAACCGCAACAACAACACGTTACCCGAAATAACTCTTGTGTCGATATTTTTTATTTACCTCTCGTTTCGATCACAGACCATCAGCAAGTGAACTGAGCTCACGTCTTTTTCGCTGGAAAGTGAAAAATAGCATTTCTCATCTTGTCAGGCAGTGTACTAAATATTTTTTCAGGGTGCATCCTCAGCAATGTCGTCCAGATGAGGATCTATGCCGGCCGTATTGGCCCAGCGGTTCTAGGCGCTTCAGTCCGGAACCTCGCGACTGCTACGGTTGCACGTTCGAATCCTTGGCATGGATATGTGTGATGTCCTTAGGTTACTTAGGTTTAAGCCGTTCTAATTTATAGGGGACTGATGACCTCAGATTTTAAGTCCCTTAGTGCTCAGAGGCATTCGAATTTTTTGAGGATCTATGGTCGGCACTAGTCCTAATTAAAAAAACTGATAGAGAAGCTTTTGGCAATTTAAAGATGTGTTCGTGAATCATTTGAGAGCTGTGGAGCGCTGCCTGCAAGGAGACATTTATTTACGTTGAGGATAGGCTCCTAGTCTCTGTACCAAGTGAGGCCTTACATATTCGTGTGTTCTACACAAGCCACTGTATAACACATGACGGCGCGCACAGCATACACATGTTATCGATTTCCTTTCCTATTCCATTCACACATTGGGACAGCGGAAAATAGCTGTTTATATATGTGTATATGTGGGTTAACCTCTCTTATCTTATTCTCTTGATACCTAAGCGAGATGTCCACGGTGTAACAGGTATGGTTGATGTTTTCATTTGCTAACACTTGATTCCATATTCACTGGATACACAAACGGTGGACAAGAAGTACAGAATCACATATTACAAGACTAGTCGGAGTCCGAGGCGGTAGTTGTCATCGTAAGGCAGCCGCCACAATATGCGGATCATATGGAGCACCAACGAGAATTGCCATTTCCGACAGAGCGCCTGCTTATGTCAGGAACGTCAGACACAGCGTCATGACAGGTGACGCGACGATCACTTTGAGGGCCTGGGCTCTTTCGAGCATTTGTCTTGTGGCGTCCTGCATATATTTTTATATGTGGACCTCAATACGCACACACATCAAAATGTTGGTTGTTTTTCCTCAATGTCGGACAGTCTTCCCACAAACAAGCGACAAACTTTACGACCTAACATTTTTTTTTTGCATTACTCTAACTGCATTACTAAGTGGACTACGCTTGTCAGTATGGAGTAACCATTTTGTGTCCACGTGTCCGCACTTCAACACCTGACCTGCTGCCCAGGAGAAAATAAGCGTTAAAGGTTCACTCTTGCCACTTGTGCTTTTAAACACTAACCAACCTAAAAATATGCTACTTCTAATAGCTATGATTATTAGTCTGCACGTTAATTGAATACTGATGTAATGTTGTTCAGTACGCTACCCTTAGCCACCAACAGGAATATCTGCACTTGTACCCGTTACTTGCTGTATAATGGTGGCAGGATAATAGCCACATAGTCATTGTCAAATATTGGTTTTCTAAATTTACCCAACAGCGATTCGTGACGAAATTGTCGCCTCTCTTTCAGAGATTCCCATTTAAGTCCTCTGAGCAGTTCTATTCCACTTTCTTGTTGGCTATACCGACCTGTTACCACCGCAACAGTGCGTCTCTCAATTCGTTCGGTATCTGTTGTCACGCCTACTCGATAAACACTCCGAACACGGGAACAATACTCTTGAATTAGTTGCAGTATTGTTAGCGATGTCATTCTTTTCTTGCATTCTCCCAGAAATTCTCCAGCAGATTAAAGTCTACTATTCGCCTTCTCTAGTACAGATTTTACATGATCGTCCAGCTTCATAGCGCTTCTTAAAAATATGTCTAAACACTTATACAACACACTGTGCTTGTATCGAGTTGCGAAGGGCTTTAAATGGCTCAAATGGCCCTGAGCACTATGGGACTTAACATCTGTGGTCATCAGTCCCCTAGAACTTAGAACTACTTAAACCTAACTAACCTAAGGACATCACACACATCCATGCCCGAGGCAGGATTCGAACCTGCGACCGTAGCAGTCTCACGGTTCCAGACTGCGCGCCTAAAACCGCGAGACCACCGCGGCCGGCGCGAAGGGCTTTAACAAGTCAATACAACACATTATTTCCCCTGAAAGCAGGTTAGTTTTATTCAGTACTCCAATACACCATGTTATTCCCTACTCTTTTTGCTAAAAAAACCCTATGTTTCAACACAAACTCCGTTCAATGTGATGGTCAGAAGCCACTTTACTGGGAGGGTGTGTATGCCCACATGGTACCGCTTTGCTGGTCGATGTCGCAGCCATTATCTTGCAGCAGTAATAATCTCCCCAACACCCACGTAATGCTCCAGCAGAGTGCGTCCCTCATTGGGCCAAACAGATGGAAGTCGGAAGGTGCGAGATCCGGGCTGTAGGGTGGATGAGAGAGAACAGTCCAATGAAGTTTAGTGAGCTCCTTTCGGGTGTGCAGATTTGTGTGAGGCCTTGCGTTGTCATGGAGTAGCAGAAGTTCGTTTGCATTTTTGTAGCGACCAAAACGATGAAGTCTTTTTTTTTTAGTTTCCTGAGTGTAGCACAATACATTTCAGAACTCATCGTTGCATCATGAGAGACGACATCAAACACAATAACGTCTTAATTTTATCCATTGTTTTTCTGTGCTTCGTAAAATGAAGATCTACCGCCTTCAGTAACAAGTTGCGTTTATTTACTGCACTATGCATTTCGAGCCCTGGGGGCTCATCTTCAGGTGCTTTTTAGTGATTTAGATCAGGTTTTTTAGTTGTTTGCCTGCTGATATTACATTTTTGTGTTACAACATGGTATATTGTAGACATCATCTTAGCAGCGTTAATAATATGAAACTAACTTACCATTGGTATATCCCAGTATTTACTGCACAAAAAAAAACTAAATATGTGTACTGTGTATACCAACTACACAACAGAAGCAGACATCATACAATGTTAAACTGTAAGTTAGTTTCATATTATTAACGCTGTTAAACTTATATCTAAAAGATATCATGTTGTAACACAAAAATGCAATATCAGCAAACAAACAACTATAGAACCTGATGTAAAACACTAAAAAGCACCTGAAGATGAGCCTCCAGGGCTCGAAATGCATAGTGCAGTAAATAAACGCAAATTGTGACTGAAGGCAGTTTGTTCTTCATCTTACAATAACCTCTTCCGAGTCCCAGAAGACCGTCGCAATGGCTTTGCTGGCTGACGGTACGGCTTTGAACGTTTTCTTCGGAGGAGAGATGGTGTGACACCACTCCATGGATTGCCGTCTTGTTTCTGGTTAGAAGTGACGAACCCATGTTTCATCGCCTGTGACTATGTTCGACGAACAAAATATTACAATCGACTTCGTAGCACGGAATCAATTTCGCACTTTGCTCTTTACGGAGTTCTGTTAGGCGGCGAGGAACCCCTCTGGGTACTCCAACTGGTAGACGAGTGTGTGAGGAAAGAAGACCTCCATTTATGGAGCGAAGTGTTTGATTTGATCCATTGATCACCTCAGATGAGAGTGACCGCACTACCTTTTTTTTTAGTTTTGTGGTAGGTTACTAGGACACGGCGTCATTGGTTCAGATCTGGCCCTACTGTCTCGGTGGACAAGTGAGGGGAGACGTAAAGCAGCGGCTGAATAACAGTCGAGCATAGCACTTTGAAGGTGTGGCGGTGGAACTTTAAGTTCCGTGCCACCCTCCGACGGTGGAAGTACAGAGGTGGCTTGTAGTGATGCGCCAACTCTATGGTGAAGGAAAAATGTGGCTGGACGAGAACTGGACACTGCTAGTGACTGTACAAAACGGACAGAGAAACGTGGTCGTATTGGGCCTATCCTCAGTCATAGTCCGAACCCGAGTCCTCCAGGATGGTGAAGGGAACGGGGTGTCGGTGCCAGCGCCGTGGAACTATGGTGCCGATGGCTTGGAGTCCAGCGACCGTCTCACGGAGGGCGTCCACTTTACTGTATAGTTGGCGTGCCTTACGGCGAATGGTCGTCTTGAGAAAGGCCGTATTTGTCTCCTCATGCAGAACGACAGTCCTGGTGAGCGGAGGGGCGTGAAGACTCCACCTGAGAATTTTATCCTGCAGGCGCTGGAGCGTCATCATCCGTGACTTACTAATTGTGGCCCACGCAGAGGAACCATATGTTAGTGAGGGTAGGACAACGGAGTGATACAGCAGGAGCTTGGTATCTAGATTCAGCTCTCTGCTGGAGAAGAGTGGGTACAAGGCCTTTGTCAACTTTAACCCTTTATGTGTGATGGATTCTGCGTGGCGGTGGAAGAAAACTTTCTTATCCAACCAGAAACCCGAGATACACGGTAGCTTGGACCCTCGGGATCCGGACGCCTCCGACTGAGATGTTGAGGCGGAGTATAGGATCCGATTAGTGAAATACACCGCCGTAGTATTGGCGGCATTGAGGGCCATCTCCACTACCCAACGTCGCAGAAGTCACAGCTGTGCGCGGCCGGTCGGCAAACGCTAGATTGAACAGGTTTCCACAGCCTTCTTTCGACGATTGCAGACGCCTCGCCCTACGACTCGCTGTGCTGTCGTTCACTGCAAGGTCTCCGGCAGAGTTTCTGAAAGCGCTTGATCTGCGATGCTCCGGTTTTCGCCAAAAGGAGCTCAATGACAGCTCTGTGCTTGGAACGCACAAATTTGGAGCCTACATATAGCACCACCGCCTATCGGTACTTCATGAAATACAGGGGCTGTGGAAATACACTACTGGCCATTACAATTGCTACACAACGAAGATGACGTGCTACAGACGCGACATTTAACCGACTGGAAGAAGATGCTGTGAAATGAAAATGATTAGCTATTCAGAGCATTCACACAAAGCCGACCGGAGTGGTCGTGCGCTTCTAGGCGCTACAGTCTCGAGCCAGCCGATCGCTCTGGTCGCAGGTTCGAATCCGGCTCGAGCATAGATGTGTGTGTTGTCCTTATGTTAGGTTTAATTAGTTCTAAGTTCTAGGCGACTGATGACCTCAGAAGTTAAGTCGCATAGTGCTCAGAGCCAGCCATTCACACAAGGTTGACGCCGGTGGCGACACCTACAACGTGCTGACATGAGGAAAGTTTCCAACCGATTTCTCATACACAAACAGCAGTAGACCGGCGTTGCCTAGAGAACGTTGTGATGCCTCGAGTAAGGAGGAGAAAGGTAGCCTACCGCGATTGCGGTTTATCGTGTAACGTACCCTTAGGAAAATTAATGAATTACTGTGCTGATAAACATCTTACGTTATTTGATTTTCAAACAGCTGAGCAAAACTGAACGTACTCAGACATTCACTAAAGTGATACACAATATTTTTACCGCAACGCAATCTGGCTTTCAGTAATCCCTACAAAAGAATGGCCCTGACTAACAATAACCTATACCTTTCATGAATTCTTACCTCACAAAAATCTTCCTTACTCCAACTACTGCAATACAGCGAGCGCCAATACTGCCAGCTAAATAAAAGATTCTAACTAGTGAAACCACTAACTACAGATAGGCATAGTTAGCATATGAAACATTTTGATAGAGAACAGACAATGTATTTACTTTAATAGTGCTCAAAAGTCATAATATATATATCAGTTCATTACATCCAGTCTTACACATTTACTGTCTCTGATCGACACACGTCCAGATCATCCGCTCTCAAAACTCCGTCATCTCACTCCCCACATCCACCACTGCTGGCGGCCCACCTTCAACTGCGCAACGCTACGCGCTGTTAACATCCAAGTGCCCAACACTACAATAGTGAATATTACAACAATGCTAACCAACCACAGACTGCACATAGCACAGCCAGTGATTTTCATTGCTGCTCGCGTTAGTCGAGATCCAATGATTGTTAGCAGAATATGGAATCGGTGGGATCAGGAGGGTAACACGGAACGCCCTGCCGGATCCCGACGGCCTCGTATCACCAGCTGTTGAGATGACAGGCATCTTATCCGCATGGCTGTAACGGATCGTGCAGCCACGTCTCAATCCCTGAGTCAACAGATGGGGACGTTTGCAAGACAACAACCATATGCACGAACAGTTCGACGACGTTTGCAGCAGGAAGGACTATCAGCTCGGAGACCATGGCTGCTGTTACCCTTGACGCTGCATCACAGACAGGAGCGCCTGCGATGGTGTACTGAAGGACGAACCTCGATGCACGAATGGCAAAACGTCATTTTTTCGGATGAATCCAGGTTCTGTTTACAGCATCATCATGGTCGCATCCGTGTTTGGCGACATCGATGTGAACGCACAATGGAAGCGTGTATCAGTCATCGCCATACTGGCGTATCACCCGGCGTGATGGTATGGGGTGCCATTGGTTACACGTCTCAGTCATCTCTTGTTCTCATTGACGGCACTTTGAACAGTGGACGTTACATTTCAGACGTGTTACGACCCGTGGTTGTACCCTTCATTCGATCCGTGCAAAAACCCTACATTTCGGCAGGATAATGCACGACCGCATGTTGCAGGTCCTGTATGGGCCTTTGTGGATACAGATAATGTTCGACTGCTGCCCTGGCCAGCACATTCCCCGGATCTCTCACCATCTGAAAACGTCTGGTCAATGGTGACCGAGCAACTGGCTCGTCACAATACACCAGTCACTACACCCAGGCGTATCAAGGCCATTATTACGACCAGAGGTGGTTGTTCTGGGTACTGATTTCTCAGGATCTATACACCCAAACTGCGTGAAAATGTAATCACATGTCAGTTCTAGTACAATATACTTGTCCTATGAATACCCGCTTGGTCTGCATTTCTTTTTGCTGTAGCAATTTTAATGGTCAGTAGCGTATTTCACAAAGTCCCACAACAAATTCCGTTTTTTTTTTTTTAATGAAATTGACCGAGAAAAGAATGAGTTGCTTTGAGTATTGAACGCCCGTCGTACTACCTTCTGCGCCTCTTCCAGTATTTCACTCTAATTAGCTGATGTTCCATCTTCCCTATATGCAACACCGTCGTCCGCAAAGTGGCTTCACGTGTAGCACTGCTTTGGTGACAGAGCTTGAGTAGCTCGCACAGCAGCGGCTGCCGTCCACAGCTGCGAACCAGCGTGTGATTGGCGCCGGGTCAGACACACCCACGGCCTAGTCACACGCTATACTTAGCATCCGTCGCCTCCCGCGTCGCAGTCGCGCGCTCTTCGTTTCTCACGCACTCTGCCCTCCCTAATGTGATTCACGTGCCGCGCGCCACTCTACATACACGTGGCCGCCTAGTCACACAATAGTACTGTGCGCAGGACGCAGCTACCTCTGCGCTCAGAATGTCTCTGCTTTAGAACGCTCTGTCAGGGGCCCCGCAGTCGCACCGTCTATTTTGTCGGGGGAAAAGGAGAGGGGGGAGGGGGGGTATGGAATTGAGAACAGTAATACAGTAGTGGAAATCAGTGTAAAGGCACGGATATTTGTAGAAAACTTAACATTTCGGCTGGAACAGTTGTGCACAATGATAAGGGTATGAGATCCAGTGTCTCTTTTCATGTCCTTCTACCCTAATAACTGCAGGCTGATTTCTGTAAAAATTGTAGTTACCCTTTCGCTCCTTGTATTTTTTCTCTTGTACCTTCAGCATTGTAGTCAACAGAAGACCTAAGATGTTGTTGTTGTTGTGGTCTTCAGTCCAGAGACTGGTTTGATGCAGCTCTCCTTGCTACTCTATCCTGTGCAAGCTTTTTCTTCTCCCTGTCCTACTGCAACCTACACCCTTCTGAATCTACTTAGTGTAGTCTTCTCTTGGTCACCCTCTACGATTTTTACCCTCCACGATGCCCTCCAATACTAAATTGGTGATCCCTTGATGCCTCAGAACATGACCTCCCAACCGATCCCTTCTTCTAGTCAAGGTGTGCCACAAACTTCTCTTCTCCCCAATCCTATTCGACACTTTCTCACTAGTTATGTGATCTACCCATCTAATCTTCAGCATTTTTCTGTAGCACCACATTTCGAAAGCTTCTATTCTCTTCTTGTCCAAACTATTTATCGTCCACGTTTCACTTCCATACATGGCTACACTCCATACAAATACTTTCAGAAATAACTTCCTGAGACTTAAATCTATACTCGATGTTAACTAATTTCTCTTCTTCAGAAACGCTTTCCTTGCCATTGCCAATCTACATTTGATATCCTCTCTACTTCGACCATTATCAGTTATTTTGCTCCCCAATTAGAAAAATTTCTTTACTGCTTAAAGTGTCTCATTTCCTAATCTAATTCCCTCAGCATCACCTGACTTAATTCGACTACATTCCATTATCCTCGTTTTGTTTTGTTGATGTTCATCTTATACCCTCCTTTCAAGACACTGTCCATTCCATTCAACTGCTCTTCCAAGTCCTTTGCTGTCTCTGAGAGAATTACAATGTCATCGGCGAACCTCAAAGTTTTTATTTCTTCTCCATGGATTTTAATACCTACTCCGAATTTTTCTTTTCTTTCCTTCACTGCTTGCTCAATATACAGATTTAATAACATCGGGGAGAGGGTACAACCCTGTCTCACTCCCTTCCCAACCACTGCTTCCCTTTCATGTCCATCGACTCTTATAACTGCCATCTGGTTTCTGTACAAATTGTAAATAGCCTTTTGTACCCTGAGATCCAGTATAACGACAAATACAGTCAAATTGTTTCATATTTGATGTCAGTAGTACAGTATATGACAAAACATCAACGGTCTGGGGGGGGGGGGGGGGGGGTATAACTCGTTGTAAAGGCAATCGACTCTGTGCGGTGTTAGTGTGTGTGTTCAAATGGCTCTGAGCGCTATGGGACTTAACAGCTGACAGTCCCCTAGAACTTGGTACTACTTAAACCTAACTAACCTAAGGACATCACACACATCCATGCCCGAGGCAGGATTTTACCTGCGACCGTAGCGATCGCGCGTTTCCAGACTGAAGCGCCTATAACCGCTGGGCCACTCCGGCCGGCGTGTCTGTGTCTGTGTGTGTGTGTGGGTGTGTGTGTGTGTGTTGTGTGTGTGTGTATGTGTGCGCTTCCACCACGAAGAGGAGACAGACACCATTAGCGACACTGAATGTGTACATGAGGAAAACAGTTGTCATGTGACGAAAAGCAAAAGTTGGAGCGTGCAAGCATAAGACACTTTCTAATGATCAAATTGCCAAGAAGCTGCACAGTTCAGGTACAGTCATCGATGATTTCGTTAGATTGGGCGCACAATATGAACAGAAGGGAAAACAAGGGCAAAGTAAAAGATTATCTGAGGCATGGAAATCGTTACTTTTGTGCAAAGCAAGGGCCAAAAACCGTCATTCTTCGCAAGTAGTTGCTGGTTTATAGTTTCCAGTAAGTGCCAGACGCGTGCGACAAATTTTGTCACATGACAAACATCTCGCAGTCAAGAACCGACTGCGGAATCTGTTTTAACACTCAAGCAGGAACAGGCGAGATTGAAGTTCGCTGAAAAACACTTATCATGGAGTTCTGAATGGGAAAAAGAGATTTGCAGTGAAGAGAAGAAATGTAATTTAGATGGACCGGATGGGTTTCAATATTCTTGGCACGACCTGAGAACAGAACAGCAGGTAAGAATGAGCAGAAAAGTTATGATGATGGAAGTTTTGTGATATGGGCAGCCTTCTGCGCTGAAGGGAAGCCACACATTGCTTGGCTGAAAGCTAGAATGAACTGTAACAACTACACTGTGGTGCTAGAGATATAACTGATTACAATATATGAAGACCTAGGGAACGAAAGTCTAGTGTTTCAGCAATATAAAGCATATGTGCATGTTTCTGCTAAAAACAAAGAGTGGTTTCAAGACAAAGAAATTGATGTCTTGCCCTGGCCTGTATTTAGCCTAGATTAGAACCCCGTGGAAAACATGTGGGGAGTACTTTCAAGACGTGTTTATCGCAATGTAAAGCAATCTGGGGCCGTATTTGGGCTGAAAAGAGCGATACGAGAAGAGTGGGTGACAACTGCACTGCAAGAACTATAAAACCTAACAAAATCAATACCGAAGAGAATTTTTGAGATAATTAGGAAGAGCGGAGGTTGAACTAACTGCTAACAATTCAGTAACAGTACAGTGACTGCCTTTATACCAGTTACCACACAGGAAATACAAACACACTATTTAGTTACTGTTGTTATGAAAGAAACTATGTAATTCCTTTATGATTGTTCAAATCTTATATGTATCTACAAATTTCACAATATATTCGATACATGTTTGCTTCGGACATGGGACTATTACTTTCGTAGGCGCCTTGCCTTTATACAGATTTCTATTACTGTGCTGGTTATGGTTATGTGCGCATGATTGTGCAGCATTTTTAAATCACTGGAAATAATAGATCACTGACATAAAATTTTACGTATTTTCAAACGTTCCAGTTATACATTCTACCTAATTTTATTCTGTTGCTCGACTTTTACGTATTGCAAATTGGCAAAAGAGTTTTAGCTACATGTTCTGTTCGCCTGTGGTCTGTTGCATGTTGCTGTGAACTACCGCCACAGAATTAGGGGCAGAGATTATTGGTTTCAAATTGATAGCAAGGCTTGCCTGCATATCGATGCTGATACACCCTCGCACCAAACGACGTAGGTCGCTTGGCGGATCGTTCGGACAATCGGAATTTTCTTAAAGTGTGGCAGCTATTCGTTTCAGTTTATGCCAGTGATATTCTAGCTCACTTAGTATTTTTTTTGCGATTCTGTTTACGTTATTTTTACTAATACTGTGTTTTGTAGTGTCGCAAACTCAGAAACGAGACTCATTTTGCCCAATAGCCGATCAAACGTGAGCTACGCCCAACGCATTTTATCAAGATTTACGGACACTTCTACATCCAAGTCTACATAGATACCCCTCAAGCCACCGTACGGTGCGTGGCGGAGGGTACCCTGTACCACTACTTGTAATTTCCTTCCCTGCTCCACTCGGAAATAGAGCGAGGAAAAAAAGAAATCTGTATGCTTCCGTATGAGCCCTAATTTCTCGTATCTTATCTCTGTGATCCTTACGCGCAATGTACAAGCTCGTACCACCTCATATCACTTTGCAAAGTCATGCCCAGATATTTAAACGACTTGGATATATGAAGCACGACACTAGTAATACTGTATCCGAACATTATAGGTTCGATCTTCCTACTCATCCGCATTAATTTACATTTTTCCACATTTATAACTAGGAGCCATTCATCACACCAACTGGAAATTTTGTATCTGTCGTTTTGTATCTTTCTCTAATCCCTCAACTTCGACACCATGCCCTACACCACGACAAACCACCGCAGATTACTGCTCATCCTGTCTGCCAAATCATTCATGTATTATAGAGAAGAACACTAGTACTAACACACTTCCTTGGGCAGTCCCAATTATACCCTTGTCTCTGATGGTCACTCGCCGTCGAGAGCAACATACTTGGTTCTATTATTTAAAAAATCATCGAGCCACTCACATATTTGTGAATTTATTCTAAAAACTCGGACCTTCAGTAACAGCCTGTAATGGGGCACCGTGTCAACTGCTTTCCAAATTTTATTTAGCGTATAGCTAATAAAGGTATATCACAAAATTAAATTACATACACTACTGGCCATTAAAATTGCTACACCAAGAAGAAATGCAGATAAAATGGGTATTCATTGGTCAAATATATTATACTAGAACTGACATGTGATTATACTTTCACGCAATTTGGGTGCATAGATCCTGAGAAATCAGTACCCAGAACAACCACCTCTGGCCGTAATAACGGCCTTGATACGCCTGGGCATTGAGTCAAACAGAGCTTGGATGGCGTGTACAGGTACAGCTGCCCCTGCAGCTTCAACACGATACCACAGTTCATCAAGAGTAGTGACTGGCGTATTGTGACGAGCCAGTTGCTCGGCCACTATTGACCAGACGTTTTCAGTTGGTGAGAGATCTGGAGAATGTGCTAGCTGACAATCGCGATAGGCTACAATTCGACCTTCATCAAAGTCGGCAAAGTGATGGTACACATTTCTCCTCCTTACACGAGGCATCACAAAAGCTAAACATTTGAATATCACAGCATCGACTTCCTGCCGGTTAAATTTCGCGTCTGTAGCACGTCATCTTCGTGGTGTAGCAATTTTAATGGCGAGTAGTATATATATAACTTAAGTTTGTTTTTACAACTAAATATCCTGTCCTTCAATCCAGCGCACTGCTTCTGGAGTTGCTAGTAGGAAGTCCTCTTTGGTGCCGTGATAGGCTCGAATCCTGAATTCACTGACAAAATGTGGTAAATAGTCTGGTATGGAGTCCCGCAGCCACAGGCTGGATTAGGCAGCTTCTTCCACTTTAAGAGAGCATCCCTGCATTGGCCATGGCCGGTACGGATTTTGTTGAGAATAGTCCAGGTCTTGCGTGGTAGGTCGAATCCACTTGGAAGTTTAGCACCTGAAAAGATGTTATGCAGGTGCACATCTGTCACTGCTTCCCACCGACCTTTCCATTCTTCAAGGGGTTTGTAATCCTTAGCCGCGTGGGATTAGCCGAGCGGTTCAAGGCGCTACAGTCATGGACTATGCGGCTGGTCCCGGCGGAGGTTCGAGTCCTCCCTGGGGCATGGGTGTTTGTGTTTGTCCTTAGGATAATTTAGTTTAAGCAGTGTGTAAGCTTAGGGACTGATGACCTTAGCAGTTAAGTCCCATAAGATTTCACACACATTTGCACATTTTTTTTGAAATCCTTAGCAATCATGTCAGCAGCACCGCACAGCGTTGGATGGCGTGATTTCAGTCTCTTACGACTTAAAAGTGGCAGGTTGTTTTGCACGGGTAGGTTAGAATTCCTGGAGAGCTTGTGGAATTCCCTCATAGAGCAGTACATCTGTGTAGATCAGGAGGCATTATACCGATTAACAGTGGAAGCCAATAAACTGGAGTAGATCTGATTGCACCAGATATTACGCGCAATGTCGTATTCAGCGGGGTATCAACAAGCCTTATATGATGACTGTTCATTCAAACAGGTGCACAAACTCAGCACTTGAGTACACCAAGCCCAGAGCTGAAGATCGCAGGGTGGTTATTCGAGATCCCCAGGTATTTCCGCATAGCTTATAGAAAATGTTGTTTTGTAGTATGAGCTGAGTTGAGAAGGTGTTGTCTGAAGCATAGTGTACGGTCCAGGATGACACCAAGATATTTTGGGTTCGAATTAGGACGAAGAGTTCTGCTCTGAAACTTACTTCCAGGTTCACGTTCGCCAACGGATTATTTAAATGGAAGCAACATACTTCTGTTTTACTCACACTGGGTTGGAGTCTCCAGATTTTGAAGTAATGGTCAAATACAGACAGGTCATAGGTTATAATATCTTCTGTTGTCTTCATTTCCTGGTGTTGTACAACTAGAGCCAGGTCATCGGCGTAGCAACATTTCCGGAAATCTAGATATATGGAATCTGCCTGTTGCCCTTCATCCATTGATCGCAGTATATCATGTTGGAAGATGTCAAGGTTAGCTTCGCACGATCGATACTTTCTCAAACCATGTTTATTCGTGGACTTAAACTTCTCAGTCTCAAGAAAATTTATTATATTCGAAGTAAAAATACGTTCAGGGACTATACAGCAAACCGAAATTAGGGATACTGGTCTGTAATTTTGCGGATTCCTTCTTATATAGTAGGGTCACCTGCTCTTTTTTCTCAGTTACTTGGTACTTTATGCTAGGCTACAGATTCACGATAAATGCAGGCTACGTAAGGGGTCAGTGCCGTAGACTATTCTTTGTAAAATCGAAGTGAGATTCCATACGAACCTGGTGATTTATCTGCTTTCAGACCTTTCAGTTTTTCTCTACTCCAGGGATGCTTATTACTATGTCATCCACATGGTAGTCTACCCGTTGGTCAAATGAGGGTATGTTTGTACGATTCTCCTGTGTGAACGATTTCTTGAATGTGAGATTTAAAACTTCTGCCTTCGTTATGTTATGTTCAACTACCCCACCAGACTGGTTAACAAGGGGCAGAATGGAAGCCTTAAAGCCTTAGACCCGCTTAGTGATGTTACGTAAGACCAGAATTTTCACGGGTTCTATGTCAGGTCTTTGCTAAGGTGTGACGGTGGTAGTTGTATGCTTCTCGCATTGATCTTTTCACAAACGCACGAATCTCTATTAACCTTCGCTTGTCTTCTTTTGTGCGTTCCCTTTTGAACCGAGAATGCAACATCCTTTGCTTCTCCAGCATCCTTCGAATTTCGTTATTAAACCATGTAACCTCCCCACAGAAAAAATATGAGTATATAACATTTACATTTAGCGTAACCTACCAACAGTTAAATTCCGCAACCTACCTATAACAAAATGTGACTAACCTCCTACTTAAAAAATCTGACTCATATACAACCTTTCAATAATTGACTGTGAATTTAAACTGGTAAATTTGGACGTCAGAAGTGCTGCGTCATGGCCCTGAAAGATCATACTGAATAAATTGAAAATTCTTACCTCAATAAGGTCGCCGGATAACGCAATATATATCTGCTCCTATAAGAAATATTTCTGACACAGCTCGGTGCAATGCTGACCGATAGATTGGTCATGTATAAAAAGAAACAACTGACTTTTCTTTACAATAATCGGGATGACCATGGATTGGAGAAATTAGTAAAATCTTTAAATTGAGATGAATGGTTGCCAAAAGTTAATTTTTATAAGGAAGGTTTTATTAAGAGATTTTTTTAAAACATTTACATGGGACTTGATATAACAACAGTACACATGCGCGAGGCTGCTTTTACCTTATACTACATCGCTCAGGTACCGCCATCGCTCCCCACGAACGGCCCAGCCAACTCGATACACCAGACTACTAGCTACTACTTACTCCTACTGCTACACAGTTCCTCCTGAAAACAACACTGCTCTCTGGTCTGAGATTCTCTTACAGCTTACATATCGCAGCAGCGCGTGAGCAATCCATCGAAATTACATCTGCTCGAGTGCGCTAGCAACAAATTCCTTAATCATGGACCTCTTACAACCACGGTCGGTCTTTTCTATCGTTCATCCAGACACATAACTCTCAGGACCACGATTTACAATCTGCTAAAACCTGGCCCATACAGATGTAGCTTAATACTTGATATCTAGGTGTATTTCTATGTATGACACCTTTGATTGTGTACATGCTGACATTCTTCATTCAGTGTAGTTCTTTCCATGTTTATTAACTGTGACCGTCGTATATTTACCGTTGTTACTATTAACTGAATATACCCCCACTATTGTAATTATTGTATGTAACTTTTGCTCACTATACTTGACTTAAGCTTAAGAGTGCAAACTTTTTAAGGACATACCGGCCAAGAGCATATTCAGAATTATGGGCGTCAGAAGGGGTGTTCCTTATTTCTGCAAGTTTATTACGTTTTCTAGTTCATTATTGTGTGCCTTGCTCTTATATACTCAACTTTGTATAATTACTAGTAAGAAAGTAATTTATACCATAGGTTTGCTCTCTGCATGTAGCCCCAACAAATGTTCATGTTTTATACAACCAATGATGTTCACTACTTTCTAGTTGATAGTTATATCTAGACTGCACATTAAGTGACTCTATGGGCAATACTTTTGAAAAACAATCTGACTTGGTTTAATTTTATGAAATAATTTACTTTAGATTTACGTCTTAAATATGAATAATGTTCAACATACTACTCGTACTTCTTGACAGTTGTGTAATGTGTACCTATAAATACATTCAGTAATGAATGAAGTGTAGCCCAAGGTCTACATAGATGTTGACAATGTATCCTTTCTTCATTAAGGTATATGCTTTCCTTTGTTACTATCTTGGATAAATACAGTAATGGCTTTTGGATATACTTGTATCTGACAATTGTGCACTTCTGCATACAGTATAACATACGTTTTTCATATTAGGTGCATTGTGCTGCCACCTACTGCCAGGTACTCCATAACAGCGACCTCAGTAGTCATTAGACATCGTGAGAGAGCAGAATGGGGCGCTCCGCGAAACTCACGGACTTACGTGGTCAGGTGTTTGGGTGTCACGGGCTTAGTCCATACATACTTATCTTAATAATTTATATTTAGGTATATTTCTATGTTGATCTTGTACCTTCGACTGTGTACAAATTGGCATTCTTCATCCAGAGTAATTTTTTCCATGTTTATTTACCCTGGCCCTCTTTATTTATAATGCTTACCATTAACTGAATATAGCTCTCGATTGTACGTAACTTTTGCTCACTACACTTAACTTATGTTGAAAAGTGTAAGCCTTAACGATGTATCGGTCAAAGAGATACTCAGAATATGATAGGTCTGAGGTTGTATCAGCCTAATAGGAACATGACATATGTTTTTACCTGATCTGTTCTCATCTTTTTAAGTGCATGTAAAGGGGATAGGCAAAGTAATGCGAGCAGTGGTAGTAGTGAGACGGCTGTGTCTGGCGGTGAACAACGCAGATAAGGCACGCGAGGTGCTGGACTGTGCATGTTCAGTACGGACTAAGCATCAGTGCAAGTTGCCTAGAGTAGTGCACACTTCGTATATGCATTTAGAGGCCGAGGTCGACGTGCAATGAAAGACCTAACAAAATGGTTAAAATGGCTCTGAGCACTATGGGACTTAACATCTGAGGTATTCAGTCCCCTAGAACTTAGAACTACTTAAACCTAACTAACCTAAGGACATCACATACATCCATGCCCAAGGCAAGATTCGAACCTGCGATCGTAGCGGTCGCTCGGTTCCAGACTGAAAGACCTAACAGAATTCCAAAGAGGGCAGATTGTGTGGGCGCGATTAGCTGGAGCATCACTAACCAAGACAGCCAACTTATTGAATGGTGGAAGAGCAACTGTTTCAACAGTCATGACAACCTACACAAAACATGGAAAGACATCATCGTGTAAACGTAATAGTGGACGCAAATCAAAACTAAATGACAGAGATCGTCGTACGCCAACACGTGTTGTTTCAAAACAACACAAAACTATGCGGCTAAAGTGGCTGCAGAGCTCAATACCCATCTTCGAGACACCATCTCTATCGACACTGTGCGCCGAGAACTCCATATAGCAAAGATTCATGTACGAGCCGCTATAACGAAACCATTAGTGACGAGAACCAACGCAAAGAAGCAGCATAATTCATGGACGGATGATCAGTGGAAACTCGTCATATGGTCCTATGAGTCAACGTTTTCGTCATTTCCAATATCCGAGAACGCCGCAAGAAGTCTACAATCCTGACTGCTTGATTGCAACGGTTAAGCATGGAGATGGAAATGTGATGGATGGGCAGCCATATCATGGTCCTATCAATACTGTCAAACGCCACATTACAGCCAACGATTGTGAAAATTTTAGTTGATCAGGTGCACCCCATGATACAAATGCTGTTCCCCAACGGTGATGCCTTATTTCAGGATGATAATGCATCCATTCGCACAGCCAGGACAGTACATTAGTGGTATGACTAGCTTGCAGCTGAACTGTCTCCGAACCTGAACATTATCGAACCCTTGTGGGCGGTATTGCAGCGCAGACTCCGGAGCATATTTCGCCTCCCTCGGCACTAAAGTAGTTAGAAGAGGTTCTGATCGAAGGGTGGCATAACATTCCACTGGAGACTATACAATCATTATATGCCAGTATTCCAAGAGGAATCGCAGCTGTATTACGGGCAAATGGGGGTCCCCCTTATTAATAAACTATTCCCAAGCTAATACAGGTTGTAAGTAGGCAGTTTAGGTTTTTATATCGGTAACGCCACGTTGCGCTCTGTACGAAAATCACTGGCTGTGTGCAGTCTGTGGCTGGTTGGCATTGTTGAAATATTCTCCATTGTAGTGTTGGGCAGTTGGCTGTTAACAGCGCGTAGCGTTGCGCAGTTGAAGGTGAACCGCCAGCAGTGTTGGATGTGGGGAGTGAGATGGCGGAGTTTTGAGAGCGGATGATCTGGACGTGTGTCCATCAGAGACAGTAAATTTGTAAGACTGGATGTCATGAACTGATATATATATATTATGACTTTTGAACAATTTAAGGTAAACACATTGTTTGTTCTTTATCAAAATCTTTCATTTGCTAACTATGCCTATCAGTAGTTAGTGCCTTCAGTAGTTAGAATCTTTTATTTAGCTGGCAGGTTTGGCGCTCGCTGTATTGCAGTAGTTTGAGTAACAAAGATTTTTGTGAGGTAAGTGTTTCATGAAAGGTATAGGTTATTGTTAGTCAGGGTCATTCTTTTGTAGGGATTATTCAAAGTCAGATTGCGTTGCGCTAAAACTATTTTGTGTCAGTTTAGTGTTGATCAGAATAAGTAAAGAGAGTAATGTCTGAGTACGTTCAGTTTTGCTCAGCTGTTTGATAAGCAAGTCATTCATAAATTTTTCTAAGGGGACGTTTCAAGGTGTTCACATTATTTTGCCTATCCGCTGTGCGTATGTTACATCCAAATTCTTGCTAGGTTATATTACCTTTGTGTATATTACAAGTTTCCAACTTCGATGTTAACATACGTCCCATGAAGATCGTGCATGACCGAAACTGATAGGCATATAGGTGTTTAAATTAAACAACTGATGGATAAAATGTATTTTGCCTCTTTTTTTTCCATGTAATTTACTGGTGATCGCCGAGAGAATACGTGACGCGTCAGAAGACAGCGGCCGGAAACCAGCTGCGTATGTGTCGCCACACCGGGAAATGCTCACCTATTGTCCTCGGAACCTCCGTTCGTTGATGAAGCGTGAGAACTATTAATTATGATAAGGACGTTGTATATTCTTTTTTTCACTGATGTGTGAATTACATTGACGTATTAACGTTATGTCGTTGACTCACGACACGAATGAGAGTTAAAGGTTGGTTGCAAGTTGCAATAGTTATCTCTGTGAAGCTAACTGATATCTCACATTACCGCAGAAGTTTATGAATATTACGAAGAATATTTTAACTGAGTTGATTTCGTGAAGAGTTGGCCGTACTGCAACCGAGCAAAGGATTTTTAATAATATGAATTTCCGGAACCATTTACTGAAATGTTTACACTCTGTAGATCGGACGTGCATATTTGAGTTGATTGACGACAGCATAAGGTGAAGAAGTTTCCCCAACGCATCTCACACGTACTTCTTTGCGGTTTGAGTTTGGGAAAGGGGGGGGGGGGGGGGGGAGGGAATGGACAAGCAAGTACATTCGCAGAATATCCCCCCATTTCAAGAGTTCCTCCACTTGCACTGTTCAATGCGGTCGCGCACACTGTCATCCATATAAATGACGTCAGAACCGGTTGTACCCCTGAAAAAACGAGCATGGGGAAGGAGTACAGTGCCACAATAGATGAGTGTAGCTTGTTCAAAAATTTGGAAGTTCATGCAGCACTACACTGCTACACCGGGAGCACCAAAACGGTCCTGTTTGACATTGTTCCTGGGTGCGTTCCGTGTCCCCATCAGTTGCCATCTGAAGGCATGTCCGAAATAACTTCTCACACTGAATCTGCGCTAATCTCAGAGGAGCACGCGATCCCACGCGTCCTCCCTATGCGCTTGACTAACGGTGCTGCCGACACAGCAACGGAACACAATGCACTGGTCTTCGAAAAAGAGATCAACCTCGTTTAGTCGCCAAGCCACTGTGGAGCGTGAGTTTGAGTACTTTGCGGTCCACAGTGGCTTGGCGACTAAACGAGGTTGATTTCAGGTAAGTGAGGAATGGTTGAACAAGAATTCCTTACCGTTATTTATTTCCTCATTTCAATACAAGGTGAACCCGAACTCCACCAATAAAATATCAAGGGTTGTTCACGAATATTTTCGGAATATTTTGGTATAAGGGACGCGTGTCTCTGGTGAATCGTCAGAGCGTAGTAAAGTAATTACGATTTAAGTAGCTTATTAAAACAATGGCCTTTGTGTCTGTAAAAACATATTCAAAACAGTGAAAAAGGCTGTAATATGGAATCACCAAAACGTACACAAATACTGTTCGTGGTTGCGATTGCCTACCAGTAGACCCACACGCGGGGTGCATGTCGTCCAACTTTTTCATCAGTAAATCTGTTCTAACTGTTCGGTATCACTGTTGAAGTACATTTAACACTGCTGGAAAAATAAACTCGAGACATAACCGAGCAGTACTGACTGCGAATCTGAAAGCGTACAGTGGTTTTTACTGCTGTCAGTAGAAAGCACCGTAAGTGCATGGAACAAGTATGTTTTCAAAGAAGGCACACAGTGTATACCGTCGACATTTTCACTGTTGTGCAGATAGATTCGGTGCAATATTGATACAAAAATGAAAGGGGGTAGGAAATCAAAGAAAACGCAATTACTTTGTAATGATCACGGACACCTTTTACCAAAATGCTCAGAAAATGTCACTGAACAACAAACGAAATTTTATAGCTAGAGTTCGGAGTCATCCAGACTAGTTGTTGACGCAACTCATCCGTAATACTTGAAGACATCTCACACTAAAATGCCGAAAGTAACGAGTGCTCAGACAGATCCGAGCAATGAGGACAGTCCACGCTTCCGGTTCCAGATTCCGCAACAACGGAAAGATACTTCATTCTACGACAACGGAAAGATACTTCCGATCGTGACTGTACGTCTGCTGGTGCTACAATATTTCAACAAATGGAGTCCAGGTTCGTCCACAACATGTTTCCCCATTCCGAAGAAGAAACTACGCTTCACGTTCAAATCCGGCAACTATCTAGGCACGGAGTATAAGGTGTGAACAATACGGTCTTCGCTTCTCACGAAATGTATGCAGAACTACGATCATACAGGGTCGAACTGATTGCCCAATGCCCATTTGTCATATCTCTATTCATCTATAAACATTAATACCTACACGATAGACGTGATAAGTACTGTACCTTCGTCGCAACTCGTCTTAATCCTTACCCATACCAAACTCAGGCCATCAATGTTGTTTATTAAGCTGGGGTCTTCTCGGCACCTCACTTTTTTTTTTAATTTCTCAACGTAGTAATTTAGAAGGTTACTCAAATTAATTCTTGGATTGTTTAAAAGTATACAGGGTGAGTCAGGAGGTAAGGTACACACTTTGAGGGGTGATAGTGATCCTGAACAAATAAAAACATCATATGCACATATGCCTATTCCGAATTGTATGTAAATAGTGACAATGTACCACAGTAGTGTAGAGCAAGTTGAGACGAACAGTTTGATACGGGACACTTGTGGCCTGTCAAGTCGGTAAACTACCTCAAACTGGCCTACAAAAACTACGTAAGCTACAGCGCATTCGCGTCAAGCGAGTTTTTCAGCATTCTCACGCTCTTTTCGCACAAACCATTAGTTCTAGAGATAAAAATAATAGGACCTTTTGCTGTAGGGAAATTTAATATAGTTCAATTTTGTACTGCCACACGTTTTCGCTGGAGGGTGTGGTTTTCGAGTTATTTATGGAAAACATACAAAAGTGATATTAAATGTGTTCTACATCGGAAACCATTCGGAATAGGGCCTACGTGCATATGAAGAATCACTAATACCATCACCCCTCAAAACATGTACCTTTCCTCCTGAATCACTCTGCGTATATTGAACGGGCATTGTTGACATCAGACAGCGTGTTTTTTTTTTTTTTCAACTTCATTCAGTGATTAATACAATTGTATACTTGGGCCTTAGCTGACCAACGCTACGACGTCTGAGAATGTGAATTTTCATGAAGAAAGTTCTCTACCTTTTGCAGTTTCCATCATTCCAGGAATGTGAGGCTATTCTTGCTCTCATAGTGGTTGGCCCGCGTGGCCGAGCGGTTCTAGGCGCTTCAGTCCGGAAGCGCGCGACTGCTACGGTCGCAGGTTCGAATCCTGCCTCAGACATGGATGTGTGTGATGTCCTTAGGTTAGTTAGGTTTAAGTAGTTCTAAGTTCTAGGGGGCTGATGACCTCAGATGTTAAGTCCATAGAGCTCAGAGCTATTTGAACCTTTTTTTTTCATAGTACCTGCCGTAGTAATGTGCGTGTTCAGCAAAAATTCTGCAGTTAGCACGGATACCTCTTCCAAATACAGGCCGTGATTCGATCAGTCACAGAGTCATATCCTCGCCCACTTGCTAGAAGCTCCCGGATGTAGACTGGCATCGTGGACAAATATGCCATCTTCATGTCTGCAGCTTTCCAGATCTTGATTCCATATTCTGCTAGTTTTGATTTCATATACCGCTTCACTGGGCACCGTGTCCCGAAATGCGACTAGTTGCTCACCCACTGTAATTTCTCCGAACGGTTAGGAAAACGCTTACAATTTCCTAGAAACCAATTCCAAGCGTCACTTATGCCTGCTAGTTGATACTTTTCTTTACGTTTACGTTGAGCACGTTTTGCTTTATGATCAAACCCGATAAATTGAAGGATTTGCGCGAATCAATCCAGTGGCATGGCAGCAGTAAAAACTGCACGACGAACGTTTTCGTCTATTTTCCACATTTCAGAAACTGAATCCTTTAGGCACAGAAGAGCTCCAGCAATTAGCAGCACATCAAAAAAACTCTCAGTTCGACGGAATCTACATCTTTCCAAATCCTCACTCTAGTCGGAGCAGCAACGCTTCAGCATTGGTGAAGGTGCATATAGTATCTACAATTTAGTCCGAAAAGAGCAAGTTGAGAACTTCGGACACTACAGTTGCAAGATCACTTGCGAGTTTTTGCCCGCGGGATCTTTTAGCGATGATATATTGTCGGCGGAGAGTCTAGGGGGAGGGGCGGAAGGTGGACCTGAACTTTTCCATTTTTGTCCTGACTTTGCAACTAACATGCCTCTTTCATCGGAATCCCCGTCAGAATTTCCGATGGCAACGTTACTTTCTTCTGAATACACTTTAAGGCTATCTTCCGACGGTGACGCATCTCGTTATGGAATTAAGTGCTCTCAGGCATGCATCTCGCGTCTTCCAGGTAACCGAGATGACGTTAATTCAACATCCTAAGAATGTCATCATTTGAGATTTTTTGCGGGCTATTTTTGATCATTTACAGCTTTCAGATTCTGAATAAAACAAAAAGTTAGCCCGCCGCGGTAGCCGAGCGGTTCTAGGCGCTACAGTCCGGATCCGCGCTGCTGCTACGGTCGCAGTTTCGAATCATGCCTCAGGCATGGATGTTTGTGATGTCCTTAGGTTAGTTATGTTTAAGTAGTTCTAAGTTCTAGGGGGCTGATGACATCAGATTATAAGTCCCATAGTGCTCAGAGCCATTTGAACCATTTGAACAAAAAATACGTCATCTGAAATTTGCAACACACTATACTATGTGAGATTCGGCCAGGATCCCAAGTGTGTTACCATTTTTCGTATATTTTCGAACAACCGTATCATGCATCAAATATGTAATGTACAGCTTGAATAGATAAAGTAAACATATAAAAATCAAGACTAAATTGGTTCTTATAGTTGGAGCAGTATCACCAAAAATCACTCACTAGGGTCCTTGGAGGACCCCGTTTGGCGTGTATATGAATACTGCATTTACACGTAACAGTTGTTACTAATGAGACAAGGAGACGTAAATGTGGTTTTTTAGATGACCAGCTATACGCATCAGAGTGCTTGGGAGTTTGCGACCTTACTATGCTCTTGCATCGTCAATGCGCTTGTGATTTTCCCTGTCACAGGTCTACGTAACACGGTACGTAGCTGGTGTTTACCAATTCCACAGCTCCCGCCAGGAAACTGCATTACGCGTTCATAACTCAGAGGAGTAAAACAAGTTTACGCCTGCCGAACCTGTCCTGAAAGGATCAGGGGACACGTTTTCTGAAGCTGCAGGTTTCTGTAGCTTTCACTCAAGGAAAGAAAGCCTTTTGCTTATAACTGAGTCTCTCTGCAGAAAACTGATTCGCAGCTGATTCGAAGGAAGTATGGAACACAGACCTTGAAGCACATTATTTGTGCAGGCACTCTGAATGCATCGCCGCTTTTACTTACCGCCCTCGGTCTCCAATAAATCTTCGTTTCTAAACAAAGAGGACGTCTAGTGTAAATAGTGTCACCTAGAAAATATACTTCTTCTGTACTAAGGGAAATTTCAAGGATATACTTGAATGAGTAAGCAACTTTTTTTAGGATCAACCGTACACACTCAAATATAGGAATTATAGTCAAAGTTTAAAGGGATTGTAAATCGCGCTTCTGGAGAAGTATGTGGATTAAAGATTAAGTGGATTAACGACGGAAAAGATCCACGGTAATTTAATAACAAAATTCTGAAGCTGCAGAGATGGCAGACACTTTTGCAAAAACGGCAAAAAAAAAAAAAAACGTGCGCATGTCGGCAGGCAATACTAGAAAATCGTGAGTCTCTAAAAATATCGAGGCGTACAACTACCGCCGCCATTGTTAAGCAAAAGATATTGTCGAGAACCCAAGAAAGTTCTGATCCTACGTAAAATCGCTAAACGGTTGTAGACTTCTATTTAGTCACTCGTTGAGCAGTCTAGTGTAGCAATAGAAGACAGCAAAAAGAAAGCCAAAAGTTTATACACTACTGGTCATTAAAATTGCTACACCAAGAAGAAATGCAGATGATAAACGGGTACTCATTGGACAAATATATTATACTACAATTTCCAGGAGTGTATTTGCGAACGCCGACCGTGTGCGGCTGTTTCTTGTTGGATCGGCTGATCAGTCGGAAGTTGCATTGCAGAGGAGAGTAAATGACTATTCAAAATATAATTATTTTTGGATAGCTCAACATGAATTTCCTAAGGGACCGTAGTTTATCATGCATTTACCAGTAGAATGTGGGGCGGAGAAAATATTTCGCCGCATACAACTTCCGTCCGATTTCGACGAAAGAATTCGTGACTGTGAACTGTCTATTTGGCAGAAACATAAAGAAAATTAAATAACTTCATGAAGGAGTGAGACATAGATTCTACACTAAATAAATAGTCCATACACCAATTCCATTTAAATCTGAATTTATGGCAATTAATAGAAGAACTTACACTGCAATGAAAAATTTAACAAGGATGCCGTTTTGACTGGCACTTCTCTTCTGGTAATGACAATAATTCCTTTGACGTTTTCACATACACGTCGCACAATAAATTTACTGCTATCCAGTATTGCACTTTCAGTATTGCTCTTTACTTTACACTAAAATAATATTATTTTTAACGATAATAATACGGCGGCAAGACATGCGCGTCCGACACAAGTTACAAGAGACAAGAGAAGAATGAGTAACTGTTCATCGAGAATATCTCGTACATAAAAAAAAGAAAATGTGTAAAAGTGTTCTTCTTCTGTCCGTTTTTCGCGCCGCGGTTTTCAAAGTCAATAACTCACTGCATCTCTGACGGCGCTTCGACAATAAACAAGTTACGTCACAGGTCGTTCACCTTTTACATTCTCGCAACATTATTTGCTAACTGTAGCTGTTGCCGAGCGACTGCTCGGTTAGTGAATGATTTAAAATGATAAGGCAATCACATAATGTCACAAACCATGCCCGAGGCAGGATTCGAACCTGCGACCGTAGCGGTCGTGTGGTTCCAGACTGTAGCGCCTAGAACCGCGCGGCCACCCCGGCCGGCGCGTGTCTTGTCTTCCGGGTTGGCGGGCGAAGAGAGTGGGTTGTTAGCCTTCGACGGGTAACCCTCGAGATGTCGTGGTGTTCACGGGGAGACGAGTGTCAACGGCTGCCGATGGAGCGTGATGACTGTTACACGCTGTGGTGTGAAATTGGTTGGGCATTTCGCCAACGTGGGGAGCTTGGAGATACAAGTGCTGTGATTTCGCTGGGAACGAAATTTGAAGGGAAGCGTTGAAGCTGTGGAACCAGCTCCCTGATATGGAGTAAGTCGTCGTAATTCTTTGTTCACCGACGCACTCAGAGACGTTAAAGGTTATTATTATGGTGAGACTTTCATTGTATGTATTGTATTGTATGTTAACTGGGGATCTAGAAACGGAGGAGAGGCTCCGTCGCCGCCGCAGCCGCAGTGGTCCACAACCCCGCGACGACTACCGCAGTCCACTTCACCCCTCCGCCGCCCCACACCGAACCCAGGGTTATTGTGCGGTTCGGCCCCCGGTGGACCCCCCAGGGAACGTCTCACACCAGACGGGTGTAACCCCTATGTTTGCGTGGTAGAGTAATGGTGGCGTACGCGTACGCGTACGTGGAGAACTTGTTTGCGCAGCAATCGCCGACAAAGTGTAACTGAGGCGGAATAAGGGGAACCAGCTCGCATTCGCCGAGGCAGGTGGAAAACCGCCTAAAAACCATCCACAGACTGGCCGGTTCACCGGACCTCGACACAAATCCGCCGGGCGGATTCGTGCCGGAGACCAGGCGCTCCTTCCCGCCCGGAAAGCCGTGCGTTAGACTGCACGGCCAACCGGGCGGGCCGTGACTTTCATAGTCGAACCTTAAGGTGGTGTGGAACTGTTAAGCTGGCGTAGTTAAATGGTGGACGTTATTTGAAAAATTTTCTCAGAAGTTTTGCTAGTGCTTTGTGTTTCTTGCAATCAAATGATTTTACGTTGGCGTTTTTAAAGCCTGCACTCTATTAATACAGTTGTCCAGGTTTAAGTGAGTCAAAGGTTCTGCCGAGTGTTTCTGTGTTTCAGAGTTATTGCAATGTGAAATTACAATGAAATCACTACTGCATACAGGCGTTGATATATGTCAACGGGGAGAGTCGAAAATGTGTGTCCCGACCGGGACTCGAACCCGGGATCTCCTGCTTACGTGGCAGACGCTCTACCTATCTGAGCCACCGAGGATACAGAAGATAGTGCGACTGCAGGGACTTATCTCCGGCACGCTTTCCATGAGACGCACATTTCCAACCTTATTGTCCCGCACTATATTCATAGTGCCCCTGCCCATTATACACGTCCTAAACAACAGATACCATCTTCATATATTATTGAAATGTCTTTGTGATTCGGGCAGAAACTTTTGATTTTACCAGCGCCTTGGCGGGGAGTGAAATGTCATCCGAGGTCTAGGCCTGGCAGTGTTTGAGAACCTGGCCACTATCGGAGTTGTTCACATACCGCATTCCAAAGTTTAGTATTTATCTTCCCTACGTCAAGGCGGGTTAAGCTGGTAGATATATATATATATATTATATGTAACCCGTTTGTACATGAATTTGTTTCCTTAAATATTAGGGACTGGCAACTGGCTACACAGTAACTGCATAGCATCTGCTGAGTTCCTTGTGCAGCTTTTTCTAGTAATTTCTTATTTACCCGTCTGAGTACGTGAACATTTATTTTTTGAAGATCAGTGTGTCTGTTGTAGTTTTTTTATTTAAATTGTTCTGTCATGTTATGTAATGGCGTCTTAGCTTGGCACTAGTGTTCAAGTGTTATTAAGTCGCCCTTTACCTGCAATTGTTTTCATTATATCTATTTTGAGGGGAGTTAGAGTACTGAGTACATTGGGTTTCTCACTGTATCTTCAAAGTTTTATCTAGTGGCTCGTACACAATTTGTATTGTCAGTTTTTTTTTAAAGGGGTAATGTCAATAAACTGTATTAAATATAAATTGTGACTACCAACCATGATTCCATCCCGCTTCCTCTTTTATTGTATTTAAGATATGGTGTGTAAGTGTGGTACGGTTAAGGAACCACGTATCAAGTGGCTACATTCCTGCCAAGTCTTTCTGAAATATCGCAGAAGGAACATCCAGCATCTCGTAGCCCTATTATACGACCTCATACAAACTCAAAGAGATGTTGATGGCGGCGTCTTTGTAGTCTACAGGGCATCCTTGACTAATATCAATTCACCACATCCAATCTCAAGGGTAACTAGCGCTCACTACCGTTATAGCGTGTATTTAAAGCAAACCTCATTTGCATATTCATAGTGACGTTACAGGCGCCACTCTTATGCGACTGGCACGAAATTTGAATAGACAACATCTTTCAGATGTAGAAACACGCCTAACAACTTTCGTTTACATTGCACAACTCTTTCTTGGTGTTGCGATCTTCTTCTGTCACTGTACTAGCGTCTGTTACCATAAATAAAACTCTCTTGCGTCATTACTTCGCTGAAGGCACAAATCTATAAATACACAGTTAATAATAAGACACAACTCTATCTTCCAAGAGTGTGCCACACAACAAAATAGGAACAGTTCCCGCTAAGTGTACTTACGTAACCACTGGCTTTACACAAAGAAACTGCACGGAATCAATTTTGCTATCATCAATCAACACTCATAGCCACGATACCAAGTATTCTTCCTCACAGGCCATTAATACAATCCACTACAAATAAATAATTGCAAGGCCGGCAGACTCGTTAGAGTTATCGCAACCAAAGAACTCCCGGCATAACATGAACTATTAGGCCAATCCTACCTTCTCGGTGACGAAACCAGTAAATCGTATCCTCCCAAAATTTATCTTGCCAGGATACTCGAAGCCACAGGTATAGTCATTAGTCTTATACTACGACGCGATATTTCGCTCGGGGCAACTAGTATACCCAACACTATCCCTTCACGAATCGAACGGACTTCTCGTTCGGCTGGAACGGTACTGCTATATAGACAAAACAAAAAGTATGGCCAACATTAATTCTAACAGACGTGCAGCACCACCATCCCTTTTAACACTTCAAAGATTGTTGTCGAAGGCAGACGGCTGCACACTCAACGGCCACCTCTGACGGGAAGTTGTAACCTCTCTGGACTGCGGAGGTGATACGTTGTAGCTCATCGCACTTTATGCAGACATATATTTCATATTTTCTCTTCATCTACATAAATATTCTGTGAACTACTGTGAAGCGCATGGCAGAGGGTACTTAGCAGTGTACCACATGTCATGGTTTTTTTCCCGTTAATTTCGCATACGGAGTGTGGGAGCATAGCAGGGCAAAAGAGCGTCAATCCGTTAATCGTCAATTAACAAAGTTAAATTTTCGAGTAACGAATTAAAAAACGTTAACGGATTCTCCAACTTTCGATAACTTTCTTTGAGTTCGTTAATCGTTAGTTACGTACCTGCTAGTTATTAAAAAAAAATGACGCAGTGCCGCCTGCAGAATGTTCTGACAAATTCGGATCACGTAGGTGTATGGATACGCTGGGGAGGGGCGAAAATAACTAGGTGCTGCCTGTTTATCGTTGTTTGTCTGCAGATTTCGCGTTTAGCATCACTTTTTGTTTGTGAACTGACTGTGGAAGCGTATTCTACATCTACAATTGATGAAAAAGCGTGGTCGCACTTAAGTGATTACGTTAATTTTGTTTCCTGATCGGGAGAATAAATATTTTTTGATTACAGCTGTGCTTGCATAAAAAATCAACAATTAGCGCTCATACTACGAGCCTTAACAATTTGTAACAACACATAAGGAGAGCGCATGAATTGCGGTACGTACAGTTTGAAGAAACAGTTTAGGCAGGCTCCGGACGAGAAAAGCTAAAAAGAAAATTCAGTCTTGGACATTTAGATGTCAATAGCGGAGCCAGTAGCAGTAGTCCGGTTAAGAGAATACGTCAGAGAAACTTTGGAGAGTCTTTTGGCATTGCAGCAACTAGCAGCGGTGTGTCTCAAGCTAGTGTGGACCAATTCATAGCAAAATAGTAATCAGTTGAAAACTTAACTTCCGACATATCTCCTGTCAAATAACATTTTAACGTTTAACGAAGATTACTTTTTAAGTTACGGATTAATGATTAGCAAAGTTAACTTTCTGATTAACGTTGCCTAGCTACGGCCGAGAGGATGACTGCTTAACGGCTTCTATGCACGCTGTAATGTAGCACGCAGCACAGCCATTTACGACAGGAAACGGTTTGGCTGTGTGCTACTGTTTGTAATGAACGGAATATTATGGCTGCAGCTCTCAAGCCTTGTTATGTGACCAACCACTAAATTACGTGGCTGTAACCCAAAACAGTGGAGATAAAGGGTTAAACGTTTTACTTGGAAACAACTAAAGACCTGAAACATGATAATAAAATGGAATTGAAAAACGGCCGAGGCAGGAAACTTATTTCATTTAAGAAGTTTATCACGGCTGTGAACCCTCTTGCAGCTACATTACTTGAAGCAATATTATTATTACTCCGTTGGTGAGTTTGCTCAAAGCCATTGTCAAAGACGCTCAAGTACATCATGATTCAGACAACGCAAATTATCACTGTTTTAAGTATGTTGTAAAGAAAATAATCAGGAACAAGGACACTTGTTTCAATACAATTATTCATCAAAAACACTCAGTACATAAAATTATGAAGCTACGAGAATTAAAATTTGTGCTGCATTTAATATAAGTCCGATAACGTGGCAAATGTCGATATTATAAATACGAATTTGCGAGCTAACAGCCCAAAGATGTCCATGCGATTCTTCTTCGTCGAAATATCTTGGCTCAAATTCGTCTAGGTGTTGAACCGCACGTGTCGCATTACACGCCCTAAGTTAGACACTTGAGACCCTTTCGTTAAATTGTCTGGCTGATGGCAAGTTTGCGAAATACAAAGTTAACATAACATGTAATAACAGTAATAATAATATCGTGAACTAAATTAACGACCCATAAATGTTGTAGGCCACACACTTGCGATTTGGTTAGAATAATGTTTATTCAGAAAGCAAACATGGCGGAAGTGCTCGCATTTAGAGTTACTGTTACACTCGAATGCATATCAAATTGACACAGTTCGATGATTCACAATCTCATCGCGAAATACAAGTAATCTACGCGAAAAGTCTGAGTTCACAGCAGGCGCGCGCCTGCTCACCGCTCAGAGACTAAGCTCCGAGATACCACACAACGCGAAATTTTCTAAGTCGTTTCACTTCTTAGCTGCCTAAAGACCAACTGTCCGTTTTCGTGTCTCAATCCGAACTGTATCCTTTGGTGTCTCCAGTCGAATAATTAATTATTAAATAGTTTTCACAAATATTTCCCTTTATGGCTGATCTTAGATCCTCCATATTTAACATTGCTACGTCTCCTTGGCCACAGCAGGCTTCTACTGCGTTTCCCTGTGACGTAGGTTCTCGTCTGTCTCACTAGCACATTACAGCGCTTAGGCTTCAATAGACGCCTGTGAGTTTCCCCAACTCGTGGTGAATCTGCGCCCTTTGTGGCACGCGGTCCTGGACGACAGGGTTCCTTTCACAATTCCTGCAGGCTGACTATTTCGGCAATATACTGTAAGTAGACTGTGTAGGTTTTCTTATATTGGTAACGCCACGTAGCGCTCTGAAAATCACTGGTTGTGCTGTGTGCAGTCAGTGGCTGGTTGGCATTGTTGTAATACTCGCCATTGTAGTGTTAGGCAGCTGGATGTTAACAGCGCATAGCGTTGCGCAGTTGGAGGTGAGCCGCCAGCAGTGGTGGACGTGGGGAGAGAGAAGGCGGAGTTTTGAAATTTGTAAGAATGCATGTCATGAACTGCTATATATATTATGACTGTTAAGGTAAATACATTGTTTGTTCTCTATTAAAATCTTTCATTTGCTAACTATACCTGTCAGTAGTTAGTGCCTTCCGTAGTTTGAATCTTTTATTTAGCTAGCAGTAGTGGCGCTCGCTATATTGCAGTAGTTCGAGTAACCAAGATTTTTGTGAGGTAAGCGATTTGTGAAACGTATAGGTTAATGTTAGTCAGGGCCATTCTTCTGTAGGGATTTTTGAAAGTCAGATTGCGTTGCGCTAAAAATATTGTGTGTCAGTTTAAGCACAATCTTGTATAATTGTTCCAAGGGGACGTTTCATATGTCGACCCTTAGCCGAGTATACCTCACTGGAATCTACTGATTTTTTCTTGTAGTTTGTGTAATTAGTGTAGCTTTTGTTTATTGCTAGCGCGTAATCATAGAGAGAATTTCCTTTGTAGTTGCAGTTTTTCATTGTTGTACAGTAAAATAGTTCTGGCATGCATGTAGTTCTGCACGAAGAATTTCGCAGCTGCGATTGCAATTAACTAGACATTATTTTCAGTGCTATGTTAATGTGTTTTCTTATTTTGCTCTTCAAATGGTGCTTTTCTGTGTTGTCGAGTGAAATATTGTGAAAATAATGGCGTGTGAAAAACGTAATACTAGGCTCAAAAGTAAACTGAGAAATGACAGTGAAGACGAAAGCAGTGTGTTAGCGCCACCGAGTAATGAATTAACTAATGTTCAAAGTAGTAATTTGGTAATTGTGCATAGGGAAATGGGGCAGGCTGCAAATAATTGTGTAGACAGTAAAACAATTAGTGAACAGGGAAGCATTATCGATCGATCGGTCGGCAACAGCTCGCCTCAGGATTCCGAAATGACAGGACACAATCTTGCAAATACTGTACATTCAAGTTTTGCGTCCTTATCGTTTTCTCAAATAGGCCTAAGTCAAGACACATTTTCTGCTTTTCAAAATGCGAATATTGCCGGTTCAAATGCACTGCCCAATAGCACTGAGGAACATGTTTTAGACACCAGTGCATTGTTATTACAGTTAATGCAACAAATGGGACAAAGGCTACAAAAGTTAGACACAATGTAACAAAATCTTCAAAAGTTAGACACAATGGAACAAAATCTTCAAAACTTAGACACAATGGAACAAAATCTTCAAAAGTTAGACACAATGGAACAACACCAGAGACAAACACAGCAAAAGCTTCAAACTTTAGACACAATGGAACAAAATCTTCGGACGTTAGACATTACGCTTGAACAAACACGTGAAGATTTAACTAATGAGTTACATAACATTGAATCGAAATGTCAAAAAGTCTGTAATGACGTAAAAACACAAATTTGTGAGCATTTTCAACCTATTTTTTCGCGGTATGAAAATGCATTACAGAATCACGAAGCAGCCATAAAAGAACTGCAAACTATTCTTCATGAAAATCATGAGACCTTTCAAGCAAAAATTGACTCAGTTGTATCTACCGATTCGGTTACGCAACTTCCAAAAACTCAGGAAAACTTAAAAGGACACAGTAGATACGATTTCAACACAAATGGACACTCTGAAACTTGGTTCAGAAAAACACACAGAGGAAATAATTTCACTATCGGATAAAGTAGCCGAACTTTCAGATCAGTTCATTAACTTGTCTACAAAGGTAGATGATGATCTGAATGACACACAACCTGTAGCCTTCACTGGCACTGAAGAGTATGAACAAATTAGAAAACTCAAACAGAATCAAAATCAAATCAATACACAGTACAAAAGAGAAATGCGGGAAGTACAAGATCAGTTGGCTCAAGTAATACAAGAATTACATATTTCAGAGGACACTCGCGGTCCAGTACGGGAAGAGGGACATAGAAATACAGAACAATCACAAAATAGTAACACAGGACACTTCAGAAATTATGAAAGAAATTGGCAAGGCGCATTGAATTTTGAGATGGAACCGTCGAAACGAGGTAACAGTGAGCGATGTGCGACTCGCCGACACGATGATTTTGACTATAAGCTGTTCATTACTACACGTAAATTCAAAAAATTTAAGAATTCTGGCAACGACATTCATCCACAAGCGTGGCTTCATCAATTCTCTCATTGTTTTCCTCCCAACTGGTCATTGGAACACAGATTAGAATTTATGTGTGGCTACTTAGAGAATGAACCAGCTGAAAGAATGCGATCTGTCATTCACGATTGTCACAGGGAAGGAGAATTTTATCATGCCTTCCTCTCAGCATATTGGTCTCAAGCTACACAAGACCGAGTAAAACATAGCATCATAATGATGAAACATTTCGAACAATCTGAATTTTCCAGTCTTGTGAAATATTTTGAAGACATGTTGCACAAGAATCAGTACCTGTCAAACCCATACAGCCCCTCAGAACTCATCCGCATTTGGTTAATCATAGTACCTGAACATTTACGACATATTATTTTGGCAGGACGTTGCAAAGACGACATTGAAGCTTTTCAGGGCCTCTTACAAGAATTAGAAATTGACACTGACAATCGCGGAACGCGAAAACAGGAACACAACAATTACAGGTCACATCTGTCGCAATTCCACGATGAAAGAAATAATAACTGGACACGACAAGGCTATTCTCACAACACAAATCGTGACCAAAACAGACACCCCCCCGTATGACAACCGTTGGCAAAGTAGTAATAATTACAGGGAAAGATCACCTCTCCGCGGTAGTGACTATCACAGAGACAATCAGAGAAACAGACAATATGGGAACCAAAATAATTATTATCAAGGGAGACAGAATAACTTTAGACACAACGGTACAGCGCGCAGTTACGATTCAGGGAGAAATTCTCCACCACGTAACCGACAAGAAAGAAACTATGGAATCTACCGACATGACGACAGACGATATGATCGTAACGACAGACCTGAATTGCACCAGAACTGGCGAGCTTCAAACAGGGCAGGGCCTTCTCGTCAAGGTGAATTTGTAGAAGTTAGGTCTCCTAATCCCAATAACACTTGACAGCAAAGAAACAATGACTCGCACCGCAGGCAGCCACGTGAGCCGGCTGGCTCAGAGAAAAATAACATAGATGCTAACCTTGAGAAAATTTTGAGCATTCTTTGTCGATATACCATATACCCCATGATAATTCCGTTGAAGCTGTAGCTCTGCATAGTAGGAAGAGTAAAGGCTTGCACCACATTTCACATGTAAAACCGTCCATTGAAAGATAATCTGCTTTTTAACTTTGTCTTTGCCATAAAACATTTCACTTCACATTTCTAGTCTGCTTTGTCACACTGAGAAACTGTTAACATCCGACAATGTTTTGAAGTTAACTATCCAGTCTAGAACCTAGGGAACATTTTTAAACAGAAATTACGAATGCATTGTTATAGTGAACAGACGACACAGTGTTGTTATTTGTACATTCTTGCTTGTTAGTTGCACGATTACGTAACGACTATAAGGCTTACATACTTAGAACATATACTGTTAATGATATTTTAGTGCAACATTTTGGTTAAGTTGAAAAGACATTCTTTATTTGAAGTACTTTCTGTGAGATTAAAGATGACTTAGCATTTGGTTTCTTTGATAGCTACACGATTATATCACGACGCTACTAATGTGTCACACAATTTACATTGTGCTTTTGCGGTGTATCTGTTTTATATCTGCACAGTTTTTCTGAATTCTTCTGGAAAGTAAAACATGGTTTAGTAGTAGCTTTTGTGGTATAGCTACATGGAGACAGCCCTTTCTGTTGCACAACAATACGTTACAGCACAGTACTTTCTTCGTCACGGCAATAAGCGTAATAACTAAGATATCTATACGCAAAGCATTTCACTTTTGTTTATCATGAGGTAAGTACATTGACTTCTGCAGAACTTAGCTTTAGGAGGACGATAACTACGACACTTCCGCAGAATTATCTTACAGGAAGACGCACATTTAGCGCTACAGGACATGCATTTGAGTGATTAATTTTGTAATTGAACCATTTATTTTTCAAGATTTTTGAATTACAAAGGTTTTCCGTGATACATTTCATTCCATTGCTGTAATCTGTGACACCTGAGGGTATAATTGCATTAATCCTCAGGGGGTACACGCTTACTTTGTGTACCATGTGTATGGCAAGCACAAGGAGCCCTAGCTAATATGGTATTTGCTTATACAACTTTACACATCGGTACCATATTCCTCTAACATAGAAATACACAGCTATCTGATTATCTAACAGAGAAACAAACATTTTTTTTTGTTTACTACGTCAATGACAGAGGTTTACGCAATTACACAGTTGGATAACTTCACACTTATGAAATTGTATTTCGTATGACTTTGTGAATTGTTCATATTTTTTCGGAACCATTGTGATACTATGAGAGCTTTGAATGACGTATTTGGTATGGGATCATGATTTTTAAAGTACGTTTGAGGCAGATGACACTTCTGACATGAGCAGAGAATTTTTTTTAGGTTTTGAAATTATTGGAGGAAGCTACGACGATTTTGAGAGTTGACTGAGGTGTTATGATGTTATTATTACGATGACTATGTGTATTATGCTGTTGCGGTATGTTTATGATCAATAAGCTGATGCTATATGAGTTATTTGATTATGCTATGCATCTGTTATGATGAAATATTGAAGACGTGTCGACAAATAAGGTAAGGAATAATGAGTAGTGGTTAGGGACTCTGGTTTGTGAAAAAGGTTGTTGGAAACCAAGAATCGTACTTTAAGAGTTATGAAATGTATGTAACTGCGTGAGTGTATTACAATGCCGACGAAATTTTTTTGGACACTGTTGTATCAATAGGATTTTGTTTCTGCAGATGTGTAGCGCAAATTCTTGACCTGTGAAATTTTTTGTATGAGACTGCCACTGTAGCGGAAACTGGTGTCGTAAATATTTCGGTAAGACAGTTAAGTGACCACCTGCACGTAATGCGCCGTGGGCACCCAGCTGCGCGACAGCCACCTGACAAAAGAAAGCCATTAGGTGGAAAAAAGAGGCCATTATCCTCGCTATTGACATTCCTTTGTAGAAAGCATCGCAAAAACGACAAGCTCATTACTTGTAAAGATACTTACTTACATCTGCTCATCTGATAACAACAAGCGTATTTCTGTCTTTCTACGAGAGCTGAGAGAATTTGTACTAACTTCTGAAATGTCACATGACTATTGAATGATATTCTTATGCTTTGCCTTTCATAGTTGCATATTTCATTTGATATCTGGTTTCCAGCTGTGTAGGAGCATTGGTTTTATAAAATAAAATTAAATGCATTTGCTAATGTGAACACTTTCTGTCAACAGATCTATTAAATAATCATTTTATGATCCACATCCTTCGAAAAAGGAGCACTTGGAAAGGAAAGAACAATAAGAAGGGATTAATAACAGTTACTGCATACCTAATTTTCTTTTCATCTACTTGGTAATATCTTTTGTAGAATTAGTTTTGTGGTGCACCACTTTAATGACATAGATATTAATATGTGAATAGACATTTCCCTTTTCTTCATTGTTGTCTTTACTGTAATATTTTTTCTGCTTGAGCTTTGTCATGTTTAGATTTAAGTTATTGCATTTGCTGCTGCTGTTTGCCAGGCATAGTGTTACTGAATTTCACTTTGTATTACTCTGTTAAGCCAGTTTTACTACTGATTTATTTTTCTTGTTGCTGTTCATTGCTTCATATTAGTTGTAATGTTGCATTTACTTTGCTAAGTCCTATATTGCTGCCTTTTTTTGCCAATTTGCATTTTTTTGGTCATTGCTGTTTGTGTTAATTGTTTTGTGTTGCTGCATTGCATCGTCACTTAGTTTAGCATCTGAGCTCAGTAGGTTGAAGTTAGCTTAAGAGGGGGTAGATTATATAAGAAACTAACTATGATGAATTGCAAGAAAAGCATTGAGAAGCTATAAGAAAATGGTTTGGCCAAAAAAAGTAGTGTACAGTGGAGAAAAACTATTTTTGAAAGAGGATGTGAACAGAATACAGAAAGCATGCTTGGATAGGATTTTTTTTTGGCTGGAGCAAATGTTGAAATAAGAGGGACGATCTATGGAACGAAGTTTTGGGTTGGACTGTAGTACCAAATGTTACCCTGAAAAAAAACGCTGTGCTTTCCTTTTGTGTTATCCCACTATGTGTTTGTGTACCCTTGTGTATTTATTTTCTTCCTGTCTCTCTGTACTGTTTCATAGAATTTTTTCTCTTCTAATACTAAGCTACATTCACTATGATCAGGAATACTGGTATTCTCAAATACAATTTGCATTAATAACATGTTATTTACTTCGTAAAGATGTTTACACATTATTTATTCTGTTTTGTTCTAATGCTCATGTGTGAAGTTGATGTTTCAATAATTATTCTGATCTTTCATTTATTTACTTATGTCGTAATTCCTGTAACACTGATGTATTTGTTTATTTCTATTCTTTAGTAAAGCCTGTATTACTGCAAATGTTATTTGCACTATTATGTTCTTTAATGATATATTTTGTACCTTTGTTATTGTATTCTCATGTTATAAAATTATAATTGACACCCGTTCATCAAATTAAGTAACTTGTAAGTTACATTTCACTGCACACGTTTCTGTTGGTCATAGTATAGGGACAATATGTGAGAAGTAGGGACTGTGTTTGAACATGTGTTAATAAGTCAGCAAGGGACTGATTAACAGCATTGCTGGTTCTAAGGACAATTCCAAAAACTTTGTGAGTGCACAAGTGGTGGTTATGGACTTGCTATATTATCTGCAAGACCCTTCAATGGTGATTGTGCACCTGCACAGTCGCAATAGATGGCTGCTGGCCGTCTCTGGAAGGACTATACTGGGTCTGCATCTTTGATGGCCCACCAATACCATTATTTCTACAAGGACTACAGTGGGTCTACACCTTTGATGACTCACTAATACCATTATTTCTACAAGGACTGCAGTGAGTCTGCACCTCTGGTGGCCCACCAATAACATAATCTCTACCAGGACTACAGTGGGTCTGCTCTGTGATGACCTAGCTACCAATATTCTTCAAAACTTCGACTGACTCTGCTGTGGGTTTGCTCTGTTGTGGACCTTTACCTGTCTGCATGTCAAGAGTCAGCACTTTCTTTCCGTTGAAGGATAACACTACTTCTTAAAGATAGTATGGAAATCCACTTCTTTCGTGTGTATTTTCTTTTACTGCTCAGACTTTCTGAAAAAAAACTGCAGTTTTACTGTGATGAATGATCAGGACTGTCTTTATGGACTGTGAGAAAATATTAGCTTTTAACCAACATTGTATCAATAAGTGTGTGCATTTGATATCTTTGTTATTGTAATTATGAAATTTTTTTTCGAATCTGTGTTGGCCACTGCCCAAAACAATTTGTAAAATTTTTTGTGGGGAGCATGGGGGCTATGTAAGTAGGCTGTTTAGGTTTTCTTATATTGGTAACGCCACATAGCGCTCTGAAAATCACTGGTTGTGCTGTGTGCAGTCAGTGGCTGGTTGGCATTGTTGTAATACTCGCCATTGTAGTGTTGGGCAGCTGGATGTTAACAGCGCATAGCATTGCACAGTTGCAGGTGAGCCGCCAGGAGTGGTGGACGTGGGGAGAGAGATGGTAGAGTTTTGAAATTTGTGAGAATGGATGTCATGAACTGCTATATATATTATGACTATTAAGGTAAATACATTGTTTGTTCTCTATTAAAATCTTTCATTTGCTAACTATACCTATCAGTAGTTAGTGCCTTCCGTAGTTTGAATCTTTTATTTAGCTGGCAGTAGTGGCGCCCGCTGTATTGCAGTAGTTCGAGTAACCAAGATTTTTGTGAGGTAAGCGATTTGTGAAACGTATAGGTTAATGTTAGTCAGGGCCATTCTTTTGTAGGGATTTTTGAAAGTCAGATTGCGTTGCGCTAAAAATATTGTGTGTCAGTTTAAGCACAATCTTGTATAATTGTTCCAAGGAGACGTTTCAATACTTACATGAGAGCGAAATGCTCATTAACTGATAAATTTCTGTAAACAATTCAAAGTACAACACATCCAGGGGAGTCTCAAACGACTCTAGCCAGTGAATACTGTACAACTTGCTAGTCCCATGTACAAGACTCTCATTATATCACTGATAACGTAAACAGCTTCACCTTCGGTATACGTAGCGCAGCGCCAACATATCTGAACAGCTTGCATGTCACACAGAACAAAGTGCTGCAAATCGTAACTAATGCTCCACGTTATACAAGCACCCTCGACATGCGCCTGGAGTTGTGTCTCTCGCCACACTATTGTACAGAGATACAAGACACTCGAGTACTCATAAATCTGGGAAATCCACTATCACAAGCACAGATGGAAGCACTATAGGCCGAAAAATCTCTTTCACGATTAAAACTGACCACTTGTGGCCGACATGCTGTTGTATCGTAGACAAATACAGGGTGATTTTGTGAAGATGTTACAAACTTTCAGGGTTGATGAATAAGGGTAAATGTATCAGTCTAAGATAAGGGCCATGATTAGGAAAATAAGTTACAAGAGAAAATCGTTCTGATACATCTGACAGCTGAATACAGGTATTGGTTCTGTAGTTGGTAAGATCTCAGGGAGGGGACTGCCAAGGGGGAGGATACCATGAGAAAAAGATTGAATAATCATCGAAAGGATAATGTTCTACGAGTTGGGGCGTGCAATGTCAGAAGCTTGAATGTGATAGGGAAACTAGAAAATCTGAAAAGGGAAATGCAGAGGCTCAATCTAGATATAGTAGGGGTCAGTGAAGTGAAGTGGAAGGAAGACAAGGATTTCTGGTCAGATGAGTATTGGGTAATATCAACAGCAGCAGAAATGGTATAACAGGTGTAGGATTCGTTATGAATAGGAAGTTAGGGCAGAGGGTGTGTTACTGTGAACAGTTCAGTGACCGGGTTGTTCTAATCAGAATCGACAGCAGACCAACACCGACAACGATAGTTCAGGTATACATGCCGACGTCGCAAGCTGAAGATGAACAGATAAAGTGTATGAGGATATTGAAAGGGTGATGCAGTATGTAAAGGGGGACGAAAATCTATTAGTCATGGGCGACTGGAATGCAGTTGTAGGGGAAGGAGTAGTAGAAAAGGTTACAGGAGAATATGGGCTTGGGACAAGGAATGAAAGAGGAGAAAGACTAATTTAGTTCTGTAACAAATTTCAGCTAGTAATAGCGAATACCCTGTTCAAGAATCACAAGAGGAGGAGGTACACTTGGAAAAGGCCGGGAGGGATGGGAAGATTTCAATTAGATTACATCATGGTCAGACAGAGATTCTGAAATCAGATACTGGATTGTAAGGCATACCCAGGAGCAGATATAGACTCAGATCACAAGATAGTAGTGATGAAGAGTAGGCTGAAGTTCAAGACATTAGTCAGGAAGACTCAATACGCTAAGAAGTGGGATACGGAAGTTCTAAGGAATGACGACATACGATTGAAGTTATCTAACGCTATACATACAGTAATAAGGAATAGCGCAGTAGGCAGTACAGTTGAAGAGGAATGGACGTCTCTAAAAAGGGCCATCACAGAAGTTTGGAAGGAAAACATAGGTACAAAGAAGGTAGCTGCGAAGAAACCATGGGTAACAGAAGAAATACTTCAGTTGATTGATGAAAGGAGGAAGTACAAACATGTTACGGGAAAATCAGAAATACAGAAATACAAGCCGCTGAGGAATGAAATAAATAGGAAGTGCAGGGAAGCTAAGACGAAATGGCTGCAGGAAAAATGTGAAGACATCGAAAAAGATATGATTGTCGGAAGGACAGACTCAGCATACAGGAAAGTCAAAACAACCTTTGGTGACATTAAAAGCAACGGTGGTAACATTAAGAGTGCAACGGGAATTGCACTGTTAAATGCAGAGAAGAGAGCAGATAGGTGGAAAGAATACATTGAAAGCCTCTATGAGGTTGAAGATTTGTCTGATGTGATAGAAGCAGAAACAGGAGTCGATTTAGAAGAGATAGGGGATCCAGTATTAGAATCGGAATTTAAAAGAGCTTTGGAGGACTTACGGTCAAATAAGGCAAAAGGAATAGATAACATTCCATCAGAATTTCTAAAATCATTAGGGGAAGTGGCAACAAAACGACTATTCACGTTGGTGTGTAGAATATATGAGTCTGGCGACATACCATCTGACTTTCGGAAAAGGATCATCCACACAATTCCGAAGACGGCAAGAGCTGCCAAGTGCGAGAATTATCGCACAATCAGCTTAACAGCTCATGCATCGAAGCTGCTTACAAGAATAATATACAGAAGAATGGAAAAGAAAATTGAGAATGCGCTAGGTGACGATCAGTTTGGCTTTAGGAAAAGTAAAGGCACGAGAGAGGCAATTCTGACCTTACGGCTAATAATGGAAGCAAGGCTAAAGAAAAATCAAGACACGTTCATAGGATTTGTCGATCTGGAAAAAGCGTTCGACAATATAAAATGGTGCAAGCTGTTCAAGATTCTGAAAAAAGTAGGGTTAAGCTATAGGGAGAGACGGGTCATATACAATATGTACAACAACCAAGAGGTAATAATAAGAGTAGACGATCAAGAACGAAGTGCTCGTATTAAGAAAGGAGTAAGACAAGGCTGTAGCCTTTCGCCCCTACTCTTCAATCTGTACATCGAGGAAGCAATGATGGAAATAAAAGAAAGGTTCAGGAGTGGAATTAAAATACAAGGTGAAAGGATATCAATGATACGATTCGCTGATGACATTGCTATCCTGAGTGAAACTGAAGAAGAATTAAATGATCTGCTGAAGTCAATGAAGTTAAAGAATTCTGCTACCTAGGCAGTAAAATAACCAATGACGGACGGAGCAAGGAGGACATCAAAGCAGACTGGCTATGGCAAAAAAGGCATATCTGGCCAAGAGAAGTCTACTAATATCAAATACCGGCCTTAATTTGAGGAAGAAATTTCTGAGGATGTACGTCTGGAGTACAGCATTGTATGGTAGTGAAACATGGACTGTGGGAAAACCGGAACAGAAGAGAATCGACACATTTGAGATGTGGTGCTATAGACGAATGTTGAAAATTAGGTGGACTGATAAAGTAAGGAATGAGGAGGTTCTACGCAGAATTGGAGAGGAAAGGAATATGTGGAAAACACTGATAAGGAGAAGGGACAGGATGATAGGACATCTGCTAAGACATGAGGGAATGACTTCCATGGTACTAGAGGGAGCTGTAGAGGGCAAAAACTGTAGAGGAAGACAGAGATTGGAATACGTCAAGCAAATAATTGAGGACGTAGGTTGTAAGTGCTACTCTGAGATGAAGAGGTTAGCACAGGAAAGGAATTCGTGGTGGGCCGCATCAAACTAGTCAGTAGACTGGTGACCAAAAAAAAAAGTTGGTAAGATTGTAGGGTAGACAAACCCGGCCGGCCGCAGTGGCCGAGCGGTTCGAGGCGCTTAGTCCGATACCGCGCGAGTGCTACCGTCACAGGTTCGAATCCTGCCTCGGGAATGGATGTGTGTGATGTCCTTAGGTTAGTTAGGTTTTAAGTAGTTCTAAGTCTAGGGGACTGATGAACTCAGATGTGAAGTCCCATAGTGCCCAGTGCCATTTAGACAATCCCCTCGGGCACTTAAGTGTAGACGTTGGCTTAATAAATTAATTAATCCATTGCAGTTGGCGTCATGAGCAGTCCTTTAGTACAATATCACTACTGTAGTAGACTGTGGCCTTTGTTTACAAGCAGAAGTACTAACGTCGATCAGCCCTAACCAAGGATTACATCCAGTCACTCACTGATCAATCTGGCCTGGCAACGGAAGGCAGCAAAACGAAAGCTGAAATATCAAATTTAGCATTTCAGAAATATTTCACAAAGGAGGATGGTACAAACATACCGCCGTTTGAGTCTCGTGCAGATTCCTGTATGGAGGACATAGTGATAGACATCCCTGGGGTTGTGAAGCAGCTGAATGGGTTGAATGAAAATAAGTAAATCGCCAAGTCCTGATGGGATTCTAATTCGCTTTTACAGAGAGTACACTACTGCATTGGCTCCTTACTTAGCTTTCATTTATCGCGTATCTCTTGCCCAACGTAAAGTCCCGAGCGGCTGGAAAAAAGCACGGGTGACGCCTGTATATAAGAAGGGAAGAAGGACGGATCCTCAAAATTAAAGACCGATATCCTTAACATAGATTTGTTGCAGGATTCTCGAACATATTCTCAGTTCGAATATAATGAATTTCCTTGAGACAGAGAAGATGCTGGCCATGCATCAGCACGGCTTTAGAAAGCATCGCTCCTGTGAAACGCAACTCGCCCTTTTTTCACATGATATCTTGCGAACTATGGACGAAGGGTATCAGACGGATGCCGTATTCCTTGACTTCCGGAAAGCGTTTGACTCAGTGCCCCACTGCAGACTCCTAACTAAGGTACCCACGTATGTGAGTGGCTCGAAGACATCTTAAGTAATAGAACCCAGTACGTTGTCCTCGATGGTGAGTGTTCATCGGAGGTGAGGGTATCATCTGGAGTGCCCCAGGGCAGTGTGGTAGGTCCGCTGTTGTTTTCTATCTACATAAATGATCTTTTGGATAGGGTGGATAGCAACCGTGCCGCTGTTTGCTGATGATGCTGTGGTGTACGGGAAGGTGTCGTCGTTGAGTGGCTGTAGGAGGATAAAAGATGACTTGGACAGGATTTGTGAATGGTGTAAAGAATGGCAGCTAACTCTAAATATAGATAAATGTAAATTAATGCAGATGAATAAGAAAAAGAATCCATAATGTTTAAATACTCCATTAGTAGTGTAGCGCTTGACACAGTCACGTCGACTAAATATTTGGGCGTAACATTGCAGAGCGATAAGAAGTGGGACAAGCACATAATGGCAGTTGTGAGGAAGGCGGAGAGTCGTCTTCGGTTCATTGGTAGAATTTTGGGAAGATGTGGTTCGTCTGTAAAGGAGACCGCTTATAAAACACTAATACGACCTATTCTTGAGTACTGCTCGAGTGTTTGGGATCCCTATCAGGTCGGATTGAGGGAGGACATAGAAACAATTCAGAGGCGGGCTGCTAGATTTGTTACTGGTAGGTTTGATCATCACGCAAGTGTTACGGAAATGCTTTAGGAACTCGGGTGGGAGTCTCTGGAGGAAAGGAGGGGTTCTTTTCATGAATCGCTACTGAGGAAATTTAGAGAACCAGCATTTGAGGCTGACTGCAGTATAATTTTACTGCCACTAACTTATATTTCGCGGAAAGACCACAAAGGTAAGAGAGATTAGGGATCGTACAGAGGCATATAGGCAGTCATTTTTCCCTCGTTCTGTTTGGGAGTGGAATAGGGGGAGAAGATGCTAGTTGTGGTACGAGGTACCCTCCACCACGCACCGTATGGTGGATTGCGGAGTATGTATGTAGATGTAGAAATGGAGTTGTGCCCGGTGACGGAAGTTGGAGACATGGTTTTCGAGTATGGGCAAGCAAATGAAAGCAGCAGAGAAGCGAGAAGTTTGTACAGGACCAAACATCTGCTTAGAAGACGTCCTGTTCACACCATGTTTCCAACACTGTTCCAAAGATTAAGTGAAACGGGACCACTGTACAATTACCAAGGAGGACGGTGAACTACACGCACTCCCGACGTAGAAGCTGCAGTGCGTGCTCCAGTGAATGAGGCGCCTGCAATCACTACTCTATCAGTTGCACGTGAAATGAATGTTTCGCAGAGTACTGTGTAGCGAGTACTGCTGGAAATGCTACACCCCTACCATCCTCAGACAGCGCATGCTTCAACTACTGATGACTTCTGACGTCGTGTCGGGTTCAGCCAATGGTTTTTCCAGTGCCTCACAGTCGATCCTCGCTTTCCTGTGTATATAATTCTCACGGATGGAACTTGTTTCACCAGAAACGGAATGCAACATAGTCACATTAGTCACGCTTGGTTCGATGAGAATCTCCACGCTACAGTTCTGAAGAGTCCTAGCTATCAACACATATTATTAGTGGGCAGACATAATGAGTGATTACTACTAGTCCCGTATCTTCTTGCTTAATACACCAGTGCAGGTTCCTGGAACATATCCCACATGCTTTCATCGACGCCTATTCTTGAGTACTGCTCGAGCGTTTGGGGTCCTATCAGGTCGGATTGAGGGAGGATGTAGAAGCAATTCAGAGGCGGGCTGCTAGATTTGTTACTGGTAGGTTTGGTCACCACACGAGTGTTACGGAAATGCTTCAGGAAATCGGGTGGGAGTCTCTGGAGGAAAGGAGGCGTTCTTTTTGTGAATCGCTACAGAGGAAATTTAGAGAACCAGCATTTGAGGATGACTGCAGTACAATTTTACTGCCGCCAGCTTACATTTCGCGGAAAGACCACAAAGATAAGATAAGAGAGATTAGGGATCGTACGGAGGCATGTAGGCAGTCATTTTTCCATCGTTCTGTTTGGGAGTGGAACATGGGGGGAGAGGATGCTAGTTGTGGTACGAAGTACCCTCCGCCACGCACCATATGGTGGATTGCGGAGTATGTATGTAGATGTAGATGTAGAGTGGATGTAGTTCCAACATGATGGCGCCCCACGTCACTTTGGACTGACGGTTCGCGAACATATACGTAAAAATATAGATCACGCATTCCCTGAAAAGCGGATAGGTAGAGGAAGTAATGTTTCGTGGCCAACACTTCCACCCGATCTAATCGCACTTGAAATGGGTTCATATGGCTCTGAGCGCTATGGGTATGGGACTTAAGAGCTGTGGTCATCAGTCCCCTAGAACTTAGAACTACTTAAACGTAACTAACCTAAGGGCTTCACACAACACCCAGTCATCACGAGACAGAGAAAATCCCTGACCCCGCCGGGAATCGAACCCGGGAACCCGGGCGCGGGAAGCGAGAACGCTACCGTACGACCACGAGCTGCGGACTAATCGCACTTGATTTCTTCTCGTGGAGCCGTGTGAAAAGCATTGTGAAAGAAACGCCCGTAGGCACTCAAGGAGGCCTCCTGGCAAGAGTTTTCGCTGCCTGTGACACTGAGGATATTAGAACTGGTATGACAGAATTTTGTGCAACGATGGCTTGCCTACATTAACGCTGGGGGAGGGGGGCGCCATTCTGAACAACTGTTCTAAATGTAGCAACTTGTGTAACTTTTATATATAAGTAGATTTCATTATTACTGTGTCCTAGGTTTTGGATTTACGGCTTCTCTGAAATCAAGTTAGTGCGCCGTTGCTAGTCCATCAGCAGGGGACGTTATCTGAAGGTATTGGAGGGTATTTAGCCGGAATTCTGTACGTCATGGTCAATCAGGATTTGGAAGTTGAGGGCCTTAGTTTGAGTGCTGTACTAGGCTATGGCGGACTTTGAGTACATGTACCTTTCGACTCAGTCGTTTCGGAATAGTGTCCCTTACGTCGAATTGATACATTTACCCTTCTACACCATCCCATAAAGTTTGTAACGTCATCGCGGGTTCGCCCTGTATATCAGGAAGCCCCCGTAACATGGCATAACTATTGCCACTTCCGGCCTAAGAGTGAAACTCGGTAGATATCTACCAGAGAAACCGACACCACCGCCATACACTCACTCCCTTCACACTTAATACACTGAGTGCCAAATTTTATAATCAGACTGATCACGTTAATGATGACTCTGACTTGTTACAGGAAACGTTGGCCCCGAGACCCGGACGAGAAAACGTCACAAGTGCTGAAGACTACGGCAATTTATCGACAAATCAAATAACAGGTTAACCTAGATCGAGAACGAACTGTGGTACGTAATTTTAGATCTGCCACCATCCCTAGTACCCGACCACATTGCCGTAGATGGTTCCCCGGCCCCCAAATCAAATATTACGCTTTTCAAATTGCTTAGTCCACTATACACTATATCCTCCATGAGACCATGTTCTATATCTACATGGATACTGTGCAGATCACATTTAAGTGCCTGACAGAGGGTTCATCGAACCACCTTCACAATTCTTTATTATTCCAGTCTCGTATAGCGCGCGGAAAGAACGAACACCTATATGTTTCCGTACGATATCCCTATGTAGGTCGGTGACAACAAAATATTTTCACATTCGGAGGAGAAAGTTAATGATTGGAATTTTGTGAGAAGATTCTGTCTCAACGGAAAACGCCTTTCTCTTAATGATGTCCAGCCCAAATCCTGTATCATTTCTGTGACACTCTCTCCCATATTTCGCAATAATACAAAACGTGCTGTCCCTCTTTGAACTTTTACGATGTACTCCGTCAGTCCTATCTGCTAAGGATACCACACCGTACAGCAGTATTCTAAAAGAGGACGGACAAGCGTAGTGTAGGCAGTCTCCTTAGTAGATCAGTTACATTTTCTAAGTGTCCTGCCAATAAAACGCAGTCTTTGGTTAGCCTTCTCCGCAACATTTTCTGTGTGTTCCTTCCAATTTAAGTTGTTTGTAATTGTAATTCCTAGGTGTTTAGGGGAATTAGATTAGGAAATGAGACACTTAAAGTAGTAAAGGAGTTTTGCTATTTGGGGAGCAAAATAACTGATGATGGTCGAAGTAGAGAGGATATAAAATTTAGACTGGTAATGGGAAGGAAAGCGTTTCTGAAGAAGAGAAATTTGTTAACATCGAATATAGATTTAAGTGTCAGGAAGTCGTTTCTGAAAGTATTTGCATGGAGTGTAGCCATGTATGGAAGTGAAACATGGACGATAAATAGTTTGGACAAGAAGAGAATAGAAGCTTTCGAAATGTGGTGCTACAGAAGAATGTTGAAGATTAAGTGGGGTAGATCACATAACTAAAGAGGAGTTATTGACGGGGATTGGGGAGAAGAGAAGTTTGTGGCACAACTGGACTAGAAGAAGGGATCGGTTGGTAGGACATGTTCTGAGGCATCAAGGGATCACCAATTTAGCATTGGAGGGCAGCGTGGAGGGTAAAAATCATAGAGGGAGACCAAGAGATGGATACACTAAGCAGATTCAGAAGGATGTAGGCTGCAGTAGGTACTGGGAGATGAAGGAGCTTGCACAGGATAGAGTAGCATGGAGATCTGCATCAAGCCAGTCTCAGGACTGAAGACCACAACAACAACAACAGGTGTTAGTTGAATTTACGGCCGTTAGATTTGACTGATTTATAGTGTAACCAAAGTTTAACGAGTTCCTTTTAACACTCATGTGGATGACCTCACACTTTTTGTTATTTAAGGTCAACTGCCAATTTTCGCACCATTCAGATACTTTTTCTAAATCCTTTGGCAATTTGTTTTGATCTTCTGATGACTTTATTAGTCGTTAAACGACAGCGTCATCTGCAAACAACTTAAGACGGCTGTTGAGATTGTCTCTTTTGTATCCCGCCTGAATGGCGGCGCGTGCGTCTGCTCCTTGTAAACTCAAGAATAGGCCGAATGTAGGAAGTGAGTAGGTGCAGGAAAAGGTGAATTGCTTTGGTACTGCGTTTAAATTGACAGAACATTTAATAGAGAATATTAATCAATGACATACGTAACTTTGCACTGAAGATGAGCACGTAGGTGCGAAGCTGTACATCGAGTTACAAAGTTACAAGTAGTGGCTCGCCCACTATGAAATAGAAACAATGTTGCTTGGTTGTCTGCTCGGCATCAAATGGGCTGAATCTGGAGCGGCGCTCGTAGAGCCGCACAGCGCCGGCTAGAGGGCGCTGTCGTCGGTGTCGGTGTCGTAGTGTCAACCTAGCGGAGCGCACCTACGTTGTGGCATCGTAGCTATCGATGCCACAGTCTCCCAAATCGTTTCTGTAGATAAGGAACAGCAAAGGACCTATAACACTACCTTGGGGAACGCCAGAAATCACTTCTGTTTTACTCGATGACTTTCCGTCAATACAATCCTGGACATATGGGCCCCATAAGGTACCCACATCCGGCGATCCTGTAGCAGCTTACTAAGTGCATGGCAGGGGTGACGATTGAACTTTGGCTCCCACTGCTAACACGTGATCTGCTTTCCCATCCAACGGATAGATGACCATAAACAGTGTCACTAACCTTTCTCTACAAGACGATGTGGACAGATATCGAATTAAAGCGAAGACATCAATCCAAAGTCTGGTGCTCAGGATCTTTATACGTCAACTTCTACCCTCATTCGGCAAATACCGCCGATTAACTTTTTTTCATCACTAACACTCAGCCCGATTCATTCAAGGTCGAGAGCCAACTCGCATATGTAATTGGGTAGAAAAAGATTCAGAAAATTATTGATGCAGTATAGGACAGTGCTCATTTTGCTTGCAGAAAAGAGAGAGAGAAAAGGAAAAAAAATAGAGAAACAATTCTCTTCCTGCGCTTAGTAGCAACAGAGCAACTTACATAGGTTCGTGATATTCGATGGACGTAGAAACAGCATTCTGTAAAGTGAAATTGGAAAAATTGTTCATCAAGAATAGCAACCGTCGACCATCAAGAAAGACAAATGGAGTCAGGTAGGACTGTAGCTTAACGTCACTGTTGTTTAACTTCTCAGATTAGCGTTGAATGAAGTGGAAGATGGCTCTGAGCACTATGGGACTTAACATCTGAGGCCATCAGTCTCCTAGAACGTAGAACTACTTAAACCTAACTAACCTAAGGACGTCACACACTTCCATGCCCGAGGCAGGATTCGAACCTGCGACCGTAGCGGTCTCGCGGTTCCGGACTGAAGCACCTACAACCGCACGGCCACCGCGGCCGGAAAGTGGAAGATAATTAGGAACAAGATGGCAAATGCAAGGAGAGTATATACGAATGGCAGTGTTTGTAGGCAACGCAGTCCTTCTCACAGAAAGTAAGGTGCACTTCGACGAGATCTGAAGTACAATGGACACATCACTTAAAATGGGATTTGTACTAAAGACCGCCGAAATAAAGACGAAAGATTATCAGGAAGGAGACTAGCATAAAAGAGGGAAGACGCTGCAGAAAATGTGAACGAATTTTGTTGGCTGTGTCTACGGCACATTCTGTATTCTTTCTTGAGAGTTGACCGAGCGGTTCTAGGCGCTTCAGTCTGGAACAGCGCGACTGCTACGGTCGTAGGTTCGAATGCTCTCTCGGGCATGGACGTGTGTGATGTCCTAAGGTTAGTTAGGTTTAAGTAGTTCTACGTTCTAGGGGACTGGTGACCACAGATGTTAATTTTCATAGTGCTCAGAGACATTTGAACCATTTTTTTCTTGAAAGGTGTTATCAAAGCTGAATATTTAAACTTTGTGCGCCCAAGTTCTCTTGATTTTTGCACTGCCCAAATCCAGGTGCAGCAATGGACATATTTTCCTTCATTCCTTGCTATGTGAGATTGGGATAAGATGTGTTGTTTTATCTCCAGTTCTTTTATTGCCTTGTTTCCTCGAAATGGATCTTCATTATGTCTTTTTTTCTCCACATAATCAAATATTACTTTGATGTTCAATGTGCTCTTCTCATTTTGTTGAAATGCGAGCAGTACTGGATTTCTTCTCGGTGAAGGTCCATACTCACAGTCATCAGAACTGCTAGCTTCTCTTTCAGGAGTATCTTTGCATTAGCACAACAGCGGGGAACACTGTATTCGCGCTGTCATGTATGAAGTAATTTTCTTCATCCACTATCCTACGCAGTGTACTTCAGTTGAGCAGTGAAATGCGTTTGCTTGTGTCTGAATAATCAGACCCACCAAAAACAATGTGAAAGCATCATCATCGTGTGCTACACCGACTTGCTCGGATACATCAGTCGAGTGTGCCTCTGGTGTTCACGGCATCGATCCTCGACAGTACGCATCGTCTGACCAATATACGACTTGCCACATTGACACGGAATCTGGTACACGCCGGCCTTCCTCAAACCGAGGTCATCTTTGGCGCTCCCCACCAGTGCACGAGTTTTATTCGGAGGACAAAACACAGTTTCGACCCGGTGTTTCTTCAGAATGCGGGCGATTTTCCCCGAGAGTGCGCCTGTGTAGGGAATAAATGCAGTGCCTACCTCCTCCCTCGTGTCTTCATCCATCTCAACAGGTTGTGCTGCAGTGGTTGGGCGGAGAGCACGTTGGATCTGCCACTCTGAGTACCCATTTTTTCGAAACTCAGTTCTCAGATGTTCCAATTCCTGGGGTAGACTCTCTGTGTCAGAGATAGTGCGCGCCCTATGTGCTAGAGTTTTAAGTACCCCATTCCTCTGTGAAGGGTGGTGGCAGCTGTCTGCGTGCAAATACAGATCAGTGTGTGTTGTCTTTCGATACACCCCATGACCTAGGGTGCCGTCAGCCCTTCTCCTGACCAAACTCGTGCACTGGTGGGGAGCGCCAAAGATGACCTCGGTTTGAGGAAGGCCGGCGTGTACCAGATTCCGTGTCAATGTGGCAAGTCGTATATTGGTCAGACGATGCGTACTGTCGAGGATCGATGCCGTGAACACCAGAGGCACACTCGACTGATGTATCCGAGCAAGTCGGCGGTCGCTGAACATTGTTTGTCGGAAAATCACGCTATGGAGTATGACCGCACGAGGATTCTGGTACAGACGTCGAGATACTGGGACAGCGTTGTTAGAGAGGCCATCGAAATTCGCACCAATGACGACCTCATAAACCGTGAGTGTGGCTATAATCTTAGCAAGGCTTGGGAACCAGCGATTGGGTTAATCAAGAGTAAATCGAGCAAACGCATAGTTGTGACGACCACGGCGGACAGAGCCATCACACCGACGTCATCTCAGACGCCGTCGCAATCTGTTCCACCGCGCTACCGCGGCGCGGGGCGCGGACGGCGGAGGGCGCGCGCCGCGGGCGGAGGGTATTTAAATCGGCCGCCGCCGCGACCGAACCCAGTTCCCCCTGAGCAACCATAGCGTACGGATCTCCGTGCCGGCACGTTCACAGGAGCTCAGTCCGTCAGTTCACCTGATGGTGGCGACATGTTTGATCGCCGAAATATTGTGCCCGTTGGACACTATAGACCGGCAGTACACCCGTGGATATTTTGATTATCAAATACGCCGGGAGAAACTCAAGAATCACAAGATAAATACAATCTCACGCTGTAGTAGTCGTGGTTATAAATGTGAAATGGATCTGTGTACAGATGTTTAAATTTTTACAATGTTCGAACTGAGAGACTTCCTTTGTAAGTGAAAATATAATCGCCTCGGGGATGAGTAACGGCAGCAACTTTATACTGACATCTCTTTCATATCTTCATATCCATCTACATACGTACTCAACGATCTGCTGCGAAGCACATAACAGAGTGTAACTTGCATTGTACTGCAAGCCATTATTTCTTCCTGTTCCATTCGTACATGGGTCGCGTGTAGGGTGACTACTTAAAACCATCCAAGCACGCTGTAATGCAGCGCGCAGCCAAGCCATTTACAACAGGAAACGGTCTGGTTGTATGCTGCTGTTTGTACTGAACCGAATATTATGGCTGTAGCTCTCAAGCCCTATAATGTGACCAGCGACGGACTGCTCATGAAATTACCTGACTGTACCTCCAAAATTGTAGTCGAAGCGTTGTATATTTTCCTTGAAAATAGCTACACAGCCGAAATATCGTAGTGCACAAAATAAAAATAAAATGAAAACGAAGAACAGCCGATGCGGGAAACCTATTTCTTTCTAAAAGTTTATCACGGCAATGGACCCTGTTGCAACTACACTAACGGAAAAAGAATCGTAACGCCAAGAAGGAGCTGTGTGAGATGAACGGAAGTTGGTAGGCGTGTTTCTAGATCTGAAAGATGATGTCTATTCAAATTTCGCGCCAGTCATATAAGAGCGGCGCGAGTAAGTGAAGATCAGGTTTGCTTTAAATACACGCTGTAACGGCCGTGAGCGTTAGTTACCTTTGAGATTGGGCGTAATGAGCTGAGGCTAGTCTAGAATATCTGTAAGGCGACAAAGACGCCGTTGTCAACACCTCACTGGGATTGAATGGGTCGTGCAATAGGGCTACGCGAAGCTGCATCTACCTTCTGCTACACTGCAGAAAGACTTGGTAGGAATATAGCCACTGAACGTGTCTCCTGGAAGCGGTGCTCACGGGAATGTATAGTTGCAAGACGACCGGGCTCCGAATGGCCACATGGCATTAGCGAGAGGGAAGACCATAATATTCGGCGTGTGGCCCTGGCGCATCGTACTGCGATTGCAGCAGCAATTTGAGCAACGGTTGGCACCACAGTGACACAAAGACTAGTTACCAATCTGCTACTTTAAAGGACAGCTCCGTGCCAGACGCCCTGTAGCGTGTATTGCTTTCAGAAATGTGTATGAAATCTTATGGGACTTAACTGCTAAGGTCATCAGTGCCCAAGGGAGGACTCGAGCCTCCGCCTGGAACAGCCGCACAGTCCATGACTGCAGCGCCTAGACCGCTCGGCTAATCCCGCGCGGCGTGTATTCCTTTATTGTTACCTTTACCTTTATTACCCGTTCTGTGTCATTCACCAGCCACAGCTGGACAGACAGCATCAAGATACAACATTATAAAAATACATGAATACAACTCTACTATGATAGTAATTTAATACCGCAAGACATATTTAAGTTATAAATTAGATTACAATAACATCACAACTATAAAATAGATACAAGTATATAATGAAATTAAATATAACAGTTGCTGTTGGATTCATGGTACTGAGCTGCAGCTCAAGTAAACACTATGATAGTAGTAGTAGAGGGGTTTTGGGCGCACAACAGCAAGGTCTTCAGCGCCCGTTCAGTAACTTAGGGAGACAGGTGTCAAGAAAAATCCCAGAACAGGAATATAAAACGGAACAGAAAACATGGGTTACAATCGTTGAAAAACATGTGCTCACCCACACCAAAGCGTGGGATGAAGCAGAGCGTCAGCAGTAAAACATGGACAACACAGGAAGAAAATGATAGAGGAAGCTAATACAATGTAGCAGATGGAAGTGGCTGGCTGCCCGCAAGGAAAAAAGGGGAGGAGTCAGCCACTCTGCAATACACTAAAACCTACAGCCTAAAATTTTAGGCCAGAGTCCAGACACATCACAAAACTTAAAAACCCTAGACACACACGTCTCATTATTAGCTAAAACAGAAGGCAGATCCCCATCGACTTGCGCTTCTGCCCGTGCATCACGGTATAAAATGCAGTCTGTTAAAATGTGCCGGACAGAGATGTGCACACCACAAGCATCACAAAACGGTGGATCCTCCCGCCGTAATAAAAAGCTATGTGTGAAAGGACAGTGCCCGATCCGAAGACGTGTGAGGGCCACCTCCTCCCGCCTGAGCAACCGGTAGGAGGAACGCCACGGCCGAGTGGTTGACTTAATCAACCGCAGTTTATTGGCCGTCACCGCCAGCCGTTCGTCCTCCCACAACTCCATGCACTTCCTGTGGAGTGCAGCGATGACTGACTGCAAGGGAATAGGACACTGGACCACATCCTGCTCTCTGCAGGCCTCCTTGGCAGCCCGATCGGCCTGTTCATTGCCCCAGATGCCAACATGACCAGGCACCCAGCAGAAGGATACCCCGTCGTTGGAGCAAGTACAGTTGGTTATGTATCAACTGGACCATCTCATCAGTCGGGTACAGGTTCTGCAGTGATTGTAAGGCACTAAGAGAATCGGAGCAGAGAAGAAATCGATCGCCCCGAACACGATTCATCTGCTCCTGTGCCTTCAGGATCGCGTGGAGCTCCGCTGCGAAAACGGTATATGCAGCAGGGAGGCGAATCCGGGTAACTTGATCAGGGAACACTACAGAACAGCCAAGGAAATTCTCCTGTTTGGAGGCATCAGTGTACACGACAGTGAAACCGTGATGCACATCTAAAATGTTAAAAAACAGACATTGGAATGTAAAATCTGGTGTGCGATCTTTCTTAAAATTAGTCAAATCTAAAATAAGTTTGGGTCTCCGGAGGAGCCAAGGGGGGGGGGATCTGCTCCAAACGCGACGCAAAACACGAAGACCAGCCATAGACATCGCAGCGAGGCAATCCTGTGCGCGAATCCCATAGGGCTGCGTCGCACGTTGCCGGTTATGAAATAACTGTGCCAGAGGAGGCTGAGCAATGGCAGGGTATGCAGGGGTGTATGGTGTGGACAAAGTTTTATACGCCTGGCGCACAGTAAGTAGCCGTCGCCGCATAGGAAGTGGCGGTTCACCAGCCTCTGCACAGAGGCTTGGTATGGGGCTAGTTCGGAATGCCCCAGTGGCCAACCGAAGCCCTTCATGGTGCACAACGTCCAACATCTTTAAGTAAGAAGGCCTCGCAGACCCATACACCGTGCACCCATAATCGAGCCGAGATCGCACAAACGCCCTGTAAAACTGGAGCAGACAAGTCCTGTCAGCTCCCCATGTACTGTGGCTAAGACATTTTAAAATACTTAAAGCCTTAAGCGACCGCCGTTTCAGGTCTTTAAGATGAGGTAACCACGTGACCTTCGAGTCAAAAATGAGCCCCAGAAACCTTACCGTGTCTTTAAAAGTAAGAACAGTGTCCCTCATCCGCAACTCAGGAAAGGTTAAAATCGAACGAAGACGCTTAAAAAGAACACATACAGACTTCTCGGTGGAAAACTTAAAACCACTCTTCCGCGCCCAGTCATCCAAACGTCTAATTGAAAGTTTGCAACTGACGAGTTGTCGTTGCAAGGCTTGAAGAAGAGCAAAACAAAGAGAAATCATCCACAAACAAAGAGCACTGGACAGGACTTTTCACTATGGACGTAATGCTATTAATAGCGATGGCAAAGAGTGTCACACTTAAAACGCTACCCTGAGGGACACCGTTCTCCTGCTCAAAGCGATCAGACAGGACGTCACCAATTCGGTATCTAAAATATCGTGGCGAGAGGAAAGACTCAATAAAAAGAGGAAGACAACCACGAAAACCCCATTCGTGAAGTTGCTCCAGGATGAGACGCCCCCAAGTGGTATCGTAGGCCTTCTCAACGTCGAAAAATACACCTAGAAGGTGATGTCGGCGTAGGAAAGCTTGTTGTATAGCCGCCTCCAAGAGGGCAAGGTTATCGAAGGTGGAACGAAACCTCCTGAACCCACACTGAAAGAGACTAAGGAGTTGCCGGGATTCTAACATCCAGACAAGGCGACGGTTGACCATCCGCTCCAAGATCTTCCCTATGCACCTAGTGAGGGCAACACTACGGTAGCTACTTGGGCTCGTGCGGTCTTTCCCAGGTTTTAAAAAAGGGATTAAAACTGCCTCACGCCACACGTCAGGAAAGTGACCCGACGCCCAAATTGCATTAAAAAGTGCGAGGAGGATTTCTTTGTTGCGCATTGTGAGGTGCCATAGCATACTGTAATGCATCCCGTCGTGACCAGGGGATGTGTCACGAGCTCCAGACAATGCAGAATCCAGCTCCCACATAGAAAATGAGCAGTTGTAAACTTCATGAGAGGTGGACTGGAAGTCCAGACTACATCTCTCAGCAACGGCCATATGGCGCTGGAAACCTGGATCTTGCCTGGTTGTTGCAGTAACTGTGGAAAAATGCGCTGCCATAGTCTGAGCAATGTCTCGCGGATCCGTGTGGAGAGTGCCGTTATTCAGTACAGCAGCTATGGGGCACCTCCCTCCTCTTCCAGAAACTCTCCTGATGGTCTCCCACACAATGGAACTTTTGGTGGAACAATTAATGGTGTTCAGGAACTGTTGCCATGACCTCTTCTTGCTCTCACGAATAATGCAGTGACACCTTGCCCTCGCCACCCGAAATACTGCAAGATTCTCAGCAGTCGGCCGAGACTTGAACCGACGCAGAGCCGCACGCCTGGTCCTGATTGCAGAGCGGCATTCGGCACTCCACCAAGGCACAGGTGGCCTCTTCCGGGAGCCCGTGGACTGTGGAATGGATGCTGCAGCGGTGTGGTGGACCGTTTCGGTAATATGATCCACCCACACCTCAACAGTCGCACAGTGTTCAAATTGGGCCAACTGGCTATAAAGTGTCCAGTCAGCTCCACTGAGCACCCATCGTGGTGGTCTCCTTTCGGGGCCCACGCCATCTGGCAGGTGAATCCAGATGGGGAAATGATCACTGCCATGCAAGTCAGCGACCACTTCCCAGTGAGCACTTGCGGCAAGAGCTGGAGAGCAAAGCGAGAGATCAATGGCAGAGAACGACCCAGTCGCTGTGCAGAAATGAGTACTCTGTCCTCCATTGAGCAAGTAGGCACAAGATGACAGGAGAAGCCTCTCAATTGCTCTACCCCTGGTGCAGGTAATTGCAGAGCCCCAAAGCACATTGTGGGCATTAAAATCACCACAAATAATGAATGGTTGGGGGAGCTGTGTAGGAAGGTTGGTGAGGGCCACTTCATCAAGTGCGTTATGTGGGGGCAAGTAAAGTGAACAGACAGTCAATGGATGACATACTTGCACAGACACAGCGACAGCCTGTAAAGTCGTCATAAGCGAGAGAGGCGAAGAGTGGTAGTCCGTCCTGACGAAAATACCTACATCTCCTCTAGCTCTCTCTCCACGCAGGTCGTCCTTTTTGTGGAGTGTATAGCCTCACAGCTCAGGGGAGTATGAGGGATGGAAGTAAGTCTCCTGGAGACAGAGACACAGTGGTCTACCCTGAGAGAGGAGAAGAAGTTCCTCCACATGCGTCCTGAACCCTTGCAAGTTCCACTGAAGTATGGGAGCCATCTATGTTGGGGGTAGCACCTTCATCCTGTCTGTCCGACGGGGCGGGGAGACCGCAGCAGGTGGAGGGGCAATTGTGGAGCGAGATGATTGCCTCACACATACGTCGTATTCCATCAACTCTGGGGAAGAGTCAGATGAAGCCTCACGTAAAACAACAGCCGCATTATCATACGGTTTACCACGGGATTTGATCTGGTGTTGCTGCTGTACAGGAGCTTTCTGTGGTTTGGTGGGCTTTGAGGGAGCTGATGTGGGAGTGGTAATTGGCGCACTGGGCTTGGCAACAGCCTCAGCTGTAGGAGGCGATAGGGGCTGGCCCAAGTTCGCCACTGTACCCTTATCTGCCATTCGAGTAGGGGCTACCGGCTCTGAAACACGGGCTGGGTTGCAAGTGCACTGACAGCTGCAGGTGTTAGTGCCAACACTCACCACCTCGGTCTGCGTTGAGGCATCGACTTTTCGAGTAGGCTTCTGAACCAGGGATGCGAAAGATGTAGGAAATGTGGGAGGTTGCATCGACTTATAGATCTTCTCGGCCTCACCGTAGGGGATACGTTTGGTTGTTTTTATTTCCTGGACTTTGCGTTTCTCTAAAAATATTCGGCAGTCCCTACTCCAAACGGGATGGTTCGCAGAGCAATTAATACATCTGGCTGGAGACGAGCAACCAACTCCTTCATGAGCAGCCTTACCACAGTTGCCACAAGGCGCTTCACCTTTACACCCTAAGGTGGTATGCCCAAAACGCTGGCATTTAAAACAGCGCATTGGTGACGGGAAATAAGGGCGCACACTAAGGCGAAGGAAGCCAGCTTTAATATGTTCTGGAAGTTTCGCGCTACTGAAGGTCAGAATAAAAGAGTCGGATTTCACAAGATTGCCATCAACCCTATTCATGATATGTTGAACATCAACGATACCTTCCGGAGCCCACTCACGCTGCAGATCGTCTTTGGGAATGCCGCCTAGATCCCGGCTTGTCACAACACCTTTCCCATAATTCAAGGTGCTGTGCAATTCAGTGTCTATGGCATACTCCCCAAGGCGTTTAGCAGCTTGCAGGGTAGTGGCTTGCTGGGAAGTGGAAGTTTCCACTAGCAAGGTCCCATTACGCAAATGCTTCACTGATTTTAAGGAGCCACAGATGCCCTCCAGACCCTTCTGTATATATAAGGGCGAAACCTTCTCAAAACTACCGTCCTTCCGTTTCACAATGAGAAACACATTCTGAGTACCAGAATGCATTCTGTTACTTTACTTGTCAAAGATGTGCTGCGGTCAGGGGGACTGACTGCACGAGCCCTCTTCAGAGACTGGATGTTAGAACCCTCCGGCGGCCCACCCTTTCCGCTGGGAGGAGGAAAAGAGGATTTCGAAGGATCCATCTCGGTCCCACGAGCAGCTACGGAAGTAGAAGTCCGCCTAGACAGAGCCTCGCGTGCCTAGGTAAGCCTTATACAACTGAGGTGCGGCAGGTTCCCCAGAGGTTGCCCGCTAATGACTGTTCCACCTCAACAGCCATGCATCTCATCGGCTCGCAGCACACCTTGAGATTGAGGGGTTGTTTATAGAGGTTTATTCCATCCTCGCGATCCGCGCGGCCAAGCCAAGATCCCCACTCCCTGAGACACACAACACTCCACCGCCGCGCCGCACGGTGGTCGTTGAAGCATGCCCAGAGCTTACGGTGACAGGGGACTGGCGGCGCTTACCAGTCCCCAGCTCAGGAACCCCGGGGTCGCCAAACCCGTACCCAGCCCCTGGGGACAAAACACAATGATATTACTAGAGAAGAATTGTTCAATATTGTAGAAGGGTTGCTCTTTTAGCTGACACAAGACAGTAGTCTTAAACTGCTCCCATGGTAAAGACTGAATGTGATTAGGTAGAGAATTAATCAATTTTAGGGCCACCATTGGAAAGTTGTTTTTTGTCTTTGCTAATCGACACCTTGGTATGTCGATACTGTCTTTGTTGCGAGTTCTCTATTTGTGAACTTCATTTCTCTTCCTGTAAATATCATGGTTTCTCTTTATGTGGAAGAGGCAGTTCAATACACTCCTGGAAATGGAAAAAGAACACATTGACACCGGTGTGTCAGACTCACCATACTTGCTCCGGACACTGCGAGAGGGCTGTACAAGCAATGATCACACGCACGGCACAGCGGACACACCAGGAACCGCGGTGTTCGCCGTCGAATGGCGCTAGCTGCGCAGCATTTGTGCACCGCGCCGTCAGTGTCAGCCAGTTTGCCGTGGCATACGGAGCTCCATCGCACTGAATAGTGCACGGTACATCCAAACCGTCATCGAACCCATCGTTCTACCATTCCTAGACCGGCAAGGGAACTTGCTGTTCCAACAGGACAATGCACGTCCGCATGTATCCCGTGCCATCCAACGTGCTCTAGAAGGTGTAAGTCAACTACCCTGGCCAGCAAGATCTCCGGATCTGTCCCCCATTGAGCATGTTTGGGACTGGATGAAGCGTCGTCTCACGCGGTCTGCACGTCCAGCACGAACGCTGGTCCAACTGAGGCGCCAGGTGGAAATGGCATGGCAAGCCGTTCCACAGGACTACATTCAGCATCTCTACGATCGTCTCCATGAGAGAATAGCAGCCTGCATTGCTGCGAAAGGTGGATATACACTGTACTAGTGCCGACATTGTGCATGCTCTGTTGCCTGTGTCTATGTGCCTGTGGTTCTGTCAGTGTGATCATGTGATGTATCTGACCCCAGGAATGTGTCAATAAAGTTTCTCCTTCCTGGGACAATGAATTCACGGTGTTCTTATTTCAATTTCCAGGAGTGTACGATTTGCTTGAATTGTTGTCTAGCGATGCGAGAGGCAGGTTTCCTAGACACCCTGTCTTTGGCAGCTAGGCAGGATACAACAAAAGCAACTCTTGCGCGGTTGTGCCGATTTGTAGGATATGGCAGGAAACACTAGTTTTTCTTGTGCCACAAACATCAGACATGATGTACTACTCCGATTACAGTGCTACAAATTGGTGGTGGGAATAACATATCACAAAAAACATTATTAATAAGGACCTAAACATTCCACAAAGGTCGCGAAAAAACCCGCCTAAAATTTATACGACAAATAGACTCTGTAAAACGCACACTCACTAACAGCTCCGAGCAGATGGAGCAGATGCACGGTGCTAGAGAAGTAGCTCCCGTACTGGGCATCACAACACCTCTGCTTCCGATGGCGTCTGGAAGGCTTCTACCCAGACCTATAGACAACTAGCAAGTGACATCGGTTGGAATTACTAACTAGTGATCCCATAACGAAAAGTGATGTAGTTCACGTGTATAAACAGAAGAAAGCAAATCGATTAATTAAATTTCAAAAACACTCACCATACATCAGGGGTCTTGTGTACAGAGCCGTTTGAGAACACAAGCACCATCCTCCATGCATTGCCCATAACCCTCGTGATAATGGAGCCACCCAAATGCATATTGTGCAGTAGTTCGCTATTTGACACGTAGGAAACCACATCCGTTCTATCTCAAGTGGCTACTTCCTGTTTGTGTGTGATCCAATGTGTCCAAACACGCAGACGGAGGTTTTCATCCCTACTCAGAATGACACGTTCCTCCGCTTTACCCAGTCGAAGTGATGTTGGTGTCCGCATGTACACACACACACACACACACACACACACACACACACACACACACACATACCGAAAAATATCGCAGTTGCAGTAGGTACTGACAACTGTTTACAAGCTATTTTACAACACGTGGCCAGAATTGAGGTCATGATCGCATGAGCAAAAGTGACATAAATTCGGTAAAATTACGCAAATTACGGAAAATATGTGTAAATTGAGGGAAAATACGGCAAAATGCCGGGAAATTGAGGCAGAATCAGGGAGTACTTACACATCTGTTTGGTGCAGGAAAATTCTTTTACGTGAGACGAGTATGTGACAGCAAGAAGAATTTCAGAAAAAGTCGACATGGAAGCACTGGGAACCAGAGAAACAGTAATTTTTCGTGGACAGCGATAAGCCCGCTGGAATAGATTGCTTAACGTGGTGGACCACCAAATGTAGAGCAATGAATTTATATATGTCGGATCACAAGCCCAGCTGTGACGGCAAGGTTATTGGTACCCACCTTACAGATTTTTATAAAGTGTCCTCTCATATGAGTACCATAAATTTTATGTCCTTCTTAGCTAAAGAATGTTGGATTATCAGCTTGTGGACTGCAATATAAAACTACCGAATGGATCGCGTGTTTGACCCTGTATAAGGCTGTTTATGTGTTTTAAGCTCTAACAAACATTATTTACAACCTGTTTCTTTTTACTCTCTACTAATTACATCCATGCAGTGTCAGCTAAGAAATACCTTACAGAACTGATGCTGTGTGGTTTTTAACAATAGTCTTCTGTATGTCTACTAATGTAACAGGAATACATGCAACTTTACAGCTGTCTTTGATGCTTTAATAGTAAAGAGAAATACCTGCCCCTAAACTGGCATGGATCTATGTTAAAGAGTGATAGCAAGTCATGGAGTAAATGGCTGAGTGTGGTTGTAACGAGGTTTGACTTAATGGTAGACTGATGATGCATTCTAGAAAGAGGGAAATGTTGTGGCACGTCATTTATCGCACATTCAACCAATTTTTCCGTTATGCTCTCGAGTTGTATGAGTTGTGTGGTACACCTGCATACCTGCATACCTGCATTCGACTCGTATGCAACTGCTTGTCCTGTGTATGAGTTATAGGGCCGTCTACTGATCTTTGATAGCAACCCCCCCCCCCCCCCCCCCCCCCCCGTAGCTGAGTCAGCAGAGGACTTCCAATGTCTGTGTGATGAATCATATGTACCAAACCGATGGAGAACCTATTTTGGCACCCTCCTCTAGGTGGAAAAACATATTTGCGAAGTACTCCATTTGCCTGCCACATCTTGTACATAAATCGCGCCTTCAGTTTCATAACTGCAGTGATTCTGTCAGGTACTGCAATCCCTGTGTATACTTTGACTTGACATATGTTGTATGTGGAGGAGACTGTGTTGATGGAGTTATTGCAGCATGGTGTGTAATTTCAGACATCAGAAACCACTGCTATGCGTGTGTCTGTTTCCTCTAAGATGTTATTTCATGCATTTTCCTTTGCTGACGATCATCTTATAGGACTGATGCAAGCATAGCGTGATTTTCGAATCATAATCAGATGTGAACGGTGAGTGCTATACACCTCCAGAAAGCTATATGGTGCATGTATCACAGAGAATCTACTTTTTCCCTTTGGTGTAGTAGGTAGTAGTTTTATCATCTTAAAGTTTCGCACCTTAGTGAGTGGGATATAAAACTTGCAGGGGCTGGAAGGCTACCCAAGAGCCGCCACCTATCGGAACTTCATCAAACTATGGAGGCCACGATGCTCCACAACAAATCCCTCATTTTTTTAATCGAAATTGGCCGAGGAAAAAAAGAATGTGTTCCTTTACTTACTTAACACCCCTCGTATCTTTCCTCGAAAAAAAGGAGGTTTTAAAATCACTTCCAGATTTTGAAATGGAATGACTCGCTAACATTCTGAGCAATTTTAGATCACGAATATAACGAAAATGGCGATTCATTGCTTCCATAAGAGCACTGGGAGGCTCTTTTGTCTGTATCATGAGTTTTGTCTTTTAGTGCTTTAGGACAAAATGTATGCTTTGGAGTGTCATCTGAAGAACTTACCTAAAACCATTCACCCTGGACAACCCTTTACATATGTTTAACAGGTAAGTGCCGGCCGCTGTGGCCGAGCGGTTCTAGGCGCTTCAGTCCGGAACCATGCGGCTGCTACGGTCGCAGGTTCGAACCCTGCCTCGGGCATGGACGTGTGTGATGTCCTTAGGTTAGTTAGGTTTACGTAGTTCTAAGTCTAGGGGACTAATGACCTCAGATGTTAAGTCCCGTAGTGCTTAGAGCCATTAAAAAAAAAAGCAAAAAAAAGCAGATTAGCCGTGATAGCACTGCCATGGTCAGCGTTGCTATGACACTATTTAGCAATCACCAAACACCTTGTAGGGTGAAACGATCATACCCAACAAGTAAGGAAGATTTTCAGGACCGTTCTGAGATACAGTAGTAGAAGAACACATGTAAAAGTAGAAATGGTAGATGCAAAAACATCTAGTAACTGATGACTGAAGTGACCGAGGAACGTCAAAATGGCACTCTTTACAACAAATCAAACTTTAATCCTTAACATATGTATAAGTACGGAAAGGCAGGAATTTTTGGGATAAATCCTAGAAATTAAATTTTTTGCCCGGATAACTAAATACACCCATTAAGAGATACAGTTCAGATCCGCTTTTTTTTTCAGTTTACTTCTCCTCTTCATAACAGCACGATGTCGGCAACGCATTTGCGTGCTGCTGTATTCCAGCTCCCAATTATTTGCAACACACGCGATCCCGGTCCGCGTCGTAATTGCACCACTGTCGGCAAATTAACTTCTGTTAATTGGCGGATCCGAATCAACTCACTCCACAGCAATAATTTTGTTACTACAGGGTCCGTAGCTAAAACAATTGTATCGTATTAAAATACTATTTTGCTCGTGCTTGGTACTCGCCCCTGCTGCCCGTTTAGGCTGTGTAGCCATTTTCGATTGTCCCGAAATTAGGAATGGCGGCTATCGCTGAAACAACCGATTTTAGGTTACATTGGCTTTCCCGTGCCAGTTTCACCTGACTGTTGAAACCGCTCGAAATAGCAAGTTTCTGCAATGATTGAATTTCGTTTTTCGTTCTTATTATTTCGTGTAATAAATGTGGAAATAGAATAAACGTTGCAAAAAAATTTGACTCTGTAATTTTCAGGATATACAGGATCAAAATATTAAATTAAATAAGCACATAAAAGAAAACTTGGCTCCTATTATCGAAAAGTGGTAAGTCGTTGAATACTTTAAAAAATCACCAATATTCTCGTACTGATTCTATTTTTTTAATACTGTGCTCGAAAATCATGTTGTAAAGAGGGATTGTATCAGTATTTAGGCATTACGAATAGTCAGTGCTAAAAGGTGAACACTGAGACTGAAGAAATCTGTTTATCATGTCAGTTTGTCTGTTTTCAAGGGCTGCAAGCAAATGCAGGCGTGTTGTGTAGACATTGTCAGTAGATCAGCTACTTTCTATTTTTTTGTGCATTATGAATGAGTAGTTTTTAAGTTTTTAATTTACTACTGTTACCATAGGCTCCTTCGTCCTCTATTATTTCACCCAAATGGCAGACAAATCTTTAATTTTTTAAAGCAAATGAAGCACTGTATATCATTGTTACATCACTTCCTAAAAATATTTGCAGACTAGTGCAATATGAAGGATGTCCGGCGACAACAGAGAGAAACTACCGCACAGGCCACGTGGGGCAAGTCTTACACATGTGCACATCAAGTCACGACACACGGGAATAGAGACATTATTGTCTCAGCGATGCTGTACCAAGTCTAATGCCGTTTGTTTGTTGCTCGCTTCTGTTGGCATTGTTATTAGAACAGCACTAATCATTCTCATTTTCTGTGAAAACACAATATTTCAAAATAAGCCAGATTTTACATGTAAAAATTTCTTTTTTTAAGAAAGGTTTACTTGAAAACGAAAAGTTTTAGCGCTGATGCTACTGATAACTGACATTTAGGCTTTTTACTCAGTTACTAGTAAAAAAATAAAAAAAAACGCCCGTTATAACCGAGATCAAACAAATTTCAAAAATCCCGGTTATTCATAACTAAAATACCAGAATCGGTTTTACAGTCGATTTTTCCCATTCCTACCTGAAATACATACCAGATATAGCACTATTAAAATACGAGGGTCGCCCACAATTAATTCCCATTTCTATTTCTATCCGCGGCAGCGCTACAATCGCAGTTCCGAACATGCGCGGCAGTCACTCTGACTCAAGGAGAAGACATGTACGCCATTTTCAGATCGTTGCTGCCGACGTGTGTTTTGTAGTGCTTCTTTATAATGTCGGCCGTAATTGAAAATGCCGCCGCATGTGAAATCAGATCCGTGATTCGTTTTCTAAATGCAAAGAAAGTTAAACGAAAGGAAATTCATCGACAAATCTGCGGGGTTTACGGACAAAATGCTATGAGTGATTCAATGGTTAGAAGATGGGTCGGACTGCTCAATGACAGACGTGATCAAGCGCACGGTGAAGAACGAAGTGGACGCCCGTATATGGTTACTGATGAATTGGTTTACACAATTGAAGAGAAGATTAAGCACGACCTCGCTCCTAGCGACTTTCAGCTCTTCTTACACCTAAAATATGTCCTTGGTGGTCAACACTTCACAACGATGATGACGAGCTAAAAGAACATGTTACCACATGGTTGAATACACAGGCGGCAACCTTCTATGAAGAAGGCCCACAAAAACTTGTGCCACGCTATGACAAGCGCCTACAAAATTTCGGAAGCTGTGTAGAAAAGTAGTTTAACAGTTGTAGATTTTTGTACAATAAATATTTTTCTGTATCTGTACACCTTTGTTTTATATAACCAAACGGAAATTACTTTGTGGACATGCCTCGTATGATATATAAAACAACCTTAGCTGGTTTCGTAGAAAGAATAAAAGGAGGTCCTACAAAGACACCCATTAATACACATACTTGGATTACAGTTGAAGAGTTTGTCAAGTCGCTCAGCTGCAAAAAAGGTAAGGAGATCGGCTAGTATGCAATAATATTTAAAACAAGTGAAGCAGAATTGAAAATGGGAGACATACAGTAAGGGAGATCATCATATAATACAATATTTTACCACATTACCGGATTTGACAGTTACAGACATGGCACTTAGTATTTCTTAAACGGCTGTGGTGTACCGTACTGCACTGGACTTTATGCAGCAACGTCTCGCGGCCAATTGCTCGAAGATAAGCCTCACAGGCAAGGTTTAATTTCTGTGTTGTTCAGACAGTACTGTAATACATTTTAAGACAAAAAAAGGATTCACCACGAAGGAATTATCCGAATGGGACGGAATCGGTAGATTTGATGTGCATGTGCAGACAAACAAATCATTACAATTTCAGAAAAAGTGGACGATTTATTCAAGAGAAGGATATTCACAAATTGAGCAAATCAGTAACGTGTTGTTCCACCTCTGGCCCTTTGCAAGCAGTTATTCAGCTTGGCATTGATTGATGCAGTTGTTGGGTGTCCCCCTGAGCGATAACGTGCCAAATTCTGTCCAATTGGCATTTTACATGGTCAAGTTCCCCAGCTGGTTGGAGGATCCTGCTTATAATGCTTCAAACGTATCAACTGGGGAAAGATCCGGTAACGTTGCTGGCCAAAGTAGGGTTTGTCAGGCACGAAGACAAGCTGCAGAAACTCGCGCAATGTGCAGGTTAGCAATACCTTGCTGAAATGTGAGCCCAGGATGGCTGCCATGAAGGGCAACAGAATGGGGCGAACAGTATCGTCGACGGACCGCTGTGTTATAACAGCACAGCGAGTGACAACCGAAGGGGTCCTGCTATGAATACCAATGGCACCGCTGACCATCACTTCCTTGTTGTTGGTCCGTATGGCGGCTGACGGTCAGGTTTGTATTCCACCACTGTCCAGGGTATCTCCAGACACGTCTTTGCTGGTCATCGGGTTTTAGATCGAAGCGGGATACCACTGAAGACACGTCTGCTCCAGTCGATGAGACTCCAGGTTGAAGACGTGTCTGGAGACGCTCCAGACAGCGGTGGAGTACTAACCTGTCGCCCACCATACGGTCCAACAACCAGGAAGTGATGGTCTGGGGTGCCATTTCTTTTCATAGCAGGACCACTTTGGTTCTCATCCGCGTCACCGCTACGTCGACGATATTCTGCGCCCCGTTTTGTTGCCCTTCATGCCAAGCCATCCTGGGCTTACATGTCAACAAGACAATGGTCGCCCGCACATGGTGAGAGTTTCTACTGCTTGTCTTCGTGCTCCATAAACAGTACCTCGGCCAGCAAGGTCGCCGGATCTCTCTCCAACTGAAAATGTTTGGAGCATTATGGGCAGGGCCCTCCAACCAGCTCGTGAATTTGACGATCTAATGTGCCAGTTGGAGAGAATGTGTCACGATATCCATCAGGGGGACATCCAACAACTCTGTCCCTCAATGCCAAGCAGCATAACTGATTTATGAGGTCCAGACGTGATTTGCTCAATTTCTGAAGCTCTTTCTGTTGAATATATCATCAAAATTTCCTGAAATTGTGATCATTTGTTTGTCTGTACATCTACCGCTTTCTGTCCTATTCGGAGACTGGTATCCAACCACCCTTCATGGTGCGTCTTTTTTTGTGTTAGACGTCACGAATACTTCGCGGCAAGGCGGACATGTGTCGTCTGTGTCGCCTATTTTGCTAATATAAAAGTGTGAATTTGTGCAGGTGTACGTTTCACCAGTTTATATAGTTTGATGGTAAATGTGGCGGATGATTCGCCTAATAATTTCTGATGACGCGAAACAACAGTAAAATTGCCCATCTCCACCTGGAAATTGTCCACTACGAGAACGGCGAGAAGCCCCCACAGTTAATTATAACACCAAGTCATGATCACATTTGGCAAACTAATGACCACCAACTTTCCCTTGACTCAATGTGAAACACTCTGAAAAATAGGGGAACCATACCTAATAGAGTGCAGTTAAGGAATAATTATAAATGTCTGGGTTATTATCAATAGGGAAACAAATCATTTTAGATATATATTCACCAACACAAAATCTACATGTTCAAAAATCTACAGCAGCAGAGAGGTAATACTTATATTGAACTTTCAAAAAAAGAAAAAATCTTAAATGCGCACTCTTTCGTTCAGCTGTGCTTAAGAGTACGCAAAACTTACCCAAAAAGTACGCATTTAGTAGATGTCACATATGAAGGCAATATCACCCTCAATTGAAGAGCTTTGTTCGTGCCACCATCTCCCACACTTAATGCAGTGGATCCAGTCCTCTGAAAACTTCAAAATCTATGTTCTCTACTCACAGCTTTCAGTCTTTTCCTTAAAGCAGACTGCTTCGTACCAAGAGCAACGGCAACCTTTGTTTGCTTTCTCCACTGTCAGTTCGTTGTTTGGCCTCATTGAGCTGCTCTTCAGTTTAAGATCAGCTTCCTGTCCGACTTTTTCTGGCGCTGCAGTCTTTTCCTTAAAGCAGACTGCTTCGTACCAAGAGCAACGGCAACCTTTGTTTGCTTTCTCCACTGTCAGTTCGTTGTTTGGCCTCATTGAGCTGCTCTTCAGTTTAAGATCAGCTTCCTGTCCGACTTTTTCTGGCGCTGCAGTCCGGAACCGCGGGACTGCTACGGTCGCAGGTTCGAATCCTGCCTCGGGCATGGATGTTTGTGATGTCCTTAGGTTAGTTAGGTTTAAGTAGTTCTAAGTTCTAGGGGACTTATGACCTAAGATGTTGAGTCCCATAGTGCTCAGAGCCATTTCTTTTTTGAACCTGTCCGATTTTCATACTTAATTTTAAGTCATTCAGAAACAAAACGTATAATTTGGACTCCACAACGCACTCAAGAGGTAGAGATTTGCAGTTATGCCCTAAAGAGAGACCGTGCGAGGTGGCGCAGTGGTTACCACACTGGACTCGCATTCAGCAGGACGATTATTCAAACTCGCGTCCGGCCATCCTGATTTAGCTTTCCCGTGATTTCCCTAAATCGCTCCAGGCAAATGACGGGATGGATTCTTTGAAAGGGTACGGCCGACTTCCTTCCCCACCCTTCCCTAAACCGATGGGGCCGGTGACCTCGCTGTTTGGTCCACTCCTCCAAATAAACCAACCCGCCAACACTTAAGAGAACGCACACACTCTTTGGGGCCATTAAATGCGCGGTGTTTCGTACTGAAACAATGATTCCAAGCGAAGTAAGCAGATGGCAGAACGCGTCACGTTTGCAAAACATATGGATGAAATATGATAGATTTTTTGCCTTTCGAAAAGCAATCAAGAATTAAAGGCCAAGAAAACTGAAAAGTGATTCTTACCTGTTTCACTTCGGTAAAACAGGTTATCTTCACACAACTTCCCCGAGGTCATTTTGATGCCACTCAGAACACAATTAAGTCATTGGCGAACTGATCACTTTAGTCAGCTGTCAGGAATATAAGCTGCGCTCTCTTTGGGGCTGCACAGTCTTTGATACATTTACCCTTCATGCAGTGAAAACACTTCCGAGTGTCAACGGTGTGTTCCGGTTTGGGGAAAGTCTCCCTCAGACTGCCGACAACTGGCATACCCTGTTCCCCTGCAGGTCAGGAAGGCTGCCCCTCCCCCCCCCCCCCCCCCCTCCTCTGAAGCTCGTGACCGTCACAAATACCACAGCGGTCTGCCACACTGCAATTTCGGCACATAAAATTACTCGCCTGGGTGAAATCCGGATCGAATAATTATTCCTCCGACAAGTCGAGTAATTATTCCTCCGACAAGGCGACTGCAGCTGCAGCCGGGGAAACACGAGTGAAGCAGTGCCTTTGTAAAGGTGCCTGAAGCGAGCAGAGCGCTCACTAGTTTGAGAAGGCGACTGATTGACTGTTCGTTCCGAGAGAAAGTGCCTCGGTAACAACCGGGTACAGCCTCCGTTTACACGATATGACGTCTGGCCAACACATCGCACCACATCCGATAACTTGGCATATGACCGAGTCGCTACAGCCATAATACCAAGAGGACAAAAGCCGGGTAAAACGGTGAACCCAAGTTTCCGACATTTATATTTTTTTTAAAATTACATTGCCTTTTGTATTTTAGACGAAAACAACTACGTTTATGAAAGAAATCGTTTTCATCGCTGTACTCCGTTCGCCCCCGGTTGCTGAGTGATCAGCGCGATAGAATGTCAATCCTAGGGGCCTGGGTTCGATTCCCGGCTGTGTCGGAGATTTTCTCCACTCGGGGACTGGGTGTTGTGTTGTCCTAATCATCATAGTTTCATCCCCATCAACGCGCAAGTCGCCGCAATGGCGTCAAGTCGAAAGACTTGCAGCTGACGAACGGTCTACCTGACGGGAGGTCCTAGTCACACGACATTTAAATTCTTTATCACTGTACTCCAACGTGTAGATAAGATCACAATAGGTCACGTAATATTAGAAACTATGACAATGATCTGCTTCAGAATGAAATTCTATAAATATTGTTATCAATGTTACTAAGTTGTAGTGACTCAGAAAACAAAATATAAAAAAATATGTTGCGGTATAAGCAATAAAACTTTGGTAATACACGAACAACTTTTCGCCGCTAGGAACCATTTATTTACTCCAGTATAGTTACTACAATATCTCAGTCGTTCAGAAAGCTCTAGAAACTGAATCACGAAATCACTCGCAATAGTCGCTTATCCATGGGAAATACTTGACTTCATTTCGGCATAGCCGGTACTTGCGGAACATAACACAATGGAGCCATAATTCGATGTTCCTTAGTTTACCACAAATAAAGCGGTTTCCACCATCGTCAAAATTTTTCAAGTCAATGAATGGAATACTGTTGTTGTGGTCTTCAGTCCGAAGACTGGTTTGATGCAGCTCTCCATGCTACTCTATCCTGTGCAAGCTTCTTCATCTCCCAGTACCTACAGCAACCTACATCCTTCTGAATCTGCTTAGTGTATTCATCTCTTGGTCTACCTCTACGATTTTTACCCTCCATGCTGCCCTCCAATACTAAATTGGTGATCCCTTGATGCCTCAGAACATGTCCTACTAACCGATCCCTTCTTCTAGTCGAGTTGTGCCTCAAACTTCTCTTCTCCCCAATCCCCGTCAATACCTCCTCATTAGTTATGTGATCTACCCATCTAACCTTCAGCATTCTTCTGTAGCACCACATTTCGAAAGCTTCTATTCTCTTCTTGTCTAAACTATTTCTCGTCCACGTTTCACTTCCATACACGGCTACACTTCATACAAATACTTTCAGAAGCGACTTCCTGATGCTTAAATCTATACTGGATGTTAACAAATTTCTCTTCTGCTATTGCCCGTGTACATTTTATATTCTCTCTATTTCGACCATCATCAGTTATTTTGCTTCCCAAATAGCAGAACTCATTTACAACTTTAAGCGACTCATTTCCTAATCTAATTCCCGCAGCAGCACTAATGGAGACTAAATTTTCGGAAGAGTTGTTGCTTAGCTGACGCTTCGACGGGTTTTTCTTTTTAGCAGGTATCGCCATTTTGGGGCATTTCCTTTTTGTGATCGTCTTTTTTCTAGCTGTCAGCGTTTCTGCTCTTCTCATATAGCCCCATTTTTAATATTTTTTTTTACTTGAATGCTGACGATATTGCATAAAGGTAATTTCTTGTTAGCCGAAATTTTTTTGCTATGCGATAGTCGGAAATAGAATGAGACTACAAGTTATGCTTGCCTCATGTGGAAGATGAACACACACTGACATAGATACATCTCGTACAAGTAGATTCAAAAAGTAGTTCGAATAAATCAGAACCAACTGTGTACAGATATGTAGAGAATTGTTTAGGAACCAAAAATTTCTATTATGATGGAATATAAATGCCAAGAAGTTAACGTTATCAATCCGAGGGACGTAACAAATCGTTAGACAAGACTACACTCCTGGAAATTGAAATAAGAATACCGTGAATTCATTGTCCCAGGAAGGGGAAACTTTATTGACACATTCCTGGGGTCAGATACATCACAGGATTACACTGACAGAACCACAGGCACATAGACACAGGCAACAGAGCATGCACAATGTCGGCACTAGTACAGTGTATATCCACCTTTCGCAGCAATGCAGCCTGCTATTCTCCCATGGAGACGATCGTAGAGATGCTGGATGTAGTCCTGTGGAACGGCTTGCCATGCAATTTCCACCTGGCGTCTCAGTTGGACCAGCGTTCGTGCTGGACGTGCAGACCGCGTGAGACGACGCTTCATCCAGTCCCAAACATGCTCAACGGGGGACAGATCCGGAGATCTTGCTGGCCAGGGTAGTTGACTTACACCTTCTAGAGCACGTTGGGTGGCACGGGATACATGCGGACGTGCATTGTCCTGTTGGAACAGCAAGTTCCCTTGCCGGTCTAGGAATGGTAGAACGATGGGTTCGATGACGGTTTGGATGTACCGTGCACTATTCAGTGTCCCCTCGACGATCACCAGTGGTGTACGGCCAGTGTAGGAGATCGCTCCCCACACCATGATGCCGGGTGTTGGCCCTGTGTGCCTCGGTCGTATGCAATCCTGATTGTGGCGCTCACCTGCACGGCGCCAAACACGCATACGTCCATCATTGGCACCAAGGCAGAAGCGACTCTCATCGCTGAAGGCGACACGTCTCCATTAGTCCCTCCATTCACGCCTGTCGCGACACCACTGGAGGCGGGCTGCACGATGTTGGGGCGTGAGCGGAAGACGGCCTAACGGTGTGCGGGACCGTAGCCCAGCTTCATGGAGACGGTTGCGAATGGTCCTCGCCGATACCCCAGGAGCAACTGCGTCCCTAATTTGCTGGGAAGTGGCGGTGCGGTCCCCTACGGCACTGCGTAGGATCCTACGGTCTTGGCGTGCATCCGTGCGTCGCTGCGGTCCGGTCCCAGGTCGACGGGCACGTGCACCTTCCGCCGACCACTGGCGACAACATCGATGTACTGTGGAGACCTCACGCCCCACGTGTTGAGCAATTCGGCGGTACGTCCACCCGGCCTCTCGCATGCCCACTATACGCCCTCGCTCAAAGTCCGTCAACTGCACATACGGTTCACGTCCACGCTGTCGCAGCATGCTACCAGTGTTAAGGACTGCGATGGAGCTCCGTATGCCACTGCAAACTGGCTGACACTGACGGCGGCGGTGCACAAATGCTGCGCAGCTAGCGCTATTCGACGGCCAACACCGCGGTTCCTGGTGTGTCCGCTGTGCCGTGCGTGTGATCATTGCTTGTACAGCCCTCTCGCAGTGTCCGGAGCAAGTATGGTGGGTCTGACACACCGGCGTCAATGTGTTCTTTTTTCCATTTCCAGGAGTGTATAATCTTGCGATGAATGTAAAGAGCTAAGTTGATAATCTACATCTACATTCATATCTACATCTACGTGCGTACTCCGCAGGCCACTGTACGGTGCGTGGCGGAACGTACCCTGTACCACACTACTCTTCATTTCCTTACTTGTTCCACTCGCAAACAGAGTGAAGAAAAAACGACTATGTGCTTCCGTATGAGCCCCAATTTCTCGGTTCTTTCTTCGTGGCCCTTGCACGAAATTTGGCGGTAGTAGAATCGTTATGCAGTCAGCTACAAATGCCGGTTCTCTAAGTGTTCTCAATAGTGTTCCTTGAAAGAAACGTCGCCTTCTCTCTAGGTATTCCCCTTTTTAGTTCGCGAAGCATCACCGTAACACGTGCGTGTTGTTCGAACGTAGCAGTCCGACTGTGAATTGCTTTCTAGTTTTCCTTTAATCCCGCCTGGTACGGATCCCATACACTCGAGCAATATTCCAGGGTAGGTCCCACTGGCGTCCTATACGCTGTCTCTTTTACAAATGAATCACACTTTCCCCAAATTCTTCCAGTAAACCAAGTCGACCATTCGCCTTCCCAGTTACATTACTCTCATGCTCGCAGCATTTCATATCGCTTTGCAACGCTAAGACCAGATACTTAAACGACCTGCCTGTATGAAGCAGGACACTACCAATGACGTAGTCGAACTGTATAGGTTTGTTTCTCCTACTCATGCTCTTTAACTTTCGTTTTCCTACATTTAGATCCAGCTGCCATTCATCACACAAACTAGAACTTTTGTCTAAGCCATCTTGTATCCTCCTACAGTCACCCAGCTTCGATATCTTCCTTTACACCACAGCATCATCATGATCACCACATCCTCCGTCCAATACATCTTAGCAGACATAGTCAGTTTTAATTCAAATTATGTTCTAGCAGATCAGTTTGGAACAAATTGGCACAACGTATCAGTAATTTTTCCCTATCAGACTTTCAATAATGAATAAATGCTTCACATCAGATTAGTCAGTCTCGAGTTATCGATGACTTCATCCTCCGTCATCGTCAGATGTCTCAGTAGGCCGTGAGGTATTTAGTTCGGCCAACTTAAGTACCTAACGGCCTACTGAAATATCTCCTGAAGATGACAGCGGAGGAAGTTGTCGAAATCTCGAGGCTGACAAATCTGACTCGGCAAGAACTCCGTGAAAAATTTATTCACGAGCTAGCTGAATACCTAGCGATGAACGGGTATGTATTTGTTCCAATCTTCTATTAATCCATCTCCTCCTTACCCCTGACTCTATCCCTCTCCCCCCCCCCCTTCTCTCTGTCCACTTGCTCCCCCTTCCACCTTCTATCCCTCTCCTCCTGCCCTTCTGTCTGTCCACCCCTCTCTCTGTCAATCTTATCCTTACGCAAACCAAGATCACCCTTTACGGAACCTAATAGGAGACTGATCTTAGATGGTGGTCGAAAAGCACACTTCGCAATTATACACGACGGGAAATGTGTCTTTAGACTACCATCTAAGACCAGTATCCTTTATGCTCAATAAGAGATGATCTTGGTTTGCGGAAGGCGAGTGTCTACCGTATTCCTTGCAGTTCTGGCAAGTCATACATTGGCCAGACTATCAGGATTGTGGAGGACCGGTATGCCGAGCATATGCGGCACATGCGCTTGTAACAGCCGAGCATATCCGCCATTGCAGAACACTGTCATGGCAGCACCAGTCATCCACTTTTTCTTTTTCTTCATCTCAGAGTAGGGCTTGTAATTTAAGTTATTTGCTTGATGTATTCAAGTCTCTTTCTTCCTCTACAGTTTTTGCCCTCTACAACTCCTTCCCGTGCCAAGGAAGTCATTCCCTGATGTCTTAACAGATGTCCTATCATCCCGTCCCTTCTCCTTGTCAGAGTTTTCCACAAACTTCTTTCCTCTCCACTTCAGCTTGGAACCTTCATTCCTTACCTTACCAGTTCACCTAATTTTCGACATTCGTCTGTAACACTACATGTCAAATGCTTCGATTTTCTTCTGTTCCGGTTTCCCCGCAGTCCATGTTCCACTACCACGCAACGCTGCACTTAAAAACGTACATTCTCGGAAATGTCTTCCTCAAATTAAGACCTACGTTTGATACTAGTAGACTTTTGTTGGCTAGGAATACCCGTTTTGCCAGTGCTAGTCTGCTTTTGATGCCCTCCTGACTCCGTGAGTCATTGGTTATTTTGCAAGCGGTAGAATTCCTTAACTTCATTTACTTCATGACCATCGATCTTGATGTTAAGTTTATCGCTTTTCTCATTTCTGCTACTTCTCATTACTTTCGTCTCTATTCGTTTTATTCGCAGTCCATATTCTGTACTCATTACAGTGTTCATTCCATTCAGCAGAACATGTAATTCTTCTTCAGTTTCAACTCTGGATACTAATCCTTTCATCTTGAATTTTAATTCCACTCCTGAAGCTTTCTATCATTTTAATCCATTGAACAATAGGGGCGAAAGATTGCATCCGTATCTTACACTCGTTTTTATCCGGGCACTCCGTTGTTGGTCGTCCACTCTTATTATTCTTTCTTGGTTCTTGTACATATTATGTATTAACCGTCTCTCCCTAAAGCTTACCCATATTTTCCTCGGAATTTCGAACATCTTGCACCATTTTACATTGTCGGACCGTTTTTATAGGTCGGCTTTTGAGTGTATCATGATTTTTCTTTAGCCTTTCTTCCATTACCAACCGCAACGTCAGAAATGCCTCTATAGTGCCTTTATCTTCTCTAAAGTCATACTGATTGTCATCTAACACATCCTCAATTTTATTTTCCCTTCTTGTCAGCAACTTGGACGCATGAGCTGTTAAGCTGATTGTGCGGCAATTCTCGCACTTGTCAGCTCTTGCCATCTTCGGAATTGTGTGTATTATATTTTTCCGAAGTCAGACGGTGTATCGCCAGACTCATACATTCTGCACACCAACGTGAATAGTTGTTTTGTTGCCACTTTTCCAATGATTTTAGAAATTCTGATGGAATGTTACATATCTCTTCTCCCTTAATTGATCTTAATTCTTCCAAAGCTCTTTTAAATTCTGATTCTAATACTGGATACCCTATCTTTTCTACGTCGACTCTTGTTTCTTCTTGTTATAAAGAGCCTTTCAATGTACTCTTTCCACCTATCCGCTTTGTCCTCTGCATTTAATAGTGGAATCCCATTGCACTCTTAATGTTATCACTCTTGCTTTTAATTTCACCGAAGGCTGTTTTGACTTTTCTATATGCTGAGTACGTCCTTCCGACAATCATTTCTTTTTCGACTCATGTTTTTCGTGCAGCCATGTTCCCTTAGCTTCCCTGCACTTTCTATTTCTTTCATTCATTCATAATCGACTTGTATTTCTGTATTCCTTACTTTCCCGGAACATTTTGTACTTCTTGCTTTCATCGATGAACTGAAGTATTTGTTCCGTTACCTATGGTTTTTCGCAATTACCTTCATTGTCTCCAACTCCTTTGGTTGTCCTTTTTAGAGATGCCCATTTCTCTCCAACCGTACTTTCTACTGAGCTGTTCCTCATCGCAGTATCTATTGCCTTTGAGAACGTCAAGCGTAGGTTGGCTGGTTGGTTGGTTGGGGAAGGAGACCAGACAGCGTGGTCATCGGCCTCATCGTATTAGGGAAGGATGGGGAAGGAAGTCGACCGTGCCCTTTCAGAGGAACCATCCCGGCATTTGCCTGGAGTGATTTAGAGAAATCACGGAAAACCTAAATCAGGATGGCCGGACGCGGGATTGAACCGTCGTCCTTCCGCATCCAAGCGTAGGTTTTCATCCCTTAATATTTGCGTATCCCACTTCTTTGCAAGTTGATTCTTCCTGATTAGTCTCTTAAACTTCAGCCTTCTCTTCATAATTACTAAACTGTGATATCAGTCTATATCTGCTCCTGGGTACGCCTTAGAATCCAGTATCTGATTTCTGAATCTCTACCTCACCATGATGTAATCTAAGTGAAATATTCCCTCACCTCCAGGCGTTTTCCGAGCATACCTCCTCCTCATGTGATTCTTGAACGTAGTATTCGCTATTATAGCTGAAATTTATTTCAGAATTCAATTAGTCTTTATCTTTTCTCATTTCTAGCACAAAGCCCTTTCTTCTACTCCTTCCCCCAAAAACGCATTCCAGTCCCCCATGACTATTACATTTTAACCTCCCTTTTGCGTACTGATCCGTTGAATATCCTCGTACCCTCATACACGTTTTCTATCTCCTCATCTTTAGTTCGCGACGTCGGAGTTAAACGTATCGTTGTCGGTGCTGGTTTTCCATCGATTCTGATGAAAACACCCCTATCACTCAACTGTTCACAGTAACACACTCTCCGGCCTATTTTCCTGTTCATAACGAAACCTACTGCCTTTATACCGTTTTCTACTCCAGTTCATATTATCCTATACCCATCTGATCAGAAATTCTTCTCTTCTTTCGATTTCACTGCATTAACCTCCACTATATCTAGATTGAGCCTTTGCATTTCCCTTTTCAGATTTTTCTAGCTTCGCTTCCACGTTCAAGCTTCCAACATTCCACGCATTGATTGATAGAAAGTTACCTTTTCGTTCTTTATCCAGCTTTATCCAGTTTTTTCTCGTGGTTACCTCTTCCTTGGCAGTCCCCTTCCGGAATGATTTGTCAAAGGGGAGAGCATTAAGACACTTTTTCAGTTACAGGCCACATGCCCTGTGGATACACTTCATGTGTCTTTAATGCAGTGGTTTCCATTGCCATCTGCTGCTTCATGCCGTTGATCATTGCTGATTCTTTCTCCTTTCAGAAGCAGTTTCCCATCCTGTGGAATATAACAACACGGAGATTCTGGCATGCACTTCGAGCTATTGAGATAGTGTTATTAAGAAAGCTGCTGAAATTAAATTAGCAAGTAACCTTATAAATTCACGTCGTGGTTTTTGTTCAGTTCTGCGTGGAATCCTATTCTCTCATCAAAAAATAGAGATTACATTACCTCACTCGTTGATTATTAATTTTACTATTACTTCCGACGTTGGCCATTTTTGGTTTGTGATGGCGCAAGGGTGTACAGGGTGTGCGTGTATTATTCTTACGGTGTTTCCATGAAAACCGAGGTTTTAAATTCTCTTGCGCAGCACTTAGGCACTTACTGTAGCTTTGCCTTGGAAGTGGCAGGGTGTGCTCCTGTGTAAATATCGGCGGTTGCCGACGACGTCAGCCGCTTGCATCCCCGTAAGTTATTCGAACGATCTTTAACCTGCATTACGCGTTTGCGTTCATCGATACGACTACAAGACAACCAGCGTAATGGATTGACTGGTCACTACCACATCAGGGCTCGATCCTGAGACATCTACTAGCCACGTTTTTAAAGAAGGCAGTCGTACATTAGTCCAAGGAAGTTAAGTGGCAAGAGAGATGTAACAAACTATTACAATCCTCTCCCTCTCCACCTCCCATCCTTTCCAGAACCGAAACAAAACAACATCGAGCTTTAAAGAAGGCAGTGCCTTTTGTCGATGAAGCAGTTCTCTTTCCATAGCCCGCGCCCCTTTATCGCTTCGAGCAGTCAGGAAGCCTAGTGCGTTACCTCTGCGCTACTCGCTCTCTGGAAGGCGACGGGCAGAGTCAGCTCGCCGCAACGTCTCGCGCCGTCGTGCTGCGGCATGTTATCTTATCGGGCGCGCGCCTCCACAGCCGTGCATCTCGCCGCGACGCACTGGTCGGTATTTCCGCACGTCGGACGCGCGCGTCCTGTGTGAACGCGCTGTTCCCAGTACCCGAGGATGCTCTCTGGCCCGGTTGTAGAGGCGGGGGACTGCCGACGATTTGTTGAGTCCACGCCGCATCGAGCTGCAGCGGGCAAAAGCAGGACCGACACGATATTAGGAAGTACCCCATGACATGTCACCTCGGTGCATACCAAACGGGGAAGTGATTTTCCTCCTTTTTTTCGCAAGATTGAAGTACAAACTTGGGTGTAGCGAATACTAATCTAGAACGATGCGGTTCTCAAGCGTTTTCGAAAAATCTAGCTTATGAGCTTTACGAGTCTGTTCAGTATCACACGAAAGCTTTCGACGGCTGGGTGTGGCGTTGGCGCAACCCGCAAAGGTTGGCAGAATTATGTCTGCCCACATTGCGTTCGAGTATCATCATTATTTTTATTCTTTTCAAACCTTCCATGAAACATTTGTTTCGCTACAGCGAATCAGGTTTCTTTGAAAACAAACAATAACAATAACTTTCATAATGGCTAGTTATAATGGAGGTATAATAAGCACTCTTGACGAAATGAACATTTTGCAGGACAATGCTCAAGCACGTACAGTAAAACTGCGCGGGGCTCATATTAATGACGGCCACGATGATTACCATAACCTAATCAAAACACTGAAACATCACTCCATGAAGTGCTGAGCTAATTTTGGACGTGATGGTCTTTTATCTTGACTGACATGAATAACACAAAGATGAATAACATCTTCAATACACTGTTTAATCTCCTCTGCATGTAGCAGCTTTCCTCGGTAACAGTAATAGCTCTTTTTTTCTTAATAGTAGGACAATGTGATGGGGATCCATAAACTGGTATAGTTTCACTAGCCAAGGTTCTTTGATTACTCCAAAGTAAAAACTATCTCTAAAAGCTAATCATCCGCTTAAATCATTTTGCAAGGTAATAAAATGCAACACTGGGCTTAATTAACTTCAAAAGGAACCATTCATGACGGGTACCAAAATTACACTATATTGTACTACCGCAGATCGGTTAGTTAAAGATTTATATGTACTTGTACTTTAATCACCTGTGAAGCAGGTATTCTTGCCAATAATACTGCACTGTAGTCCTACAAAACTATATTTTATAATAAACTAAGGATACTTCAGCAAAAGCCTATCCAACTTCACTTTTATGGTTTTAGCTTTTTAATAATTAATGTTTTCACTTTCCTATTCATTTATTTTTAATCTTTTTGCTTAAACTTCCTACCTTAACAATTTCACTTGGAGTAGTCCGTAAATGAAACATCCAAATATTACTCTAACTTTTGCTACTTCTTTTACTTTAGACAAAAAAATCACTTTCAAACACATCAGTACCAGAATTGTTCACTTAAATCAGGATGCTCTGTTTAAGTAGCGCTTAGGTGAGGACCCTGCGTAGGTTCGTGATCAGGATTGAAATTATGGTTTCGAACACGAATCGACGCTTTATACAACACACAAATTAACTGGTCCATGCCGATATACATTAAGTAACTAAATGTATGAAGTCTGTGAAGCAGAGGCGAAGATTAGTGGCAGTCGAAATGGCGGCTAACTGTTCTCGCGGCTCTTGATGTGCGAATGCTCTGTAAAATTTCTTCGTGGAGTCGGATTTTCAACATATTAGAGCCATTCCATTATTCCGTGAATACCAAATAATAGCCAGGTCCACATCCGAGGCAAATCCCTTCTAATTCAGCTTCCAATTATCTCCCTTAGCACCGTTGAGGTGTACCGTGCTAAGACTAGCCACACACTGTGTGCCGTTCACACAAAGGAGCTCCTCAGTTCGACCGCCAAACCCACCTTTTACATCACGCCATGCGGAGAGACTTCCCTACACCTTTTACATGTTACAAATACAACTGCCCTAAGCGTGAACCAGTTTTTAACAAACGTACTTCTTTCATAAACATATTCATATTATAATAATTTAAAATTTCAACATATCCTTTTGCTTTTTACATATGTACATCACAAAACTCTCATTTTCTTGCCATTCATCAAGGAGTTCAAACAACACAGAATGCACACTTCATAAATTGCAGATATACAGTTAATTAAAATAAACTCACTTCTAATAGATATAAGTGTTACAAAACTAAGGCCCATGTTTGATATCGATACACTTCTTTTAGCTAGAAATGTCCTCTCCGCCTCTGCCAGTTTCATCTCATATCCTCCTTGCTTCGGCCATCATGGGTTATTTTGTTTCTACTGTTGCAGTATTCGTTAACTCCATCTACTTCGTGGTCACCAATTCTAATGTTATTTTCCCACTATACTCAATTATGCTACTTCTCATTACCTCCCTCTTTCTTTAGTTTACTCTCAACGTGTATTCTGTACCCATTAGACTGCTCATTCCATTCAACAGATCTTGTAGATTAATTCTTCTTCACCTTCACTGAGGGTAGTAGCGCCATCAGTGAATCTTATCGCCGATATCCTTTCAAGCTGAATTTTAATCCCACTGCTGAATCTTTCTTTCATTTTCGTCATTGCATGAGGAATACAAGCGAAGAACTGCATCCCTCTCTTACACCCTTTTTAATTCGAGTACTTCGGTCTCGATCTTCCACTCTTGCTGTTCCTTCTTGGTTCTTACATGTCTTTCATATTACTCGTCTTTCTCTACAGCTAACTCCAATTTTTCTCAGAACTTCTATCATCTTTTACCGTTTTACATAGTCGAATACTTTTTCCTGGTCGACAAATCTACATCTACATCTATACTCTGAAAAACACCGTAACATGCATGGCAGAGGGTACGTCCCATTGTACCGGGTATTAGGATTTCTTCCTGTTCCATTCATGTATGAAGCGTGGTAAGAATGACTGTCTGAATGTCTGTGTGCTTGCACTAATTATTCTCTTTTTCTTGTGACCATTATGCGAGCGATACGTATGGGGTGTAGTATATCCCTACAGTAATCATTTAAAGCCAGTTCTTGAAACTTTGTTTCAATCCCAGGAACGCGTCTTGATTTTCCTTCAGTCTAGCTTCCATCATCAAGCGCGACGTCAGAAATGTCTCTCTGGTGCCTTTACCTTTCCTAAACCCGAAGTGATCGTCATCTAACAATTACTCAATTTTCTCTCAAATTCTTCTGTACATTATTATTGTCAGAAACTTGAATGCATGGGCTGTTAAACTGATTGTGCGATAGTTCTCGCTCTTATCTGCCCTTGCTATCTTCGAATTGAATGGATGATATTTTTCTGAAAATCTGATCGGATATCGCCAGTTTCATAGATTCTACACGTCAACTTGAGTAGTTGTTTGATAGCCACTCCCCCCCCCCCCCCCATGATTATAGTAATTCCGATCGAATGTTGTCTATCACTTCTGAGTTATTTAATCTCAAGTCTTCCAATGTTATTTTAAATTCTGACTTTAACGCTGGATCCCATATCTATTTCACATCGCTTCCAATTATTTCTTCTTCTATCACCTCACCAGACAATTCCTCCCACTCATAGTGCCCTTCGGTATACCCCTTCCACATATCCACTCCCTCCTCAACGTTTAACAGTCAGAATTCCCATTGCACTCTTAATGTTGCCGCCCTTTCTTTTAATCTCAAGAAAGATTGTTTTGATATTTCTGTATGCTGTCTCAGTCTTTCCGACTACCAGTTCTTTTCCTATTTTCTCACACTTTTCCTCCAACTGATAGCTCTTATTCTATTTTCTCACTTTTTTCCTCCAACCATTTCGCCTTGGCCTCCCTTCAATTCCTATTTATTCCATTATTGAGTGCTTTATATTGCTATATTCCTGTCTTTCTCAAAACATTTTTGTGCTTCCTTCTTTCATCGAACAAATTAAGTATTTCTTCTGTTACCTAAGGTTTCTTCGCAGTTATCTTCCTAGCGCCTACGTTTGCCTTTGCAACTTATGTGGTTACTCTTTTCAGAGACGTCCTCTCCTCTTCAACTGACCTGCCTACGTTGATGTTCCTTATCGTCGTATACACATCTTTAGCGAACTTCAAACGTGTCTCATCATTCCTCAGTACTGAAGTATTCCACTTCCTACGACTTTGATTCTTTCGTACGATCCTCTGAAAGTTTAGTCTACTTCCCATCATTACTAAACGGCGATCTGAATCTATATGATAGTGGGTAGGCCTTACAATACAGTATCTGATTTCGGAACAGCTTGCACTGTACGTGCTTGATCATTGTCCTACAAAATGATGGTCAGGTCCTGCAGTACGTTTCATCACCTCTGTCTCTAAGCTGGTCGTAGCTTGTGTTCCAAAAATGAGCAGCACAGAGACAAGTGATGGCACTTTCTGCAGGACCTGCCCATCATTTTGCAGGACAATGCTCAAGCACGTACAGTGCAAGCTGTTACTGATTTGTTTGACTGATGGGGCTGCTAAGTGCTGTACCACCTACTCCACTCCCCTGACTTAAGCCCTCGTAAGTTCAACTCCATTTCTAAACTGAAGGAAACACTTCACGGCTTTCGCTTCAGAACTGCTACAAATTCGTCGAGCAATAGACCGCGCCGCTCAAACTGTCAACACAACTGACTAAACATTCATGGTGGTGTCTGTTTGTTCTATATCGTGTCTCCATATCACTTTTGCTCAACGACACTCTGAGCGTGTTTTTTAGGGAATTGACTAGTTTGAACCTGGGACCTGTTGCTGGTAAGGAGACGCCAGACCACACATGACATGTAGAATTCAGAAGAGTTCAGTGAAACTAGCGATGATATAACCAAATACTTAATGATTTCAGCGTCAGCTCCACTGCACTCCCTGTAAAAGAATCTTAATACTAACTAAATTTAGTGGAAGGGGTTCAAGGCTTTCTTATTTTTAGTTAGCTGGTAAAATAACGTAGAAAAAGCAGTTAAGTTTACCACTGGAAATTTTTTCTACTCACAAAACATTGTTTATAAATTGCACTATTGATAAAAGGAAGTGGTTTAATACAGGATGGTAAAAACCAACTGCGTTCAACAAAAATATGAACGAATATTTCCTGAATGGGTTTCCAAGTTCTACGATGCATCAAAGGATGACCTATGCCGTATCACATCTATAATCTAGGTTTAAGTTAAGTTTCACAAAAGAGAAAACTATCAAAATGGTCTACAGTGACCCTCAATTATCTTTAATTACTTATCTAACTTGTCGTAAATTACAGTGGCTGATGTGGCTTCTCAATAATTATATAACAGAGAAATCATCGCGTTTCAGATTTTTACTTCAAGTGGCAAATGTGAACACCATGAGCTTTAATTTACGATCGACACTAGTATTACGCAAAAAAAGGGGGTGTAACAGATGATACTTCTGCAGTTCTGAGTGAAGCCTTACGCGCTCAAAAATGCGGCATCGCGTGCGTTCATTACCTTGTCGGTGTTTAGGCAGCGTCAGGGCGGCGGGCAGCACAGCTCCGGTCACCTCGCCAACTCGGAACTAACTCTCCTCACTTCTCGTTACTCCCATTTACCGAAGTTGGTTTAAAAAAAAACTATCTGACTGTGTTTTCATCTGACCAATCAGGGTCTCAATGTTAACCTTAAGCTCCGCCTGCAAAAATTCTGTCTATCCAATGAGAAATATTATACTTTTCGTGGTGGGGCAATGTTTTTAAAGTTTGCAACCTAACAGAGACGCGAAAAAGTCTCACGCTAAAACCTGCAGCTGGTGTGGTTCTTTTAGCGTTATCGTAAGATCTATACTGTTCTTCTGGGGGGCTCTAGCTTTTAACATGGACTGGGGGGTGGTCCTTGACGTAACAGAGACGCGAAATAGTCTCACTCTAAAACTTGCGGGTGGTGTGGCCCTAGTGGTTAGCTGGCGACGTGGGTGTCCAGTCCGTCCCTTATCCTATGGCCTTCTAGCTTAACACGGTTGTGCTCTCGGCTTCTGTCCTCTTTCTCCCCTCAGAACTGCGTCTGTCTCACGGTGGGAAGGTATGACATGCATTTAGGCATTCTTGTGTTACTCTGTGGTATTCCATTTGCTCACTCGTTACTCGTATTACTTGGGTTAATTTAATGTCACGATTTGTTCGGAGCTATGTGACATGCTACTGGATTTGCTTATCATGTCAGGGTTTTCATGGAAGGTGTTGGATTTGCCTGACACCTTACAACTGGCACTGCTAAAAGCACCCTACGACTTCCACATTGCTGGCAACAGGCTATACACAATGCTGGTTACAACTTTGAAGATCAGTAAAACTTTGAAACACGTATCTATTTTGTACAAGCTGTAAATTAGAAGTTGCCACTATTAAAATTCCAACCCTCGTATATCTCCTCCTCTTGTGATTTGTGAACAGCTTATTTCCTATTACTAACTAAAATTTAGTTCACAACTCAATTGATTCTTTGTCCTCTCTCTTCACTATTAACAAGCCCGCACTGCCCCGCAAGCCTTTCTCCTGTTCTTTCCCCTACAACCGAATTCAAGTCCCACACGATTATTAGATTTTCACCTCCTTTTACATACTGAATTACCCTTTCAATATCTTCATATACCTCCTCTGTCTCTTCATCTTCTGCTTATGACGTCGACATGTACACTTGAACTATTATTTAATCTCGTATCATAAGTATACTTATTATACTCATGTATTTTCTGTTCCTTGAAGAATTTCACGAAGCAGGAAGCTGGACACAATCGGTGTTGAAGCATATGATGAACAGTCTGGTCTTTCCCACAGTAGCACTGAATATTATTTTTATCTGCGTAGCACCAGCCTTCAAAATTAACTTTTGAGCTGCCAGCTGCAGATTCCATCCTATTCAGGGACTTCGAAATCGTCCATTTCTCATCATAGCCAGGGAATAGAGTTTCTGAAACTTAAACCAAATCCCAGGAAGGCACGAGTGTGTGCTTTTCATTTGATAAAGAGGGAACCTAGTCGCAAATTTAAGATAGCATGCTCAGTTGTCGAATTGGAACACTGTGAGAACACAAAATATGTAGGAGTGACGTTTTATAGACCTCTTGCTCTCAAGAAGCACTGCGCGAACTGCAAGTCAAAAATTTCCACCAGGACACTGGTCGGATCACAGTGGGGCAGTCAAAATGAAACACTACGAACTTCTGCAATAGCACTGTGCTATTCTGTCAAAGGGTATGCTTCTTCTATCTGCAGGGGGACGTAGCTGTCAATGATCCTTGCGGAATCATAACATGTTGTTTGAAATCCACTCCAGTGGAATGGTTTTACCATCTCACAGGAATAGCAGGAATAGGAATGGCAGAGAGAGAGCTGCGAATGAGAAAAGAAAGAAAATGAAGCTGGGGGAGGGGGGGGGGGGGGAGGTTATGGGCACGAACCGTACCTGTAAAGCCTCAAGTAAAAAAAAAGTTTCCTTAGAACGTCGACGACACTTAGAACCACTATTGAAAAAACTAGCTTGCAGCTATGGAGATCTACGAGAAGAACTATTATTGTCGGCCTTGGTTTCCTGTCGAATCTGATGACAACACCCACATTACCGCATTGTTCACAGTAACTCACTCTATGCCGAACTTCCCATTCATAACGAATTCCTTAGTCATTTGACTAGAACTATTTCTCTTCTGTCTTTTCATTTCATTGACCTCCATTATAACTGGAATGTGTCTCTGCATTTCCCTGTTCGGATGTCCTAGATTCCATACCATGTTCAGACTTCTGACATTCCATGCTCCGACTTGCAGAATATTACGCTTTCGCTGGTTATCCCGTCTTTTCCTCGTGGTCACTTCCCCCATGCCAGTCACCTCCTGGAGAGATCTTTTGAAAATGAAGAGATCGTCTCGTCGTTCTATCAGTTACTGGGTACATGTCGTGTGTCTTAAACGCAGAGGTTTTGATTGCCTTCCGCATCCTCATACCGCTGATCATTTACGATTCTTCCGCCTTTTAGTGACAGTTTCCCACTCCAAGCACAAGAGAGGGCCTTGAACCTTTTTGTCCGCTCACCCGCTGTCTCTGAAAAGGACGCTGGCAGAAAGAGGATTACTTATTATCCTTAAACTCTTCGTCCACAATTGCTGGCGATTTTTATTTAAAATCTATGTCGTGACTGGGTTCGAACTCGGAACACGAGGCCTTTTGATTACTTGCCAACGATTCGGCCCCTAGACGATGGGTTCAGCTAAGTGTGTCAGTATGGTTACGGAAACTGACGTGGCATGAAAGAGTGAACAGTAATGGAGTTTTTGACAAGATGGTATTCTTCTCTGGCTGTGCGGCATTGTAGAAGCATGCTCCAGTCGCTTCAGGATATTTTTAACTAGCCGATAAGAGTGTTCATTGCAAGGCTGACACTGCGATGGGAATTTGGGTGGTTTGTGTTCCGGCGTAACATCAAGCGCCGGTACGTCGGCATGGAACGTAACAGCCGAGAAGGCTGAGAGACGACGTCAGCCAATCCGATAGAAGAGTCGCACTAGAAGACGAGCAGTGATATAAACTCTACAGCAGTGACTTATAAACATGTGTGATTTGCTTGCATGGAAATTGTATACATCGAAGGACGGTGATTATTGGCATGTCGCCATTTGCTTGCGACCCATCTTTGTAGAAACGCAAAGTACTGTCAATTTAATTTACTGTAATAAACTCCATTAATAAGGTTTGATTGAATGTTGTTTAGCTATCCGAGAAAACAGCTTCCTAGGCACCCTATGTTAGACGAGTGGGCAGTCTAGCACAGTTTGATCTTCAGCGTACACGTCATAATCTCCAACCTATTTTCAAATTTAGCAACACTTCTACAACTAGATAGGTGACAGGTACAAATACTTCCTCTAAAGGTCAATGCGTTCTCTGCAGTGGTGGCTATCAAAGCTACAGGCAGGCCCACTACCACTCTCTTGCTCACCTGTCTTTTTGTGCAATCTACGAGTTCAGCGACAAGATAATCTGCAAAATTCACTTGCACGAGCTTCTTCGACGTTACGTCCGTTCTCGTGGCATGTTCGTATACTTTGAATTAAATAATAACCTAGGAAACAAATTGGTTTTCCAGAAAATAAATACCAAACTCGACTACCAGAAAGAGACTATATTGTTGAGTGCCGGTTTCTTCTTGTACATACAAGGGTTGGACGGAAACATCGAAACACCAAAAATACAACGGATTACCATGCCTAACACGGTGTAGGAAAACCGATGGCTTATCAAAACAGCTTCTGGTCGTCTCGGAATGGGGAAATACAGGTCCTGTATGGTTTTCTAGTGAATCTAAAACCATTTGTCCTGTAAAATAGTGTCAAGTACAGCTAACGATGATGTAAGTGGATGCGGATCATGCACTCTTTTCTCCAAAGTAGACCACAAAGCGCTCTATAATTTTGAGATCTGGTGATTATGCTGGCCAATTCATCCTCGTTTTCAGAAAACCAGTCCTGGACAATGAGAGCTATGTGAGCTGGGGCCCTGTCGACTTGGAACACAGCATCACCATTGGGGAACAGAGTGCCATGGGATGGACCTGATCAGCCAGAATGGTGGAACGAGCCTTGGCACTAATTCAACCTTGCAGACTAACCAGAAAGTCCACGGCAGACCACGACATGGCTAGCCAAATCAGCGCCGAAAACTCGTCTTATTTCGCTCTTGAAACAAAAAACGTGGTCAGAAGCGGGGAAAAAACATGTCTCACGTGACCAAATGTGTTTCTTTCAATATTCCATAATCCAGGTTTTATGGCTTCGGCACCAAGTTTTCCCGTTACGGGCTTTTGCCCCACTGGTGACTGATTCTGGAATTCCATGTCATCCTGCAATTCCCAACTTCTGAAGATCCCATCGTGTTGTTTTTGTGGTGACAGGGTTTGCGAGTGCGAAGTTCAGTTCTGCAGTGAACTATGCAGCTGTCGTCCTCTTATTTTTCGTCACAATCCTCTTCAATTACAATCTGTTACAATAACTCAACACTTAATTTATTCTTAGATGATGACTTTTTCCGCTTTCTCTCTGTGCAGTATAAATTTTAGATACGGTGCCTCTTGGTACACCAAACACTGCAGCCACCTCAGCTACAGCAGCATCCAACATACGAGCACCAACAATTTGCCCATGTTCGAAAGCACTAAGCCCCGGTATGATGCACTCACAAGTACTACAACAGTTTTCTTCACTCAAACTGCACCTTACTTCCGCCCTGCGGAACAATAACGAATATGGTAGCGACCTTGTCCACTCGTGAATTCGATTCCTTCTAAGTTGCATGGAAATCAGACAATAGTTCCGACTTCTATGCTGAGTGAAAAAATGAACTGTAGATTTTCCAATAAATATTGTTCAACCCCAGTGAACCTTCTCCCGAGTGAACAATCTAACGCTAACAGGAGAGCTCACTGGAATTCTGACTATGAGGTGGGAGTATTGAAGGTTACTGGAATAGATTGACTGGAGGAACAAGTAAATGGTTTCAAATACTGACACGATACACGGCGTCGTATTGCCACCATTTTTCCTTTTAACGTTATACAAAACTGGATTTACGGTTGTAGCTTACTAGTGTTTGGTGGTAAATTAGGAGAAAATTGAAGATTACAAGACTCGAGTGTGTTACGGGCAGCCTGCCACATTAGCCAGTTGTGCTAATGCCATTGGACTACAGCTTGTGCTCACATATGGTACTCAACAGCCTCATAAAACTTTGAACATCAATTTTTCGAAAACGACTGAGAAGAGGATTATACCAGAAATTCGATTCTTACATCAAAGTGTGAAATACAACTATGCAGAAAAGGAGCAAAATCATTCAACTCTTGGATATATCCTCAGGGGCAGGTTCTTCCATTTGTTGTCAGTGATCTTCTCCCGAGTAAACAATCTAACGCTAGCAGGAGAGCTCACTGGAATTCTGACTATAAGGTGGGAGTATTGAAGGTTGCTGGAATAGATCGACTGGAGGAACAAGTAAATGGTTTCAAGTACTGACACGATACATGGAGTCGTATTGCCGCCATTTTTCCTTTTAACGAATATTGCAATAGAGAGCACCATACTTCATTTCCGATATTGTAACATTGTGTCAACCTATGTAATCTAAATCGATTACGCACATTAATACGATGGCGCTCGACTTGGAGGCAACCAGTTCGAATCTTTTTGCTAAAAGAAAATTTTCATCATCAATATCTGCGCAGCATAGAGAGCAGAAGGCTTGGAGAAAAGTCTCTCACGATTAATCCTCGTACCAACATTCTTGGTCAAATTCCAAACTTCTCCACATACCCTCATCGTTGATGATAATACATTATTAATATGTTGTTTCAACTCGTGTGTGACCTTAACACCTAGTCGGACTCAACCTTTCATTCCCACCGATGTTTCCACCTACGATTTCCGAATACTGCAGCCAGAGGTTCTCTCTCACCGTCAGCATTTCCAAGTTTTTACAAATCCTAACAAGATACGATTTTTTGTAGTCTGGACATGCGTGTAAAAGTTATTCCACTGTTACATGCTCAAAAATTACTCCATTCTTCGGACTAATCAAGGTGAAGCAGTCGTAAGGCGCCTGTTAGAGAGCAACGGGGCTCAAATATAAGACCGTTCACTGTGGTTTATCTTTTACATGGTAACCCTAAATGACAGAGGAGAATGTCAGAGTGATTCTGTGAACAATGGTCCGTCTGATATCCTTCCCCAATCTTGTTCAACCACGTTATTAATGGCCTGGGTATCAACAGGTAATTTAACTCTGACATTCCCTTGTATCTTTTACTCTTTGACTGTCTGACAGCAAATATACACTTAATTTAGGCTCCCTCACAGCTTACACGTCAGCCTGCTTGTCGGCTGACTTTAAAACTGCAATCGAATAGATACTCTCTATGTACTCATTTCGTCTCATCCCCTACCACGAACGAATGATAGTGTGCTGTCTCTTGACTTAAGGGTAGCCAATCCAAATTCTGGCAGTAGAAGAAATTTACGTCCCCAGTGTCTGAACCGGCAAGGGTTACAGAAACGGTGTCGAACACAAAAAAAAAGTTTCAAATGGGTCTGAGCACTATGGGACTTAACATCTGAGGTCGTCAGTCCCCTATAACTTGGAACTACTTAAGCCTAACTAACCTAAGGACATCACACACATCCATGCCCGAGGCAGGATTCGAACCTGCGACCGTAACGGTGGCGCGGTTCCAGACTGAAGCGCCTAGAACCGCTCGGCCACGCAGGCCGGCGTGTCGAACACACTTCCTGGTCGTATCGATGTTGGCCACTATCCTGTACCAAATTCCAAACCTTGCAAAGTATGTCGTGGGGAAAGAGCACACAACGCCACAGTATACAAGCAATCAGCACTGTCGTCTACAAGACACGGACATCCTTTACACACTGAGCTGGTCAAAGAAGAGCGACTCTTAACTATTACAGTACGTTTCGCAAACACCCGTGAAAAATATTCACGATATCCAGGTTAGAACCAATGCCTAATTAGTGAATGGCTACATAGATAATATCCGTAATGACCTGGTCACGGTATTCAGTGCAGCGTCTTCCTAAATGATATAGGAAAATTCTAGATTTGTAGAGGGTGCGTGGAGGAACAAACTGAAGATAGGAAAACGCGTCCAGAAATCTCATACAATAACAGAGTATCGAAAATATGGGGAGAAAAGCTTACGGTACGCCGTCTGTGCAACTGAACGTTGCTCAAACCAACAGGGATGTGAGCCAACCCGACCCAAGTGCCGAGCCAGCTGCGCTAAGTTTCTCGGCTGAGGATCCACGCCGCGAACAGCCAGATCGAGATGGTCCCGCACATTCTCGATTGAAATTAAATTCGCGGAGTTTGGTGGCCAGGGGAGTACGGTAAAGTCTATTCGCCCGCACACATCTCCGCAGCTGTCATTCACCCCTTTCAGCTACGGCCCATGTCGCAGCACAGTTGTGTCGGAGACGGCTTTGGATAGCGCAGTTTTACCAAGCACAGTGTACTGTAACGACGGCGCCACGCGAACAGTTTTCAAACTTAGATGTTTCGGAACTGCTTATTCCCTTGACCCTGAAGCCAATGTTCAAGCCCTTTCAGGTCCCAGATAAATCATTCCATTTCCGCATTACGACAATGACGGTACTGTTTTCCACTTACCCTCGGCACGCTTTATTTACACTCCACTGCTCTCACCTGCCGTCTGTGAGTGGTTATTGCACGTTTTCGTTAATGTGAGTAGGCCGTGTAAGAATGGATGTATGCATGTGTGGATGTGTATGTTTCACATCTCCTCCTGAACCACTGGACCCATTTCAACCAAATCATAGTTCTGGAGATATGACGTAGTAGGCAAAGAGAGCAGCAAAAACTTACCGCATCGTGTATGATCTATTAATACATTTATCCTTTTAAGGTTTTAAACATGGCATCCTTTACTACAGAAAAAAGAGAAAATGTAAATTATATAGTGCAGTCCACGAAACTACATTGACGTAGTAGGCGTTATTATTGAATGTCTTCTTCTTGTGGCATCATGGCCCTGGCGATAGGTCCGTTCCGTCTCGGTCTTCCTACGGATCTTGTGGCTAAAGGTCTAAAACTTAAAGCTTGTTTAGGTAGTCACAAACTTGGCTTTCTTTGTAGATGTTTTAGCCAGCATTGTTGATTAGACTTCATCGTCTCATTTATAGTATATATCCCGAGCTCCGCTCATGTTCCGTTTCTTAGTCTACCTAATCTCGTGCAGGCCTACATTCCCTTAGAAATTTAATTTCTGCCTCTTAGATTCTATCTTCTTGTTTTTTTAATAATGGCCCAAGTCACACTTCCAAACGTGGGAGACGCCCTTTACCATATACGTCTTGACTTTTGTGTCTTTTCTAACTTTGTTTCTCAGTATTCTACTGTTTCGAATATCATTTGATATTTCTGTAGTTTGTTGTCAATGTGTTCATTCTGGTATCAACTTTTTCCAGGTAACTGAAGTGACTATGTTGTAATATCCAGGTATATATTTAATTTCAGAAAAATATTTATGACACCATTGTATGTGGAATCTGAATGAACATTCTCGTGATATTAATAAAAATATGACTTCATCGTTACTAAAATAATAAATAATTATTGTTAGTGACATAATTTAATATTCTGTAAAAGCCTGTTTCTCACTCAAAACTATGGAAAAAGATAATGAAAGTCTCCATCTTTTGTTATCTATGATTCTTCTAGAATAACCCTTCTTCTGTTGTACTGTTTGCTGCCTTGTAGCACTGGCGTATGTGAAACCTGTGTTACGTTGTTAAGTAATATTTGAAAAATAGAGTTTCTGTGTCATTGAAATCAATATCTGTGTTTTAATTTTATTTTAATATGATTCTCGTCCTATATAAATGTTACGTTTTCTGTTCAGCTACAATGGAGCGCAGTCATTAGCGCTAATTGATCGACAGCGCGGTTTACTGGTAAAATGCTGAATAATAAGTGATCAACATTGAGAAATCCTTTTATATATTAGTGCATATGGTAGAGGTACAGAAAAGATTTATATGTACTATTTGTTAATAGTAAAACAATGCCTGAACCAGATTCGATAAGTGATTATCTTACGCTACCCGCCATCTTAGTGAAAAACTGCAGCGGGAGTTTTCAATTGAATTCTTAAACAGATATAAATTTTGATAGTTATTGCGATAATAATTGTGTATTGGTGGCCCAGAACCCACTCAGAGGAAATAAATTCCACTTAGACTGTGAATAATCTTTAAATATTGTGCAACAGCATATTACGTGATAAAAATTGTTCTCTGTTAATGTATGAAGCTGATTATTTCGTAACAGTTTTTATGAAATATTTTTGACAGAAAAGAATACATTAGTGTTGTGCGCGTGTGGTTTTGTGTGTAAAAACTATTCATTTTGCTTAAAGAAAAGTGTTGCCACCTCGAACAACAGTAACGGTAAACTGTTTAAGTTCACTTTCATGCATGAAACATTTACACTGCTTGACAGAAAACATTGTTACAAGTTCCCAGGGGGAGATTTCTTTAACAGAGTAAGGACCATTAGCAGGGAGAGGCAGTGATTAAATAAAACTTCATGTTACTCTAATAATAAGTAATTGGGTTTGTTGCAGTCCAGCCAAAATCACAAAATACCACTCCCAGAGTGGGGCCCGATACACAACATTATTGTAATTCTTTACAGGTGCACTGTACCATAACAAAATATAATATTTACGTTATTTTCCTTACATGTATTACATAACGGGATAAATTACCGTATGTATGTGTATGTCATCCAATATATTGCATGAAACAACTAAGCTGCAATATTCATCAACATTTCGAACGAAAAGAGGAACACATGCTGATGTTCATATCTCAAGAACAAGTTTAAAATTGACCACAGTTTCTAGTAAGTTATTAAAACGGCAAAATTAAGTAGCAGTGCTTCAGTATTCCGGCTGCGAGTGTAATATTTTCAAGTGTATTTGTCTTGTAGATACGAGGGTTGGAACTTAAATAGTGGCAACTATTTATTCGCAACCGATACAAAAGAGTTACATGTTTGCACCTGTTACTGTCCTTCAAAGTAGTCACCAGCGTGTGTAGAACCCGTTGCCAGAGATGTGGAAGGCATATTGTACCGTTAACAGAGCCTGTTCTGTTGATGGCTCGAAGGGAGCGGTCTACTGCCTGTCGAATCTCTGGAACAGTTCTGAAGCGAATGCCACGAAGTGGTTCGTTCATCTTCGGAATCAAATCAAAGTCACAAGGACTTAAGTCCGGGGAGTATGGTGGATGGTACAGCACTTCCCAGTCCCATCGACCGAACAGAGCAGCCATAGCTTGCGCTGTATGCGCCCGCGGATTGTCGTGCAAAATGATGGGTGGGTTGCTCTGAAAGTGTCGCCGCTTCTTTCGCAAAGCTGTTCAAAGGTGATGCTCCAAAAACGATCAGTAATAGTGTGCATTGACGGTCTGCCGTGGAGGAACGCAATGCGTTATGATAACACCATCACAGTCGTCACGAGAATCACCGTAACTTTAGTCCCCACCATTCGCACCATCAACAGAACAGGCTATGCTAATGGTATACTACGCCTTCCACATCGCTGGCAACGGGTTCTACACAACGCCGATGACTACTATGTAGGACAGTAACAGGAGTAAACACGTAACTCCATTGTATCGATTGTAAATAAATAGTTGCCACTGTTTAAGTTCCAAACCTCGTATTTTGTGCACACATTTCACCCATTTTGCTATTGTTATGTTGTGTATGTGTTAGCTGTAAGGTATTTTGTGGGTTGGGTTGGGTTGTTTGGGGGAGGAGACCAGACAGCGAGGTCATCGGTCTCATCGGATTAGGGAAGGACGGGGAAGGAAGTCGGCAGTGCCCTATCAAAGAAACCATCCCGGAATTTGCCTGGAGCGATTTAGGAAAATCACGGAAAACCTACATCAGAATGCCTGGACGCAGGATTGAACCGTCGTCCTCCCGAATTCGAGTCCAGTGTGCTAACCACTGCGCCACATCGCTCGGTAGGTATTTTGTGGGAAATATTGTTATTGTCAGCGATATATATATATATATATATATATATATATATATATATATATATATATCGCATTTCATCTTGGTGTAGCAATTTTAATGGCCAGTATTATATATATATATATATATATATATATATATATATATATATATTGGTGTAGCAATTTTAATGGCCAGTATATATATATATATATATATATATATATATATATATATATATATATATCTGGCCATTAAACTTGCTACACCAAGATGAAATGCAGATGATAAACGGGTATTCATTGGACAATTATATTATACTAGAACTGACGTGTGATTACATTTTCACGCAATTTGGGTGCATAGATCCTGACAAATCAGTACCCACGACAACCACCTCTGGCCGTAGTGACGGCCTTGATACAATTGGGCATTGAGTCAAACAGAATTTGGATGCCGTGTACAGGTACAGCTGCCATGCAGCTTCAACACGATACCACAGTTAATCAAGAGTACTGACTGTCGTATTGTAACATGCCAGTTGCTCGGCCACCATTGGCAAGACGTTTTCAATTGGTGAAAGATCTGGAGAATGTGCTGGCCAGGGCAGCAGTCGAACATTTTCTGTATCCAGAAAGGCCCGAACAGGACCTGCAACATGCGGTCGTGCATTATCCTGCTGAAATGTAGTGTTTCGCAGGGATCGAATGAAAGGTAGATCCACGGGTCGTAACAAATCTAAAATGTAACGTCCGCTGTTCAGTGTCGTCAATGCGAACAGGAGGTGACCGAGACGTGTAACCAATGGCACCCCATACCATCATGCCGGGTGATACGCCAGTATGGCGACGACGAATACACGCTTCCAATGTGCCTTTACCGCAATGTCGCCAAACACGGATGCGACCATCATGATTCTGTAAACAGAACCTGGATTCCTCCGAAAAAATGACGTTTTCCATTCGTGCACTCAGGTTCGTCGTTGAGTACGCCATCGCAGGCGCTCCTGTCTGTGCTGCAAACGTCGTCGAACTGTTCGTGCAGATGGTTGTTGTCTTGCAAACGTCCCAATCTCATGACTCAGGTATCGAGACGTGTCTGCACAATCCGTTACAGCCATGCGGATAAGATGCCTGTCATCTCGACTGCTAGTGATACGGGGCCGTTGGGATCCAGCACGACGTTCGGTATTACCCTCCTGAACCCAACGATTACATATTCTGCTAACAATCATTGGATCTCGAACAACGCGAGCAGTAATGTCGCGATACGATAAACCGCAATCGCGATAGGCTACAATCCGACCTGTATCAAATGCGGAAACGTCATGTTACGCATTGCTCCTCCTTACACGACGCATCACAACAACGTTTGACCAGTCAACGCCGATCTACTGGTGTTTGTGTATGAGAGATCGGTTGGAAACATCCCTCATGTCAGCACGTTGTAGGTGTCGCCACCGGCGCCAACCTTGTGTGAGTGGTCTATAAAGCTAATCATTTGCATATCACGGCATCTTCTTCCTGGCGGTTAAATTTCGCGTCTGTAGCACGTCATCTTCGTGGTGTAGCAATTTAAATGGCCAGTAGTGTATATAAGGCAGAAATACATAACCCGAAGACAGGCTGTTTCAGAAAATACTTTAAAAATCTGTGGTTACTAGTTCATCCCAGTATCGTGTCATATTAATGTATTTTTAAAGTATTGCCAATAGACATTGGTTTGTTGGTTTTGTTGTAGTCCTGCCCAAAATTGGAAAACACGGAAATACTACTGCATGCCGCATTGTTCATTTGTTTTATATCCTGTTATGGTTTCAGTACTCAGCGAATTGTCCATTTGAAATCCATTACTTTTATTTTGTGGTTAGATACTATAGATGGATCTTTGGAGAGAAGGTTTGCTATCCTGTACGATTGCAAGGTCCTCTGCAAAAGGCGTTGTATTAAAAAATATGTCATGCGATAATTTCAAGTTTTTGCAAGGATCAGTTTGTTGTTTCCATGTCACAATCATGTCGTCGATGCATATGCTAAAAAGTGAGGGTGATAAGCTGCACCATTGTCAGACCCCTTCGTTTATAACCTTGCCTTCAGGCCTTCTAATATAACATTGTTAGTTTTTATTTTTGTACCTCTGTCTTCGTATAATCTTTAATTTCTGAAGATATCCCTTCTTGTCTTATACATTTGGTGTCAAGTAATTGACTGAAAATTACTAATTCTTTTTTTAGGATGACAGTTATACATAAATGCACTTGTACATGTGGGGGGGGGGGGGGGCAAAGATCATTATAAGAGTATGTGGTTGCCAATAGTAAAATATGCAAGCAAGTTCATCATGTTCGTGTTTTCAAAGGTAGTGTCATTTACTCTTAGCAGTAGCAAAACTATGCTCGTCAGATGGAAGAAAACAGAAAGTGTTGAGAGGAGAGGGGAAGAGGGTTTTAAAGTCTATCTATTACAGGATGAAAGCATACTGAATCTTTCTCTAAACCAGACAGACACAAATAATAGTTCAGAGACCGAATGACAAAATATGAAGCTATACACTGAAACCGCGCAAATGAGTCATTGGGAAAAAAGAAGAAGAGAAGAACTAAGAAGGGACTAAGAGTACGGAAGGAAGATACCACAAAAACAGTTGAGGAAAAAGGCAACAAACCTAATTATAACATCAGAAGAGAAATGGATAGCACATTACAAGCAGCTTTGGTGTAATAAAACCAAGAATTGTAGAGGACCCCATGAAATGGGTAAACCATATTACAGCTACCTCACAACGGTTCAAGAACTAAACTAGGCCGTGAATAAAACAGAAAGCTGGAAAGCAAGAGGACCTAATGGCATAAACGCAGATTTGCTTAAATATGGGGGATTATTCTTAAAGTTCAGACTTATTCAGTTACTCAATATGCATTGGAAAAGACGCCAAATCCCAAAACTATGGCTTTGCAGATATCATATTAATCGTTTAAAAAGGCAAAAGAAATGAATGCAACATTATCGTGGTAAAACATTAAGGGAGACAGCATATAACATTTAAGCCAAGTAAATAAATTAGCATCTACAATTTGTTGCTGAAAACCTATTTTCTGAAGAAGAAAATGATTTCAGAAAAGTGAGATCCTGCATTGATAATGTTTTCACACTTAAAAAAAAGTTATAGAGCAACAAAGAGAGTTCAGTAGCGAAAAATGTACCGCATTTATAGATTCAGAGAAAGCCTTCGACTATGTAGACAGAAAAATCTTATGAAAAATATTAATTAAGGAAAAACGTTAAAAAGGAAAAATAAACAAAACTGTATGATTCCAGCACTGTATCCAAACCATACATTTACGCAACAGCTGCTGGCATAAGCAGTGTAAACATCTTTGCATGCTGCATGTTTCTAAAAACTAATTGCTCTGATTCCGCTGGGGTTCATAACCCCTAGTCTTCAAACGATCCCACAGAAAAAAAATACAGCGCGTTAATGTTATGTGATTAAGGAATTGCTCCCCACATCTTCTCCTCTCTGTAGAGTCGACGGATGAAGTTTGTGGACATGGCTTACTGCCTTAGGCTGTTCCTCCAGAGCCGGCCAGAGAGGCCGAGCGGTTCTAGGCGCTACAGTCTGGAACCGCGCGACCGCTACGGTCGCAGGTTCGAATCCTCCCTCGGGCATGGATGTGTGTGATGTCCTTAGGTTAGTTAGAGTTAAGTAGTTCTAAGTTCTAGGGGACTGATGGCCTCAGATGTTAAGTCCCATAGTGCTCCGACCCATTTGAACCATTTGTTCCTCCAGATAACCTCTTCAACACTCCTAAATTTTCTTTTATCATTCTGGAACACCTCTAGGGTCTGTCAGTATTTCGACGAAAATGTATGTAACTTTTGCTTAATAAATTAATCTATGTTATAACAGACCTAACGCTTATAAACGGCGATGTTAAATCGCTGATACGAATCTGTCTCCCGATGATTGCTTTATACCATTCGATTTTGTCACTCTTCCTGAGGTCACGCTCTTCTCTGGACGTACTAGCGATCACTTTGCAATTTAAGCTTCTGCCTTAATCGCACTTATTAATTTTTATATTAATGTCTATAAATGATATCAAATCATTGTACGAGCACGCAATCATCGTCACTAGTCAATTCAATTGGCCGTCTTCATCGCTGTTTATATATTATTATTATTTTTTTAAAAGTATACACCCTAACTCCTTTCGGCCACATCCATCATCAGAACTTCTCAGATAAACAAAACAAATCAGAAGTGTTTTTTCTACAAGAATTACAATAATACTTTTTATATTAAAGTCTTGATTCACCTTAACACGTTTCGACCAGTCATCATTAGAATTTGTCAGATAAAAAGAACTGATAAAAAGAAGCATTTCTACAATAATTGCAATAACACATTTAGAGCAAAACGAAGACATACGGCTTTCAAAGTCTCGTTACATTGTAACTCGTCAGTTCAAACTTACACCTGTAGCATGGACTAGTCCTGTTTAGTGGGACAGCCTCTCTTAAATAACAATCTGTGGCAGTTAAAATTATAAGTATGTATTAATGGTTGGACTGCTGACTCAAGGATCGAGCGATATTTCAACGACCAATTTAAAGTAATCGGTCGTTACTTGTTTGTAGTGTACCATAGATCACCCATTATTAACAATCAAAATCTTTGTTAAGGGTTTTATAACAGCAAAATCAGTTATTATGGCGTCCCACACTACCGATGTCCGATGTTGCTGGGAATTAGAGGTATTATAGAGCTACTGAATATTGTCGTTTTCGCACGTCAGCAGGAATAAGGTGCAGGTCAGCCTGCAGTGATATATATTCAGCTTAACTGAAACTCAGAGTTAACATAAATAGAAGCAAAATTTCTCTATAAAGTCACTTAACGATTTATATTCTAATTTTCTTTCGGAAGCAGCATACTTTGTCTGTTTGTCCGGGCCAAGGACGACTCCTTTTCCTGCTTACCAGAAGAGGAACGAGGGTTATTAAGAGGCCAGTAACTTTATCCACTTCCGGCCCTTGAGCTTTTTCATTATTGCTAGTCAGGACTGACTACTGAAGAATATTCAGGACACGGTGAGATTTGTCACAACGACTGCGCGTCCTGAAAGACAAATACCCAAGCTAATAACAGTTGCCCGATGTTAGATATACGAAATCGAGAACTGAAAAAAAATATAAACAGTGTGACCAAGCGAGATGTCATCGTCGTAGGGACATTGGACTAGAAATCGGCTCAGTCCGGTCATTCGGATGTTTGTTTTGAGAAGTTCCTCCAAAACGAATACGGTAAGTGCTTGGTAGGTTTCCAGCGCATAGGACACGGTCGATTTCCTTCTAGATCCTCCCCAGTCTGTGTTTGTGCTCTGTCACTAGTGACCTAATCGTCGACGAGCGCTAAACTCTAACATTCGTTCCATCCATTTTTTGCTGCCATTTAAGAACACGCTGAAATAATGAGTGATTTGTACAACGATTAAATCACTCGTAAATTTCTAGGAAACAGCGCGAAATTTCGTTGAAAGGCATGATATTGAGGAGCGTAAATATTGTAGCGGTTTTGTCCAGACTGTCAAACACAGGTAACATGCAGTTTTTGTTGGCATTTTTTGTTAAATAATCGAGTCTCATGTTCCACAGAAATGCTGCGGGAGGTTCACAGAAAAATGTTCAAGAAACATTCGACTTCATTCCGTCCCCACTTTTAAAATAGGTCATACAGTGGGTACTGTTCCATTACCTGATCTTGCATATCATTTATTTAGTAACAAAGTTACAACTTCATGATACTGAGGATACCACCTTAAACTTGTGTATAGACACATGTGAGAGTAGTATTCTTATGTGTTGAGATGCAATCGTAGATACGTTTCGTTAACGGCATTACAGTTGAAATCTGGTAATCAGATGTAGATAATCCACGGTCATTATATTTTAACAAAACGTATAAGAGGGAGAAGAATCCTTGCACCTTAATTACATGTCGTATCTCACAATACAGTAATGATATCATGGCTGACTTCCTACTCTGTTCCTTTTTGTATGTAAATGCATAATCTACAACAGACTCCTAAAATAAAATCGTTTCTTGTCATATGAGTATCATATCGTATGTTAGATTTCTGCCTCTTTACACCAGTCTTCTATGATGCATACTGCTGTGAAGTTTAAAGATTGAGCGCAATTTCATCTTGCTATACATTATGTTTTATTGACTACAGTCCGCCTTTTTCATTAAGAATAATTAAACCAGTAAACATTTCTACGTTTGTTTGTGTAGCCATCCTCCGCAGCAAGCATATAAATACTTGTTTTGTAAGTAAAACTGCCTTTTTCTGCTGCTTTTATTTATCCCATACGCATTTCGCCTTCTCCTGTTCTAAGGCATCATCAGTGGGGTCTATAACGATATAGTTTTGTTAGTTATAGATTATCAAACAGTTCAATTCGCGATTTTTTGTAAAAAAAAAATAATTACTTACGATTTGCTGATCTGCGTTTCCTCACATCTGGTCTGGAGGTCGCACTACCACTTTTATCACAGCCACAAAATCACATCTTTGTGTTCTCGCCTTCAAAACACTGTTCACCATGTTTCTTACACTGCGAGGAAACGCAGATCAGCAAATCGTAAGTAATTATTTTTTTTACAAAAAATCGCGAAATGAACTGTTTGATAATCTATAACTAACAAAACTGTATCGTTATAGGTCCCACCGATGATGCCTTAGAACGGGAGAAGGCGAAACGCGTATGGGATAAATAAAAGTCCGCAGCTCATGGTCGTGCGGTAGCGTTATCGCTTCCCGCGCGCGGGTTCCCGGGTTCGATTCCCGGCGGGGTCGAGGATTTTCTCTGCCTCGTGATGACTGGGTGTTGTGTGATGTCCTTAGGTTGGTTAGGTTTAAGTAGTTCTAAGTTCTAGGGGACTGATGACCATAGATGTTAAGTCCCATAGTGCTCAGAGCCATTTGAACCATTTGGATAAATAAAGTAACTGGCAGCAGGAAAAGGCAGTTTTATTTGCAAAACAGGTATTTCTACGTTATTTGTAGTTCTGATTTGACTTTCTGCTCCGGCTAACTGATCTATGGAATCTATCTTTTCTGGACGACCAGGAAAAGTTTATTCACTGATGGACACAGGACAAACTGTTATTTGAATTTACAGGAAAAAGATCTTATTCTTCTCCCCAAGATAATCATATTTGGGTCAAAATCATCTACATCTAGATTTAAACCAACCAATCCGTCATACGGTATGTGGCGAGGGGTACTTTTTGTACCACTGTCACTTGGCCCTCTTTCTGTTCCAGTGGCGAATGGTTCGTGGCAAGAACGACTGCCGGTAAGCCTCTACGCGGGCTCGAATCGCTCTCATTTTATCCTCATGGTATTTTCGTGAAATCAACGTAAGTGGAAGTAATATATTGTGTGACTCTTCCAGGAACGCACGCTCTCAGAACTTTAACAGTAAACCACAACTACAACATGATGTAGAACTCCTCTCATGCAGCGTGTTCCACTGACGTTGGCTGAGCATCTGCGTACGCTTTCGGACTTACTAAATGAACTTGTAATGAAACGTGCTGTTCTTCTTTGGACCGTCTCTATTTGATCTCCGTACATCCATATTTAAACTGGATGAAGGTGGCACACAGCTGGTATAATTTTTATTAAAAATGAAATTCCTCCAGCTGTACTTAAGAGTTTTTATTTAGTTCGCTACTAGTTTCGACGTTGCGTCAACGCCATCTTCAGGCCACTTTGATGAAATCAGTTGTGTGTGGCTCAGTCTAGAAGTCCGTGGTGAGATCAACCCGTGCTCTATCACTCCTATCTGTACGGAACGCATACTGACGATCAGTATTCAAGTTTTTTGTAAGCTACCACATTTGTCGGCAGACTACTTTTACTGAGGATTCTTGCAATAAATCTGTCTGGCATCTGCCTTGCCCGCGACTAATTTTATGTGGCCATCACCTTTCAAACTGTTCTTTAGGCATATTCCTAGATTTTTTATGGGAGAAAATGCTTCCACTGATTTTCTACAATCATGTAATCATCCAATATGGGTCTTTCTACATGTACGAGACTGGCCGACTGCAGGGACGGATTCCAGACAGGAAATGAAGGAAAAAAGGTCTAATGAACACGTGTTCGGAAACGCATCGGTAGATGTCACGGTGGACGGCGCTGATGAACAATACTTCCTCTGACCACGCGCCGTGCGTTCCTTGTGGCGCAGGCTGTGTGATTGACGCAGCGAATGGTAAGCACCAGAAAGATACGGATTCATGTCAGGGACAAGCCGAGGTGATGTCTGTTTAGGGCTAAGCAGATGTAACCGGTCCAGTAGCAGAATGCCTGTACAAAAACAGGTACCCTCACAGACACCGACCACATCACACAACATTTCAAGCACTTTTTGGGCGTTTGTGTGTTCATTGACCCTTCCAGACAGACGAACGTGCAGGGAAGCGGGGGAGTATGCGTACACCATATTTAGAGAACCAGGCTCCACAGGATATTGGGACGAATCCTAGTACAAGCTCCAAGCATGTGACCCGCCAACATAATGTAAGCCAAAGTACCGTTCCATTACGTGTATCCTCCATGACAATTGTTACTACCCCATCACTTGCAATCTCATGGAGACCATTGTTGTGACGCTGATGCGATGCAGTTCTGTACTTCGTTCCAGGATGATTTGTTGTCGTTGCACCCAGACAGTTCATTTCCGGACACATGTTCAGAGGACCTTTTTTCTTCCGTTTCCAGTCAAAAATCTGTCCCTGCAGTTCGTCTGTTCATCCTGCAAATATCGTGAAAAGTAATGATTCTACAGCTCTCCCCGGTGACGCACCGGAAGTTACTTTCACGTCTGAAGATCTCTCCACTCAAAATGGCATGCTGTGTTCTGCCTGCTAGAAATTCTTCAGTCAAAAGTCGCACAGTTCATCTGACATTCCGTACGCTCGTTTATCGTTCATTAAGCGGCAGTGCTTCATGGTAGGAGACCTGCTGCATGTGTACCGCTGATTCGTCTTCACAGAAGGGAGCCGTCAACATGCCACCTGGACGGTGGAACAGTGGGCCAATGTTCTTTTCATAGAGGAGTCCCGATTTGGGCTGGACAGTGATTCTCGACGGATCCGCATTTGGAGGGAACGAGGAACACGATTTCAGGACCCAACCATTGCGGGAAGAGACCGATATCGAAGATGATCCCTATCGGTGTGGTAGGGATTGTGTTGACCACTCGAACACCTCTTCATGAAATTGTACGGTTAAAACGGCAAGGTTTAACTGCCGTCAGATATCTTGACGAGATCTTGCGACGTAATGTGCGGTTGTTGCGAGGTACCTTGGGCCCGGACTTCTTATTGATGGACGATAATGGTCGACCACATAGAGCAAGGGCGGTTGATGTCTTCCTGGAAACGGAAGATATTGTACGTATGGTGTGGCCTGCTCGCTCTCCTGGTTTGAATTCCACTGAGTACGTCTCAGACGCACTAGGGACACGTTTGCATCAACTCACCATCCACTAACTACTATCCAAGACTTGCGAGAGCGCTGCAGGAAGAATGGGTGTTATTGCCTGAACATGAGATTGATGACATCATTCACAGCATGCCCCGTAGTTTGTCAGACCCATATTGCTGCCAGAGATTGTCACACCCCATATTCATCGCATTAACCAGTTGTCGGAACATGTGTGTAAATCCATTAAATTGAAAAAAAAAATGTTTTGTCTAGGGTTATACATGTTGCAGTTGTTTGGGTTCTGTATTATTTATATTGTTTCTACTTTACTATTACCTGATTGTATTGTTTTGTGGCAAAATAAACGCAACCTTGCAAAATTTCGATTTGTTACTTTAATTTTGGACACCTTTGTATATTAAGAGGGGCGTTACATTTTTCCACTCGATAGCGGAGGTCGACAAATCCGCGCCCAAGTGCTGTCTGAGCCAGTCGCTTAAGTCTTCCATCCCGCTACAAACAAGACGAACATGATCGGTTCTGGGATCGATGCTAGTAGTATGGCAAAGAGGGAACGTGGATAATTTATATCAAATTAATTATGCAAATTAATTAAATTGATCAATTAATTACCCCCAACCACCTGATGGCGTCTTGGGTTTTCCCCAGCCAGCAAGTGGGTCCTTTCCCCAACACTTGTGATAAATCCCGAACCTGCCCAGAAAGAAACAGCAGGAATTCAACATTTTGACTGGAAATTCAAAAAATGGCGGACATTTCGAATTTTGGCAGGATTTTTGTTTTAATCACCAGTAGACAAAGCCTTTGTGGATACCCCCACCATTCTCTTCCTCCTGGAAATTGTCAGGAACTGCTCAGTGTGTGTTGAACTGACTGCTTAAGAGGAAAGACGTCTTTACTTATTTCTGGCGGGAAAAATGTGTTCAACTGACGAAATGCTGGTGTTTAGCAGAGAGAAGCTCAACATTTGTATTACATGTAAGCATACATTGGAGAACTGTGCTCATAGTTGCCTGCATGAGGAATGGGGGAGAGAGACAACGGATGAACATAAGTGGTATACTTTCCAGCAAATAATGGTGATGCAGAGGGAAAGACTCAAGATGCATTTCGCAACTCACAGAAACTGCTGTCCATGTTGGAGCTGTTCATATTTTTTGAAATGACCAGTCAGTCCACATTGTTGGTGACAAAGTTAGTCCTATTCCAGTAGCCAGGATAGGGTGACTGCTCACCTTGATGCATGGACCTCAACTGAGTTAGTTCACAAAACCACCTCATAGTGGACCAATATGATTACAGTATTACCTCACCACATCTTTGGGGACCAAAAGTAGTGCAGTATTCCCCATCCTCCAACCTGAAGGGGATGTAAGGCTGGGACGACAGCCAAACGCTCTCTTTCTCAGTTGTAGCAGAACCACAAAGTGACAGCCGAAATCATCATCTGCCACCTCCTCCTCCTCCTTGAAGAAATGGAAAAGTGAGCACTTTTTGTCTTTTTCTCTGGATGCTTTTGGTTTCCCCTCCTCCTTTTTCTTATCATGTCTATGTCTATGGATACGTTTTGTTTTCTCTCCTCCTTTGTTCAGCAGGCTCCATCCGGTCACAACCTGCAGCAGCTACCTCTGCCATGTCGGGACATGCAGCTGCCTCTACCACCGTATCCAGCCCCTCTGGCTTGTCAGGACCTGCAGCAGTGTGGGAAGGATCTGGTGGCACACCTTATCAGCATGACACAGCAGGACAGTAATGTGCTGTTGGCTGCTCCACTCATCAATTTGAGTAATGAAGACACTCAGCTTGTTGCTGAGAAGAAGAAGTGTACAGGTGGTGGTCCTACCCTACGTGGTGCAGGTCAGTACTGGTTGCCAGCATGAAAGCCATATCAGAAGATTCTGATTCCACTGCAAGGAGAAGAACGAGGTGTAGATATTGTAGATGAAAAGCTGCCAGCACCACACTGTGCACTAATGCTTTTCGCATCAATGTACAATTCAACATCTATTGGTTCAAAACGTTAAAAAGGTTAAATATCGATGTACTACCAGCTGTAGAAGCAAATGACTGGTGTGCTGTTAGAAATTGAGAATGTATCTACAAATATTAAACTGCAGTTTACTGAGCCTGAATGTGATGAAACAGAACTTGCTGAAGCCTAAATAAATCAGCACATGACCACTGAGTATTATCCAACTCTTTCTCCCACGGATATTATCTATGGTGCTCTAACATTCTCAATTACAACCGTGTATGATGTCTCAGCACTCCATGTGAAAACAGGGAAAACATCCATTTATCTGCGGCACTCCACCACTGCAAATTTGTTCTGTCTAGGAGTGGTATTATCCTATGTGTTGGAAAGAGTGAACGAATGGGTGCATTGGTTAAAACTGTCTGTAAAGACATTGTGACCTATTTCTGTGTGAATAGTGTACATGCTGACGATTTACATCAATGTATCTCAATGTGTCAATACAGTGTCGGAAGAAACTAAACAACAACTAATAAGTTTGAGAGAAAGTCAAGCTGAATTCCATACATACAAGAAAACTTTATTTGCTAAATTCTGTACAGAAGTAAAGATAAGGAAAGAACCTGTTGATTCTTCAGATGGAGTGCATCCAATGTTTCATTTTTGAATCGTGTATGTGCTTTTATTTCTCATTCATAATACCAGAAATATTTTCATTGAAACAGCAAAAAACTGAATGAAGATGAACTAGCTAAATTCACAATTGGTTAAGTGTGTGTCTTTTTTTCTATAAAAGCCCATTGCACAACAACGCCTGACGTAGTCGATATCATAGTAGGGTGGGTGAAACACCAGGACTTCGTAGTAAGTGGCTGGTCCTGTGATAATGATGACTATAAGAAGAAAGATAAGAATGGAAAACTCCTTCCTGATAACTTAAGAGCAGTCATAGGTCCATCCAACTGTGGTAAGATAAGTGTATTCATGTTGCTGCTATTACATCCAGATGGTCTCTGTTTAAGACATGTATGTGTATTTTCAAAACCACAAGCAAAATTCTGACTACTGCAGGAGATTTTATAGGGTATAGATGGTGTGACATATACAGAATCCACCAGCAAAAGCAAAGCCAAACACGGTGTTCACATTTGTCGGTGTTTCTGTGGAAAACCATGTTTAAATTCTAAGATATTTCTGTTTTGATCGCCATACGGGTGTTGATACATTTTATTCAAGTCAGACATACTCCAGAATCCCAAAATATCTGGTTAGGGATAATGCAAACCTCATAATAGCCTTCAAACAAGTCACTCTGAATTCAAAGCACGTTTACCAAGCACACGTGGGAACAGATATGTCATTTAGTCAATTCGTAAAGGTACATGGTATTGATGGAATCATGCACAGTATGAGTTTCTCGCTACTCACAAAACAAGAAAACTGAATGATGCTAGGCACAGACGAAACTTCTACATATGCAGCTAAGAAAAGTGGTGAGTAAATCAGTATACGTTGCGCATGGATAAAGTCGCTCATATATCGAGCATTCATCCTCATTGGATGGATGTACATAGACAGAAAAGCTCAGAACCAGATTTGTTTCTCGTAGAGAGGGTCATAAGACATCAAGGAAATGGAACGCAAGTTAAATGACCTGGTTTTCCAGTGACACAAAACAATCGGATTGACTCTGACGATTTGCTACACAATGGAACGCGCAGACCATGAACAGCACAGTAACATAACGTGCATGAAGGAGATCCATTCAAGGAGGCAGTGGTATTCTCGACAAACTACAAGTGGAATTACACATTCCAGGATATAACTACTGTCGGCCTGGAATAAAGCTTTAAAAGTGTTTGACATTAGCTGATAAGGGAATTAATCTGCTCGCTGAAGAGCGTTTGGAACATAACACTGCAAATAAAGATCTCCTAAGTCGTCACGGTGCAGATTGAATCTTAGCCGATACGGTTAAGGCGAAATGCAAAAGAAAGAATATTAGTGTAGGTCAACGCATTGCAGCCTTTGCAGCTGATAAAATCAAGCATGGTAAAAACAAGTTGGGCTTAGGGGTGACGAATTTGAAGCAAGTTATGAATGCCCCACATTATGCAATAAATAATAATAATAAGACGGCGACGAAGCAGCGGTGTTTAAAGAACTGTGTTCTAGCAGCGATATATGGAGCCAAAGGTGATCTAAAGAAGCGGGAGAAGAGAGGATTGATTAAAGCACCCGAGGTACTCAAAAGTGGTTCAAATGGCTCTGAACACTGTGGGACTTAACATCTAAGGTCATCAGTCCCCTAGAGCTTAGAACTACTTAGACCTAACGAACCTAAGGACATCACACACATCCATGCCCGAGGCAGGATTCGAACTTGCGACCGCAGCGGTCGCGCGGTTCCAGACTGAAGCACCTAGAACCGCTCGGCCACAACGGCCGGCAGCCGGGGTACCCACTGCCAGTACCCAGGACATCAGATGGAATTATCCCAGTCCTCAACCCTGTCCTTGCCGGTCTCTCAGCTGTGGGTTCACTAACTGGCAGTGCTGCAGCTATTGTCCAAACATTCAAGAATGCACAGAATGCTTGGATTCAACTATAAGAATCAAGAAGTCATAACTACATGATGGAGGCAGCGGCCATCGGGAAAGGACTATACTTGAAACTATACAAGCGAGGACTTGGTCTCTTCATAAAAAAAGACCTGTAGCTGTCCTACCAGATAGGGTGCTTACAAATACTGCCCTACTCAAGTTGTTAGAAAAAAAATTGTTCAGTCCAAGATTCCATTGTGTGTTTATGCGTGATATTACCGAATGTTATGTGGGAATTTAGATGTTACTAGAGGACCCAGGACACGCTTGGTCGCATATGTTAAAACAAATATAAATGACGCCATTATTTCGACCCATTTGCTGACCTGCAGCTTCCAGAAGAATTACAATACTTGATCAGCAGAAGACGTGTGTCTACAATTTTCAGCGCTTTCAGGACTTTAATTCATACCTGTCTGGTCATCTATGCATCATGTCCCTCCTGACGTTTAAGAAGAAGAAGGATATACAAGGAGTACATTAAACATCCATTCAGCAGTTGAGATTAAGATGCAATGTCGTGTACTCTGACTTTAAATGACCAATCGTCAGCCTTACGTATGAATTAGATCGCGCCAATTGATTTAAGCAGAGAAGATTAGAGTACTGCGCTAATGGGGTTGGAGACATACGACACCTTATCATAGAGGCTAACAACAAACTACATCTGGAATTTAATGTTGTCAATGAAATTGTGAAAGAAGAACCAGGAACATACGATATTGACGACTTAAACCAAGTTTTAAAACAGTCTGGAAAAGGGATTGTGATACGTGCAAACATCAACACACTTAAATATGAACCTAAACTATGATTGAAACGATTGACTTTAACCAGAAAGATTCAATAGGATGACTATGGGGTTTCACAAAGACTCTGGTTTTCACGAAGGACTCCAGCAAATTTTACAAGTCTGATCAGACTGTGGACATACTACTTGTCAGCACAATCCGTGTTAAGTGTAACATTGCAACGAACTCCTATTTCAACGATAGCTTGATTCATACACTTTACGGATTCTTCCCCTCAGTTGAAATAGGGTATAAGATTACTGGGACTCTCACCAATGCAGTATACCTTCCAGTGACAGATCAGACATTGGACTACATGTAGCTACGTATTGCAGACCTGAATAATCAGCTTGTTGACTTCCGTGGAGAGGAAGCCATTGTACAGCTGCATCTAAGGCAAGATGGGATACGGTATAAAACAAGTGCACTCAGTCTACAGCATGGCACTTCACAGCAAAGTCGCCAAATGCGAAATGTGAGTTCGTTAAATCAGTTGCCATAAAACCCCGCAATGACATCACTCAGTATAATGAGGCCAGTAGCATATGATGAGCAAAATGTACATCAGGATTACTTCTTGCATCATCCTTGTGCTTCAAACAGATGATTAGATTAGATTAGCTTTTCTTTCCATAGATCAGTGCTGAGGAAATCCACGTGGGTGTGGAACATGTCAATATTATTTTAGGCTGAAATAACAATACTAATAGTATGAGTATATACAATACATCATTTGTTTCTATTAAAAAATTCACCAATGGAGTAGAAGGAGTTGGCCACTAGTAAGTCTTTCAGGCTCCTTGTAAACTGACTTTTATTTGTAACTAAATTTTTTGTGTTTGCTGGCAAAGTATTGACGATGAGTGTTCCTGAGTAGTGGACCCCTTTTTTGACTAAAGTTAGTATTTTTAAGGCCTTGTGCAGATCACTTTTGTTCTTGGTGTTGTATGTATGAACTGAGCTGTTTGTTGGAGTAAATATACTGAGACGCAGTAGCTACTATACCCAGTTCTTACTCCACAAATAATATGTATTACACGATTTTGGACTCTGAAAACTTTTGTTTGACTTGAAGAGTTACCCCAAAATATTATACCATATGACATTATGGAATGAAAGTAGGCAAAGTATGCAAGCTTTTTCATTTTTATGTCGCCTCTGTCAGCAAACACTCGAATTGCAAATACAGATTTATTAAGACGTTTCTGCAGTTTTGTGGTGTGCTCCTCCCAAGTGAATTTATTATCAAGTTGTAATCCCAGGAATTTAAGACTGTCAACCTCTTCTATCAGCTCTTCTTCATACTTTATGCATAGGCTGGGTGGAAACCTCTTACAGGTTCTGAATTGAATATAGTGAGTCTTTTCGAAGTTTAATGTCAGTGAGTTGGCTTTAAACCATTTATTAATATCCATGAAAATATCATTAGCAGATCTTTCTAGAACAACACTAGACATACTATTTATTGCAATACTTGTGTCATCTGCAAACAAAACGAACTCTGCTTCTGGCAGTGTAACTGATGAGAGATCATTAATGTACACAAGAAAAAGCAATAGCCCTAAGATGTGTCCTTGTGGGACACCACATGTAATTTCTTCCCATTCTGATGATGACTTAATTCACTAGTCCCTTGCACTGACAGCCTTTGTTCCCTGTTAGCGAGGTATGACTTGAACCATTTTGCAGCACTGCCCGTGACACCATAGAATTCTAATTTATTTAAAAGGATGTTGTGGTTCACACACTCAAATGCCTTTGACAAATCACAGAAAATACCTGCTGCTTGTAATCTGTTATTTAATGAATAAAGTATATTTTCACTGTAGGTATAAGTAAATAGCCTTCTCGATATCAGAAACCTTGTGTTCTTGATAATATGTTACTTGTGGTCAGATGGCTGAGAAGCTGCCTGTAGATTACTTTTTCTAAAATTTTTGAGAATGCTGGCAAAAGTGAAATCGGTCTGTAGTTTGATGGTATCTCTTTATCCCCTTTCTTGCAGAGACTTAACATCTGCATATTTTAGCCAGTCAGGAAATGTCCCAGTTGTAATTGACTGGTTACACAAGTAACTTAGAATTGTACTAAACTCACAAGAACTTGCCTTAATTAACTTTGTTGATATTTCATCGTAACCACTAGAATGCTTTGTTTTTAAAGATCTTATTATGGAAGTTATTTCTTTTGGTGAAGTTAATGACATATTCATGTAACTCAATCTATTTGTAAAGGCTAGTTTCAGATATTCAAGGGCATTATTTACTGATCTGGACAATCCCATTCTATTAGTAACAGATATAAAGTACTTGTTAAATAGATTTGCCACACTATGCCCATCGGTTACTAATGTGTCATTTACCTTTAATGCTATTTGCTCCTGTTCCTTTCTGATTCTACCAGTCTCCTCTTTCACTATATCCCATATTGTTTTTATTTTGTTCTCTGACATTGCTATCTTCTCCTCGTAGTGCATTTGTTTAGATGCCAGAATTACATTTTAAGTATTTTACAGTATTCCTTGTATTTAGCTAAATCATCACCACTGGAGCTGTTCTTGGTCGACAGATACATTTTCCTTTTTGTCTTACAGGAAATCTTTATTCCTTGTGTAATCCATGGTTTTATTATAGACTTCTGTTTAATTTGAGTAACTTTTAGAGAACGTTTTCAAACATGGTACTGACATTGTTCATGAATGTGTTATACTTTTTATTCATGTCATGAACACTATAAACATCTTTCCAGTTTGTATCTTTGAGCAGTTACACTTACATTTACATTTACCAAGGATGATGAAATTAGGATTTTCACCCAGCTTCAAGACGCTTTAACCCTTCCATGCAAGAGTTTCATTTTTCTGAATGTATCATTTAAGAAAAAGGATGGTACACCGACAGAGGCATCGAAGCTTACACATAATGCTTGCGCATTCCTGTTTCAAGAGATATGGTATCAGCTTAGAGATTTTGGGACTGACCGTACATAATGTAAGCATAGCCTTAACCATTAAAACTTGCGTCTCTGCATGGCCCTCTGATTTGAATGTTTTAGAAAATGCAGGATAGTTCATAAAGGAGCCAGCAAATAGAAAGGTGGAAGAGTACAAATGATTTACGCCATGCATACCTCCAAAAATGCTCATGCAGTATTTTAAGGACATGCAGCGAATAATTATGAATGCTAAACAAGAACTTATTCTAGTACGGAGTGCAATGGATAATAATTCATACGTGCAAGAAACACCTCCAGAGGAGATCGAGATCATCATCAATAAAATATTATGGAAAATGCCTGACACCAATACTTCCGACGACGAGCGTTGGAGGCTTTTAAAAGTTCTGAATGCTGGTACGTATTTGCCATTACGTTTCCGTTCATGGGAGCTTTTTGAATACCCACTGCTACGAACAGCAAGCAGGCAAACGTGGATATTAAAACCTCGACTCAATTGGAAACTCCCAGATTCATCATACTTGCATTTCAGACAAAAACAAGGGTGAATATAGAAGCTGATTCAACCATATTTGCCAGTTGCAAGTTAACTAATGACAGAGTCTACTTGAATTCGGAGTATATATATTACATACGTTGGAACGTCAAAGAAACTGGTATAGGCGCACGTATTCAAATACACAAATATATAGACTAACTGAATACGGCGCTATATAAGACAACAAGTGTCTGGCACAGTTGTTAGATCGGTTACAGCAGTTACAATGGAAGGTTATCAAGATTTAAGTGAGTCTGAACTTGGTGTTACAGTCGGCGCACGAGCGATTGGACACAGCAGCTCCAAGGTAGCGATGAAGTGGGGATTTTTTCGTACGATCATTTCACGAGTGTACTATGAAAATCAGGAATCCGGCAAAACATCAAATGTCTGACATCGACGCCGCCAGAACAAGATCCTGCAATAACAGGATCAACGACAACTGAAGAGAGTCGTTCAACATGACAGAAGTGCAACCTTTCCGCAAATTCCATCAGATTTCAATGATGGGCCATCAACAAGTGTCAGCGTGCGAACCATTCAACGAAACATCATCGATGTGAAGCTCCGGAGTCAAAGGCCCACTCCTGTGCCCTTGATGACTGCACGACACAAAGCTTTACTCCTCGCCTGGGCCCATCAACACCGACATTAGATTGCTGTTGACTGGAAACATGTTCCCTGGTCGGACGAGTCTCGGTTCAAATTGTATCGAGCGGATGGACATGTACAGGTATGGAGACAACATGATGAATCCATGGACCCTGCAGGTCAACAGGGGACTGCCCATGGAGACTCTGTAATGGGGTGGGGCATGTGCAGTTGGAGTAATGTGGGACCCCTGATACGTCTAGGTACGACTCTGACAGGTGACACGCACGTAAGCATCCTGTCTGATCACCTACATCCATCTATGTCCACTGTGCATTCCGACGGACTTGGGCAATTCCAGCAGGACGATGTGACCTCTCCGTCCATAATTGCTGCGAAGTGGCTCCAGGAACACTCTTCTGTTTAAACACTTCCGCTGGCCACCAAACTCCCCAGACACAAACATTATTGAGTATATCTGGGATGCCTTGCAACGTAATGTTCAGAAGAGTTCTCTACCCTCTCGTACTCTTACGCATGTATGAACAGCCATGCTTGATTCTTGGTGTCAGTTCTCTCCAGCACTACTTCAGACATCAGTCGAGTCGATGCCACGTCGTGTTGTGACATTTCTGCCTGCTCACGGGGCCCGTATACGATATTAGCTATTCCGATGTATTTGTGGTTCAGATCACAGATTCAAAATAGAGCTTTTTGAAATATTTTGATTCTCATCACAGATTGAAAGTAACAGTGTTCGAAACATTTTACAGACAGATTTCTGATTCAGATCACAGCTGTTGGAAATATTTTACAAAGTTCTTTTAGTCCACATCACAGTTGCAAGGTATCACTGATTGAAATACACTCCTGGAAATTGAAATAAGAACACCGTGAATTCATTGTCTGAGGAAGGGGAAACTTTATCGACACATTCCTGGGGTCAGATACATCACATGATCACACTGACAGAACCACAGGCACGTAGACACAGGCAACAGTGCATGCAGAATGTCGGCACTAGTACAGTGTATATCCACCTTTCGCAGCAATGCAGGCTGCTATTCTCCCATGGAGACGATCGTAGAGATGCTGGTTGTAGTCCTGTGGAACGGCTTGCCATGCCATTTCCACCTGGCGCCTCAGTTGGACCAGCGTTCGTGCTGGACGTGCAGACCGCGTGAGACGACGCTTCATCCAGTCCCAAACATGCTCAATGGGGGACACATCTGGAGATCTTGCTGGCCAGGGTAGTTGATTTACACCTTCTAGAGCACGTTGGGTGGCACGGGATACATGCGGACGTGCATTGTCCTGTTGGAACAGCAAGTTCCCTTGCCGGTCTAGGAATGGTAGAACGATGGGTTCGATGACGGTTTGGATGTACCGTGCACTATTCAGTATCCCCTCGACGATCACCAGAGATGTACGGCCAGTGTAGGAGATCGCTCCCCACACCATGATGCCGGGTGTTGGCCCTGTGTGCCTCGGTCGTATGCAGTCCTGATTGTGGCGCTCACCTGCACGGCGCCAAACACACATACGACCATCATTGGCACCAAGGCAGAAGCGACTCTCATCGCTGAAGACGACACGTCTCCATTCGTCCCTCCATTCACGCCTGTCGCGACACCACTGGAGGCGGGCTGCGCGATGTTGGGGCGTGAGCGGAAGACGGCCTAACGGTGTGCGGGACCGTAGCCCAGCTTCATGGAGACGGTTGCGAATGGTCCTCGCCGATACCCCAGGAGCAACAGTGGCCCTAATTTGCTGGGAAGTGGCGGTGCGGTCTCCTACGGCACTGCGTAGGATCCTACGGTCTTGGCGTGCATCCGTGCGTCGCTGCGGTCCGGTCCCAGGTCGACGGGCACGTGCACCTTCCGCCGACCACTGGCGACTACATCGATGTACTGTGGAGACCTCACGCCCCACGTGTTGAGCAATTCGGCGGTACGTCCACCCGGCCTCTCGCATGCCCACTATACGCCCTCGCTCAAAGTCCGTCAACTGCACATACGGTTCACGTCCACGCTGTCGCGGCATGCTACCAGTGTTAAAGACTGCGATGGAGCTCCGTTTGCCACGGCAAACTGGCTCACACTGACGGCGGCGGTGCACAAATGCTGCGCAGCTAGCGCCATTCGACAGCCAACACCGCGGTTCCTGGTGTGTCCGCTGTGCCGTGCGTGTGATGATTGCTTGTACAGCCCTCTCGCAGTGTCCGGAGCAAGTATGGTGGGTCTGACACACTGGTGTCAATGTGCTCTTTTTTCCATTTCCAGAAGTGTATTTTGACTCACATCATAGATTCAAAGTAACACCGACTGAAATATTTCGACTCACATCACAGATTCAAAGTGGAACTCTTTGAAATATTTTGGTTCACATAGGTGGCGAACAGAATGTAGGGTGTGGGTATGGCGAATGCCTGGTGAACGTCATCTGCCAGCGTGTGTAGTGCCAACAATAAAATTCTGAGGCGGTGGTTTTGTGGTGTCGTCGTGGAAGGGGCTTGCACCTCTTGTTGTTATGCGTGGCACAACACAGCACAGGCCTACATTGATGTTTAAAGTACCTTCTTGCTTCCTACTGTTGAAGAGGAATTCGGAAATTGCGATTGGACCTTTCAACACGATCGAGCACCTTTTCATAATGCACGGCCTGTGGCGGAGTGGATACACGACAATAACATCCTTGTAATAGACTGGCCTCCACAGAATCCTGACCTGAATCCTACAGAACACCCTTTGGGATGTTTTGGAACGCCGACTTCATTGCCAGGCCTCACCGAACGACATCGATACCTCTCCTCAGTGCAGCACTCCGTGAAGAATGGGCTGCCATTCACGAAGAAACATTTCAGCACCTGATTGAACGTATGCCTGCTAGAGAGGGAGCTGTCTTCAAGGCTAAGGGTGGGCCAGCACCGTACTGACTCCCAGCGTTACCGATGGAGGGCGCCACGAACTTTCATTTCCAGCAACAAGATCACATTGTTATAAGCAAGCATACTGACTAATTACTTTTTCCGCTCGAGCTGCCTGGCATGAGCATTTCATGCCAGTCATCAGAAATGTCCCCCACCCACGCCGGCAAGTCGTCCACCTCTAGAAGGGCCAACTCACGGCACCTCTATGCCTATTCTTCCACCGCCATTTCCCTGACTATTCTGGTATCCCATCCCGCTCAGAATCTGGATGGTGCCATCGATCTAACTCGCCGAAATTGCCTACAACAAGATATTGAAAACTTATACACAAATGTACGAAAAATATGCACAGAATCGTTTCTTACAAAAACAAAATAGTCATTTTCAAACCTTTACACAAATATACGAAAAAAAGGTACAAGTAATAGCTCCTAGACGTCATCCTCGCCACATACAACTTCCAGATCATCCGAGTGTTGTGTTTTTTTTTTTTTTTAACGTCCCGTCGACAACGAGGTCATTAGAGACGGAGCACAAGCTCGGGTTAGGGAAGGATGGGGAAGGAAATCGGCCGTGCCCTTTCAAGGGAACCATCCCGGCATTTGCCTGAAACGATTTAGGGAAATCACGGAAAACCTAAATCAGGATGGCTGGAGACGGGATTGAACCGTCGTCCTCCCGAAAGCGAGTCCAGTGTGCTAACAAATCATCCGATGTTACTTCCATAGGTTCATTTTCAATAAAGGATGTAAAACTCATACAATAACATACTACATATCTACATCTACATCTACATCCATACTCCGCAAGCCACCTGACGGTGTGTGGCGGAGGGTACCCTGAGTACCTCTATCGGTTCTCCCTTCTATTCCAGTCTCGTATTGTACGTGGAAAGAAGGATTGTCGGTATGCTTCTGTGTGGGCTCTAATCTCTCTGATTTTATCCTCATGGTCTCTTCGCGAGATATACGTAGGAGGGACGAATATACTGCTTGACTCTTCGGTGAAGGTATGTTCTCGAAACTTTAACAAAAGCCCGTACCGAGCTACTGAGCGTCTCTCCTGCAGAGTCTTCCACTGGAGTTCATCTATCATCTCCGTAACGCTTTCGCAATTACTAAATGATCCTGTAACGAAGCGCGCTGCTCTCCGTTGGATCTTCTCTATCTCTTCTATCAACCCTACCTGGTGCGGATCCCACACTGCTGAGCAGTATTCAAGCATTGGGCGAACAAGCGTACTGTAACCTACTTCCTTTGTTGTCGGATTGCATTTCCTTAGGATTCTTCCAATGAATCTCAGTCTGGCATCTGCTTTACCGACGATCAACTTTATATGATCATTCCATTTTAAATCACACATAAATAATGAAAGTTCTAGAATATATTTAACAGCAACATATTATGAAAAAATATATGTACTCACGTTCTTGATGTGCTGCTACCTCAGCTGCTGCTGGAGGCCGCCTCTGCTGTTTTGCAATCTCCAGCTGCTAACCGAGGTCAGCTAAGATCTCGTGGAAAAAATGCTGCAACAACCCAGCAAGTGCTATGAAATTCGTTTATGAACACATGTTACTAAAATCGCTTTTGAATGTCTACTTACAAAGTAATCCAGTATCTTCCGATCCCCCGCATTGTTTGCCAGCACCACTCTCAAGGATACTGCTGATGCTGTGTTTCATTTTTTTCTCTCAGAAAACTGGTAACGAGACACAGACTGAGAATAAAAGAGACTCACTGACATACGTTAGTACAACCACGAGCTATAACTGACTGAGATCGGGAGCAGTGCGCGTGGGGTGTAAATAACATCACCAGTTCTCTATTAACTAATAGGAGAGCTGTACTCAAGTATAAGTGTTCGAAACTGTTTGAGGTGAACACAAAGACAGGTTCCCAAAGTATCAGGTATCATAAAGGTATGCCGCCGTTTCCGGTCTGTGACAACGGTTTCGCGTAAACAAGAAATAACTATTTAAGCCACTGGGTGAGAGAGAGAGACAGTTTCGAACAGGCTCTGTTTCCCTCAACCTGCCTGATGCCCACGTGTTGCGACAGGAAGTAACCGCTTAAGATCAGTACCGCCTTTGTCTAAGCAACCGTTTCCGGTCAGGGCTCCCAGCCAGGGCGCGACCTCTGCCGAAACTGGTGCGGCAGTATGGGCATGGGACACACACATATATATTTCGACTTGTTGGTGCAACGGTGTTTAGTAGTTGAAAACTTCGGATATACACTGAAGAGCCAAAAAAAACTGGTATAGGCATGCATATTCAAATACAGAAGTATGTAAACAGGCAGAATATGGCGCTGCGTTCAGCAACGTCTGGCGCAGTTGTTAGATTGGTTACTGCTGCTACAACGGCGGGTTATCAAGATTTAAGTGAGTTTGAATGTGGTGTTATAATCGGCACGCGAGCGATGGGACACAGAATCTCCCTGGTTGGATGGACTGGGGATTTTCCCGTACGAGCATTTCACGAGTGTACTGTGAATATTAGGAACCCGGTAAAACATCAAATCTCCCACATCACTGCGGCTGGAAAAAGATCCTCCAAGAACGGGACCAACGACCACTGAAGTGTATTGTTCAACGTGACAGAAGTGCAGCCTTTCCGCAAATTGCTTCAGATTTCAATGCTGGGCCATCAGCAAGTGTCAGCTTGCTAACCATTCAACGAAACATCATCGATATGGGCTTTCAGAGCCGAAGGCCCACTCGTGTACCCTTGATGACTGCATGACAAAAAGCTTTACTCCGCGCCTGGGCCCTTCAACACCGACATTGAACTGTCGATGACTGGTCGGACGAGTCTCGTCTCAGATTGTGTTAGCGGATGGACGTGTATGGGTATGGAGACAGCCTTATGAATCCCCGGCCCCTGCATGCGAGCAGGAGACTGTTCAAGCTGGTGGACGCTCTGTAAGGCTGTGGGGCGTGTGTAGTTGGAGTGATATGGAACCCCTGATACGTCTAGAACTGACTCTGGCAGCAGACATGTACGTAAGCATCGTATCTGATCACTAGCATATATTCATGTCCATTATGCATTCGGATGGACTTGGGCAATTTCAACGAGACACTGAGACTTCCCAAACGACCATAATTGCTAATCAGTGGCTCCATGAGCACTCTTCTGAGTTTAGACACTTCCGCTGGCCACAAAACTCCCCAGACATGAAAATCATTCGGCATATCTGGGATGCCTTGCAACCTGCTGTACAGAAGAGATCTGCAACCCTCCTACTCTTACGGATTTACGGACAATCCTGCCGGATTCGTGGTTTCATTTCCCTCCAGCACTACTTCAGACATTAGTCGAGTCCATGCCATGTCGTGTTGCGCCACTTCTGCATGTTCGCAGGGGCCCTAGACGATATTAGCCAGGTGTACTAATTTCTTTAGCTCTTCAGTGTATAATGCATAATGTATCTCTCTTTATCCCTGCGAAATCGTCTTCATATTGTGGAGGAAGTTATCCAGCGGTAGTAGTAGTAGTAGTAATAGTTTTATTCATCCGTAGATCTCTTTTTACAAGGATATAGGACATGTCAAAGTATTTACAAGCTTAGATCAATTTACAATAAGCTAATTCGTATACACATATATTTACAGACTTCTAGTTAGAGACAATCATTAGATTTTACTCCTGGTATACAATAATTTATTTACAAATAACTCATTAAATAATGTAATGCCACACTATTCACTCATATTTCACTATCAGTCACTGCACACACTATACACACATTGTTTCATAACACTTCACTCACTACACACACACACACACACACACACACACACACACACACACACACACACACACACACACAGGTGATCCTTGGGCCATTTTCTGTACTGCAAGTTCCCATTTGCTATCCTGAAAAACTGAGTCAGCATCCCTTCATAATGAGTGAGATGTTGAGCTCAGAAAGAGGAAGAGGTGTTAGTATTGTGCTATGCATAGCTTGAGGGGAGAGTGTCTCTAGAAAGGAAAAAAGAAGAAAAATAATAAAGTGAAGGTGTTATGTGGAATATTGGATGTTTTATAATCATCATTATTATTATTATTTGTTTGTATAAATTTTTTTTATCAAACCCCTACTCTGCTTTATCTAAGTAATCCTTCAATGTATAAAATGTATTGCATAACAGGTACTTTTTAGCTGCCTTCTTAAATAAGTGTATTTTTGAAATTTCTTTAATCTCTTTTGGTAATTTATTGTACAGTTTTATTCCTTGGTAGAAAATGCTGTTTTGAGTTTTATGTTTATTTTTTCTTGGTAAATGTAAGTTGAGTCTATCTCTTGTTGCATGGTCATGGACAGAGCTGTTTGTGCAGTAATTGCCAATGTTACTTTTGATGTGTACAACTGACTGGTAAATGTGTTCACATGGAGCAGTTAAAATTCCCAGTGTTTTGAACAGATCTTTACAATGAGCTCGACTACTATTTCTGGTTATTATTCTTATGGCTCTTTTCTGGAGTTTGAAAATTATGTTCATATTTTGTGGATTTGTTCCCCAAAAAAGAATGCCATAGCTAAGAATTGAGTGTACATATGAATAACATGTAACTAAAAGACACTGCATGTTACACACAGATGATAGAATTCTAAGGGCATAACATGCTGATGACATTCTGTTTGCAAGTACCTTTGTGTGTTCGCACCACTTCAGCTGAGAGTCAATATTCATTCCTAGAAATTTTGCATTTGTTACACAGTCTATAGAGGTGCCATCTACATTTAATTTAACATTGTCATTTTTCCTCTTCAAACTGAAGTTCATGGCATTAGTTTTCTTTATGTTTAATGTCAATTTGTTGCTTATTGACCAATCGTAAACTTCCTTGAGAGTTTCATTTGCTTTCTCGGTAAGGAGTTCTCTTGTTCTCTCAGTGACTATAATATTGCTGTCATCAGCGAAGAGAATTTTCTCACCATGAGTAACACTACTGGGAAAGTCATTGATGTATATCAGGAATAGTATTGGTCCTAATATGCTACCTTGTGGAACCCCTATATTAATATGTTTTGGTTCTGATAAGTATTTTACTAAATGTTTAGATCTATTTGAAGTATGTGTTATCTCTACTCTTTGTACCCTATCTGTTAGGTATGATCGAAACCAGTCATTAGCTACCCCTCTTATTCCTAATGCTTCTAATTTATTTAATAGAATCTTGTGGTCGACTGTATCAAAAGCCTTAGAAAGATCCAAAAATATGCCTGTGACACACTCATCTTTATCAAGAGCATTAAGTACAACTTTTGTGAATTCTACTATGGCTGACTCCGTATTTTTGCCACTTCGAAAACCAAACTGTGATTTGCTTAAAAGATTGTATTTATTCAGATAATTCATTAATCTGTCTTTCATAATTGCTTCTATTATTTTTGAGAATGCTGACAGCAGGGAAATGGGCCGGTAATTTTCTATGTCTTCTGCATTACCTTTCTTAAGCAAAGGTACAACTCTTGCCTGTTTTAGCTGCTCTGGAAATGTCCCTGATGTGAAGGATTCATTTATTATATTTGTTAATGGGCCTTGTATAATCCCTATGCATTGTTTCAGTACACACATTGGTACATCATCTAAGCCTTCTGACTTTTTATTTTTTAGCTTTTGAACAGTTTTATCGACTTCATTCTCTGTGGTTGGAAGTAACATCATTGTATCTAGTGCAACAATTTTTGCAGGTGTTATATTTGTTTTGGGGAATTTTTGCTGTAACTTCTCTGCAATACTTGAAAAATGCTCGTTTACATAGTTTGCTAAGTGTTGTGGATCATTTATTACCTTATCCCCCTCCCTTAGCAGTATGTTATTCTGCGTTTGTTTGCCTCTCCCCGTTTCCTTTTTTATAACATCCCAGACTGCTTTGCTTTTATTCTCTGCATTATATATTATTTTGTCATTGAATGACTTTTTTGCAGCAATCAGCACCTTCCTATAAATCTTTTTGTATCTGTGATAGAAATTTAAGAATTCTGGATCATTGTGAATCTTTTTCATGGAACTGAGGTGTTTAAGTGTTTGGGAGGACTTCTTAATACCTGCTGTTATCCATCTGTTTTTGTGAGATGTTGATACAGTCATGCATACTTTTGGAAATGCTGTTTCAAAGTTCAATTTAAACAATGTGGAGAATTTGGAGAATTTCATATTCACATTGGTTTCCTTATACACTTCATCCCAGCTTTGTTTTTCTAGTTCTTTTGAAAAATCTTTTATTTTGATTTCTGATAGATGTCGTTTATAGGCTTGTAGTTTAGGGAATGATTCGATGCCTGATTTTACTGTTGTTATTTGACAGGGATGGTCTGATAGTCCGAGATCTTTTACAGCTACATCACATTTTTCCCTGTCTATATTTGTGGCCACATGGTCAATTACTGATGCAGTCATTGTAGTAACCCTTGTTGCACTATTGACCAATAGGGACATGCCAAAACTTTGAAGGATATTTATGAAGGTGCTGCTGGATTCATTTATTAGTGTTGATGTTTATGTCCCCACACAGAATTATGTTGACCTTTGTACTTGAGACTTTATCTAGAACTTCTGTTAATTTATTGAAAAAGGTGTCCACACTACCACTGGGAGATCTATACACACACAAAATGATTAATTTCTTGGTGATATCGAGCCCTGATAATTCAATAGCTGATATTTCAATGTGTTTGTCTTCACTTACTGTACTGAGGTCATGTCTAGATTTGAACTGTGTTCCTTTTCTGATATAAATGCATGATCCTCCACCCCTTGAAGTAGTTCTGAAGTAAGAGTTTGCCCTTTCATACAATGATAATACTACATGTTGGATTTCTGTGTCTCTACACCAGTGCTCAGTAATACAAACTACTGTGCAGTTCAAAGATTGGAGCTCAACTTCTAATGCTTGTATTTTATTTTTTATTGATTGCATGTTTTGATGGAGGATTGTTAAGTCTGTGAAATGCCCCATGTTACTCTTTCCGATGGTTTGTTTTTCTTTGTGACATCTGGTATGTGTGATTTTTGAAGTGTTATAATCTGTCTTGTGAGTGATTGTTTCAGTATTTTTTGAACTGCTAGAGATACTCTTTAGGCAGGGGAACCTGTTGTCTGGATTTATCCTAAAAAAGACCTACTTTTCCTACCTATGACAACAGGTATTTGACCATGTGTGGCCCGAGATCCACCCCCTATACTTTCATGAATCAGCTGTACCAATCTTCCCTTCCCAGTCCTGTTTAGGTGTAGGCCATGCCTAGTGAAACCCCATCTGTTGATAGTCCCGACGGGCCCAGAGAAACATGAGCAAAGTTGGCCGTCCTCAGAGCCATCCCCAGCCCCACATTGATTCGCCTCACAGCTCCATCAAGGCGTGGCTGATCATGACGCCGGAACAGCTCAACAAAGTGTACATTGGTGCCATGAGTCAGGGAAGCTATCTTGTCCAGGTCACCACCTATTTCATATGCCCCATCCCTGTCCAAACTGTTTCCCGCCCCACCCACTATCACTACATGGTCCTCTTTTGTAAAATCCTTACATAAAGACCCTAGGTCCTCTATCACATGAACTAGGCGCTCCAGACATAACAGTAAATCATGGACTAGAGAAGAAATCACAGTGATTGTATTATATTTATGGATTCAGAGAAACCTTTTGACAATATAAAATGATACATGTTCTCCAGCATTCTGATAAAAATTGGATAAAGGCTGAAGATGCGTAAGTAATAAATAATATACGAAAAACCAAACGAGAATAATAAAATGTGGAAACTCTGGAAAAACGAGTTCTATTTAAGTAGGGTTGCGGCAAGAACGCAAATGGAGTAGGTGTAAGCAGAGGTAATATTAACATGTCAGTGGATGGCAGAATGGAGGATAGCGACTTAATAAGCATTAAAACAGAGGAAGTTCCGTTAATGGGAGAAATGACTCTACCTCTTTATTTAAGAAACTGGAAATATAGAGAAAAAAAATTAACAAAGGAGATGAAAACTATTATCGCCTATAAATCTCTGATGGTTTATAAAACTGACATGGAGATTGAAAAGACGTTCTTGAATTTGAATGAAGTTCTTTCAGACTCTCTCAGTGCGTCTGGTGTAGTGGTTGTGGGCTCATTAAACTGTGATATCAAACCTAACAGATTTCATTTAATATTATTCATTAAAGATGTGAGGTAACGGTTGTTACGTTTTACAGTAAGAACAGGTAGCATTCGACCATAATTTTTGCGATGCACAAACTGGCAGTCGAAAATTTTAAAGTAAGATCGGGAACCACAGTCCAATGTATTTTTATTCGGTTTTATTTTGTGATGCCGCAGTTGTGTTGATAGACGTTTTGGCATTTTAACTAAATGAACTAAGTTTTAGAACCTGGTGATGAGTACATTGTCTCTGGAAACACATTGCTGAGTTGTGTATAGGACAAAAATTACAGGTGGATGCTACCAGTTATTACCATAAAACTTGATGGACTTTGAACTATGGGAGACAGAGGACAATGCTCGCAGAACAGATTTGCTCGATTAGTATACAAAGTGTGTGTGTGTGTGTGTGTGTGTGTGTGTGGAGGTCTACCCAAAAACACTGGAAGTAGACAACAACTGGAATGCCCTGCAGAGGATGCTTTTTCAGGAACCGATTTTAACACTACACCACAAATAAAACATATGTGAAATGTCATATCTGAATCATAGCATCCGCAAGGGAAAAGTGAGGTATGTATTTTTGTTGATAGTTAAATAGTTGAACTCTGACAGAGACGTGTACCATTTCCATGGCATAACATCACTGAAAAAAAAGTTGTGTGCACCTCCCCCCATGAACCATGGACCTTGCCGTTGGTGGGGAGGCTTGCGTGCCTCAGCGATACAGATAGCCGTACGGTAGGTGCAACCACAACGGAGGGGTATCTGTTGAGAGGCCAAACAAAAGTGTGGTTCCTGAAGAGGGGCAGCAGCCTTTTCAGTAATTGCAGGGTCAACAGTCTGGATGATTGACTGATCTGGCCTTGTAACAATAACCAAAACGGCTTTGCTGTGCTGGTACTGCGAACGGCTGAAAGCAAGGGGAAACTATGGCCGTAATCTTTCCTGAGGGTATGCAGCTTGACTGTATGATTAAATGATGATGGCGTCCTCTTGGGTAAAATATTCCGGAGGTAAAATAGTCCCCCCTTCGGATCTCCGGGCGGGGACTACTCAAGAGGATGTTGTTATCAGGAGAAAGAAAACTGGCGTTCTACGGATCGGAGTGTGGAATGTCAGATCCCTTAATCGGGAAGAAAATTTAAAAAGGGAAATGGATAGGTTAAAGTTAGATATAGTGGGAATTAGTGAAGTTCGGTGGCAGGAGGAACAAAACTTTTGGTAAGGTGACTACAGGGTTATAAACACAAAATCAAATAGGGGTAATGCAGGAATAGGTTTAATAAAGAATAGGAAAATAGGAATGCGGGTAAGCTACTACAAAGAGCATAGTGAATGCATTATTGTGGCCAAGATAGATACGAAGCCCACACCTACTACAGTAGTACAAGTTTATATGCCAACTAGCTCTGCAGATGACGAAGATATTGAAGAAATGTATGATCAAATAAAAGAAATTATTCAGATAGTGAAGGGTGACGAAAATTTAATAGTCATGGGTGACTGGAATTCGGTAGTAGGAAAAGGGAGAGAAGGAAACGTAGTAGGTGAATATGGATTGGGGCAAAGAAATGAAAGAGGAAGTAGCACTGAAAGACCTGAGTCGAAACAAGACCCCCGGAGTAGACAACATTCCATTGGAACTACTGACGTCCTTGGGAGAGCCAGTCCTGACAAAACTCTAGCATCCGGTGAGCAAGATGTATGAGACAGGCGAAATACCCTCAGACTTCAAGAAGAATATAATAATTCCAATCCCAAAGAAAGCAGGTGTTGATAGATGTGAAAATTACCGAACTATCAGTTTAATAAGTCACAGCTGCAAAATACTAACGCGAATTCTTTACAGCTGAATGGAAAAACTAATAGAAGCCGACCTCGGGGAAGATCAGTTTGGATTCCATAGAAATGTTGGAACACGTGAGGCAATACTGTCCCTACGACTTATCTAAGAAGCTAGATTAAGCAAGGGCAAACCTACGTTTCTAGCATTTGTAGACTTAGAGAAAGCTTTTGACAATGTTGATTGGAATAGTCTCTTTCAAATTCTGAAGGTAGCAGGGGTAAAATACAGAGAGCGAAAGGCTATTTACAATTTGTACAGAAACCAGATGGCAGTTATAAGAGTCAAGGGACATGAAAGGGAAGCAGTGGTTGGGAAGGGAGTGAGACAGGGTTGTAGCCTCTCCCCGATGTTATTCAATCTGTATATTGAGCAAGCAGTGAAGGAAACAAAAGAAAAATTCGGAGTAGGTATTAAAATCCATGGAGAAGAAATAAAAATGTTGAGGTTCGCCGATGACATCGTAATTCTGTCAGAGACAGCAATGGACTTGGAAGAGCAGTTGAACGGAATGGATAGTGTCTTGAAAGGAGGATATAAGATGAACATCAACAAAAGCAAAACGAGGATAATGGAATGTAGTCGAATAAAGTCGGGTCATGCTGAGGGAATTAGATTATGAAATGAGACAATTAAAGTAGAAAAGGAGTTTTGATATTTGGGGAGCAAAATAACTGATGGTGGTCGAAGTAGAGAGGATATAAAATGTAGACTGGCAATGGCAAGGAAAGCGTTTCAGAAGAAGAGAAATTTGTTAACATCGAGTATAGATTTAAGTGTCAGGAAGTCATTTCTGAAAGTATTTCTATGGAGTATAGCCATGTATGGAAGTGAAACATGGACGATAACTAGTTTGGACAAGAAGAGAATAGAAGCTTTCGAAATGTGGTGCTACAGAAGAATGCTGAAGATTAGATGGGTAGATCACATAACTAATGAGGAAGTATTGAATAGGATTGAAGAAAAGAGAATTTTGTGGCACAACTTGACCAGAAGAAGGGATCGATTGGTAGGACATGTTCTGAGGTATCAAGGGATCACCAGTTTAGTATTAGAGGGCAGCGTGGAGGGTAAAAATCGTAGAGGGAGACCAAGAGATGACTACACTAAGCAGATTCAGAAGGATGTAGGTTGCAGTAGGTACTGGGAGATGAAGAAGCTTGCACAAGATAGAGTAGCATGGAGAGCTGCATCAAACCAGTCTCATGACTGAAGACCACAACAACAACAACAATTATGTGCTGCATTACAATACAACCTTCAACCCTACTCAACTGAGGAAATGCATTTAATACAGCATTAGACATGCGATAGCTGTAAGGTGGTAGCGGTCCATTACCCATAGCAAAGTTTGTAGTTTCTGAGGGCAGGGGGCTTTTAGCGGCATGTAGCGTAATCTACCCTGTCACATCACTGTCACACAAGACATTGTCTCATGAAGACTCAGACAATTGTCGAGAGGCCCAATACGAGCTGCAGGTGCCTTGTCACCTCCCCTAACAAAGACACAGTGCCAGCAACTGCTAATGTCTTAGGTAGTAAAGGATACAGCAATCGGTAACAAGTGATGTTAATTGCATACCTAGATTTTTGTCACGTGTGAGCATCTTCATTACAAGCTACGAAAATTAAAAACACTTGTATATGCACTTAGCCCCAAATGGTCTATTCATGTCATAGGTTGAGTTTGTGGAACCAAACCTGACTTGCTAACATGTTTCTCATGTTATAATGACCAGGAGAAGATATGCCTATTGTACACTGAATATCATTATCAAGAGCCCCATAAATTTCACACTTAAGTGACATAATTTTACCAAAGTCGACCCATAATAATCCATGCAGTACATAGCTTGCTCCAGAGTGGGTAACCCCTCCACACACTCGCTGCTCCCTGTTAGACTCCGTTTACCCACTTGAAAGAACACAGTGCTGCGAAAGCACATTCACATAATTTTTGACAATGCAGCATGATGAAGAGACAGTGTGACTTCGTTGCAGATGCCTCCTGCAGCAAAGCCGAAACGAGTGCACCTGGAGAAGCTGACTCCATCGACCACACCACCACTAACTGAATAATATAGTAAAACAAATCTAACACTTCTGTGCATGGGTGCCTGAATATGATAGGAAAGCCCATCTGAAGACCACCTTTACCGTGATGTATGTGGCCGATATAACCATACCTCTGGCTCACGAACTCTTACTCAAGTCCTTGGTTTGGATATTTTTCAGCAATAATACGGTAAAAGCATTACAAAAGCGCTGCCAACTACAGCCTATTGTAGTGTAGATTGCCTGTAATGTAAGACTGTTGAATACAGTATCGACAAGATTTTCTCGATTGCATCAGTTAATACGTTATCATTATTTTCTTAGGCTGTGCATAATTCTAACCTGTCACATGATGAATATTACTCAGTAAATATTAATAATTCACATCGGTTCACACGCTGTTAGTTCCATACAGTAAAAGACGAGTTAAATACAGAGTGACTACAATTAAAGTTAAACTTTCTAACCACTGTAGAAACAACACCACTGGTCAGAATGACTTTAAATTGCAACGGAATATTATCAGAGAAGGGGGAAAAGTATGACAGAAGAAAGATAAATAGTTACAAAATCTAGCAATAGATGGCGCTGCGAAAATCATAATTTAATAGTGGTCGACTACAAATTGCAAATTAATTATACAACAGATGTATGTCTCACGTTAAACAAACTTGACTACTCAGTGTGCATGGGTGTACAGGTGTGATACTGTTAATTACGTAAGCCTATCCACCATGGCAAGGTCATATCACATTGGATGGGAAAAATTGGTTTTTAATCGTCCTGAGGCCAAAACCCGCATAAACAACATCATTCCCAACGATTTTTGGCTGTCCTCATGGCAAAAACCACAAAAAGCATCAATTAAATCGATTTTTAATTGTCCTGGCGCCAAAAACCACACAAAAAGCATTAGTCACATCGGTTTTTAATCTTCCTGACGCCAAAAACCGCATAAAAAGCATCAATCATATGTTTATAATTGTACAGAGGCCAAACGCCGCATAAAAAGCATTAATTAAAATCAAATCGTATTATTAATTTCGGTGTGACTGGTGTAAAACGCTTTCAGTATGCTGTCCACCGTTTCCTGCAACAAGTTGAAATCGAGAAACAGCACATTCCGTAACTGATCGAAGTGTTTCCGCAGTCACGTTCAGAATGTGTTACGAATGCGTGCCTTCAATACAGCTAAGTTTGCAATCGGAACACAGCACAATATCTTTCAGATAGGCCCAAAGCCAGAAGTCACACAGATTAAGATCAGGTGATCGGAACGGCCAGGCTGTCGGAAGTGGCTGCTGATAATTCTAGCATTTCCGAAATAGCGCTTCAGCAGCTGCTTAACTTGATTTTTAATTTGCAGAGATGCGCCACATTGCATAAAAATGATCCCATCCACACATACACGCTGCAGAAGACCTGTAATCACGTGGTTGCATAAAATACACTCATAGCGCTTACCAGTGGGCAAGAAGTTCTAAAGCAAACGTCTCTCTTGCTGACAGGTCAACAGGAAGCGATTTGTGTGCAAGGGTAATTTTGAATGGATAGCAAAGAAAGATGTTTTGTAGGATTTTATGCACCGTGCTCAATGGTATGTCCAATGTTCGGGCAATTCTCCATGGACAACACATTTGCACATCACCACTCGTCTCCTGCACTGCTGTAGACACTACTTCCACTGACGTCGAATCAATTCGTTTCCTCCCTCTACCAGGTTGCACTCCAAGAGAACACATCTTTTCGAATTTCTAAATAATTGTCTCCAGACCCACGGCAGTCGTCGGACCAACGCCTTTTTTCAAACCCTTCATAGTACAGAACTTCCTCAGAGTGACGTGTGCACAGTCATCATTCTTGTGATACAGCTTTACAAGCAGAGCGATATCCTGCACTGAGACAGTCATAGCGAACGGTGCAGTAGAAAAAGCCGTGTACCCAGCGTGTTTATACCAACTTCAATGGGTCGTGCGCACTACAGGTGTTTTCATTTACGTATTCTGACACATACAGCGCCATCTATTGATCAATTTTCACAGTACTTTTTTGCTTCTGCATTACATTTTCCCCCCTCTCCGATAATATTCCTTTGCAATTTAATGTCACTCTGATCAGTGATGTTATTTCTACAGCGTTTGGAAATTTTAACTTTAATTATCATCACCCTGTATATTGATGGGCACAACAATTCAGAACATCATTTTACTAACAATAACAACCGTTTGTGTATGGGATGTTTCCTTGTGAGGCTTGTCATTCATGTATTATAATCACCAACTTATGTGTTTTGTGCGATACAATATTCAATTAAAAAAGTGTCTCAGCCTGTTGGCAACTGAATAACAGCTACAGTGCATCCTTTTACTGTTCTTAAGAATATCATTTCGGCAGCCTTTATCTTATTTGTATCACCTTTTGCTCATACTCTTCATATTCACTAAATGCGTTTTACTCTTTAAGCAGAGACTTTTCAGCACTGTAATTCATAATCTATATTCAATATACTCCACTGTTGTAATGGTTCTGCACAATCTACCATTAGTGACTGATTTGTTACACTTAGAGGATACTATATTTAATGTCAGTGTTTTCTGTCTTAAGATCCTGCTGAACATATAGTAAAGAAAAAAATTATGAGCCCACTTAATAGTATGATATTGATGTCACCCTTTCACACATATGCACTGATTCAGTTGGGGGGGGGGGGCTGTCATAGAGAGATTTACCCTCTCCTGAAACACTGTGATGGTACTGATGTCTGAGCTAATCCCAATTACATGCTACCTTGGATGGATCTCACGATCTTGGCTGCCAAGGGAATAATGCAGCATAACCAATAATAATCATCTGGGATGATGGAGTAATATGATCTGTAGATGTGAGCATTTACTGAAGGTTAATTACAGCATGAGCTTAACTGCCATCATCATTTGTGTGTATTGCTACTGCAATATTCTCCATATTGCTTTGCATTCAAGCTGATAGATTTGGCCATAGGCTTAGGTAGTTTGTCTGTGAATTAACCTGTCTCCAAATCATTTTTTTAGACTATTCAAATAACGTTTAAACTCTACTTGTACCATCTGGTGTATAATGATGCAACCATTCACACATCTTATAAACTTAAACTGACCTTTTTTATCTATACGTGTATAACAGATAATGTTAAACTCTGATTTTAGCTTCTAAATGTAATATACCATTGCTTAGAATATTCTAAAGAATGTGGTATAACATTTACTTGTAAGTTTCTAGTAGTTGAATTAGCTAAACCTGCTTAGAAGATAGTATGTTATATGTCTGTTTCTGTCTCTCATAAGATTCCGCTGAACAGATGCTAGAAAATGATTGTGCAAAACTTTTTTTTCACTGTCAAGTGCAATGTGCTCCACTTTATTCATTGTTATTCTACATCAACTATAACATCTAAAGCTTAGTTTTACATTGCCATTTGATAGGACCGACTCAACTCGTTGTTAGTCTAGTGTGATAGCCATTTAATCAAGGTATATGAACTTGGACATTAAAACACAGTGAATAGTCACTACTTAAGCAGTATGAGTATTCTGCATTGTACTCTCATTCTTGTATATTTTCTGGTGATGCTGAATAGCCTCTGGTTCTTGGTAAGCCACTAACAATATTAGCATTTGAGAGCTGTACATTTCAGTCATACACAATGACTCTAGTCTATAAACTAGTACAACATTTGTATGTATACTGAGGTATATTGTTAAAATTTTTCAAATAGTTTTAGAGTTGCCTGATACAGATTTCACAATGTTGGACTGACGATTTATTTATTTGACAGGACCTGTGATGACAGTGGTGGCAATGACAAAATCGCGTTTTGACAGAGAAGTTTGTTAATGGATGTAATTCTTCATGATCTAATCATAGGATTTTCCTTTTTTGTTTCTCTGTTTGTGTCATTTGACAATATTCCATCAGGGTTGCTATTCTTGCTGTCGCAACTCATTTATTGAACATGTGAGAGCCTCAATGGCCATCAGGATCATTGACGTAAATAAATTATTATTGTCTTAAAAGTCGCAATAAGTGTATGATTTCATATCATGCATATTAAGTGGACCCTGGATGGTCAATAACATTGCATAATAATATTGTGCCAAATTACTCACATTCTCCTTCGAATGATCACGATATTGTCAGTAATACCGAAATAATAATGTGGTTGGGAACATTTGTCAATAAAGATGTTGCTGCTATGATAATTGCTCTACTCTGTTCCAGGTAGAAAAAAGATGAATGAAAAATTGGCTCAACATGCCTCAGATCATTCACGAAAATTTGTCGAGGGAACTTAGGTTGAATCGAAAAAGAAAATTCATTGATGTCCTCATACATAGGTACTTACCATTCCCACCCCACCCCCTACTCAGATAAATTTCTTTGGACACCCGTGTTCCCATTACCAAAAAACAAAATTATACAATCAGAGATGCATTTCCACAAGCCTCTGATTATCTGTTACACTCCGATGCCTTGCTGCTGGCGATTCTTTTAAAGACTTAAAATTTACAATTATAGTTTCAATTTGAAGTATTTGAGACATAGTAATGGAAATATGTCATGCAATAATAAATACTCTAAAGCAGTGGTCATAATTTTTTTTTACCCAACACCAATATTGACGTTATGGGGTGACACCTCGGGATGCACATGTACTGATTTTGTTATTAATTAGTAACTTACATCAATTAGTATGTCTTAGCGTTTTAGTTGTATGCACATATTCCTTGAATTGATCAGATGCAAGAGAAAAGTGTAAGGATGTATGTCTCAATTTGAATTAGTCATGATTCAGTCCATGCATTGCCCATGTCATGAATGGCATATCCACTGATGGGGCATGCCACGAAGGATGCAATCATGCTTTGATTCTAACCTAAACTTAGTTCCTGTTCACTGTGCATAACCACAGCACATGCAGAGTGTCTATAGATAAGTTAATAGACCACAAAAGTAGTAAACCCCTTTGATCCGATAATGCATACTTCATGATCTTGACATTGTGGTAACTTTATGTTTATGTAGTCAAGTCGAATCATAGGTCATAATACATACATAACAATCGCCTCTTTATTTCACACAATTCTGTTTGCATTATGAATGTTCAGTGTGGCACTGCAGCATTGTCTGTTGGTTATTGTATCAATATATGTGATTTATATGTGTGATTTTTGAGGGATGTGAAGGGAAAAATGAAAAATTTGTCTGTGTGAAAGTACTAGGATGGGGATTCGTTTAATGATTGTAACAAATTATGACAATTTTTTGTAGTAAACGGTTACTCAGTTGAACATGGAATTAATTGTCACAATTGATAATTCCATATTCCTTTCTAACACAGAGCATCTAACTCTTATCGTTAATTTATCAGAGGAACTACACACTGAGTGATATTCATCACTGCATGGCTGTAGAAATAACACCACTGGTCAGAATGACCTCAAACTGCAAAGGAATATTATCGGAGAAGGGGGAAAACGTATGGCAGAAGAAAACTAATTAGTTACAAAATGTTGCAATAGATGGCGCTGTGAGCATCATAATTTAATAGTAGTCGACTACAAATGACAAATGAATCATACAACAATACCTAAGGTGTACATTCCACATTAAACAAACTGTACTACTCAGTGTACATGGATGTACAGGTGTGATACTGTTGATTACGTAAGTCCGTCCACCATGGCAAGATCATATCACATCGGATAGGAAAAATCGATTTTGAATTGTCATGAGGCCAAATACCGCATAAACAGCATCACTCACATCGATTTTTAATTGCTCTGGTGCCAAAACCATATAAAAAGCATCAATTACATCGGTTTTTAATCGTCCTGAGGCCAAAAACGGCATAAAAGGTATCAATCAAAATCAAATCACATTATTAATTTCCTTGCAAGTGGCGCAAAACATCTTTAATATGCCGTCCACCGTTTTCTGCAACAACCTCAAATATTTCGAAGAATGTAACAAAACAAATACACCAACAATTATAGGCTGTAAAACAACATTAATGTATTATAAAACCTGAAGCGAGAAGTGAGGTCGCATATGACCCCTGGGTTCTTCAGTGATTCTATCATGATTTTCCACAAAACCAAATGTATTCGATAAGGTATGTAAATGCTTAATAAAACTATTACTTATTCCAAGAAAAGTCGTATTTTCCGTAGTTTTGAGGAATATAGAACAGGGCTTGTTTTAGATACAATTATTCTCTGGAGTCCTTAGAGACCCCACAGGGTTAACAAGAGGCAATGAAGGAAAACATTGTTGAATTAACTGTGCACAAATGGACCAATCGAAAAGAAATTGATTAAATTCTCTAGACTTTTGAACCTTAAAAGATTTCAAGTTATTTTAAGAAAAATCCTCAAAACAAAAGAAAAAGAAGTCAATCATTCAACAAGAACATAGATAAATTCTAAATTTATCATATTGCAATCTCATATCCACAAAACTAGAAGATTTCAAATGTTCGAGTGTGCGAAGGAGGAAATACTGAAACAGATCATGATACAATATCAATGAAACTAAATTTCAAGACCCAAAGGTACAGCAATTTTTAAATTTGATCCTAATAAAATTAAAACACTAGAATTAACAAATGAACTCAACAGACTTAGGAGCAACTCAAGCACAACTTTATCAAAATCGTCCATAAACAAATTTCTTTGCAAATATCAAAAAACGGTCTTGGTGGACTGAAGATTGTGAACAGATCGTAAAATCTCGACACCAAACACTCAAAAGATGGAGTAGTTACAAATCAAAATACGCACATGACACATTTCTGTCAATTAAAAACATAGTATCAAAATTAATTATATAAACAAAAATACGATATGAGTACAGTAAAGTCCCTAAAATTGAAGAAATCTTTCACAAAACTTTTTATAAAACATCTAAAGCAAGGATTAATTTTTACGAGCACCAAAATCTCAGCTCCAAAAAAGAAAATGGATATTTTACTCTTAACAGCCAAGAATACTGCAGAGAATTTCGCGATTATTTCAGAGCTTTTAAACTTCCATCAGCCCACAGAAATACTTCCACAGAAATTCACCTAAAAGTGAATCCAGATTCACAAGCACCAAATAAAGTGATAATTGGTAGACACATTAAAAGGTTTAAAAATAATGCAGCATTTGGTGAAGGAAGAATTATTGCAGAACTCCTGAAATGAGATGGCTCAAAAACCAAAAACGCTAACAGAAGTGACATTGAACATGCAAAGCATTAATGAACTGGTGAAATTATGGGTGACAAAAACTGGATTGATACGTCCACTATCAGAGAAGGGAATAAGAATTAGTTTCAATACTTAACTGTAGGGAGATATTCTTTCTTCCTGTTACATACATAATTCTGTCTCAGTGTCTCCTGAACGGAGCACACCAACAATTTGAATGCAAAATAGGTGAATTTGATACAGGTTGTCACACCCAATAGATCTTACTCGTTTATATGTGCTGACAGTTATCGAAGGCCCTCTGTATCAAGGCTGCATCAAAACATCTGGAGCTGGGTCGATGGCCTCGCATGGCGCAATCGGTTGGTCGGTCGATCATGCAGTGGGAGTGTGCTTGACGTCCCCATGGAAAAGCTCCAGCTGTGGAAGCCATGTCTGCTGATGGAGCTGAGCTGGTAGGACATTGGTCAAAGGGCTGTGGGCTGGTTTCTGATGCTGGCTTCAGTACCAGCTGTCAGCGTTTGAGCTGTTATATTGCCTCCCTCCTTAGATGAGTCCTAGCCTATGGATTCCTGTTTTATTAATCTGGCCGCCACAGAAACACTTTCACATCTATCAGTGTTTCTTCATCGCCTGAATAATACTTTGGCATATCCTCCTTTTCTTATTATTTTAAATTCACGCTTACGACAGTTAACCATTGAGTTTCTGCCCCACTCTTTGCTCTTTTCTCTTATTATTGTCCACTGTGGTTTAGTCACTTCTTCACTGGTACTGACATGACTATTGTGGACCTGCAGATTGAAGGAAAGCAAAGATGGGATTTGGGCAACTCTACATCTGAGATGGTAATACAAGACACTTATTATGATCAGCATTACATAAAAGACTGATGTGCTAGTCCCCATGGTTGTGAGTCAGTGGCATAATTCATTCTGATATTTTCTTACGTGATCAAGTAGATGTGCCACTGTAACACAACCATTTTCTGTTGTTTTCGTCTGTCCCAGGACAGCCAGACGACATTTAGGAAAGTCAAGTTTTCCTTGGACAGAATTTCGAAAGGTACGTCTCGTAGTTAAACTAATGAGGAACTGGTGTTTAGGGTTGTGTTTCTGCTCATGGTGGCAGGTAACCAAAAGTGGCACCTGAACTGTTGCACTGTGTACCATTCATTAGTACTCAGTGAACTTACAGATTTATGCACTGGATGCTGTAGAAACGTCCTCATAGCAGGCGACACTAATTTCTATCGCTTGTGGTACTGAGGAAAACCAGCTGTGACTCTATCTTCTGGAAAAAGTCGGTTTCACTTATAATGACTTTCCCAGGGCAGGTAGTTGTAGAGTTCTCGGAGTGAAACAGAGTATACTCTCATTACCTAGGTACAGCGCGTATTTGTTTTGTGGGCGCTCAGACTTGTAGTGACTTCATGGTGGAGAGAAGTGTTGCCTCAAACATCTCGTCATTTTGAATGACTGAAATGACCTAGTACACATCTATTATAAAGAATCTCCACCCCTAAAGTTACGTACCAAAATGTGCCACACATATACTCACTCAACCTCACTTACTACCAACTCACTTTCTGTCTGATTATCTACTTCTATACAACTACATAAAAAAAACAATTTATTTGAATCAGGCACACTAACGTTCTATTAATAATTCCTGAACGTATTACCTAAATGCCAATGTTTGCCAGAACATTTCGCATAGAATAACACAATATAAATTTAGCCAAAATACTCAATAACTCACAGATAATTACGAACTTTCAGCTCGTAAAACATCCTCATAATCGTAAGGTGAATGGATGTGTTGCAATAATGTCAGGCACACTCTGCGTCACTGATTTAGTTATACCTGTCTTTCTTCTGCTTTCTTTTCCCATTTTCCTTCCCCTTTCAGGAGGAGCTGCCGACTATTGTGGCACTGCTTCCATTTCACCTTGAAACTGTTGGATTCATATCGACAACTGTGATTGAAGTGAAGAGTTGTTTTCTGGCATTAACTTGGGATGCCGTTTCGACTGCCTCATAGGGTCCTTTCGTTTTTCTCTTTGGGTCATGAGGGTTAGGTAACAACACCCACCGTCTGATGTGAACTTAGACAATTTCGCTTTCTTATTGTGAGTGTTTGCCTGTCTTTCTAGACCTTTTGCTTTCATTTATCTCAACTGATGCAGAATCCCTCTTGGCCTTTTAGTGATGTCCTGAACAGAGGATACACTCTCCCCTGGAGTAGGATGACATAACTCTAAAGATGATGAAATTTTCCTGCCAAAAATAGTCTCATAGGGTGAAAGGACATTTTTATGGATTTTTTATTACATGCACTGGCAGCATACTGTAATAGGATGTCCCAATCATCGTGGCTCTTATACACATAATAACTAAGCATCTAGCTCAATGTTCTATGCATTCTCTCTGTTCTGCTGTTTGTTTGGGGGTAAAGGGCACTAGTCTGTAACCACTTAAGACACAGTAGCCGACACAGCTACTTAAACAATTCAGACATAAAGTTCGTGCACTGGTTCGTTATTATCGCTTCTGGTATGCCGAATTTCAATAGCCAACAGTGAATGAAAGCATGAGCCACTGTGTGTGGCCTGGAGACTGTGTGTTCGTGTTGTCTTCATCATTTCATCATAATTCGTGACAGTGGCTAGATTGAACTGTGTAAAAATTGGATTGTGTAAAAATTGAGACTTTGTTCGGGACTGATGACCATACAGTTGAGCGCCCCAATAACCAAACATCATCACTGTGTGTCCTCATTCGTTTGGTATTGTGAACATGGCCAAGTAATACGAAATATGATCTGCTTTGCGATGGTGTTTGGGTGGAAGGGTCAAGGACGTCAGGGCCAATTAATTGCAAGCAGATTTTGCAATGGTATTTGCTGTCGACTCAGTTCAACTCTTTGATTTTCCGCAATGTGGCATTCCATACTTCAGCATCCACTAACCCCAGCTAAGATCTTGAGCCTGCTCTAATATTTCATCCCAGAAATAGGCAGGTACAACGATGTGACAGCTACATCGTGTTTGCTTGTAATGCAGTCCATCATCAGAGCTAATCTGTCTGTGTTTTTCCTCAAAGTGGTTGGCTCCTTTCATCCAAGAAGTCATTTAGTGTTGCATAATCTGTTATGACCTGAAAATGCCTCCTATACAGATAGCAACTAAAATACGTGAAACCAAAAATTTGCGCCAGTGTTTCCTTTCCAGTAGATGAATAGTTTTTTCTGCTTTATTCAGTTGATTGGAAGCATAGGGTTGTTCCTTCCCATTCACCTCTTGGCTCAGGACGCAGCTGAGGACATGGTTGCTCAAATCACAAGACAACATAAACTGTTTTAAAAATGAGAACAGGTCTAATGGTTAGTAATTCCTTTAACTGTTGAAATGATTCTTGATAGTCCAGTGTCCAGTTATTTTTTACTCATTTTTCTTTAAGGACTCTTGCTACTTCTATTTCCAGAGAAGTTCTCGATCTCAAGATATGATTGTACTTCTTTTACATTGCTAGGCATTGGAAATTTCGATAACATAAGGTAACATGATTACATAGTACTGGACAACACTGTGTGTTACCAGGTAAAATTCAACCTTTTTATAGGGTGCCAGACCAAGGCAAAAGCAAATTCGAAGAAAACAAAGAGAAGCTAACACTTAAAGCAGAGCAGAATATATACTCGTACTTAAAGCTCATGAAAATGTGAAGTATAATACTCATTCCAAGCCAGCTTACTCTTCTATGCTAATACTTACATGGCTTTGGTATAAATAATGCTAATAATCTTTTGCATATATGAATTGGTGTAGTCAGAGCATGACTCTCTTTTGTTGAATCTAATATATATATATATATATATATATATATATATATAATTTGGACTGTAAATGAATTTTTCAAAAGGAAACATAGAACTGCTCAGATAGCCATGGAAAGGTCAATGTTAGGTCTCACTAAGATAGATTGACAGAAAAGTGAAGACAAACGAGTAATTACAGGAGTAAAAGACATGACATATTTCACGAACAGAGGATGGAAGAGGGACAAAATCAGTTTTAGAGTGGAGTCCCAGAGATAAACGAAGACCAGCTGATCTCTGGGATATGGAACTCAGGAAAGTTGTGGGATTCAACTGGCAGAAGACAGCAGTGGACAGAGATACATGGAAACACCTCTTAAAGTGTATTTAATAACTCAAAGAGGCTACATGTTGTATAGATTGAATTAGCTGAATTATATATATATATATATATATATATATATATATATATATATATATATATATATATGTGTGTGTGTGTGTGTGTGTGTGTGTGTGTGTGTGTGTGTGTGTGTGTGTGCAGAGATGCTAAGATACAGATAGGAAAATAGACAACAGGCACACACCTCCACATTACTGCAGTCTCTGGCAGCTGAAGCCTCTTCAGCTGCTAGAGACAGCTGTCATGTGTGTGAGTTGCATTTGCGTATATATATATATATATATATATATATATATATATATATATATATATATATATATATATGTGTGTGTGTGTGTGTGTGTGTGTGTGTGTGTGTGTGTGTGTGTGTGTGTGTCATCCAACTTATAATTTTTCTTGTGAAAAAGTGATAACTTCTGGTGAGTTCTTGAAAGAATTCAGTCTCTTACCTGTTAATTTTGTACTTTTTGTAGCTACCTATCGTAGTGTAACTAATGTGTGTCTGTTGTGTGAGTATAACTAATACTTTCTTTACCTTTCTCTCCCAGGAACGCTCTTCTCTACATAGTCTCAGTAGCAGATTTATCCATTTATTCTTTTCCTCGGATTTACTTATCACATCATCTGGAGTAAATTGTCTGTTTTGCACAGGAAGATTGTTTACTATCTGTTCAAATACTTCCAAATATTCAATGTTTTTTTTACTGTGTGCCTATCTCCTAATGTATCTATTAAACTCTCTAAATAAGTACTCCCATGAATTCCTTCTGAATGAAAAATATACATTAATGTCTGTTTAGAATCATGTTAGCATAGAAATGTTTTCCAAGTCTGACAAGTAAAGTTAGATGTGTCATCAGGTAGCAGTTTGGCAGATTTTCCATCTGTCGGGATGTAATCTTTTATTATTCTCTTGATTAATCGAACTGCTGCTGTATATTTTGTAGTGTAGAACATCAGATAGTCGGTGAATATACCATATAGAGCTACAACATATTTAACTCCACATCTCACGAAGAAGAGAGGTCCTGCAACATCCATAGAGGTTGTCTGCAATTGTTGTGTAGATACAATAGGTTGTAGCTCCATGTAGTGGTATTTATGGTAAATTTGGATTTTTGACAAATAAGGTATGTTTTTGGTAGATGTTACATTCATTTTTTCATATATGCAAAATAACAGTTTAAGTTAATTTTCTGTATGTGCTTAGATAGATTATGCATGTACCAAATTAGTCGACCCTCATATACGATGGAATATGCGTGTACCACACTAGTGCATCTTCATATACACTAGGAATGCAAACACGCCAAATGTTGGTATTAGGATTTCAGCTATAGAACAGCACAGCATTCTGTATCAATTAGTGACAGTTCAGTTTTCTAATGGATTGATTTTGTGAAAGTTATGTTTTTACCTTCTGCTGCCAATTGTCTGCATGTATTTCAGCCATATTCCTACATATTTCTAAGTAATACTGCCGATAATAACGATCTTAGATTAACAGTCCCTTGTATATTCAATCAGTTCCATGTATTTGTGACAATGCATCTGCTACAATGTTGTCTCTTCTGGATACACAAACGACTTCAGAATTGTACTCCTGAAGAAACAGAGACCATTACTCTGAAAGGTAGTGTAGGAGTTTGTCTGACATGAAAAGTCTCAACACCTGATAGTCGTAATAAACTTTAATTTCCTTGCCACAAATGTAATAGTTGAATTTTCTAAACTCCCAAAACGCCACCAAGGTTACCAAATCATTAGTGGAGTATCAGCTTTTTTTGAGCATGGGATCTCACAGGAGCAGACTTCCATATGATACTGATAAGTGTTCATGATACCAGGTTAATTACTAAATGCAGTCACTTACTTAAATAATAGATATTCGAGCTCATCTTGTTGTGGTGAGTCACCAGTGGTATACACCATTACTCTGACCATTATTTGGTTCTCAGTTTCCTCAATCAGATTACTTCATATAGATGTATTATAGGTGGACCCCACACTGGTTTTAACTAACCTTATCCTTAGCCCTTGGCAGTACTTACATGGTCTGCTTCTGTCTTTATAAGAATTACTATGATTCTTTGGCTATTGATGTGCAAACAGCATTTAGATTAAGTTAGATTAGACCAGATTAAGTTTTTGTTCCATAGTCCCAAAAAATGAAATGATTCTTATGGGTGTGGAACATATCAAACTATAACATAAAAACATAAAACATTTGAATATAATACTTACTAACCTAATCATTTGTCAGTAGATAGTCGAAATAGGTTAATACAATGCAGTAAAATGGCACAGTTAATATTTACAGAATTTACACCCTGTCAGAATAAAACACTGTTATGCATTATCAATTAAATTTATTATACACAAAATACCTAAACTTGACAGTTGTGACTGAGTGTTGTCAAAATTGAAATGTAACAGATATTTTTAATGGACCTTGCTTAACAGTCTCTGTTAAGATATTCATCTATGGAGTAGAAGGAGTTGCCTATCAAAAAGTCTTCCAAACTCTGTTTAAATGTTTAAACTGTGCTTTATCAGAAACCAAATTTTTAATCATTGCTGGCCATTTTTTTAAATATGCATGTTCCTGAATAATGGACCCCTTTTTGGACCAACATAAGTGATTTTAGGTCTTTATGCAGATTGTTCTCATTCCTAGAATTGATACTATGCATTGAGCTATTGGGTGGAAATAGAGATGTATTACTAGCAAAAAACTTAATTAAGGAATAAATATACTGGAAGCAGTGGTTAGAATACAAAGTTCCTTTAACATGTTTCTAAAAGATGTTCTTTAATTTACATCAAAAATGATTCTTATCACACGCTTTTGCACCCGAAAAACCTATATCTCCTACAACTGACGTCATTCTCACATCAAATACAAACTTGTTTAGGCACTTAACCAATTGTGTGGTATGCCCTTCCCAACTGAATTTATTATCGAGTTGTAATCCCAGAAATTTAACACTGTCAACCTCTTCAATCTGCATGGCTTCATATGTTAAGCTGGAAGGAAATCTCTTACGAGTTCTGAACTGCATATAGTGGGTTTTATCAAAGTTTAATGATAGTGAATTAGATTTAAACCACTTATTAATGTCAGTGAAAATTTGATTGGCAGCTATTTTTAAATCTGTACTTGAGTTACAACTTATTGCTATGTTTGTGTCATCTGCAAATAAAACAAACTTAGCATCTAGCACTGCAACAGATGAAAGGTCATTATTGTAGACAAGAAAAAGCCATGGACCCAAGATGAAACCTTGAGGAACACCACATGTAATTAACTCCCAGTTTATCCACAGAGAGGTCTATTATTGAAACTTCCTGGCAAATTAAAACTGTGTGCCCGACCGAGACTCGAACTCGGGACCTTTGCCTTTCGCGGGCAAGTGCTCTACCAACTGAGCTACCGAAGCACGACTCACGCCCGGTACTCACAGCTTTACTTCTGCCAGTACCTCGTCTCCTACCTTCCAAACTTTACAGAAGCTCTCCTGCGAACCATGCAGAACTAGCACTCCTGAAAGAAAGGATATTGCGGAGACATGGCTTAGCCACAGCCTGGGGGATGTTTCCAGAATGAGAATATCTCATTCAAGTCTATTATTAACACCTTCTCACTCAAAATGTCAAAGCCAAAAATACATTCGAGTGTTAGTCCATTTGTGATTAAGACTGGCTGTTTTATCACTCCATTTCTTAACCTTACTTCTACCTGTGCCTGAATTATTACATTCCATGATTTAACTCTGATAGCACCCTCGATTCTACAGTCCTGGACAGAATATGTAGGTACCTTTGCAACCTCACATTTATATTATATGAACTAGGTGACATACTTAGCACAGCGTGTATATCAATCACAACATTAGTTGGTATACCTGAACGTCTCTTTAGAGTGATTACTGCATTTAGACTGATCTGTATCTAACTATGCCCTGATATTGGTATCATACTTTAACGTAGCAACTTCATTGAGTTTTCTATGTTGCTCCCCCACCCTCCCCCTGATCCATTTCATGGTTTACCATCAGTGATCACACATAACTTTTTACTGGTAATATTTCGTGTTATGGCCCCCTTAATTGTTCTTGTTAAGAGTAAGGTTTAGTACTGTATCACATGTAGATACATTCCATTTGTGCTCTAAGCAGGGTGTTGCTCGTGATATTGTTTAAGTGGAGTATGGGGGTAATTTGTCTGTTTTTTTCCACTCTCTGTGTTCCATTAAATGAGATTTGGTGGGCTAAGTATAATGTAGTGGTATTATATACTGTGTTACAGAATTGAAATTATTGTTTCTTAGTATACTGTAACTGCACAATTTCACACATAGTGGATAGAAATGTTTTGTGCAGTTATTGTTATTGCTACTCATGTTACTGGTCGTGTTTGTGAATACCTGAATTGGTTCATCATCACACAGACAGTCACATAATAAAAGTGTTTGTACACAAGACAACATCCCCATTCCATATGTTGGATGATGTACCTTCATTCATGACATGCATGATTTAAGAGACTGCTCGACCATACAATTCACAGGCCCACTTATAGAGGTCACCTGGGTTGACCTCTTGGCGTGAAGCGATTGCAAACGAGTGGTCGGCCTATTCTTTACTCTGTATTACTGTTCCCAGTCAATGTTTTGAATGCTATACACAACCTGTATCTTACGTGTTGCTCTATGAAGTACTATGTTCCATAAATCGTGTTTTGTTCTTGTTATAACAAACTTGGTTTTGTGTGCATGTTAGTGGCAGTGCTAAGTCACCTGACAAACATCTCTATGGAAGAAATACTGTAATGTATCACTGCCTAGCAGCAAGCTTTCCCAGAAGAACAGCAGACACTCACCATCGCTCTCAGTCAAATGGCATATGTTCATGCCAGGTAACTCTTCCACCAGCACAACCATCGCCCTTTCTGACATATAAGTCAGCTGAAAATTGGGACTCCTTCGAGACACGGTTACGTCAACATCTCCAGGTTTTTCGGGAGGGAGATACAAACCTGTGTAGAGGTCTCTATCTCTCCTGGCTTTTGCTACACATATGAATTGTTGTGGTAATTTGCGCCTTGCAAAAATCGGCAAGCTTATCATTTGATGAAATGTGTAAGCTTCTCTCAACCTATTACTGTGACAGAACGCACGTCATTGCTATGCATGTTGAATTTTACCATTGTCAGAAATGCCCAAACTGGCCTTACAAAGTCTATCTGCAGAATTAAATGTGCTCACCTGTCGTTGTAAATTTGCCACCAGTACCCGTCATGAATCCTACGCTGATCACGTGGTGTATGATGTTATTATTCATCTGGCCATGGATAGAGCAGTACTTCAGTGTGAGAATTCGAGGTTTACAGATGTACTCAATATAGCACTGTCCTTTGAAGTGTCACAAGCCGAAGGCGACCAGATTTGCTGCTTGAGGGGAAGTAATGCAAGTTGCTCAGTCATACCTGTAACGCACGCTGCAAGTGTTCAGGGCGACGGGGAAGTCATTGCAAGGGATAACCTTTGACCCAGCGTCGCATAGGGCAGTGTTGGTTACGGCCATAGCAGCAACAGTCCATGTTACAACAGCGGCTTCATGCTCCCCTTCCATCTTGCCCTTACTGCTTCGTCGAAAAATGAGTGTGCTGCGTACCCTAAGCGTTGGGCTGTTCGCAACAGGTGTCGAAAAAAGGCCATATTCTATCGGTGTGTAACTTCTCTTCAAACGTGGCGGACACAGAAGTACCGATGGATATAAACTGTGAGTCTACAATGACTGCTCCCCAAACAAATTTTTTATCGACTTACATGTATTTAATAAACTGCTAAAAATGCAAGTGGACTCAGGAACTGCAATGACTTTAGTAAATGAATAAACATATGTGGACTTGGGCTCCCCTAGCCTCACACAGGTTTCGCGAAAGTCGGTTAGCTGCAATAAACAGCAGATTCCGATCTTAGATCAGTTCTCCACTCCTGTATCTTACATATTTGTTGTTCATTCTCTCACCTTGCTTGTCGTGGACAGATCTAAACGAAACATTACTTATGCTTCTAAGTCTTCAACTCTCACTGAGCAGTGGTATTCTCATATAAAAGGAGAATTCCACGATTGTGGTCGCCCTCAAGCAATTTAACATCTTCTTGTGTGGTTCCAAGTTCCATTTAATCACAGATCACAAGTTGTTGGTTGCTCTTTTTAACTCTTCGTCTTCCATACCAGCAAGGTAGTGCATCTTTTGCAGCTATTGGCTCTCTTACTCTCTCGTTATCGTTATCAGTTCTATTACTGGCTGATGAGGCAACATCCCAACCCTGATGCCTTATCTCGCCTTCCGATTTGGTGGGACCCAGCTCTTGATCATGACTAGTTGCTTTGTTTCTATTTAGATACTGTGGCGTGCGTACTGTAAGACCTTTGGTACACACACCATCAGATTATTTGACTTGTCGCTCTAACAAAGTAGGCGAGTGTCAGCAATATGTCTCGTGGTCTTATCGTGGCGTGTTTATCTTCTGGTCAGATGATAGAAATGCCACCTGCACGCTTAGAGAAGCAGATTGACAGTGACCAACTTTAAACAGAACTTCATTAATTTTCACACACATTTATTAAAACAATAAAAAAATATAGACATTATGTAACTTGATTCTGGATGCTGTTTACAATTGACAATCTGAAGTTCCTTTGGTCTTGGTACATTAATCTTATTCTCACATATCTCTGATACTTGACAAAGTGTCTATTCATTTATCTTCATGGCTATGTGCAGGAATATGATAATCTTTTAGGTGCAGACTGAAACTTGACTAAAGAGTAATGCACACTGACTAATCGGAGATCTGTACACTCATTATAATACCTCTCACATTCAGGCATCACTGCGTGAGTGCGATCCGCGAGGAGAAAAGGTTCTACGTTAGCAGCAATCTCATTGGCTGCGTGACATATTAATGCCCGGATCGGCGGAAGCAGAATTTGGTCCGTCTCAAAGGCAGCGCCATCTCGTAGTGCGGAGACGGACGAGCACTGCGCCTGCGCTGTTGTGCCTAGCGGGGCGCGCTCTATTGGGAAAGTTGTGTACGCGCTGACTATGCGGAACAATGTACACAACAGATACTGAGAACCAGACTGTGGTCAATAGTTTTCCAATAACCAATGCCAAAATAGCACTAGCCGACACCATGGATTCTGTACGTAGTTGGGTCCTCTCTTTTGTGCAGCACGTGTGCCCAGTAAAACACCTTCCCGTACTTTGAATCCCTTGCGTAATTACTTGTCCCTCCTGCACCACCTTTGTGTGTGTAATTGATTTTGTTAACTACAGAAGGTGCTGCTCCCTGGGATGTGATTCCTGCTTCCTTATGCTGTAATGTACTGCAGCTTTTGTATGGCAGTCGCTGGGGGGCCTTTCGCACCAAAGCTTCGGCCCATCAGTGCATCTATTGGCCAGGCATAGATGGGGACATTACGTGGCTTATCACCTCTTGCACTCACTGTGTTCAGCAACAGGTGTCCATGCGGGTGTCTTCTTCCCCCTGGCCAACGCTCCAGTGTCCATGGAAGGGTCTACATGTCGATATTGCTGGCCCCTTCCAAAATTGGTGTTGTGTCATTGTAGTGGAGCCCTATTTCAAAATTCCCTATGTTGCACATTGTCTGTCCTCGTTGGCGGCGGCCACTATTTCGATACCGTCTAAGAATTTTGCAATTAAGAGACTTCCTTACATCCTGGTTACCTATAATGGCCCCCAGTTCGTTTCTTGAGGATTTGCATATTTTTGGCCGGCCAGAGTGGCTGTGCGGTTCTAGGCACTACAGTCACAGGATCGAATCCTTCCTCGGGCATGGATGTGTGTGACATCCTTAGGTTAGTTAGGTTTAAGTAGTTCTACGTTCTAAGGGACTGATGACCTTAGAAGTCCCATAGTGCTCAGAGCCATTTTTGAACATGTCAATAACAGTCATCTATTTATAAAAATGGACAAGACATTTTTTATGGAAATGCGTACAAAGGAATCAGTACAGCCAAATGCTATCTACTTTGGACTTTGCAACACAGTTCTAAAAGCTATACAAGACGTTAAATTGCTTGCAAATACAGCTTAAAGATACACCACAGGCGAGAGTTACATGAGTGTCTTCTCCAACATAAGCTTCAGCATATTAAAAAAAGTTCATGAGCACTGAATGAAAGTACAGTCAATTACATACTGGCATCATAATTGGCAATTGTATTTATTTACAATTAAATAACTAAATATGAGTAATGAATAGGTGGCTCACATTCTACATTTTTTACGAGGTAGGATTGTTTGTGGAGAACTACATCAGCATATACAATGTTAGGAAAATTGAAATTTTACTTATATTTCAATTAATTTATCTTTATGTATTTTATATTTATTGATTGTCTCTACCACTAACAAAATATTTATTTAAGGAATGAATCTTATTCTTCTCCACTATCTGCCTGACATTGGTTTTAGGGACATTAGTGTTTTTCATCTGGTGAACAATGTTCAGAAGGCACATCCTTATGTACATTTAAATTATCTCATAACAACTTGTCCACTATTACACAGCTTTCAGTTTCGAACAGTTACTTTTCATACTGATGTACATCTTCGTTTTTAATTACATAATGTGTTCTAAAATATAGTGCATTTAAGTATTTGTTACCATTATAATGTTTGTTATCATTCCAGTGTTTATCAGTTTGGATATGGGGTGACACACATTGAAGAATTTTATTGACAGTGACAATGGCTGTAGAAACCAACATTTACATGTTTGGATATTTGTTTCAGGTCCTTAACTTCCTGTACTGCTTGTTGTACAGATAGGCCTGTTCCATCTAATAACTGTTTTCTTCATATTTGTTGAGTTCCCATATAGAGCTATTTCACATTTTATAATAGAGAGGTAGCATGTATAGAAAAAGATTTTGAAAACTTAGTACTGTTATTAGCAATTTTGGATGCATTTTGAAATACATTGGATTTGATTTATTACTTAAGTTATTGATGTAGTGTACCTAAGTCAGTTTGTCATGCAGATGGAGATCCAAATTTTATATATTGAGCACTTCTCCTTGTGTTCTAGCAATAATGCAATACATTTGTTTTGGATATTTATGAAACTCGAGATTTTTGTTTATTACTAGTTTGTTATTGGCAAAACATTTATCCAGTTGTGTTAGAATACTTTCAACTCCTTTAAAAGTTAGTTTCAGTTTTTTGTATTGGTATTACCTATAAATCCAGTGTACTTCTTGTTGATATCCTCAGGAAGGTCATCAACATAGATGAAGAAGAGCATGGCTCCTGTAATCTTCCTTCTTATGCCACAACATGTTCGATTTTCTCCAGGTCTGAGAGCTGCTTGTTTCAACACTTACTTGATATTTCTACTCTCTGGTACCTGTCACCCAAATACGATTTCTATAATTTTGTGTGAGCCTGTAAGCCCATAAATTTGGAGCATTTATACGACGAATAACTTTATTTAAATGGAGCAGTTTAGTCATTCAGTACAATAAACGACCATGCAGCATGAAAAGTGTAGAAAAGCCTGAGACATTCCTAAATACATTTTAAAAGGAACTTTATCTCAGCCTTTGTATATGTGATGTGCCATACCTTCAAGGTTAAAATTACACAGATGTTAAAGAATACTATACTCAGTATTTTTAAATAACGAACCAGTGGTTAGAAAGACCTATTTCATGTGCTGGGACCTCTTGAATTAGAAATGCGTGTGAGGTACATGTTTGTAAATTGTTTATGTTTCATAACAAATAACTGGCTGTTGCATCGACATTGGTGACAATACCTGCAAAAACAGTGCACAGTAAAACTTTACCTCCACTTCCAGTTCATGACTAGTATTTGAAGATTGGTATTACCTCATACAGAAAGTTGCAGACATGCATTTAATAAATGGTGCAGCATGTAATTTATAGTACAGCGAAACAAAGTGCATGGAAAACTGAAGGCATGTACAAAGTAAAGTTTCACATCAGAAGTCGCCTTAATTGAAAGAAATTTATCACCACAGATACAAACTTATTGACAACTGTGTTGTGAAACCACAGAGAACTGCCTGCAGTCCCAACAAAGCATTGTTCATACTGAAAAATTTGGGAACATGGTAGCCTATAAGAGGATGTGACAGAAAATTCATAAATAAGCAGTTGTCAACTTGGCCACGAAAGGTACATAAACAACGAGTGCAAGCAATAGGGCCAGATGATTTAAAACGTGGATTGTCCAATGCTACACTCGAGCTCAGATCGTCTTAAAGCTTGTATTGGTACTGCCGACAGATGAATCCTTTTTCAATGATTGTGGTGTTTTCATCTGCAGCAATAATTACGCCTGGAATGAGAAAAGTTCATTGTTGTAAAATGGACTAAAAGCGTGTTACCGCAAATCTAACTCTGAGGTGTGCATAGAATAAACTACAGGAAAGAATCGAAGTGTCACTGCGTTAAGCTGTATTCAGATGTTAACTACCACACAGAAGCAACAACACCATCTCTAACCTTAAAGCCTTCTTCAATCATCACACCTTCATGAGACACAAGTTTCTTACTACTGAGCAATCATCTCCATTACTACATTCGAAAATTGTTGTCTACTCTCAGGGCCTTGTTTCGACTCAGGTCTTTCAGTGCTCTGTCAAACTCTTCATGCAGTATCGTATCTCCCATTTCATCTTCATCTACATCCTCTTCCATTTCCATAATATTGTCCTCAAGTACATCGCCCTTGTATAGACCCTCTATATACTCCTTCCACCTTTCTGCTTTCCCTTCTTTGCTTAGAACTGGGTTTCCATCTGAGCTCTTGATGTTCATACAAGTGGTTCTCTTATCTCCAAAGGTCTCTTTAATTTTCCTGTAGGCAGTATCTATCTTACCCCTAGTGAGATAAGCCTCTAAATCCTTACAATACAATATTATATGAGCAAAAAGAGAGAAAAAACAAGTAACAATGTAATCAATATAAATACAGGCTATTTACTAATACCTACATGGTTTCAAGAAAAGCAACTATACTGCAGACATTATACATACGAGACTTATAATATTACTTCATTACTATATCTTCGTTGTTTACCAGCCATGGCTGGACAGACTGTGTCACAAATACAATGTTTATCAACTGACATTTAAACAACACCATATACAAAATTTATATTACAAAAAAAGAAAATATTTATGCAGTGCAAAAAAACACACAGAACATAGAGAAAATGAAATATAACCAAACAGGAAAGTGAAACTTCATAGCAGCAAATGAAAATACCATAAAGCAAAATGTTTACAAAACCATGTAGATCACACACATAAAATTTCGTTTTGGCAAAATATGTACTGTAAGTAAAACACAAAATTAAATGTGCAGTTAACTGAGAACAAAAAAAATGAAGATTTAATTTAGGCAAAATTATATATAAAAACATAACAATATTTAATATTTTGTCCATTCACTAGAACCACTGTTGAAAAACTCTTCCAAGGAATATAGTGGATGTTGTTTCAAGTTGTTTTACAAACCCTGATAAACAGATTATTATATTAATAATGTAAAATATCTTTTACAAATCTTATAACTGTGGAAATTCGTTTAAATTTTATACATTGTGGCTTATGAGGAACTGTTTCAGTTTCCTCTTGAAAATGTGATGGTTGTCAATGGCCTTTTCTATATCCAGGGGTAGCTTATTCTAAATCCCTATTCCAGCCTAGATAACACCTTTTTGTACTATACTGAGTGTAGCTAAGTCCTTATAAAGGCTTTGCTTCTGCCTTGTCCTACAACTGTGAATATCACAATTTGTTTGGGAAATTGTTTTCTCATTGATTACAAATATCATCACTGAGTTGATGTGCTGACTTGTGAGTGTCATTAGTCCAAGTGTCTTGAACAGGTTCCTACAGTACATCCAATCTGAAACACCGCAGATCGACCTCACAGCTCGTTCTCTGTATTTTAAAAACTTTTATCGCTTTTTTGTTATTTCCTCAGAATACTATACAATCCGAGATAAGAAGCAAAAATATATAAATTTTGACAAAATTATTGTTTTTCTGTCAAAAAAGGGCAAAATAGCTCTTAGTGCAAAGCATGTTGAGCTTAGTTTCTTGAGCAGGTAATCTGTGTATTCATTCCCTCTTAATTTATTATCCATTTTTACTGCTAGGGATCTTATATGTGCAGTGTCAAATATTTTCTGACTACTGACGTCTATCTCAAGCTCTTGGAGCTTGTTATTTGCGGTCTGAAACAGCACTGTATTTGTTTTGGAAAGCTTTAATGATAGACTATTTGCTGCAAACCTCTTGTATGGGTGTTGTATTATTGTTTGACTTGTAAATACTTTGACATGCACTATATCCTTGTAAAAAGATATCTACTGATGATTAAAGCTACTACTACTACTACTACTACTACCACCACTACTGCTACATCTACATCTATATCCATACTCCGCAAGCCACCAGATGGTGTGTGGTGGAGGGTACCTTGAGTACCTCTATCGGTTCTCCCTTCTATTCCAGGCTCGTATTGTTCATGGAAAGAAAGATTGTGCTCTAATCTCTCAGATTTTACCTTCATGGTCTCTTTGCAAGATATATGTAGGAGGGACCAACATACTGCTTGACTCTTCGGTGAAGGTATGTTCTCGAAACTTCAACAAAAGCCCATATCGAGCTACAGAACATCTCTCTAGCATTCTTCCACTAGAGTTTATCTATCATCACCGTAACGCTTTCGCGATTACTAAATGATCCTGTAATGAAGCGCGCTGCTCTCCGTTAGATCTTCTCTATCTCTTCTATCAATCCTATCTGGTATGGATCCCACACTGGTGAGCAGTATTCAAACAGTGGGCGAACAAGTGTACTGTGACCTACTTCCTTTGTTTTCAGACTGCATTTCCTTATGATTCTTCCAATGAATCTCAGTCTGGCAACTGCTTTACTGACAATTAATTTTATATGGTCATTCGATTTTAAATCACTACTAATGCGTACTCCCAGATAATTTATGGAATTAACTGCTTCCAGTTGCTGCTCTGCTATATTGTAGCTAAATGATTAAGGATTTATGTATTCACAGGACATTACACTTGTCTACATTGAGATTCAATTGCCATTCCCTGCACCATGCATCAATTCGTTGCAGATCTTCCTGCATTTCAGTACAATATTCCATTGTTACAACCTCTCGATATACTACAGCAGGGGTTACCAACAAAATTTTCTGGAGGACCCCCTCATCGAGCATGATTAGTACCTTGTCATGTCACAGTATCAAGTACCTAAAAAAGCCAAATTAAGAGTCTTTTTTTGGTACTTAGAAAAAGCATTGGCGTATTCATTATTGAAAAAATATTGAGCTTAAAACTTTTTCACTTTAGCAATAATTGTTATTGTAATTTTTTATTATTTCCCAAAATCTTTGTCTTCGAATCTGGGTGTTTAGTATAACAAACTCCTTTAGAATTTAAAAATTGAGTATAAATTGAAAATGACAGGAAAAAATTAAAACTACTTGTTTCAATTGTGATGTGCATTGAGGATTTCATACCATTGACCAAGATACAACCATCATCAGCAAACATTACTATATTTGCATTGCTATTTACTGTTGCGTGTAGGTCATTACTGTACACTAATAAGATCGTTGGTCGCAGGATCGAGCCTTGGCGGTCACCACACTTATTAGTTCCCGACTCTGATTTTATGTTTTACCTGCACATGTTGGGGTAACTCTTTAGTTTCTGTCATGTAAGTAGGATATTTTTCCTGGACACCTGGTTGTTCAAACTCACTTTGTGTTCCTTTAAAGTTTCTCTCAAACGAAAGTACATTAGGAAAATTGTATTAACAGTTTTTAAAAATTATTTAACAATTTTGATTACTTCTATGCAAAGAAAATTATTATTGAAATTAATGTATTCCCGTTTTAATCTCCATGGCAAGAAAAGGATTGCATGAAAATAAAAAAATCTGTAGGATAAATAAGAGCTTCTGAACACTGACAATTTCAGTTGTCGGCGGAAAATCTGAAGCTAACGACATGTAGAGTCCTTGATTATGAACTTTACCACTAAACGCATCTGTTATTATTACCAATCTTCTTTACTCATTTTGTTTGTAGGCCATTTGGAAATTAAATCAAGGATTAAACAAATGCAAAATCTCAGTACCATCATAATTAAGGAAGAGTGCCAGATGTTCAGAAACGTAAAGTGTAACGTTGTGCATGTAGCTCTAGTACTTGACTCCGGAAGACTTGATCTTCGAGAATTCAATGTCGCACCTTGTCAATTACCCTCAGCCTTTCGTACCTTTTTTTACATCATATCATAAACAGTGCTACAATCCATGATTACAATGGAAATGTTGTACGTCGTATCAATATCCTATAAAAATCAAGCTTCTGTAATACTGAAACTAAAGTGATATGTTTTTATCTACTTTCGACAGTGCCTTCTGTCAGAAATTGATAGAATTTTCGATATGTCTCGTTATTTAATTCGACAAACTCCGAACATATACAGTATATTTGTTTTACTCTCACTGTGCATGCAAGGTAGGTTGTATCATCTCTGAAACTTAAATCACTAAGGCAGCGACTTTTGTGCAATGTGCAATATGGCCGAGGACAATGGCAAGGGTGCTTGTTACGGTTTTCGGATTTTACCTTAAATTGTGCGGTATAAGTGTTTATTGAGTGTAGTATAACGATTACGTCTGTTATATTTGCCGAGTAAGTACCTATTATACACCAAGCGCTATAATTGTTTCGGTCCTTGTTGTGAAAACCGTTTTATTGTGTACTTCCGCTCGGCCGTAAAGGAGTAGTGAGAATTCTACTCTCACAAGTGCCTATTCTGTTTGAACGATTTTGTCCACCTGTTTGCCAGTAATGAGATATTTAGGGCTTGTGTACTGTATCAACCGTGCGCTTCATGATTTCAAGTGTATGCAGAATTTTTGTGTTCATTTATAAAGAAATGCTTCCACTTCATTACTGTATATTTTGACAGTCTTTATGAATATTTTCTTAACCAAAAGTGGAAGCTCTCACCGCATACTTAGAAAGAGAATGCAATCTTGTGTAAATGTATCGCAATGTTGCGTACGGGGTTCTTTTAAAAAACATTACGTTCGTAGACTTAAATGCAACAAATTACTGGTGATATTATCGAAGAGGTCTTCATACCTTCAGTTTGTAAAGTCGGCTTAGACTCAGTCTTTTCACAACGACTATTCGAAAACTTCGAATTTAAAATTCACTGTATTGAGGAAGGTTATGCGAATGTTCACGTTCTGTGATGATACGGTGCACCTGTATTCAAAATCTCCGACCGAAGACATGGTGCTTCATTTCCCGTCAAAGTATTATCAGATTTGTCTCCCAAAGGAGACGCAAAATATCCATTTGAAAATGAGTTGTAGTGCACAGCAAGAGCTGGAGTATTTTGGAGATTAAGACACCAATACAAACTTAATTTACTATCGTCACTGTAGTATTTAGCTTCTCTGTTTGGTGTTTGATTGGTTTGTCATACTCAAATTCATGATAGCATGATAACATCGACTTAACAGTCTTTGCTGTGTGGAGAGACTTGTATTTTCTAGAAAGTTCTCAAACCATTACCTTAAAAAAATATTTTTTTACATTCTACAACTCGTTTAGTGTTACTGATTACCGAGTGTAATATTTCACTTTGTATTACCTTTAAGAAACTTGTTTTGCAAGCCAAATGATTAACAGTAGCCGTCGACACAAAAGATCATTTGTGCTAGACATTGATAGTTAGTGGAACATGATTAACTAAATGATTTTAAATCATTGTATGGTATTTAGGATTTAAAATGTGCTGAGTTAAAGAATAATGCAATAAGCAGTATACCATTCTCCAAACGGAGGTCAGAAGCGTAACATCACGAGAGGTATGTAACTGGTAATGAAAAATATCATAGGCTGTTCAATTTTTTATTGATTATCTAAGGCAGGAATTTGCTGTGTATTCATAGAATGCGGGAGCTCACATCTAACTACTAACCGACTGACAAATGCCCCACATTCTGTGTGTGATATTCTTTATTAACGTACACCAGCAATGCCCATGCTATAGTCATAGGAGGAGCAAACTTATTAGCAGCATTTCACTGCTAGAAGTACTGTCAGATTTTCTCTCTTTGTTCCCCTTACGTTTTTTGGTCATTTTTTCCCCTTTAGGGTGCAAAAATGTTTTCATCTGAACTGAAACCACTTGTCATTTCGAAAGTGTTTTTGCATGGGCTGTTGTTTCTCCAAACCAGTTACGAATTTGTAGCTTCTGACATTTTCACGGAATGTTGTAAAGTTCTGTCTTTTATTTAAAACTGGCTGTGTTTCAAAAAAATGTGTAAAAAATTTTGTGCATAGTCTTAGATTAGTTGATGGGTCATCCGTTTGTTTCACTTATTTACTGTACACTGTTCAGCAGTATTTTGTTACTGGGCAGCTCTGGTGCAGTTAACAAAAGCCATTGGGTTGTAGTGTTCTCTTCAGCCTCACTTAGGGGGAAAGGACAGAAGCTATACAGTGTGGGTCTTCTGGTGCTTACTTCGTAATACAATGGCTTGCCAACAACAAACTCTGTGGCTCCAGTAGTCATTGGGGTGTCTAGACAACTTCTATAGTTTTTTGCCAGTTGATCGTACATGTAATCGCTTGGACCCCCTACATGGAACAGTAGCCTATACGCCATTTACAGAAAGCTAGTAGTTCCAGTGATTAGCACGATGCAAGAACAGAAACTAAAATTGAATTCCAAGAGAAAAATTCAGAATGTGATTAATTTTAGTCACGGATGTGTTTTGAACTTACTGTAAAATTGTCGCAGTACCAACCATTTTCTTTGTCAAAGAATGAAATCTCACAAAAACGACTCATACACCCCTCCTTAAACTTAACAACAGGATCTGTCCAACATACTGCTACTAAACTTAACTTGTATAATTGTGGTGTTGTGGCCCTGAGTCTGGTTTGATGCAGCTCTCCATGCCACTCTATCCTGTGCAAGCTTCTTCATGTCCCAGTACCTACTGCAACCTACATCCTTCTGAATCTGCTAAGTGTATTTATCTCTTGCTCTCCCTCTACCATTTTTACCCTCCTCTCTTTCCTCCAATACTAAATTGATCACTTGATGCCTCAGAACGTGTCCTACCAACCAATCCCTTCTTCTAGTCAAGTTGTGCCACAATTCCTCTTCTCCTCACTTCTGTTCAGTACCACCTCATTAGTTATGTGATCTACCCATCTAATCTTCAGCATTCTTCTGTAGTACCACATTTTGAAAGCTTCTATTCTCTTTTTGTCTAAACTATTTATCGTTCATGTTTCACTTCCATACATGGCTACACTCCACACAAATACTTTCAGAAACGACTTCCTGACACTTAAACCTATACCTGATGTTAACAAATTTCTCTTCTTCAGAAACGCTTTCCTTGCCATTGCCAGTCTACATTTTATATCCTCTCTACTTCGACCATCAAGGGTTGTTTTGTTCCCCAAATCGCATAACTCACCTACTACTGTAAGTGACTCTTATCCTAATCTAATTCTCTCAGCATCACGTGATTTAATTAGACTACATTCCATTATCCTCATTTTGCTTTTGTTGTTGTTCATCTTATATCCTCCTTTCAAGACACTGTCCATTCTGTTCAACTGCTGTTCCAGGTTCTTTGGTGTCTCTGACAGAATTACAATGTCATCGGCAGCGAACCTCAGTTTTTATTTCATCCCCATGGATTTTAATACCTACTCTGAATTTTTCTTTTGTTTCCTTTACTGCTTGCTCAATATGCAGATTGAATTACATCGGGGATATGCTACAACTGCTTCTCATTCATGCCCCTCGACTTACAACTACCACCTCGTTTCTGTACAAATTGTAAATAGCCTTTTGCTCCCTGTGTTTGACCCCTGCCACCTTCAGAATTTGTAAGTGAGTATTCCAGTCAACATTGTCAAAAGCTTTGTCTAACTCTACAAATGCTAGAAATGCAAGTTTGCCTTTCCTTAATCTATCTTCTAAGATAAGTCGTAGGGTCAGTATTGCCCACGTCTTCCAACACGTCTACAGAATCCAAACTGATCCTCCCCAAGGTTGACTTCTACCATTTTCTGTAAAGAATTTGTTAGTATTTTGCAACTGTAACTTATTAAACTGATAGTTCGGTAATTTTCACATCTGTCAACACCTGCTCAAGTTGTGTATCACTTCTTACGTTTGTCTTTGTGAAAATTGCTGTCGGAACAACTGCTAAACTGTTTATTTTCTCTCAAAAACGGAGTTCAATATCTGCTAATGTCAAATATTTTCAAAAAATATTCCAAATGCATACTTTATTAGTTAACAAAACTGTGCTTTGTGTCAGACTGGAGTACTGTCAGAGACTGGTACTCCAACATAAGTCTCAACAAATTGCAGAATGTAGGTTTCAGTTGGTGGCTGACTCTGTTAACCTTGCATAAGATTTTTTCTGCTAGTCATTATTATGGTAGTAGTTACACATTGGAGGCCCCACTCCCACTCCCTCCCCTTGAAATATTGGTTGTGGTGGAAGGCTGATCTGTAGTGCAGCCTATGGTCTAGGTTAGGTGGGAAAGAGACAATTTGTGAGTTGGCAAAGCCAACCAATGTGAAAGCAGAAAATTTGGTTGTAGTTACAAACGGACTGGTTAAATGCTAACTTGTGCACCATATTGAAAAATATATAATTTTCATCAGTTTTAGATATAAGCTACCAGTATTACACGACTCATCTGGACCAAAGCAATGCATGAAGGATATGAGTTAATAACTGTAACTGTGTCCACTTCTGTGGCTGTTGCACTGTGTGAAATAGGAACATGATCTCTGGTGTCACTTTCAGAAATATAAAGATGCAGCAAATGAGGTCACCTTAATACTGTACAGTTGTCAGTTATTACTCAAATGTTATTCAGGATATGCAGAATTAACTTTGGCTATAAAGTGTGATTATAAACATAGCTGAGCCACAAAAATATTTAGTTTAACGTGGAACTAGTTTTTACTTTGGAACTAGTATTTACTTTTTTCCCCAAGTGTTCATGCTTGCATCTTGAGTAGTCTTTGTATTCTAGCTACAGTTTAAGAAATGTTCATTACATCTGAATTCACGAAGAACATCCAAAATTCATATCGGTGAGTTCATATCACAAATATGGTCATCCTAATTTAAGCTGCTGCCTCCATTTTCTTAAGAGTAATCAGTATCTTACAATTCAAACTATTCCAGATCTGTTGCAGATGTTATAAAATTCAGGTATGCACTGCATATCTAGTAAACTAAAGTTATTTTTGAATGACTGGCCTGTGAACATCTGTAGTTTCAAGGCTTATGCTGATTGTAAAGCAGGGAAAAGCTCATTTCTTCGTTATGAGAGTCTCTGTAGGTCCTAGTCACGTAACTGTTAGCAAACTTGACATTTTGGTATCATCATAATAAGAAATTCTCCAGGCGTTAGGACTCGCGCTCTGAAGTTTCCACACAAACTTAACTGTGTACGAGGGTTGGAACTTTAACAGTGCCAACTATTTATTTACAGCTCGTACAAAATAGATACATTTTTCAAAGTAGTCATCAGAATTTTGCATAACCCGTTGCCAGTGATATGGAAGTCGTAGGATATTTAACATTGCCAGTTGTGTTGACAGTTCAAGCGGTGCAGTCTATTGTCCGACGAATTTGTAACAGTTCTGAAGTGAATGTCATGAAGTGTTTCCTTCAGTTTAGAAATCGAGTTGAACTTGCGAGGGCTTAAGTCAGGGGAGTGCAGTCGGTGGTATAGCTCTTAGCAGCCCCATCAGTCAAACAAATCAGTAACGGCTTGCACTGTACGTACTTGAGCATTGTCCTACAAAATGGTGGTCAGGTCCTGCAGAAAGTGTCATCACTTCTGTCTCTATGCTGTTCATTTTTGGAACACAAGCTACGACCAGCTTAGAGACAGAAGTGATGACACTTTCTGCATGACCTGACCATCATTTTGCAGGACAATGCTCAAGCATGTACAGTGAAAGCTGTTACTGATTTGTTTGACTGATGGTGCTGCTAAGTGCTATACCACCTACTCCACTCCCCTGACTTAAGCCCTCGTGAGTTCAACTTGATTTCTGAAGTGAAGGAAACCTTTCACGGCATTTGCTTCAGAACTGCTACAAATTCGTCGTATATGGACAGTCATCCATTCCAGAAATCAAGAATGTAAAAGACTTTCAACTATTACGTCATTGGTACTGGCAAGTTATCGATCCCAGGAATTCTGAGACTTTTTAAGAATTTTTTTTAGTTTGAAATCACATGACAAATGACACTAGATGTATTTTTGTGTCACATGATTACAGGTTAACAATTTTTGGTTTTTTTTGTTTGCATGCACTGTGGAACTGTGCTTCTTCGCAATTGCATTGTTCTAGATCAGTGAGAAGTGCCCTACAGGTTTTGATGACAAGTTTACAAATGTCAAATTGTGTGACATAAATGGCCTTATCTTTTGATGGCATGGTCATAAGCAGTTCATATTTTTACTCTGCTAGATTTTAGCACATGGCACAAGTTTCACCTTGATACACATCTACCTGTTTATAACACTCGGACAGGAAACAGTGATCCTATAAGTGTTCCATTTTTACTTACTAATTTACACAACCCTTTAAAAAACACACGCTTGTGGTCAGCACGTAGCAGTGTTTACATAATATTTGTTGATGTGAATATAAAATGACTTGTTCCACATCATTACAATTTAATCGTGCAAATGATCCATGGAGCATGAAACTGACTGACTGACTCTGGCGAAGGTAACAGGTATGACACTCCAAAAAATGTTGTTTTTAAACACTGCCCCTGGTTGGTAGTCAGAGAGCTTTTCCTCAGTAGTATATGCTGTTTTGATAAGAGTATGATTCTGCTGTACTAAAAAGTTTCTACTTGCACATTGAATCTTTCACTTTGTGTAGTGGATGATACAATTAAATTCCCAGACAAATTAAACCTTTGTTTTCATATGGGATTTAAAAAGCTGTCACTCTGAACTATTTGAACATGTTTTGTGACACCTGAAGTGATTCTATAGTAGGGGTTCTACCTCACCTGCCCATCAGGAATGCTGAAATAGTTCAGTGGGTAACAGCATTCCCTGTGAAAGGGAAGGGTTGACTCCCAGCCCAGCAAAGTTTTAATCTGTCATAAAGTTTAGTCATTTCAGTAATTTTGTGTGTGTTGATATGTATCAGTTCCGTTATGGCGAGTTTTTCAGTCTTTAGTGGATCCTAAGGCTGTCACTGACTGCGGCATTTTTCTGTGTCAGTTGCTAATATTAAAAATAACACATTTTACTGTTAAGGAATCTGTGTTAAAGTGTAGGTTCCCCAGTAACTGGCTGCATAAACCAGTTAAAAGGTTAGGGGAATGCAAGGGCATCCTATAAGTAGGACCATGTGTAGTAAAACACTGCAATGTTCACACCATTGTCTTGTTAAATATGACATTTTATGCAAATTTAGTTTCAAAGCCTGTGTTAAAAAAAATTATATGCAGTAATCAGAAATTTTGTTCTTAAATACTCAAAGTAAAAATATTAATTTGAGAATCTGTAACTTGATTTGATTCAGTTTTTCATTACTGTATATACATAGTTCACCTGTTGAATAATGCTTGTTCGTCTGATACCTGTCCGTCAGTCAGTAGCGTAATTGTATGTTACAGTGAGAATGGTTCAGCACATTTCAGATTTTCTCCTGAACATTCAGAACCAAGGGAGAGAAGTACCTTTTTGCTAGATTCCAACATGTCGGAATTATTGGCAACAGCACCAGTCAGATTCCTGTAGGTGTAACTCAGTGCAAGATGATCCTGTCACCCCTCATCAAGACTCATGAACCGTGTTGAGTCATGGCAAGTAGAGTGGGTACAAGTGGCAAATAATGCCCAACATTTGACAATGGTGTACTTTCTCCCAACCACAGAGACAGAAGGAGGTATTTCTCACCAGATCCATAGCTACCTTGTCAGACATGAAGATACTTGGATGCCTTCAATTTTATCTGACAAGACACTGTAAAAGCTTCCAAATTTTTTATTGTTGGGCCTCTTTAAGGATGATTTTTGTGTAACAAGGTTTCATCCATTTTTTATCAAGTGATGAGATGGTAACATTACTCTGTAGTAGAGTTCTTTTTAGTTCTATCTTCAGTTAAGATTTTTAGTTAATAAAGTATAATACAACATGTAGTAAAACCCGTACAATGATAACTTTTTAAATGTGCTGATCTAACTTTGTGATCAAATGGCCAGGCATTCTTGTTTTAATTGTGATTGTTTTTTGTAATGGGGAACAATTTTCATAATAAATTACTTTAATAGTTCATTTTTCATAGAACAATCTGTTAGCTTCCCAGCTTGCTGTGCTGTGGAGTGATGCCAACCACTGACAGCACTAGAACAGGCAGTGTGGGGATTGGGAGTGCTGGCTGGGGGGAGTCCAAACTGATCTTCCCTGAGATCAGCTTCTACCAGTTTTTCCATTCTTTTGTAAAAAAAAAAATTATCTGTTTTGTGCAAGCATGACTTATTAAACTGATAGTTTGGTAATTTTCAACCTGTCAGCAACTGCTTTACTTGGAATTGGAATTATTACATTCTTCTTGAAGTGTGAGGCTATTTCGTCTGTCTCACACATCTTGCACGCCAGTGGAAGAGTTTTGTCTTGGCTTGCTCCCCCAAGGCTATCAGTAGTTCTGTAGGAATATAGTCTACTTCCGGGGCCTTACTTTGACTTAGATCTTTCAAATTATCGTTGCAGTATCATATCTCCCATCTCCTAATCATCTATGTACACTTCCCTTTCTATAATATTGGCTTCAAGTTCATCTCCCTTGTATGGATTCTCTGTATACTCTTTCCACCTTTCAGCTTTCACTTCTTTGCTTAGGGCTGGTTTTCCATCTGAGTGGCTCTTGATATTCACACATCTGCTTCTCGTTTCCCCAAGGAGTTCTGTAATTTTCCTGCAGGTGGTATATATCTTTTCCCGTGTAAAATATGCTTTGAAGTCCTTACATTTGTCATCTAGCCATTTCTATTTAGCCATTTTGTGCTTCCTGTCAACCTGATTCTCTTTCTTTTGCGACATGTGGTGCATTTTTATATTTTCTCCTTTCACCAGTTAAATTCTGTCTCATGTGTTATCCAAGGATTTCTATTGGGCTGTATCTTTATACATGTTTGATCCTGTGCTGCCTTCAGTATTTCGTCTCTTAAAGCTACCCACCCCATCTTGTATTCTATTTCTTTCCCTGGTTCTAGTCAACTGTTTCCTAATGCTCCCTCTGAAACTCTCAACCTCTAGTAGTTTAAAGTTATCAACGTCCGATCTCCTTAAATTCTGACCATTTCCCTATTTCTTCTGTTTTAATTTACAGTTTGTAATCACCACATTGTAGTCAGGGTCTAAAACTGCTCCTGGAAATGCCTTAAAATTTAAAATCTGGTTTTAAATCTGTCTTACCATTATATAATAAGTCTGAAACCTTCCAATGCCTCCAGGTCTCTTCCACATAAACAACTTTAGTGTTAGCGTTGATTAATTTGTTCTCTGTGCAAAATGCTACCAGATGACTTCCTCTTTCATTCTTTTTCCTGAGTCCATATTCACCTATTTTTCATTCTTTCTTTTATTGCCATTGAATTCCAGTTTCCAATCACAGTTAAATTTTCATTGCCTGTAATTGTCTCAATAATTTCTTTTACCTCATCATACATTTCTTTTATCTTTTCGTCCTATCTGGAGATAGTTGGCATATAAACTTCTACTACTACGGTAAGTGTAGACTTCATGTCGGTCTTGGCTACAATAATGTGTTCATTATGCTGTTCATAGCAGCTTACCCCATTCCTGTTTTCTTACTTTATTAAAACCACTCCTGCATTACCCCTATTTGATTTTATATTTGTAACCTTTATTCACCTGACCAGAAGTCTTGTTTCTCCTACCACTGAACTGTACTAATTCCCACAGTATCTAACTTCAACCTATCCATTTCCCTTTTTGAATTTTTAACTTACCTGCCTGATTAAGGAATCTAAATTTTCACACTGCAATCCATAGAATGCCAGTTTTTGTTTCTTCTGATGAGAACATCCTCCTGAGTAGTCGCCACCAGGAGATCCGAATGGGAGATTATTTTACCTCCAGAATATTTAATCCCAACATGTCATCATTTAACCATGCAGTAAGCTGCATGTACTAAGGGGGAAAATTACAGCTATAGTTTCCCCCTTGCTTTCAGCCGTTTGCAGTATCTGCACAGAATCTATGTATTTAGACCTACAGTGGTTCCTGCAGGCATGCCAGGTGAAGGTGAGGAAGTTCAGTTATAAATACCATTTCTCTCATTTTCCCCAATTTTGTTCATGTTCACAGTTGTGTGCCATCTGTTGGTTATGGACAAGATTTTAAGGTGTAATGTTCTTTCCTTACCTCCTTTCAGTATTTCTGTTTCATATTTCAAAAGGATCTTCAGCATGGTACTGGATGTTAAAAGCCTTCTTTAGTTCAACGGTACTTCGTGTGTTGCCTTACCAGTCATCAGCTAGTAATCTCGGGGTAAGCTGCATTAGTCAGGTGGGGTGAATTGATCTCATTTTTTCATAATTTTAGTTCACTGCAGGAAATTTTAGTACATAATTAACTTGCATCCTGCAGTAAGAAGTGTAAAATATGCAAATAATGTACTTGTTACTGTTATTCTACTGTGAAATTGAATATGAATGTGTAAAATTAAAGCAAGAGTTGTGAAAGTTTATAAACATTCAGGGGGTCAAGTATTGAATTTCAGTTGACTATTATTGGTTTTGGTAGATGACGACGTATGTTCCTGTTTCAGATACGCTGGTCGCAAATATGATGGCTGCAGCTATACAGGAGAATGGGCTGCAGTTATTACCAAATGGAAACCTAGCCCACAATATAGGTAATGTTGAGCCAGAGACGGAGCCTGATGGGACTTCCCAGCGTCTCATGCCTGCTGAAGGCCCTCAGCAGCCTGTCGCACAGGCTGAAAATCAGACTGACAGTGGTGAAACACCTGAAATAGACATTGTAATAAACAATGTGGTTTGCAGCTTTAGTGTGAGGTGCCATCTCAATCTACGACAGATTGCACTGAATGGTGCCAATGTTGAATATAGGAAAGAGAACGGGGTGTGTATCATACAAGTCTAAACAGTGATTATGTATTCGATGTAGATTGCATGCAGGTCATTAATAGCATGTATGTCATTTGGTTAATAACTGTTCATGGATCAGCACTAAATTGTTTCTAGTCGGTAGTAAGTTTATAACTGATCTGAATTTGATTGATGATTATCTATAATGTAATTGAAATGAGTAGCTATGTCAACTGTGTAATATAAATAGTCATATTTATTGTGAATCTTTTACATTTTACTAGTGTTATGAATTGTGGGCAGTTTGTGGTAAAGCAGTAGTAAGAAAATAATTTATTTATTAAATTCATATTATAGCCTAGAAAACAAGAAGTCAGTTATGTAATATTGCCTCATTGATAGCAGAGCAAGCATCAAATGATTTTTATCATTCCAATTTGGTCTGAAGTTCTGGCGGTTATAGAATTGATGCAACAGTATTCACTTTCTTACTCATTGGTGGTAATTTGCTACGCCATGGTTTCCTCATGGATACAAATTGGCACTTTGACATCTGCGCATGTTTAAGTTCTCTGCAGTTATTTATAAATATTTTATTCATGAGTTTATTAGGATCAAGTTTAGATTTTTAGACACACAATTGCCTTGAGTTGCAGTTTCTCACATTATACATACCACTTTCTTTGTTACTACTGTCTTTAATGTATGGATTGATGTGTTGAAGGTTTGTGCAGTCGACATTTTTGTTTCGTTAGGGATCGTGGTGTAAAGAAATTGATACTCCAATGATCAGTTAGTTATCTAATTGTTCCAAGTAAATGACATTTTGTCCATTACAAGAGGCCATTGTGTTCCCTCTCAGTTCGCTAAATGTGCAGTTACTTCCAAATGATCTGGCAAATTGAAATTGATAACTCAGTGAACTTGTCGTAATTTCTGGTAAGTTCTGCTGTATTTGATGAGCAAGGTGTTGTAATGGTTAAGGTGCTGGACTTTATCAATTTGTTCAAATACGTGTGCAGGCTTCCTGAATTAGGTGTTCTGGGGTTTTCTCAGATAACTTTGTTACCTCTAAAGTGGTTGCTTCTTCAAACAGGCTGCAGCAGATTTTCTTCCCATGCCTTGTTGAATTAAACAAGTACTGAAACAAGCTCTATGACTGTGGGGCATTAAATTCTAACATTCATCTGTATTATGTGCAATGTCCTGCAATCCATTGTCTATAAACAAATGTATCTGAAAGCAGTTCATTTATCGAAGGTGTGAGAACCATAAGCTCTTAACATCACTGACAGAAGTGTTTCAATGCATTTTGCAGTGTGTCTTTCACGGAAGTTCTCTGTGTGCACTGAGGTTGACCCTTCACCTGTGGTTTAGTGGGAGGTCATGCCAAGGTGGGGCTGATCAGAGGGCCTTCCCAGTCCATCTGACCAATAGGTTTCGGGCACTTTCTGTGGCTGACGTAGGTCCTGTCCAGATGCAGTCACCTGCCCTGTTCCAGAGTGCCTCTCGGCCCTTTAGGTATGGGCATTTACACAGCTGGGATTTCTGGTAGTTGAGAGCCCTAGCGTTAGGCACATAATGGGATCCCTCAGGGACATAGGTGCAAAAAGAGGAAGGAATTCAGTGTGCACATGAGAAGAAGTCACTCCAGATGTGGAAAAGGTGCTACCAGATACCAAGGTGCAGCCAACTGTGGGTCATACTCACATCAGTACTAACAATGTGTTTTTGGTCGGAGAGACTCTGTTGTTTTCGAGTGGCTGGCTGATAAAATGAAGACTACCAAACACTGCCAGTCCTGTTCGCAAGATGAAGGCTGAGCTCGCCATCTGTAGCATTGACAGAATTGAATAGATGCCTGAATCAGAGATTCAGACCATTCTGCAACTGTGCAGGCTGCAGATTCCTTGACTTGTGCCATCAGGTGGTTGGTTCCTGGGTTCTACTTAATAGCTCAGGAGTCCACTACACACAGGAAGCAGCTACATGGATCCTGGGGGCTGTGTAGAGATAATTGGATGGTTTTTTAGAGGGTCTCTGGAAACTTCATAGAGGGCGTTAGTGTAAAAGGGTGCAAGGCAAACATAGGAAGAGGCAGACCTAGCAACAAATTGTATAGAAGTTATAAATTTTTGTAGCTGTGCTGGGAGTGAATTAGAGTTCCAAGCACTAATGGAAAGCACCGAAGCTCTAATCATTAGAGGTAAGGAAATCTGTCTAAAGCTGGAAATAAGTTCAGCCAAAATTTTTGCAAAAGACTAACTATGGTGACGCAGGATGGATTGCAGTTGGGGGTGGAGTGTTTATTGCTGTCAGAAGTATTTTACCTTGTAGTGAAATTAAAGTAGATAGTTCTTTGGAGCTGGTATGGGTAGAGGCTATATACTTGGCAACCAGACTAAATTGTTTCCTTCTATTGAACTCCTAACTTGGATTATACAGTTGCTTAACAGTTCAAAGAAAACTTTAGTATTTCTGATTGGTACCCCATACATACAATTAAAGTTGGTGGTGACTTCAATCTACCATAGATATGTTGGCAAAAATACTTGTTTAAAGCTGGTGGTACGCATAAAACATTATCCAAAATTGTACGCAATGCTTTCGCAGAAAATTATTTTGAACAGTTAGTTCAGAAGCCTATTCAAACTGTAAGTGGTGGCAAAAATGCACTTTACCTCTTAGTGACAAATAATCCGGAGGAAACAGGTAGCATAGTGATGGACACAGGGATTAGTGATGACAAGGTGGTTGCAGTGAGACTGACTACCATAGCATCCAAAACCACCAAAAATTAAAGTATACCTATTTAAAACATCAGACAACAATCTGCTTGAGACTTTCCAAAGTTAGTCGCTCCTCCTGCTGACCTCACTAAGCATTGACCAGATGTGGTTTGAACGTAAAGAAATAGTATAAACAGCACAGTACACAGAACGGACCGGAACACTGTTGCAGAAATAACAGAAATAGTGTCGAATTTTAAAAATGCAAAATCCACAAGAATGGCAAAGTTTTTAGAGAAACTCAACATTTAGCAAAAACTTTGATGCAGAATCCTTTTAATAGTTTCCACAACAAACCTCCATCTCGAAATCTAGAAGGAACCGAAAGAGATTATGGTTGTGTAGAAAGTACACCACTGACAAGACAGTCAATAACTTCACTGTGCATTTCATTACCTTAAATGTGGATAACAGTGGTGATGTCACTGATGACAGTACCATTTTAGCAGAGTTATTAAACACATTTTTATCAAAATTCCTTCATCAAAGTCAATGAAGTAAATATTTCAGAATTCAGGTCTAGAACACCTGCCAGCATCAACTTACAGGTAGATTCCTCAGTGTAGAAAAGCAGCTTAAATTGCTTTACAAAGGCAAGACCTCTGGCCCAGATTGCATACCAGTCATGTTCCTTTCAGATTGGTGATACAGTAGCTCCACACTTACCTATCATATACAACCACTTGCTTGTCAAAAGATCCGTATCTAAAGATGTGAAAGTTGTGCAAGTCACACAAATACCCAGAAAAGGTAATAGGATTAATCCACTGAATTGCAGACCCATATCACTAATGCTGGTTTGTTGAACATTTACTGTGTGTGTGTTATGAATTACCTCAAAGAAAATGGTTTGACAGATAATCTGCATGGATTCAGAAAACACTCTGTTGAAACACAACTGGCTCTTTGTTCTCACAAAGAAGTAATGAGTACTTACTAACAGGAGGGCTGTCATATTGGTTCAAAATATTTAGATTCCAGAAGGCTTTTGACAATGATCCTCACAAGCAACTTCTATTCAAATTGTACACCTATGGATATTGTCTCAGTTGTTCAAAGCGATTCTTGATTTCCTGTCAGAAAGGTCACAGTTCATTGACGGAGTCACCGAGTAACGCAAACTTAATGTTTGGCATTCCCCAAGAAAGTGGTGCTCTTCCTAACCTACTTAAACAACATAGGAAACAAGCTGAACAGACCTCTTAGACTTTTTGCAGATGATGTGCTTGTTAACTGTCTTGTAAAGACATCATGTTAATAAAACCAATTGCAAGATGATTTAGACAAGATATCTGTATGGTGCTAAAAGTTGCAATTGAATCTAAATAATGAAAAGTGTGAATTTGTCCACATCAGTATTAAGAGAAATCCGCTAAATTTGTCACATGACAAATCACATGAATCGAAAGGCTGTAAATTCAGCTAAATACTTAATGGTTACAGTTACAAATAACTTGAACTGGAACAATCACATATATAATGTTGTGGGGAAAGCAACATTTACAATATGCAATAGATCTAATGGACAAGATGTTTAGTGGGGTGGCAATGATCAAAACAAGGGTGTTTTTTCATTGCAGCAGGATCTTCTCGTTAAATTTCAATCATAAACTTTCTCCTCGTATAATGAAAGTATTTTGTTGGTGCCCACCTACATGGGGAGAAATGATCATTAAATGACATAAATTGGAGATCGCACAGAAAGATTAAAGTGCTCATTTTCCCCACATTCTGTTAGAGAGGAATGGTAGAGAAATAACTAAAAGGTGGTTCGATGAACCCTCTTTCAGGCACTTAATTGTGATGTAATTGTGTAGATATATAAGTGTATTGCCATATATTTGATCAAAAATATGCGTAGTTCTGGTGTCCTGGAGGTTGAATGCCACCAGAGGGATGACTTGAATAGCCATTAGGACCCCCACAGCTGTCCTGTGCTCGCAGAGTATGTGGACAACTATCTCGCCACATGAGTACGGCAGCAAATAGGGTTACATGTGGCCGGTATATAGGCACTTGCACAGCCATTTAGTTCAGTGCTTGTACTTGATATTTTCAAATCTCTCTTTGCTGTTCTAAGACCATTCCATAACTAGCTTGATTGTCATCTAGATACTCTGTGGTTGCATCTTCGATTTCTGTTGTTCTTGGTCTCGTAGCAGTTCCGGTGACAGCTTTGTGTAGCGCCTCATTGTTGTAAAGGTTTGCTCTTGTCATAGTGTCGTCTTGTCTGTAGTCTGTGTGTTGCATTTAGTTCACCTACCGTTAGATTGTGTTCCTCTTCTTGTCAGCCCTGCTGTCTGGCGGCTTCCTCCGTTTCTCTATTTATTCTGGAGTTCTGATGTACACACCAGTATCTGGCTACCCACATATGTAGCAGTAATTACAGGCTTTAGATTTTACTTTATTCTGTATTTTATGGGTAACAGACATTGTACTGTTCACTGAAGGAAAAGTTACATTGTGATGAGAACTTTGTTGACAGAAGACACTTTGGTGTAATGGGAATGAAGGAAAGAGCTAAGGCCAAAGATAAACTAACAATTTAGACAAAGGAAACAGTAACAGAGCTCTCTCTTGACTGGAGTTCCCAATGGAAGTTAGCTTTATTGCTGAGAAAGGGCAGTCATGAAAACGTGAATAAAATGGATGTATTCAACAAAAGAAAATGTGATTAATTGATGTAACATTTGTGTTTTCCATCAAAAGTGCTACCGCTCAAAATACTCCCTTGTGATTAAACTTTAAAGTCCGCTGCCTAATGCAAATGCGCACAAAAAGTTGTGTTAAGTGTAAAGAAGACCTTCATTTTGGATTCTAGTGAGTTGGTAAATGAAGGTTAATGCATCTGAAATTAACAAAATGCCAGCTGGGTTATTGTATGGTACAATTACTTGAATTTTGGATGTTCTCTGTTTCCGAAAGTGTTTGGTATAACTTTCCAAAATGTGATTATGAATCTTTTGGATGAGATACCATCAAATTACCAACTTAATGCCGTAACATATAGTGTTACAGTGAGGTTCTCCACTATTGTGGAAATGTCAACTACCGTATTTACTCAAATCTAGTGCGCACTTTTTTTTTTGCCATACAAAATACTCAAAACTGGGGTATGCATAAGATTCTATGGTGCATTAGATTTGAGTAGAAACTTGAATCATTGATTGGCATTTCTTACCCCATGTAATCTGAAGTAGAAAAACATTAATTAAACCCTAGCAAGAAAATATAAGCACGGTACCTGTGAATTAAAGAAAGGAAGATGTAAATCTGGTAAGAGGTTATAGAGTTAAGAGCTGGTATATATTTCCAGTTCTGAATTCTGTTCGCAGGCATCAGAACAAAATCCATTACTGCCACGAGAGGAAATTTTCTTTAGTGGTCGGTTCAAATAGAACGTGTTGGGTATGTTTTGTTTTTCCTTGTAGGAATTTAGGTACTGCCCCATACATTACAACCCATTGTTGTACATCTCAAAACTCGTTTCATTATTGTTGGGCTGCTACAGTACTTGGCAGCATTGTATTTGCATTAGGTAGTCACTAAATGGAAGGTAAGCAGAGAATAATATTGTGTGAAGCTACTTTCAAGTGTAAAGTAATTCTTTATGCTGAAAAATGAGGTAACAGAAGGCAGGAAGAAAGTTAAATGTAGCTGAGAGTAACATTCACTTATGGAAGAAACAGAAATTGGGATTATTTGCAGCTACCATTACTAGAAAGAAATTCACAGGACCTCACATATCAAGACATCCTGACAATGAAGTAAATGTTTTGGGACTTGTCTGAGAAAGGAGGAAAAATGAGCAACCTGTGACCAGTGACTCCAAATTTTTTTTTTTTAAAAAAAGAGGTAGCTGCATCTAACATATTGAAGTAAGGGTTTAAGGCTAGCTGGGGATGGGTTGAACACATTAAGAAATGAGTGGGCTTATCTCTGTGATGCAATACAACAATATGCTCAAAACTCCCACAGGATTTTGAGAAGAAATTTCAAGAATTTCAGCAGTGCGTTATCATACTTTGGAAGAATTATTTTTCGATGGGCCAAATATGCAACATTGAGGAGTCTTCAGTTTGGTTTGATATGCCATGTAATTACACGATTGACGAGAAGGGTACAAAAGAAGTTACTGGGTGGGAAAAACAGCACGTAACAGTAATGATAGCGATCACAGCAGATGGGAACAAACTTCCCTCTTGTTTAAGCTTCAAGCGAAAAACGAGCCCCAAGGCTCCAAAAAATGAAAAGCTACTCCCTGATGACATCATTGTTCGGACTCAAGAAAAGGTGTGGATGTCTGAAACTTTGGTGCTTGACTGGCTCCAAAACTTATGGGAACTCTGTCCTGGTAGTCTTAATGCATTTTGTGGTTGTCTAAGTAAAAAAGGTGATCCACAGCCTACCCAGTCACCTTGTTATTGTTCCTGGAGGAATGACTTATGTATTACAACCCCTGGATGTTTGTATAAATAAACCTTTCAGAGGTTAGGTTCAGGAACACTAAAAAATTGTTTTACGAACCTAATCATGAACTGACTCAAACAGAAAAATTAACGTGCTGCACCCTACAGTATTGTGCATTGGGTTTGGGCTGCCTGGAAATACATTGAAGCACTAATGATCGTAAAATCATCCAAGAAATGCTGTATTTCAAGTAATCTGTATGGCAGTGAAGACAATGTGCTCTGGAATGACTACAGAGGATGGCAGGAAAGAAGGAAAAGAATCTTTCTGATGTAGACTCTTCCGAGGATTCCATTAATGACATTAGTGAATAATGATGAATAACGCCTGTAATTTATAGTATGTTTCTTTGTATGTCATGTAGGTAATTAAGTTGAGTATTCTTTTTAATAATGAAAATGTCACTTATTACTGTAATGAGTACTCAAAAATAAATGATTGTTTTTTGTAGTTCACGTATATATTCACTATTGTTTGAAATAAAGTTAGCATTGTAAAACATTTCAACATTACAAATATACCCTATCAGTGATTGCCAAAATTCCTTTTTTTATTGATTTAATTTTTAAAATTGGGGTGTGCATTACACTCGGTGGCACATAAGGTTCACATAAATATGGTATTTTTACTGATGTTGAGTGTAGCTTTGAAATGTTAGTCATTTTTACTGCCTAATATTTAAAGTATGTAACAATGAAAATAATTATTTTTATTACAGTCTAATGTAATCAGATAGGTAAAAAATGTACTCAATAAGTGGTGGCAGAACATTCACATAAAAGGAGGTTATAGTTGGACAAGCTTTCAGAGCCAGTGGTGGCTCCTTCAGGAAGAGGTGTGAAGGAAAAGGACTGGAGACATCTAACTTTCCTCCTCATCCCGTCCAGTAAGTCTCCCCTGACCCACGGTTCTGGGTGACCTTTCCGAAATCTACCCCTGTTCGTAGACACCTCCAGTCCTTTCCTTCACCTTTCTTCTTCCCCCTTCAGCCTTTCCACCTGAAGAAAGAGCCACTGGCTCTGAAATCTCGGCTGCTTGTACCTTCTCTTATGCATGTGTTCTGCCATCTCATGACAAGTAGATTTTTTACGTATCCAAATGCTTTATATTTTAAAGTATTATAGTACTCAGTTAGATATCCAGAAAAACAATGGCGAAAGAGCACCAAGCTACAAGCATGGTAGTTAATCTAAAAGTAAATTGTTTGAAAAATGTTAGATACAAATTTTTAACTAAGGTTATAAGCAAACCAGACAAAAAATTACTCACCCAGGAGATATTACACTAATATTTCGTGGCAGTGCCTCTAGCCTAGACAGTGACTTCTCTTCAGTGAGGAAGAGGGTGAATAAATTTCTTCAAGTATGCCATGTGCAACAGAATCCTCTGATTGCTAATTGGAGGTACCAAATTGCAAGGATGTTAATTGCCTGTATGTGAAAGACGAGTGTCTGCAGCATACACATCATGAAGATGTAACAGAGAGCAGTTTGTCGCAAAGACTGTGGAAGTAAACATCCTAGTTCACGTTCATGGTAAACTGCACAATTGGGCTAAAGTCACAGTTTGGAAATCTCTCAAAACACTGTAGAACCACAACTGGCCTGAAACACACCCACCTCACAATGTGGGTTAAACAACTAATTGGGCTGTTGATGCACACAACACTTTGCATCACTTGAAGAAGAGGCATAATCGTGACTCGTCCTGCCACAGAAATGTGCCTATGTTTGGCTATTGTCTAATTAGTGTTTGGCTCATTGAAGATGTGCATGTAACTACAGTATGTCTCACAAAAGATGCCTGGGAGGGGTCCGCAGGTCACCTAGCATGGCCACCAACCATCACTGCCCCCGACTCTCGGCTGCTGACCTGCCAGTAGTAGGCTGCGCACATGCTGCCCTGGAGATAAGCATAAACAGTGTTGTCATCTGATCAACTTAAGCTCACCTTTATTTACAGCAGGTGCTCAAAATGATGTCCCTCTGTGGTAAGAGCAGCCTGATATCATTTCCCATATTTCAGCAACTGAAATTAGTGTTTGCTAATGTTAAATGTCCCTAAATAAATATCCAGAGATTATGCTGTTCAAATAACTCTTGTACAGTCATTCTTCTCTTATTCCATCCATGAACAGAATGGAAATAAACCGTAATCCGGGTGTATACGCTCCAGATCTGGGGATAAACCTGGAAATTTTTCATCTTGGTGGAAATGGGGTAAAACCTAGGAATCTTTTAGAATTCTGGGAATTTGTCATCATTTTAGAGTTCAGCTAAATTTTTGTAATTTTTTCTGGTAAGAACTGATAAACAGCAAAATGTGTCAAAGGTTTTAGGACAAAGACTATGGAATACTTCATTTCAATAAACTGCTGCCAGCAAGTGTGATGTCACAACTGTTTATATTAAGTTTGTTTGAGCAGTTGCCCGCAGGCTCATGCACATGAGCAGTCCTTTTGTTTATGGGTAGTACCTGCACCTGCTTCTGGCTACTTAAAATGTGGCTGTTAGCTATATCAGCAGTAGCAACAAGCAGCAAGATGCTACCTGGAAAAAATTTTCTGGTGCCCCAAAGCTACCAGATTTCCACCTGCACATAGTAGTCTGGGTTGTAGTGGGGAGGAGGGTTCGTCCCCACATAAGCTGTATTTATGTTTAGTGATTTTGCTGTTTCCTCTTTCTTTACAGTTCTCACATCAAATCGAAACGAAACGGATTTCTGTGGTTGAGAGCTATAAATTGAATTAAAATACATTCACATAATTGCAGAAGGCCAACATATGTTAGTTTTTATGATTTGATTTGATTTCCGCAATTTTGGCAGTCAATCGCCTTGCAGTACAATGGAATTATTTTTGTTGGTTTGTTAAATAAATGTGGCTTTTACTAATTTTTTTCTCTAGAGGCAGTTTAACTTGTCAGAATCAGTGTTTCATTCCGCACTATTGGCTAGTTTCAACTGCTCATTGAATTTGAAGTGCACATTTTGATCTTCTGGTATGTATGGCATTATGCCATAATAAAGAACCAAGCAGGAGATAATACAGTGCTGAGACTCCAAGAAAATTTGCACCCCAAAAACGGCATTTAAATCTTAATATCAGGTTGGAGCCGAATTCAGTGGGAATCTGCACATATGAATGTGTACTTTTAAGCCGAATTATGCATTTTAGCATGGTGTAAGGAATTCTGTTCCTCTTGGAGTAACCTATTTCTTTTATGAAGTCATGTAAGATCCCTTAATACTATGTATGTACGAACATAAGGGCTTCCTACTTCGTCGTAGCTGCCCAAGCACAGTAACATGTTTTCTAGCATTCTCTGGCAACTGCTGAAACGAAGCTATTTGTAACAGGTCACTGGAAAATATTGATAATGGAGCTTTGAAAAGCCTTAGTTTCTAAGTAAATTTCCTTGTACGCAAGATTGATTAGGTTACGTGTGCGAATGTGCAATGAATTTCTTAAATCGCAGAGCATTTGACTCTCATTTAAAACTTAACACATCAAGGACTAGCCACTTAGAAGAATTTTGAGCTCAGATGATGATACATTGTCGTCATTTAAGATTTAACTCTCATATTTTTGTGATGTATCTTTGCAACACATGTAAAGAAGACCAATATTATATGTGAAATCTTAAATTTCCTTTTGGCTACACTATGTACATTAAATTAAATTCTTAACTTTTCCTATTCGCATGTTGACACTACTTAACAGTGATGTTGCTATTGGCTGACTAAATCATGTGTCCAGTTGGAAACTAACGTGCTGTTTTGAATCTATACTTTTGTAATACGAATACAAAAATATGCAGCATACTGTAATATGAAAATACACAGCATAAATGTTGCTGCAAATCACAGATCTTTCCAAAACTTTTTTTGCCGAGTTTTTTTGTTCTCTGAAGCTCTACGCTGGTGTAGAAAACCTTTACCATTCAAAGAATTTATATTTTTTACAGCTCCAATGGAAAGCATATTGTCACTTATCATGGGAAAAGTGTTTTTCACCTTGGAAGTAGTTTATTGTCACATGGGAAAAAGTGCGTTTTTAACTGGGAAATCTGGGAAAAATTAAGAACTTTTTCTTGTCTGGGTATGCACTCTGATGATATTTGTTACAATAAAAGGAGCCCCCTGCTACACATGTAAGTTATCTGTAGGTTATGGATATGAAAAACTTAGTCTAATAGATGAGGATAATTAAGACGACAAAAAAATACTGATGTTCCCTGAAATGTGAAATACTTACATATGAAGTGATTTAATTAAAAGAACAACATTTAGGAAAAAAATTTGTGGGAATTGACTTAAAAGATAATAAACTCTTGTATGAAGAGAATGAAGGCCAGTCTCAGTAGGGAATAATATGCCAGTCACATTGCTCCATTTTCATATTTGGAACAAGTTTGTGTTCTCGCAGTTGTTAAGGAGTGAGACAACAGAACATCACTGTGGTAACATCAAAATAACGCTACTTTCTTAAGAAAAATTAACCAACAGTGATAATTATTGGTTGTGAGGTGCAGGAGAATGGAAGACATTAGTGGAAGTAGATTGATAAAAGTTGGGAGGCAGCACGGGGTGGATTAAGAGATTGCGATATAGTATATTTAATCATGGTCAATTCCAGGTATCATAACAGGTTTTCATTACTTAGTCTTGTTTAAACCAGTCTCCTTTTGTCACATTCACATCTGAACATACTTTCTGTCAAACTGTAAATGAGGTATTGACATGCCACCATTAGGCAGGTCACATAGCATACATTTGTTAACGTCTTGTTATCATTCAGGATAGTCCATAAGTAAAGATTTTATACGTCACATAGTTTTTAGACAGATGGGAGGGGGAGATTGCAAGACTGTAGGAATGGCAAAGCAAATGACAGTGTAGGGAAACAATGTTGAAAAAAAAGTGGAATATTTATTTTAAATTCACTACTGATGTAGCAGAACCAGAACTCATCCTAGACAGCAACCTCATTCATCCACTGTTAAGAAAGGTAGCCTAAAAAATGTCTCCTTTATCATATGATTTTAGTCTCCAAGAAGCATTCCCACCAACTCGTCGTACCCCCTGTCATCCCTTCAGCTAGTTCTTAACTTTTGTGTCTCAATCACATCCTTTCTGGGTTTTTTTAACTGTCTTGTTACATTCTTCTGTTCTTCCTTTATTATCTTTCTTTTTGGACAGTTATATTCCAGTCAGACAGTTTGCCTTTTTTGTGTAATTTATTGCAGTGCTGCAGCTGTGTTTCTGGGCTATCTACTTCCCAGCTTACAATTAAACCAGGCACTACATTCACTTCTCTAACCTCTAAAGATCACCTTTCCCACCTTGCTTTGCCCAGAATGTCAGCATACAAATGATCCATTGTTCCTCAAGGGCTCCTTTTATATTCTGTTCGAAAAGTGGCAGGCATGGTACCTTACATGTCAGTGTTATATATTAAATGACTAAGGTAGGTCATGTTAGAAGATTAACTAAATCTCTGTGTATTGAATAATTCATTGATGAAAATAAGAAGGGGAGGAAAATAATAAGAAACTTATAGTTAGTAACAAAGTATTATGACTAGAGTAGCCCCAGTTTGTCTAATTTACTTCCACATAAAAAAATTTGATGTTAGTGCACACTGTGACTTGGCTCTTAAGTAGTGCTGTGATCAAACCCATTTTTGTCAGTATGTATTGGCTGTTCTACATCTGTAATCCACAAGCCACTTCGTGGTCTCTCTGTTGGAGGTAGCTTCATGTACTGCTGTCACTTCCCCCTTTTCCTGTTCATGTTAATTGATACACAAAAAAAATTGTTAAACCCCTGCGTGAGCTCAAATCTCTGTAACTTTACTTTTGAGGTCTTCTGTGATAAATACAGAAGAGAAAGCACTACATTGGTTGACCTATTGAGGAATGTACACCCCCCAATTTTAACAGTAAGCCACACCATGATGCACAATGCCTCTCTTGTAGGATCTACCACTAGATCCTGAGCATCTTAATGAGGCACTTGCAGGTTCTAAATGAATCTATGATAAGATACTCTCTACATCTTCTGTATCCTCTGTCATTCCCACCTGGTAAAAGTTCGACAGATAAGCAATGGGTGTAACAAATGGTTGCAAGATTCCTCCCTCATGGGTGGACTCCACTTCAAGCACTATCCCAATGAATCTGTTTACCATCTGCCTCTTATGCTATTTGTTTTATGATTGTTCCACTTCAAATCACTCTATATGTACTCATATGTATTTAATGTATATGACTGCTTCCATTAATTATTCAGCAGTCTTATAATAATAATACAATAATGGGTCTTCTATTTATGCCAATATGTTACACTTGTTTATGATCAGGGTCAACTGACATCTGCACCTGTCAGTCCTCTACAGGCCTCCTTGCATTTCGCTACAATTTTGTAGTGTTGAGATTCGTTTATACACAATTGTGTTGTCCACAAATGGCCTCATAGAGCCTCCAAAGCTGCTGTTACATCAAAATATTTCTGTTAAGACTGACATTCTGTGTTCTATTTTGTCAGAATTCTTCAGTCCAATCACAAAGCTGTCCGATATTCCGTACACTTGTATTTTGTTCATTAAGTGATAATATTGATCTTCACCAAAACCTTCCAGAAGTTGAACACAGCATTAGTCTGGGTGCTGATATCTACTGTCTTCTGAGTCTTGTTGACAAGTGAGCAAACTGAAAGTCACATGATCTTCTTCTTTTTATGGAACAAAAGTTCATTTCTACAGAGGAGCTTTCCAGTCCCTCAGAAAGATCACAATACAGGAACATAAAACATGTTCTAAAATAATTCAATAGCCCAATTTTGGAGATATAGGCATATTGTGTGTGTGTGTGTGTGTGTGTGTGTGTGTGTGTGTGTGTGTGTGTGTGTGTGTGTTTTGGCCCAATTTGAAAATGGAAATGACCTGTAGCAGACAACTGCTAGAAGAGGAGCATGTTCTTTGGTAGACTGTATGTAGGATCATAGTCAGCAAACACTTATGTTATGGGGCATTTTTGAAACCATTACCGAATGTAACTTCCTTCTTTAACTCTAGTGTGTGTATTTTGTAATGGTGAGGTCTTAATTGAAGCATAAATTTTGAAAAGTCCTTAAGTTAACTGACATTCATTTATGGGAAATTGAGAAAAACTGTTTAATTTGTATAATAACTGTCTACGGACATCTCCATTGGCATTGTTGTTATGATGCAAATGTGATTGTCAGACAAGAGACTGAATTTCTGGTGTTTTATTTTGACCATCTAATTAATCGTTGAAAGTTGTGAACTGATGCCTTTAAAAAAAGTAAGTTATTCAAATTGCACACTCCATTCTATTTACATTTTCTTGGTTTCATACAATATTACGCATACAGTTCTACATTCCACAGTACTATTGTGTTGTTCTACAACAATAATCAATTTGACAGTCCATTCACTTGTAGCCTTGGTTGTAGTTCTTTACAGGCCACTGTAAAATTTAGTCATAGAAAGGTAGGTGTTTGTCAGACAGATAACATCAGTTTTCAAAGTCTCTCATATATTAGACTTAGTTCGAACCTTTCTGGTGGAGCAGCTTGTTTTTCTGGTGGTGTAGTCAGTGGATCACATTGGAGGCCCAGATGGCAAGTGTGACCTATCAATAGTGTGTGTGTGTGTGTGTGTGTGTGTGTGTGTGTGTGTGTGTGTAGAAGCTGTAATACAACCTTTTCTGGTGTTATCAGAATGTGAGAAAGTGCTGTTAAGAAAATGACTCCTTTGTCTTCCAATACTTCGCCTGGTTTCAAACTTGTAAGAGTCACCTTTGTGACATCATGCACAATAAACAATCTGTGCTGTTTCCCTTAATATAATGTTAAAATTCCTGTTGCAGGGTAAAAATTTTTATCTTCTTACAACAGAAACGTGCTGAGTGTGTGATTCTTATTCTGAGATGAGCAGTTGTGTGGGGATAGACATTCAGTATGTTCTTGTGGTATACTCTTAGGATTTCCCTAAATCGCTTCAGGCAAATGCCAGGATGGTTCCTTTGAAAGGGCACGGCCGATTTCCTTCCCAATCCTGCCCTAACCCGAGCTTGCGCTCCGTATCTAATGACCTCGTCGACGGGACGTTAAACACTAACCACCACCACCATACTCTTAGGAAACACTCGTATTAAGAGTATTTGATAAATACTACTGCCATCCTATAATGCAATGCAAGTTCAACTGTGTGGATAGCAATGACAACAACAGACAACAGTTAAAACAGCTGCAGCACAGTGTTTCCATGTAAATGGTACTGATAAAACTCTGCAGGGGTGCGAGTAGAAAGTATTGACACGCAGCATTGTCAGTGCTGCTAGCTAAATTTTATTTTGAAACTGCAGGAGTCATTGAGTGATGCCACCTATGAAAATCATGTAGTGTGTTTGCTGATAAACTGATACCCCTTTAAAGTCAGTCTGAAGCAGTAGCAAACTCAGTATCACAAAATTCAATTATTGTTAAAAGCTTGTTTGTTGTGTGACTGCAGTTTCCTCCAAAGGTTGTAGGGTGAACATTTACAGAGCTAAAGATATTCCACAACTTTCCATCTTTTCTAGTATTCTTATTGCACTTTTCTTCTGTTTTTCTGCATTGCTTTGGTTTCTTCCTGTGTTTTATCTCCCCTTGATGTGTTACAGGGTCTTTCCTGATGCATATTAGTAACTAATACTTTTGATAGAAAACAAATTTTGAAACTGTATGATAGTAATAATATATTTGAATATGGTATTCCTTTCTTTTCTTGTGTTAGTGGGATTTGAACTTCATTTTACATGGTGGATCTCTGTGCATAGCACAGTATATACGAAAATTATCGCAACTGTATACACAAGTATTTTAAGAGAATACTGCCTTATTGTTAAATTGTTGGGCTGTAACTCTGAAGGAAGAATAAAATATTTGAGATGATTATTACCTACATATAAAAAGTTTTATTTAAAAACAAGAAAACCTTTTAAGCCTCTAACATTCACATTGATATAATTTGTTGCTAATATTTCCATATGTTTGTGCTCGTAGTAGCAGGAAGACAAGAGTGTAGTATGGAAGCATAAAAATGAACAAAACTTACATTGTTTAAAAGGTACAGTGCCACATATAATACAGTTTTAATTTCATTACACTGAATAGCAGTTTTATTGAGTTCAGGTTTGTTCTTTTCAGATCTGTTCTTGTGTGGTCTTCAGTTTTTGCATTAGCTAGCACATATTTATGATGATTGGTTATCAGAGCACGTTTGAAATTACATAAAACAGTCATCATTGTACTGTATTATAGAAATGCTGGCTCAGTGACTGTATGAACTGAAAAATTCGCAGATTATTGTATCAGATAATACAGTGATGCTGCAAGTATGAACTAGGTAGGGACAGAAAATAGCACTACTCTTCATTTTGTACTGGTTACATTTGTTTCATACAAGTTTGAAAGTTGAGCAATCTCAACAAAGTTACATGGTCACCCAGGACCATGATTCAGTGGATGCAATAATCCACTGAAAACACTAAGTATACCATGATACACCAATAAAACAAAAGTTTAAAAGTGGAGTTCTTGGAAAACAGAGGACAATTCAGAGTGAGAAAGTACAAATCCTAAAGAGGAGGAGGTGTAGGTGTTGCAAAAGGCCAGTATGAGAAGCAGCAACTACTAAAATATACACCCGTAGCAAGATGCTAGCAGTGGCTGGAGTTTGGGTGTGAACAGTAGACAAATGGATGAGAGATGTGTGATTTTTGGTCAGATGCGTGGAGGAGTGGAAACTGTGCTTACCTTTTTATTTCCCCCTGTTTTTTCCAAAAAAGGCTATTTGTGAAATTCTAATGTGCTGTACTGGAAGTAAAGCAGCGTTTGATAGTGTTATTAATATACTTCACACCCATCTTTCACTGCAAGTTTAGCAGTTGTCGTACTAACATGTTGTTGTTGTTGTCTTCAGTCCTGAGACTGGTTTGATGCAGCTCTCCATGCTACTCCATCCCGTGCAAGCTTCTTCTTCTCCCAGAACCCACTGCAACCCACATCCTTCTGAATCTGCTTAGTGTAGTCATCTCTTGGTCTCCCTCTACGATTTTTACCCTCCACACTGCCCTCCAATGCTAAATTTGTGATCCCTTGATGCCTCAAAACATGTCCTACCAACCGATCCCTTCTTCTGGTCAAGATGTGCCACAAACTTCTCTTCTCCCCAATCCTATTCAATACCTCCTCATTAGTTATGTGATCTACCCACCTAATCTTCAACATTCTTCTGTAGCACCACATTTCGAAAGCTTCTATTCTCTTCTTGTCCAAACTAGTTATCGTCCATGTTTCACTTCCATACATGGCTACACTCCAAACAAATATTTTCATAAACGACTTCCTGATACATAAATCTGTATTCGATGTTAACAAATTTCTCTTCTTGAGAAACGCTTTCCTTGCCATTGCCAGTCTACATTTTGTATCCTCTGTACTTGGACCATCATCAGTTATTTTACTTCCTAAATAGCAATACTCCTTTACTACTTTAAGTGTGTCATTTCCTAATCTAATTCTCTCAGTATCACCCGACTTAATTCGACTACATTCCGTTATCCTCGTTTTGCTTTTGTTGATGTTCATCTTATATCCTCCTCTCAAAACACTGTCCATTCCGTTCAACTGCTCTTCCAAGTCCATTGCTGTCTCTGACAGAATTACAATGTCATCGGCGAACCTCAAAGTTTTTATTTCTTCTCCATGAATTTTAATACCTACTCCAAATTTTTCTTTTGTTTCCTTTACTGCTTGCTCAATATACAGATTGAATAACATCGGGGAGAGGCTACAACCCTGTCTCACTCCCTTCCCAACCACTGCTTCCCTTTCATGTCCCTTGACTCTTATAACTGCCATCTGGTTTCTGTACAAATTGTAAATAGCCTTTCGCTTCCTGTATTTTACCCCTGCTACCTTCAGAATTTGAAAGAGAGTATTCCAATCAATATTGTCAAAAGCTTTCTCTAAGTCTACGAATGCTAGAAATGTATGTTTGCCTTTCCTTAACCTTTCTCTAATATAAGTCGTAAGGTCAGTATTGCCTCGCGTGTTCCAGTGTTTCTACGGAATCCAAACTGATCTTCCCTGAGGTCGGCTTCTACTAGTTTTTCCATTCGTCTGTAAAGAATTCGTGTTAGTATTTTGCAGTTGTGGCTTATTAAACTGATTGTTCAGTAATTTTCACATCTGTCAACACCTGATTTCTTTGGGATTGGAATTATTATATTCTTCTTGAAGTCTGAGTGTATTTCGCCTGTCTCCTACATCTTGCTCACCAGATGGTAGAGTTTTGTCATGACTGGCTCTCCCAAGGCCGTCAGTAGTTCCAATGGAATGTTGTCTACTCCTGGGGCCTTGTTTCGACTCAGGTCTTTCAGTGCTGTGTCAAACTCTTCACGCAGTATCATATCTCCCATTTCGTCTTCATCTACATCCTCTTCCATTTCCATAATATTGTCCTCAAGTACATTGCCCTTGTATAAACCTTCTATATACTCCTTCCACCTTTCTGCCTTCCCTTCTTTGCTTAGAACTGGATTGCCATCTGAGCTCTTGATATTCATACACGTGGTTCTCTTCTCTCCAAAGGTCTCTTTAATTTTCCTGTAGGCAGTATCTATCTTACCCCTAGTGAGATAAGCTTCTACACCCTTACATTTGTCCTCTAGCCATCCCCGCTTAGCCATTTTGCACTCCCTGCCGATCTCATTTTTGAGACGTTTGTATTCCTTTTTGCCTGCTTCATTTACTGCATTTTTGTATTTTCTCCTTTCATCAATTAAATTCAATATTTCTTCTGTTACCCAAGGATTTCTAGCAACCCTTGTCTTTTTACCTACTTTATCCTCTGCTGCCTTCACTACTTCATCCCTCAGAGCTACCCATTCTTCTTCAACTGTTTCTTTCCCCCATTGCTGCCAATTGTTCCCTTATGCTCTCCTTGAAACGCTGTACAACCTCTGGTTCTTTCAGCTTATCCAGATCCCATGTCCTTAAATTTCCACCTTTTAGCAGTTTCTTCAGTTTTAACCTACAGGTCATAACCAATAGATTGTGGTCAGAGCCCACATCTGCCCCTGGAAATGTCTTACAATTTAAAACCTTGTTCCTAAATCTCTGTCTTACCATTATATAATCTATCTGATACCTTTTAGTATCTCCAGGATTCTTCCATGTATACAACCTTCTTTTATGATTCTTGATCCAAGTGTTAGCTATATGATTAAGTTATGCTCTGTGCAAAATTCTACCAGGCGGCTTCCTCTTTCATTTCTTAGCCCCAATCCATAATCACCTACTATGTTTCCTTCTCTCCCTTGTCCTACTGGCAAATTCCAGTCACCCATGACTAACATAGAAAACGAAATATGTTCGTCAGTGGCTATGTGGTGTGTGATCTCATAATTCTTACTTTCATGTTTTACTTTTATAGGGGTTGCCATATGTACTGTTATTAGGGGAGGATGCGAGCCATGCAACAGATAAGACATTAGGTTGGTGATGGGCTAGTGCAGTGCATTTCAAAACTGAACTTCAGAAAATCTTAACAGTGGAAGAAAAATGGCCTAATGAACTCTAGCCAAGAGTTGTTGCATAACAAAGTAATTCTTTAGTTGGTTCATCCTTTTTGGAGATGGCTGACAATTACATTGTATAGTTGGCTATTGGGGTAACTGAAGGGATTCTGGTAGCCCTGTATTTGTGCAGCAAACCAATATTTAGATATATTTTGCTACATATGCAAAGTTAAGAGGGAGGTATTGTTTCTTCTGGAACGAGCAGCCAGAGACAAATTGCCAATATTGTGTGTAGATGGTGTAACAGATTGAGGTAAAAGACAGAATTTATTTGCTTAATGAAGGGCTCAGGGAAATTTTGTGGTCAGAGTAACCACCAGTCCAGTTAATGAAAATATTTATAAATATAATTAGTAGACAAGACAGTGACAGTCATTGAACTATTCAAGGACACTGAGTGATGCCTGAAAAGGTGGACTTAAGAATGTAGCTTGGTTCTTGTAGCCCTAGAACACAAATGTTCATTGTCCAGTAAAGATGAATGTTACTGGCGAACAGGAAATACTGTTAATGAGAGAGGAAAAATGATTTCCTTTGGTTGGACACTGGAACTAGTAGAAAAGTTTTTTAACTTTGGACTAGATGGAGATGACTGTTTGCTAAAAAGACTGACCTTCAGAAGATAAGAGATCTGCTTTAACTATGTGGTACATTGAAATACACACTATTGGATCAAAAGTACCTGGACAACCCTATGTAATGCAGAATTGACAACTATGTATCGTGACCAATATATATCAAGAGATGAGCCTGTCAGTATAAAAGGTGGGGAATATTGTGTTGTCAATCAAGAAGCAAGAACACCAGAATGGGTCAGTCAGGAGAGCTCAATGATTTTGAATGAGGACTGGTCATTGGATGTCAATTGAGCTGTTTCCACCAGGGAAATTTCAACCCTTCTAAAGCTGCCCAAGTTAACTAGAGGTGTGATTGTGAAGTAAAGGTGGAAAAGAAAACTGCAGACTTCATGTGCTGACAAGAGAGAGACTGTCAAATGTGGCAGTGGATGGTAGCAAAAGGCGCGAAACAGTGGAATGAATCACTCGTGGGTGGCCAAGTTATGACTGCACAAAGGGAGTCAAGAAGAATGGTGTAAAATGGTTGAGCAGCCCCTCATAAGCCACACAGTTTGTCGAATACTTGGACAAAGTCACCTGCCATTGTGTGGTATCAACAGTGAAGTGCGGATGAGGTGGTGTCATGGTATGGAATATTTTTTATGGTTAGGCTGTGATTACCTAATTGAAAATGCTAAATGCAGAAGGATATGAACACATTTTACAGCACTGTGTACTGTGTAAAGTACAGGGAGTTTGGAGACAATGACGGTTTGTATCTGTGTGACAGTGCACCCAACATAGAGCAGCATCTGTGAGGCAGTAGATTTTGGACTATAACATTCCAGTGTGGACTGGTCTGCCCAGTCCCTATCTGAACCTAATGGAACACCTTTGGGATGAGTTAGAATGTCAGCTTCACTCCAGACTCCAGTGTATAGCATCACTACCTTCTCTAGTTTCAGTTCTTGAGAAAAAAAAATGGGCTACTGGTCCTCTGCTGATATTCTGACTTTTCGCTGAAACTGTTCCCAGCAGAATTCAGGCAGTAATAAAGGCAAAGGATGGACACACCCCCTTAGTAATACCCACTAATCATTGCTAGCTATTGGAAGATATTCTTTGATGCTTTAGAGAGTGTGTGCATGTGCGCACATGCACTCATACACACGCACACAACCTGTGCGCCTACACACAATGCGCGTGTGCGTGTGCATCCTTTTCAAAAAAATTTCTTCAAAAAGCTGGCAAAGCTTCATTTTATTCTTTTACATGTATCTGTTGACACCTAGTTGCTTCTGCTATTCAGTGAGTGGTCTGTCTTACTCCTAATTATTAATGTAGGACTTTCACTACTTGCCACATCTGCCACAGTGACTGTATTTGTGCATTTCAAATAGATATGTAAAATTACCTGAAAACCTCTAAGCCCTTGCAGTTGAACCAACAATACTCTTTAATCCAACTGAACTTCATGCTCTGGTGTTCTTCCTACATGTTGAGTACACCAAAATGTTGCAAGATAACCATATTTTTGTACACTTGATGTCTGATTTGGTTGAGCATCCTCTTCCAACTTTATTGAGAAAATGCAAGTTGTGTATTAGATACTCGCAGAATTACATTTACTCTAAAGCCTATGCCATCCCCCCCTTTTAACTTGCTAGTGAACATTGGACAGCAACTTCCTCTGACAACAACATTACCCTTGTGCATCGCTTGTTTGACAGTCATTTCTTCCACCACCACACAACTTTCTGCTACTGTGTGGTATCTGCTCTGTGAAATGATCAGTCTTTCAAAGGCTTCACGTTTAAGGGCTGTTAATGAAATTTTACTATTCTGTGAATATGTTTGAGTGACAGTCCTTTTTACTGACTATTTTGTCTGATAATAGATCACCTGTGAAGTACATAGGAAGGACACTTCCTCAACATTCCTTTTACGGTTTAGCAAATGGATTAACACATTCACATCCACCCTAATATGAACAATAGATTGTTGTAATTTTGTACAGTGTGGATAAAATTGAGAGGTTTATTGAGGTGGGAAACCATAATTTGCCATTGCCCTCTATTGAAATATTGTAAGAAAAGGAAAATGAAGCAAAAAGATTGAAAGTTAATGATGAATCAATAACTTTAACCTCCAAGGAATATTAGAAAGTACACGACAATATCAGCAGTGTGTTTTACAGTTGGTAGAAAAGATATAGAACTCTGATAAATATTGCATAGGCAGGGCAGTAAAGAAAGAAAGAAAGAAAAACAATAGGCCAAACTGTACCAAAAGAGAGGTGATAAGCTTTGAGGGTTGAATATGCTGAGAATAATTCATTGTTGCATAATACTTTTCTGCACTTTGCCTTAGTTTTAATACTTCTGGGACCTCCATGGTACAGCTTGACATAATGACATTGGTTGCTTTGTCAACATCTAAATTTATGACTTCTCTTTCCAGATGATAACCATGAAACTTAGGAAGCCATACACAACTGCATCCATGTGGTCTTCTGGTAAAATAACTTGCACTGGGGCAACAAGTGAAGAACAAGCAAAAATTGCAGCAAGACGTTTTGCAAGATGCTTACAGAAACTTGGTTTCAACACTAGGTTCAACAATTTTAGGGTAGTAAACGTGCTAGGCACATGTTCCATGCCATTTGCTATTAAAATAACAGCATTTTCTGAACGCTACAAAGAGACTGCTGAGTAAGTAATCGTTATAAAGTCATTGCCTTTATTACACATTTTCTAGATCTACATAATACTTTTGTATCTCATAAGACACACAAAAACTACAAGATTTCATAAATCCTAGTTGCAAATGTGACCATCCTAAGCTGTTGGATAAACTTATATTATACGCTTAGTACCCCATTTTTATTTAAATTTATTGTTTGCATTACAGTTATGAACCTGAGCTTCATCCAGGTGTTACATACAAGCTTAAACAGCCAAAAGCAACACTCAAAATATTTTCGACTGGTAGCATCACAGTAACAGGTAAGTGCTTCTCCATTACTAATGTACTTTGTACTCATATAGTTCGTCATTTTTCTGTTTTGGAGAATTGTTGCTTAAAAAAATGACACACATGTTGATTGTATGTTATTTGCAGCACACATTTTACATAATGTATTGCGCTCTTTATTTGTTTTGAAAACGGGAAATGGCAATATTCTTCACAATAACTTGTGTGAAACCACCTCAAATTATTTCATCTGTTTCTTGGCTTACATAAATTTGTGTACTTTACATAACTTGAAAATGAACATTTCCTGTTGGATTTATACAGGGTGTTACAAAAAGGTACGGCCAAACTTTCAGGAAACATTCCTCACACACAAATAAAGAAAAGATGTTATGTGAACATGTCTAGAAACGCTTAATTTCCATGTTAGAGCTCATTTTAGTTTCGTCAGTATGTACTGTACTTCCTCGATTAACCGCCAGTTGGCCCAATTGAAGGAAGGCAATGTTGACTTTGGTGCTTGTGTTGACATGCTACTCATTGCTCTACAGTACTAGCATCAAGCACATCAGTACATAGCATCAACAGGTTAGTGTTCATCACAAACGTGGTTTTGCAGTCAGTGAAATGTTTACAAATACGGAGTTGGCAGATGCCCATTTCATGTATGGATTAGCACGGGGCAATAGCCGTAGTGTGGTAAATTTGTATTGAGACAGATTTCCAGAACCAAGGTGTCCCAACAGGAAGATGTTAGAAGCAGTTGATAGACTTCTTAGGGAGCACGGAACATTCCAGCCTATGATTCGAGACTGGGAACACCTAGAACGACGAGGACACCTGCAATGGACGAGGCAGTTCCTCGTGCAGTTGACGATAACCCTAATGTCAGCGTCAGAGAAGTTGCTGCTGTACAAGGTAATGTTGACCACGTCACTGTGTGGAGAGTGCTACAGGAGAACCAGTTGTTTCCGTACCATGCACAGTGTGTGCAGGCACTATCAGCAGCTGATCAGCCTCCACGGGTACACGTCTGTGAATGGTTCATCCAACAATGTCAGTCCTCATTTCAGTGCAAATGGTCTCTTTACGGATGAGGCTTCATTCCAATGTGATCACATTGTAAATTTTCACAATCAACATGTGTGGGATGACGAGAATCCGCACGCAATTGTGCAATCACGTCATCAACACAGATTTTCTCTAAACTTATGGGTAGGCATTGTTGGTGATGTCCTGATTGGGCCCCATGTTCTTCCACCTATGCTCAATGGAGCATGTTATCATATGGGATACTTTACCTGTCCTGCTAGAACATGTGCGTTTGCAATTACAACACAACATGTGGTTCATGCATGATGGAGCTGCTGCACATTTCAGTCGAAGAGTTCGTGCACATCTCAACAACAGATTCAGTGACTGATGGATTGGTAGAGCGGACCAATTCCACAGCCTCCGCGCTCTCCTGACCTCAACCCTCTTGACTTTCATTTATGGGGGCATTTGAAAGCTCTTGTCTACGTAACCCCGGTACTAAATGTAGAGACTCTTGTGCTCGTATTGTGGATGGCTGTGATAAAACACGCCATTCTCCAGGGCTGCATCAGCACATGAGGGATTCCATGTGACGGAGGATGGATGCCTGTGTCCTCGCTAACGGAGGACGTTTTGAACATTTCCTGTAACAGTGTTTGAAGTCACGCTGGTAAATTGTTGCTGTGTTTCCATTCCATGATTAATGTGATTTGAAGAGAAGTAATAAAATGAGCTCTAACATGGAAAGTAAGCATTTCCGGACACACATCCACATAACATATTTTCTTTCTTCGTGTGTGAGGAATGTTTCCTGAAAGTTTGGTCATACCTTTTTGTAACACTCTGTATTTTTTAAATTTTTATTTCTATCTTGATGTGTCAAAGGCAGTACAAATTGCACACGGAACTCGAGGCATAAAATTGTGGACTGTTCATGGTCATATTGTCAACTAGATAACTTGAAATAGTTGCTGAAAGAAACACATTTGGAAAAATCTTGATATTTTATAACTTCATAATACACAAAATGTTTGAAATAATTCTGATCTGATGCACTTATTTAGTTTGATGTTATGTGATTTTACTTTCAAAATTGGTTTATTTTTACTAAAAACGGAGATAATTACTTGTTGCACTGATCCAGGTGGCGCCTTGCCTGCTTGCGATTTCCTAAATGAACATACTGCTATCTGTCGTAACCATATTTGTTCGCAAAGCAATATACAGTAATGTTGAAATACACAAGAATTGTTTTAATCATACATCGCAATATCGAATCTTCTGGAATCCACTGTTATTCATTCACTTTCCACCTTCAAAGATACCACAAAGGAAACAATGGTCATTGTCAGAAGTTGTTCACTGCATCTTCATATGTTGTATCACATCCTTCTGGATCTCCTGAATATCATAGGTTTTAGTAAAATTTCAGATACTCACTTCCTAGTGTGGAAAGAATTGACTAGAACAGGGACATCACATCACCGTACTTCTCTTTTGTTAGAGGGAGGATGGAGGTGTACAAAGATTTGGTGTCTGACAATGGGATGATGTTGATTTTTCTTATTACAACGCAGAGCTCTAAACTTGTTAAAATCCTCTGTAAATCCTGTAACAAACGGTTGCTGTGTTGTGAAGCTGAACCAACATATCATCTGCAGTCCGAATGACTTTCCAGTCACATCTTCTTTCTAGACGTGAGGTGATTAAGATGATACTTCGAATTGATAATTGTGTTGTGGATTATTTCATGAAAAGCATGAGATTTTTGACACTTTCCTCTAGCACTTCTGGCCGTACTCCTCAGTCAGAGGGCAACTTTAATTTTTCCGTCTTTTATGCCCTGTATAGATTGCCGAATGTATGGAATCTCAGTCCATTACAGTATGACCAACAACCATGAATTTTGAACAGTGGTTTCTAGTTCAAATATTTTCTGAACATCGGTCAAGCACACTGCAGTGACGTTCAGCAAGAATGTAGCAAATGCTTGCCCTGACATTTTCGCTATTTAAATTTTTACATTGGAGTTGTTCATTGTATAAAAGCAAGAAGTCCAATTTTGAAAAGATAAAAATGTTTTTCCACACTTTTAATGCAATACGAGACATAATTGTTTGTATGTGTAAAGTGTACCCCCCCTGCACACACACACACACACACACACACACACACACACACACACACACACACACACACCATTATAATAAAGCCAGAATAGCATTGTTCTGTATGTTGCTAACACTTTTACTGACAAAATACGTAACTAGACGTAATTCCTTTCAACATGGAACTAACAAAATTTGTAAGTGAGCAGTAATGTTAACTTTTGGTTTATTTCCTTTATTTCTAAATGAGTTTATGCACATGCAGGCATGAAAATAAAAGGTAACATAAATGGAATGAATATTATTTTCTTCGTACAACACGTGGCATTGTTTTTCTTATGTGGTATTTTTATACAACCCCATTGTTGATAAAACCGCTGTGCTATAGTCAATAGACACTGAAGGGAAAAAAGACAGTTATTAAATGAAGTCATACTGTTGGAAAAGGCAGGTAATGCATTTTCACTGACAAGTCCATTCTAGTACCCGCCTCAGAAGTCTTGACATAATGATGAACCATCTTGGGATCTTCCTGTTTTGTTGATTTGATTGCTATTCATCCTGCCTCATAGGCCTTCCTCTAAAAGTTCATAAGAGGACCATTTCTTCGTCCATGCTGAGACAAATGGAATGTGTGATGGACTATACTCCCAATGAAGGGCGAGCAACCACTCTTGCCAGAATGGTCTTGAGAATACTGGAAGTTGGAGAACAGCAAACAGCACCTTCAAGCCTCTAGGAACGTCCTTTGCTGTCGATTCATCACTTGTTTTCCTATAATGCTTAGGCCACCTTGCATGCGTATCAGTGATCCCAGGTCCTTCCACCATCTTTATTGCAGCATACCTTTTTGCATTAGCAATGATTGTACAGTTATTCTTTCGGAGTGTAGACTCTGTTGCAACACTTAATTTATTTTCTTGAATACACCAGAATACCTATCACGGAAGGAATGGCCTCTTAATAGAAATGCCCCCCCCCCCCCCCCAAAAAAAAAAAAATCGTTTATCGTGGACCAAACCCATGCAGAAACAAATAAATGAAAGATTCCGATTTTGGCATGGACCCACATGTGAGTAAAGTGAAGTGAAGTTTCTTTGTGGGTGGTTTAATCTTGTTGGTGAGATAGTCCAGTACGAATGTGCACATCTCGTTGGCCCCTTTTGTGGGCTGGCCATCATGATACCTGTTGTCTTGCAGGTCATGCATAGGAAATACATGTTCCCGTAGCTGCCTTTGGTAGAATATTTCCTGAACAGTTATGAGATGTAATGAAAGGCAATGCAGACTGTATCGTTGGACTAGCAGGATTCTGAGTGGTTTCATTGAGAAATAAAATTTGAGACTTGTGCACTTGTGAATAATTACCTCTCACTTGCTCCTGCTAATTTAACATTTTGTGATAAGTGCAGACTTCATTTTGACTTGAAGTTCTTTGCAGAGACTGCACACATGTTTGTGGCCTGCCAAATCTGTAGCCGAAGTTCTTATTGAAATAATTAACATAAAAGGCATATTTTACTTCAAGGTTTGGCTGTTCCTCTCAAAATAAATCATACCTTTTTTTAAGGTTGGGTCTTGTGTCCAAGTAATTTACTGCTTAACCCCCATAATGAGGTGTTTTGACAGAAAACTTGTGAATGTGGTCCTGTATTTCAGTGCAGATTTCATGTGACATAGTAGCATGCATCTTCTTATTGAATCCTCTCTTGCCCACTGGGGTTTCGCGTTTAGCAAGCAGCTTAGCAATCCTGAATACAAACTTCTGTGTTATTCGATGTTAACTAGTGAATACATGCCTACAGACATGCAGATGATTCTGATGTCCAGTTACAAAATATGTATCAGATTCACATTCCACTTTTGATCATTCTCCTCCTTGATTAACAGCCCATGGTCTTCACCATTTAATGAGACGCCATTCAATCAGTCTCGTTAGGTGGGTATCCTATTCATTTTTGGTTCCACAATCATAGAAAGCACTAAATATCTCCAACCTCTATTCTTCTTGCAGTTTAATGAAGCTGTGATTGCACCTGAAAAACACGCATACGCACGCGCGCGCACGTAGTTACATAGGTAAAATCTTTGTTAGGCACCCGTTAAGTAATCTGACTTCAGTATCAGTAATCGTTCCAATCCATTTTGTGGAAGTGGAATGGTTGGACAGATAATATTTAGGTAAAAACGATAATTTCCACCATACCTGCAGGGCAGTCCAATACTTCCCTGAGGAACATGTCCTGCATAGCTTGATAATATGCACAGCACAACCACCATATAGCATATATTTTCAGCAACAGCACTCAGTGTCCATCTAAAAAACAGAAAGAATGCGCTGGTCTTAACATCTGAAATATAGCAGTGCTCTCTGCATAGGTTGGTTGGCACTGATAGACATTCTGTATTGAAATACACTAACTGCAGGACTAATTTTCTTCTACATGGATACTCTGCAAATCACATTAAAGTGCCTGGCAGAGGGTTCATCGAACCACCTCCCCAATTCTCTATTATTCGTATCTCGTATAGTGCGCGGAAAGAAGGGAACACCTATATCTTTCTGTACGAGCTCTGATTTCCCTTATTTTGTCATGGTGGTCGTTCCTCCCTATGTAGGTCAGTGTCAACAAAATATTTTTGCATTCGGAGGAGAAAGTTGATGATTGGAATTTCGTGAGAAGATTCTGTTGCAATGAAAAAGCCTTTCTTTTAATGATTTCCAGTGCAAATCCTGTATCATTTCTGTGACACTCTCTCCCATATTTTGCGATAATACAAAACATGCTGCCTTTCTTTGAACTTTCTTGATGTACTCAGTCACTCCTATCTGGTAAGGATCCCACACTGCAGAGCAGTATTCTAAAAGAGGACAGACGAGAATAGTGTAGGCAGTCTCCTTAGTAGGTCTGTGACATTTTCTAAGTATCCTCCCAATAAACCACAGTGTTTGGTTGGCCTGCCGCACAATATTTTCTGTGTGTTCCTTCCAATTTAAGTTGTTCATAATTGTAATACCTAAGTATTTAGTTGAGTTTACGGCTTTTGGATTAGACTTATTTATCGTGTAACCGAAGTCTGAGTTTCTTTTAGTGCTTTTGTGAATGTCCTCACACTTTTCGTTATGTAGGGTCAACTGCCACTTTTCGCACTATTCAGATATTTTTTGAAATCGTTTTGCAGTTTGTTTAGATCTTCTGATGACTTGAACAGTTGATAAATGAGTCATCTGCAAACAACTGAAGACAGCTGCTCAGATTGTCTCCAGAATCGTTTATATAGATGAGGAACAACAAGGGGCGTAGAACAGTACCTTGGGGAATTCCGGAAATCACTTCTGTTGTACTCAAAGACTTTCCGTCAATTGCTACGAACTGTGACCCCTCTGACAGGAAATGACAAATAGTCGCGTATCTGAGACGATATTCCATAAGCAGGCAATTTCACTAAAAGCCGCGTGTGTGGTACAATGTCAAAAGCCTTCCGGAAATCCAGAAATATGGAATCGATCTGAAATCCTTTGTCAGTAGCACTCAATACTTCATGTGAATAAATAGCTAGTTGGGTTTCACAGCAACATTGTTTTCTAAACCCATGTTGACTGTGTGTCAATAGACCATTTCCTTTGAGGTAATTCATAATGTTTGAACACAATATATGTTCCAAAATCCTGCTGCATATCAACGTTAACAATATGGGCCTGTAATTTAGTGGATTACTCCTACTACCTTTCTTGAATGTTGGTGTGACCTGTGCAACTTTCCAGTCTTTGGGTACTGATCTTTCGTCAAGCGAACACTTGTATATGATAAAGTATGGAGCTAATGCTTCACCATACTCCCAAAGGAACCTAATTGGTATACAGTCTGGAGCAAGAGACTTGCTTTCATTAAGCGATTTAAGTTGCTTCACTACTCCGAGGATATTTACTTTTATGTTACTCATGTTGGCAGCTGTTCTCGATTCAAATTGTGGAATATTTATTTCATTGTCTTTTGTAAAGTCATTTTGGAAGGCTGTATTTAGTAATTCTACTTTGGCAGCTCTGTCTTCGATAGTATCTCCATTGCTATCGCGCAGAGAAGGCATTGATAGTTTCTTGCTGCTAACGTACTTCACATAAGACCAGAATCTCTTTGGATTTTCTGCCAGGTTTCGAGACAGTTTCGTTGTGGAAACTGTTATAGGCATCTCATATTGAAGTCCATGCTAAATTTTGAGCTTCTGTAAAAGATCGCCAATCTTGGGGATTTTGCATCTGTTGAAATTTGGCATGTTTGTTTTGTAGTTTCTGCAACAGTGTTCTAATCCGTTGTGTGTGCCGAGGAGGATGAGCTCCGTCATTTGTTAATTTATTCGGTATAAATCTCTCAATTGCTGCTGATACTATTTCTTTGAATTTAAGCCACATCTGGTCTACACTTATTTGATTAATTTGGAATGGGTGGAGATTGTCTCTTAGGAAGGCATCAAGTGAATTTTTATCTGCTTTTTTGAATAGGTATATTTTTCACTTATTTTTTTGAGGATTTGGGGATTACAGTATCCAATCTCGCTACGTCAACTCTGTGTTCACTAATCCCTGAATCGGTTTTGGTGCTCGTTATTAACTCAGTATTATTTGTTGCTAATAAGTCGTGTGTTTTCACAACCATTTACTATTCACATAGGCTCATGAACTAACTGCTCGAAATAATGTTTGGAGAATGTCTTTAGCTCAATTTTGGATGATACTTTATGCGTACCTCCAGAGTTGCACATGTATTTTCACCAACATATCAAGGTTAAATTAGTCACCACCAACTATTATTGTATGAGTCGAGTACATGTTTGAAATAGTTTGTTTTCCTTGAGCCTTTCAGCAGCTGTATCATCTGAACTGGGAGGTCGGTAAAAGATTCCAATTATTATTTTATTCCGGGTGCCAATACTATCTCACAGGAAGTATCTACTTAAATTTTGTGACAAGATAAACTACTTCTGACAGCAACAAACATGCCACTGCCAACCATGTTTAGCCTATCCTTTTAGAATACCTTTACGTTCTTCGAAAAAAAATTTCGGTAGAGCTAGTATTCGGCTTTAGCCGGCTTTCAGTGCCTATAACGATTTGAGCATCAGTGCTTTCTATTAGTGCTTGGAGCTCTGGTACTTTCCCATCACAGCTACAACAGTTTACAACTGTTATACCAATGGTTCCTGTATCTGTTCCTCCTGTGTTCAGCCTGCAGCCTTTGTGACTGAAGCCCTTCTTGTGTTTTCCGAGACCCTCTATCCTAAAAAAAACCTCCTAGTCCACGCCACACAGCCCCTGCTACCCGTGTAGCTGCCTTCTGCATATAGTGGACACCGGACCTATTCAGTGGAACCTGAAACCCAACCACTCTTTGGCACAAGTTGAGGAATCTCCAGCCTACATGGTCGCAGAACAGTCTGAGCCTCTGATTCAGACTGCTCGGCTCGGTACCAGAGATCCACAATCGGTCCTGTCGACTATGCTGCAAATGGTCAGCTCTGCTTTCATCTTGAAAGCAAGACTGGCAGCCATTACCACTTCTGTTAGCTGCTCGAATCTAGAGAGAATCTCTTCTGATCAAAAGTGACACACATCATTTGTACCGACGTGAGCAACCAGCTGCAGTTGGCTGCACCCTGTACTCTTCATGGCATCCAGGAGGACCCTTTCCACGTCTGGAACGACTCCACCTGTTACGCACATGGAGTGCACATTTGCTTTCTTACCCTTCTTGTCAGCTAATTCCCCAAGGGTGCCCATAACGCGCCTAACATTGGAGCTTCCAACTATCAATAATCCCACCGTCTACGATTGCCCAGATCTTGTAGGCTGAGTGGTTTCCTCTGAAACAGGACAGGCGACAGCATCTGGCTCAATGGCAGTGTCAGCCACAGACAGCACCTGGAACCTTTTTGTCAGACAAACTGGGGAGGCCTTACATGCGGCCGCCTGAAGTCTTTCACCGCCTGCTTCGCCCCAGGGTGACTTCGCACTCAGCCTCAGTGTGAGCAGTAACAAGGTTGGCCACCGGTGAGGACTGATCGGAGGACTCTGATATCACGCCCAGCCCACAACAGTGGTGCCAATCCACTGCAGCCTCAAGCTGTGAACCGAAGCCATCACGGCCTGAAGCTGAGAGCAAAGTGTCACCAACTCGGCTAGCATCCGCACACAACCATCACAGTCCCTGTCCATACAAAAGACCGTGGAAAACTAAACTATGCAGATAAATGGGCTATCGGCACATGTTGCACAACACTACTCTAGACCCTGACGGAAACACACGAACTTTGTCTAGTAATACGCAGATATTCGAAAACCTAACTAGCACTCAGGTGAAACTAAATAATTGGCCCCTGATTAGGAAGTTGTACTATGTCACAAAATCGATTTACTTTCCGACGCAAATGAAAACTTCGTCAATTGTAGCTATTAGATATTAAATTTAAATGCAGAAACTCAAGAAACTAAACTGTTAAAACACACAGATGATACAATAAAATTCGCTCCTGGTTAGGAACTTGTAAATGACAAAACAGCGGTTACTTTCCTGTTGCTGCATGTGTCGGCTATTGCTGCCTTCCAACATACAGTTACTAACCTGACAGCTGTGGTAACGGCACAGGTGTTGCCAGGACATGGTTCCTTTCAACACCAACACATGCATCTTTTATCTCAGAATGCAAAAAGAATTTGTCAATTTGACTTTGTGGCTTTCTTCAATGACGAGTGATTCAGTTACAGTTGCCTGAGAAGTATCTCACTTCTGTATTGTTGCTTAAATGAAGGCATAAAAATATGTGTATAATTTTAAAAATATATTTCAAATTCCATGAACTGCATAATGTTTTTGTAATAGAACAAGAGTAATATAAATATAGTAGAAAAGTTGTTGGAGAATATAAATACTGTGTGTGTGTGTGTGTGTGTGTGTGTGTGTGTGTGTGTGTGTGTGTGTGTGTGTGTGTGCAATTTTCTGTACATTGTTATTAAAGAATAGTACAAATCCAGTAAGATCTGTCTTGATTTTTTTGTAGCACCAAGTGTTGCTGATGTTCAGGCAGCCATAGAGCGTATTTTTCCTCTAGTCTATGAATTTCGTAAGGAGCGTACAAAAGAAGATTTACTTGCAATGGAGTGGAAGCGCAGAGGACAGAAACGGAAACGCAGTTACACGCACATAGAGATTGAAGAACCAGATGGTTTTGAGGACCCCTTGATGGACACAGAGGATGACGATGAAAATTATGACAGTGAAAAAAGCTGGGATTGAACTTCCAAATTTGTGGAGTGTTATTGAGAAAAGTGTGGAAAACTGATTGTGTAAACTCATATCATGGAAAGACTTGTGCTGCAGACTGAAGTGTGTTTGTAGGAAATACTTGATTGTATAAAGTGCATGTGATTTGAATTATGAGCAGTAAGTGTCCAGAGCATTTTCAAAAATGAAATGAGAAGTAACATTTTCATGTATATTGTTACTTTTAATTTACTTGCACAGTGTTAGAATGCCTTGAATGTGCTTGCTATAATACTCATTATTTATGACCGCATTTTTTTTGCAGTCTCATCACATCATAATGTTATTTATTTACATTGCATGTTAAAGAAATCACCTTTATAAATAAACTTGCGTAAGTTTTTTGCGGAATGCACATTTGTAAACTTTACTCATGCAAGTGTTTATCATTTGTAAGTTAAGAGTAGTTTATGGCATTCTGAGTCACAAAAGATGACTGCAGTTAAAAAATAAGTGGGAACAAAAATTATTTACATTTTGCAGAAAGTGTTTATAGTGTTGTTTGTGAACAAAAGATGTATTACTCATGTTGAAATAAATTGCTTCTGTACAGTTTTGAATGAGGCAATAGTGTGCAAAACATGTAATCAACCCTTGTACAAAGAAAATACAATCTATTATTAAGATTCATTTTATAAAGTAATTTGTGACTGAAATTTTGTTTTAGACTTCAGGTTGACGTGTACAATAAGGAAGAAGTGATTTCATTCAATGCATTGGTAACTGCAATAAATGTGACTGCCTGTTTCTGTGTTAACCAGTGCCAGTGATGTATTCCAAATATAAACTATTGTGTGTGTTCGTGGTGTTAAGTGTTTTCATTTTAATTGTTATTTAACAAGAGTTTTTTGTTACATATTTTACTTCAGACAGTAAGAAACAGGATGATATTGAAGAGTTTGTGATACAGCTGCTACTGCTAAACCATAACCGAAGTGGTTTTTGTTCCACCGCATTTGTGAATGTCTTCACTATTAGTCATTTAGTGAATTTTTGTATTTGTTCACCAGTTACTTAATAATATATCAATATATGCTGTAATTTCAGTTGGAGTTATTAAATCCCAGTTTTCCTTGGTGCAAGCTTGTATATGTAACAGCAGTTCCACAGGTTACTGTGTATGGGTGAAATGTGCTGTGGTTTATTCAACTTTGTCTGTTGGTCAGAGTTGCATTAGGGGTCCTGAAGCTGCTACTTGTTACAATGTGATACAGCAGGTAGGAATGTGATGTAACAAGATTGAATGAGGTGGAATTCACTCTCACTAGAGATTCACTCTCACTAGAATATGTAAAAAGTACTGCTACTACTACTGTTTCCAGCTCCGCAGACTCATTACAAACAAATCTGCAAATAGCTGTTGATTAACAGCTTTTTATTTGTTGATGAATTAGAAGTTTATTGCCTTGTTTAAAACCTTAGGCTAAACATACTTCAGTAAATACTTTTACGATTTTAGTTTCAAAATAACACTTGCAGTTTGCATCATTATGTCATAATGCTTTTTCATGTTTGAACAATCTACTTTTCATGAACATAAAATAATTAGTGAGTATTCCAATCAATCGCTGGATCAAACCCAGAGAAAAATAGTGAAGGCACTATTTACCAACCATAACAAATTGATTTCAGTAGTTTCACTGAAAGAGAGAACTGATATTTTCCAACTTCCAGATTACCAGTAACTCACAGCTTTCTGCAAAATGAGGCAGAAGTTTAGAGGATACAATGTTCAGTGAGGAAATGACTTAAGTTTCAAGAAGCAAGCTGTAGGGGTTGAATTGTACATGGTGTTTCAAAAACACTACTTCAAACTCTGGGGAAAGTTTCCTTACACCAAAACAAGAAGAAAAATTTGGTAAATGGGCTCAAAAATGTATACCTTAATAGCTAAGTGTACTTCGTCTTTGCTACTTGATACCTCTTCTATTGGATAAGTATGATATTGCAGTGCATGTGTTACGAACAACAGTACTGTGTCCCTTTGGACGTGCATGTGTGTGCGAAGGAACATTGCATTGTTCTTTTTAACAACACAGGCGTTGCAATATTGTATTTGTCCACCGATACTAGGCAGCAACTTTAATTTAAAAATGCCCTCCACTGTATGGGAATTATATAATGTGTAAAAGTACAGGTTGTGACACACAAATGAAGACATGGAAGTTTTGGTCTGGCCAGGAGTTGTGCCCAGATAGCCAAAGCATTTAAGGTGACAGCTTGCATAAGGCGGGAAATCTGGATTCAAGTCATGGTCCAGCACAAATTTTAACTGTATTATGAAAAACACCTTAGAACACCTTTTACCATTAATGAAGATATTGATGTCGCACCATTTTATTCACATTAAGACTACATTTCGAAATTTTGGCAAATCAGGCGTGCGCACACGCACAGTGACTTTGTCAGTGAAAGGAGAGAGAATCCACACCATAATTAAACCAATTTTTATCACATAGTAGAAAAATGTTTGATCTCTGCAAAAAATTCCTTTATAATTTTTGTATTTATGTTAAGAGGAAAAGTAGAATGAGTTTGTAACTTTATTTAAATGTTTACTAGTGCACACAAACTAAAGGCATTTTTTGCACAACTGCATTTGTATTTCTGGTCACACCTGTTGCACTTGGATCCAAAGACCAATTAATGACCAGATTTGACTAGCTTAATTAAAGACATAAAAATGCCAGTTCTCCTTAAGTTTTCAGTGTTTTGCTTTTTTATAAAAACTAAATATAACGAACCAGACATTTGTACAGTTCCAAGAATCAGTTATTAAAACAAAATTATTGAATTAACTAGTACATGTGGTGTTACCACGTATTGGAAAGGGTCGGTTTCTGTGTACAAATAATAGGAAAGTGCTTTGGCAGTTGATCAGAGAGAAGTCAATGGTGGAAGCTAGTAGCTTCTTACACTTTGATGCTTGACAGTGTTGCACAGCAAACTATGATTTTATAAATTGTGGTTGATATACAGCAGTAATGAGCTGACATGGCTTTTGGAAATAAACAAGTAGAAAACATCTTGTCTAGTTTAATAATTAAATGACCCATTGCCCAACTTTTGAAAACAGTTGGAGAAAGCATAGCTCTGAATTTGAACATTTTTTGGCTTGGAAATAAGGGACTGGAACCTCAATTAAACAAATTTGGAAAATACACTGACAGAAAAGAAACAAGTAGGTAGGTGTTTCTACAGTTCAGAGATGTCTATTCAAATTTTGTGCCACTTGTGCAAGAGTCACACTAGTAGTGCCACTGTGAGGGTGCGAATCAGATTTGCTTTAAATACATGCTGTAATGGTCGTAAGTTTCAGTTACCTTTGAGATTTTACACGGTGGGTTGTTAGTCAAGAATGCATTTAAGATGACACACATTATCAGTGCCTCACTGAGTTTGAACAAGCTTGTGTATTAGGGCTACAAGAAGCTGGATGTTCCTTCTGTGAAGCTGTAGAAAGACTTAGCAGGAATGTAACCATTGCACATGATTGCTGGCAGCAGTGGTCACAAGAAGACCGGGTCCCCGATGGCCATGTGATACTACCGAGAGGACAGACATTCGTGTTCGGTGTACAGCTGTGGTGCATCATGCTGCAGTTTGAGCTGCAATTGGCACTACACAACAAACTGTTGCAAGTCAATTACTTCAAGAAGTGCTCTGAGGCAGATGCCCTGTAGTGTGCATTCCACTGACCTCAAACTGTCGTCATTTGTGACTTCAGTTGTGTCCAATGAGAACTCATTGGAGGGCTGTTGTGTATTCTAATGAAAGCTGTTTCTGCCCCAGTGCCAGTGATGGCCATGTGCTGGTTTGGAGAAGGCCAGTTGAGTGTCCGCAACCAACCTGTCTGCACATTGGATCTACACCTGGAGTTATGGTCTTGGGGTGCAATTTTGTATGACTGCAGTAGCATTCTCATGGTTATCTCACGCACCCTGATTGCAAATTTGTACGTCAGTAGGGTGACTTGACTTGTGCTGCTACTCATGAACATCATTCCAGGTGGTGGTTCCCAACAGGATGACACTTGCCTGCATAGTGCTGTTGTAAACCAAGGCGCTCTACAGAGAGTCAAGTGCCTTGGCCTCCTTGATCACCAGATCTATCTCCAGTCAAGCTCATATTGGACATCATTAGACAACAATTCAAGCATCATCCACAACAAACATTAACCATCCCTGTGTTGACCCACCAAGTGCATCAGGCATGGAACAGCATTTCAAAAAGTGATGTCCAGCACCCTTACAACACAGTGCGCGCACATTTACATGTTTGCATTCAACATTCTTGTGGTTACATCAATTACTAATGTACCAGCATTTCACATTTGCAATGGCTTGTCTTGTGCTTACATTAACCTGTGATCTTGCAGTGTTAATCCCTTGAATATGTTAGCTAGAGAAGTGTAGCCCCAAAATTTGATTGCTCCACATTAATAATTTTTTGGTGTTGCAATTTTTTTTATCACTGTATAAAGTATGTATGGGATTTGTTGAATTTTCATTCAATGGGAAATATAAAAGTTCCTTGTGCATCTGAAATAACTCTGCATACAGTGTCCATGACTTAGTCTCTTTAGAGTGTTCTGAACCTAATACTGATCCTGGCTCGAAAAATTGATATACACGGAACAAACCCACTATCACTTGTCTAGGTAATATTTTGTTCTATTTCCTTTGTGTCATCCATAATAACATGTTCGCAAAATAACCATTATTGAACTAACATTCACTTCAGCGCTAAAAGTTCAATATGGCACAGTGCATGTGACAGAATAGAAAAATGATGCTGTTGACAAGTGAATTAGGTGATAGTCGCCTAGCTACTGCATATCTCCCCATTCTGTGGCTTCTTAGCTCTGTGCTGCTCTGGTAAGAATTAACCATAATGCTGGCTTTTGTGTAACTGTGTAAGAGAACGTAAGACTGTTCCAGCAAGTCTTTGAAACTTCCTGACGTCAAAACTTTGTACTGCGATGGATCTCAAACCTGGACTTCACCTTTCCCAGAGCAGTTGCTCTTCCCAACTGAGTTATCCAGCACAACTTGTGATTTTGTTCAATTCTGACAGCACCTGTCTCCTACTTTCCAAATTTAACAAACATTTCTACACACCTTGTGGGTCTAGCCCACCTCGAAGAGAGTACTGCAGGAAAAAGGCACAGCCTCAGCATCGGGGATTATTTCCAAAATGAATCTTTGCTCTGCAGCCGAATATGCGCTATTTTGAAAATCCCTGGTGGATTAAAACTGTGCCACACCAGGATTCAAATACGGAACCTTGCCTTTTGTGGACATTCATTTTATTGGTGAAGTCATACTGGCATGGCGTGCAACCTGTTCTCGCAACTACATTTCTGGCAGCCACTCTGCATTGGAATCTGCCAGGAAGTTCCAATATAGCATAAGCATAGATTCACTGCAAAACCAATCCCTTATATTACAGAGAAGCAGCTTGACAATAGCCTTTCTTCCCGGAATGCTACTCCAGAAAATATACGGGAGATATTCTGTGAAGACCGAAAAGGAGAGAAGTCTGGCAAATTGGAGCTGTGGGTTTAGACCTTGAGACATGTGTGAATAAATAATTCAATCAGAGCACTGTCTGAAAAATGCAAGGTTCAGGTCCCAATCTTGCACAGGTTTAATCTGCCACGATCTTTCAGATTATTGAACACTCCACTGAAGGGTGAAAGAGATTGAGGGGTTATCATGCTAAAGGGGCTCAGTAACAAAATGAACATTCTCAGTTATTCAGAATAAACTTTATTCTAATAACAAGAACCTAAATATGCACTAACTCCACATTAACACTTGCTGGAAGACTTTAGGAAAGGAAGTTATCACTTGGCATGATCCATAAATAACAAATAAACACTGACTTTTCTAAATAAATTTGTACTGAAATGCTAAACAGGCTAAGTCCACAAAGCAAGTTCTGCGATTTTTGTACCTCTTGCACCTCAGGTAGGTATTCCTTCATACCTCTGAGGTCTCTTTTTTTTCCTCTCTGATTACAATTCTTTTGCACCAGTGACCTCGCTGAATGCGATTATTTTGAAATCTTCACTACACCACGCTTTTCCAACACACACACACACACACACACACATTATTTCTCATCCTGTTTCACCAAATGCCTTTTTGTATCTTAATTACCTCAGGTGTTGTGGTTTTAATCAATGAGGCAGAACTTACATTAACCCTAATTGTGTTAATGATAATATCAGCTGCTGGTTGAAAGTCCATAAATAATTGCCTTTCATCTGAACAAATTTAAATTGTTACTTATTGCACGGTGGTGTTATGGGGGAGTGCACTTTCATAGAAAATGAATCTGCTCTGTCTCCTTCAGACCAACACGCACGAGGTTGCAAGTGTGCAATACTTCTGCTTATGAGGAAAATGGAAAGTGCCATAACATGATTTATGAGAAGCTTCACTTGGTGGAAAAGGGGTCAAAATAAGTGAACATGTGTCGTTTTATCTGTAGATACTTGACTATTTTTGGGAAAACAATGGTCAATGTTTTTGAGGTACTCTGTGTGCCTTTCAGTGAGATAACAGTGGCTCGAATTGCGATATCCTACTTTGTGCTCCTTCAAAACTTGATTTTTTTTATTTTATATTATTTTTTAAAATGTTGTCCTTATTTGTCTACTAATTATATTTCTGTTGAATGAATTAAAAAAATAACACAATTATCTGAAATTGCTTTCAGTGAAGTCCCTGTTGTGTATCTTGATCGTAATCAATTACAAATGCCAGTTTTCAAAAAAATGATCCATTATGTGAGGTTTGCAACAAAACTATTGCTGATGCATGAAATCTTCAGCAATGTTAACGATATTTCTTTCCAGAGTGAGATTCATATGAAGAAATGTCACTGTGGCAAACCAGCCTGCGAATGACACTCGTGCTATTCGGAGTTTCAATGTTTAGAATGTTTCTAAAATCAGTATCATCCAAGGGAATACACCATATCTTCCTGAAGAATAAAATATAAGAATTAAGAGTTGATATAAGAAGGAAATATAAAAATACTAGAATTTTAAAAAATTCTAAACCCCTGGAAATTCCACACAGACATATAATAAATTATGACAGTTATTGTGAACCCAGTTGTAATTTTACAATTAATATAATGCAGTTGTATCCCCTAACTGATTAGAAACATTCTTGTAGTAACCTTATGTGTACAAAGGTACATAAATGAAAAAAACAACAGTAATCGGGTTTCGAACACAGGATGCTAAAGTGGAAGGCTGTGGCACTAGCCGCTGTGCCATCAGTTGGGCTGACCTGATTCTGCACTAAAAGAAATCCAAAGTATGCCACAAACTTTTAGAGTCATTTTCTCAGAAAAGGTCAAGCAACTACAAATAAGCCGGGGCAGATGTTCGTTTATTTTGGCTGCTCTTACACTGAGCACAGTTTCTGCATATTTGTGAGTGCTGAAAGGTGAAGGAAACAATTGAAAGTGAATGAAAGGCCATGTCCAGATTGATTTTTTGTTAATTATTACTTGAGGCAAACTGTGTTATTAACCCGTTAATATGTTGAACGCCTTGAGGCTGCTGATGGCCACAGCAGAGCATAATGCATGATGACATAGCCTGGCCTGGCCTGATTGTGAAGTATCAATCACTATGCATGCAATAGTCATTGGCATAATTTACATTTAAGTGGAATTTATTGCATGGTAAATCGACCCCACTTACAGGTTAGAGGCCAGTTAGAAAAAGTATTGCTCCGAATAACAGATTATGTGACAATGGATATAAAATCTGACTATTACAGGAACCAAGAATATAGTCATTTTTAGTTATAATGACTACACTTGAAAAACAAAAATCTGTTGTTTTCTAAGCATTACATGGGCTGAAACACATGGCTCCATTCATTCACTTATATATGTCCAACAAGTGGACGTCTTTTCAAATATGTGATTATCTCAAATATAATAGGGTACTGCAACAGCTTAAAACAATTGGACACATTCTTAAAGAATTTATTGAGCCAAGTGCATCTGGGAAAGACACTCTGTATGAAATAATCTTTTGCCCACAATACAAATTCTTCTCTGAATATTTTGTAATTTTAATGCTGTCTAGAATGTGTGGAGTTTGATGATCTGTGAGTAAAATCAATAAAATTTTGATCTGGCAGACTAGAAGTGGATCCTAAATGTTATTATTAATCACTATTATTATATGCATTTGTATCTGTAATTAGTCATAATATTACCTCATATGTATACATAACTGCCCCACAAGTATGCTTAGTGGTTGAGAAGGTTGATAAACAGTGTTTAATTGCAATGTTTGATGTGTATAGTGCCTGGTTGGGTGGAAAAGAGGACTTGAAGGCCCTAATTTGATTGGGCCAAATAATACAAATTTTAAAAAGGAGAGTCAAATTTTAGGTCCAATAAGAAGCATAGAAGCCAAGAAATTAAGAGAGATGAAATATATAAAATAGAGAAAAATTGCAGGAACATTTGAAACTCTAATCGAGGATGGATGACAAATCTTCAAGTACCTTTAAGGCAATAAATTAACAATATACTGGGTCCAAGAAACTATATATGGAAATATAGAATATAAAAACAGAAGAATCAGTAAACAGAGATACTTTCAGACAGGAAGTGATACTCGCAGAAAGTTCCTAAAGCAGAAGCAGTAAGACAACAAATGTGGATTGGCTTGTAAAAAGAAAAAAAAATGGACAAGTCCACATAGGATTCGCACACCGAGTGTTCCATACAAACCTAATTATGTATATGGGTAGCTCATCTATCTCAGGAATCAAGAACGATTTTTGCATGTTATCGATACCTATACTGATCCTGGGAATCTCAAGACTTTCGAAAAGTTATAACTTTAAGTCTAAAGTTTCTGTGTTATTTCACATTCACTGTTGTAATTTTTAATTTATTTTATTAATTTTGGAGTTACATTAACTTGCTACTCTAAATGGCAATTGCAGATGTGTTGACTTCATCTAGCCTTGTCCCTGTTGCGATTACTGGGAAGATTTGACAGAAGTCTCCAGAGAAGAAAAGGTACAGCAAGCGATAGGGCTACTGTTGTTAAGCAGTTGTCAATTTGTTTTGTGGAATGCTTCAGTGGATATTTTGTGGGATATTAGAACCTCGTATCAACAATGAAAGTGCAACCCTGCACTAGTTATCAGTATCACGTTGGTCTGAAACATTATAGATGCTGTACATGTTGTGTGCATAGACAGTCAAGGAATGTTTGTGTGTAGAGTGAGCAATTCATAAAGAATATGCAATGCTACCACTGATGTTGGCTGGTCTTCCACCTATCACCGCAAATGGCAAAGGCATCATTTTCATTGTGGCAGAGGACTGCCCTTCATCGTAACTCAATCATTTACCACGAAATGTTTATAAATTATATTTACTAACCTTCCTTGTGAATCATTCTACCTGTTACTGAAAACCAGATCAAAATCTGTACAGTGATTCCTGAATTTTTCACACCTTACAAATGCAACAGTTTGTAACAGCAGAAAAATATTTTTATGTGATGTAATTAAAAATTAACAATTTTTTCGATTTTTTCCTGAACTTGTGTAATCTTGCTTCCTGCCAAATTTCATAATTATAGGCCGAAGGGACATTTTGATGAGCGGGTCTGTGAGCATAAAAAAAGACTACCTTTTGAGCCCATTGACTCAGTAGTGTAAATGTTTTACACCATTAAAGTCTGTAAACCATAGTATATGACATAAATTTCAATTCCTGAGAAAAATTGGTCTTAACAGTCAGACACACAATCAACAAAGTGATTCTATAAGGGTTCCTTATAGGTACAAAACCTAAAAAATGACACAATGAAAAGATAAAAAATGTTGGAGGAGAAGAAAAAGAGAAAATTGGAAGGAATTGTCAAGTGGTCCTTAGCTGGCCAAATTGGAAGGAAGTCAACTGATGATACCCAAGATGTCTTGCAAAGGAAGCTTGTAGTGTTATTAAAACTGTGGAAGGACCCATTAGACTGGGAAAGCTCCCAGCAACTGCAGTCCCCTGACAACTCCACAAAGTCGTGGAAAGTATGATTCTTAACCATGAAATCTTATAAAAGAGCAGTGTAGGTTCTTTCTACTGAGGTTGTGTTCTGATTACATCCTCAATCTGGCCCAGCATACTACATATGTATTTCAAAGAGCTCAGGTCACAAACATGGAATTTGATGAATTAAAAGTGGCATAGACGCCATTAGGCAAAAAACGTTGGTTAGGAAGTTAAATGTTTCTACACGAGATTAATGCCTATCTTTGGTCATACAATGTTTTGCTACAAAATAAGCTATTCTGTGTCATCTTGACTAATAAAAGCAGCTAATACAGAAATCAGGAAACTTGTCTCCCTACAAGATAAAACACTGGTTTCATTATTTTGCAACATTACACATATGACTGACTGTGGATACACAGCCTGATATCCTTCATACATCTGCCTCTGTTCTGTATATTTCTATAGCTGGACATTCAGCGCCCATCTGGAGGAATATTGCTCTTGTCAAAGTGCTCAAGACTGTTCTGGGCAAGACAGTATGATTTGCTCCAAGCAGCTATGACCAGTTCCTTTCAGCATGGTATATTCTTTGTGGTCATAGCTCACTAGATATCAGGCAAAGGATAGCGATAGAAGTTGAGATGAATCAGAAGAAAGTATATCAGCCTTTCTTGTATGGTTTTTAGGCAAGTTTGTTTGCAGCAAGCATAGAAATACTTATTTTGTAAATAAAACCACTTTTTCCTGCTGCCACTTTATTTATCCCATACACATTCGGCCTTTTTATTGTTCTAAGGCATCATTAGTGGGATCTATAATGATACAGTTTTGTTAGTTTTAGATTATGAAACAGTACACACCACAATTTTTTATGTAAAAAAGTAATTACTTACAATTGGATGATCCTTGTTTCCTCTCACCTGGTCAGGAAGAAGGCCTGAATGCAGAGTTGTGCTTATATGTCAGTAATAAAGTGGTAGTGCAACCTCCAGACAAGATGAGTGGAAACACAGATCAGCAAATTGTAAGTAATTATTTTTTTACATAAAAAATTGCAACAGGAACTGTTTAATAATCTAAAACTAAAAGAAGTGTACCGTTACAGATCCCACTGATGATGTCTTAGAACAAGAAAAAGGTGAGACATGTCTAGGATAAATAAATTAAGTGGTAGCAGGAAAAGGTGGTTTTATTTACAAAACAACAATTTTTAGGCTTAGAAAAAGAAAACCATCTCCACAGATGACAACTTACTCATATGTCAGGTTCAGCTGAATAGAGCTCTGATGAAATACTGTACTTGGAGTTCAACCTGAGGATGTCAAAGAGGAAAATGATGCCAGCTATGACATACCCTATATCCTGTATGACATGGAAAGCTCTGAACACTCTGAGGACTGGAGTGATATGGTACAAGGAGTACCTGTAGGAGGATGAAAAACATCACTGGAAGGTCACCCTGTAAACATGGAGTGCTGTGTGACATACCTGCAGGAAATTGCATGAACCCTTATTATGTGTGATCTGTTGAAATTTGATGAAAAAATTATGTTCAGGTAAAACAATTTTGCACTGTGTAGTCCATTTTTTGTGTGCAGTTGATCTCTCTTGTCTTGTATGGTGTGAGCATTTTCCCCATAACATTGTGTAATGTAAATTGGTGTCTTGTACATGAAAATAATAATCATAATTGTGCTGTCTACGGGAAAGCACGATTGCTGAGTGTTGTTGTTGTTGTCTTCAGTCCTGAGACTGGTTTGATGCAGCTCTCCATGTTACTCTATCCTGTGCAAGCTTCTTCATCTCCCAGTACCTACTGCAACCTACATCCTTCTGAATCTGCTTAGTGTATGCATCTCTTATTCTCCCTCTACGATTTTTGCCTTCCACACTGCCCTCCAATGCTAAATTTGTGATCCCTTGATGCCTCAAAACATGTCCTACCAACCGATCTCTTCTTCTAGTCAAGTTGTGCCACAAACTTCTCTTCTCCCCAATCCTATTCAATATCTCCTCATTAGTTATGTGATCTACCCATCTTATCTTCAGCATTCTTCTGTAGCACCACATTTCGAAAGCTTCTATTCTCTTCTTGTCTAAACTATTTATTGTCCATGTTTCACTTCCATACATGGCTACACTCCATACAAATACTTTCAGAAACGACTTCCTGATACATAAATCTATATTCGATGTTAACAAATTTCTCTTCTTCAGAAACGCTTTCCTTGCCATTGCCAGTCTACATTTTATATCCTCTCTACTTCGACCATCATCAGTTATTTTGCTCCCCAAATAGCAAAACTCATTTACTACTTTAAGTGTCTCATTTCCTAATCTAATTCCTTCAGCATCACCCGACTTAATTTGACTACATTCCATTATCCTTGATTTGCTTTTGTTGATGTTCATCTTATACCCTCCTTTCAAGACACTGTCCATCCCATTCTATTGCTCTTCCATTCCTTTGCCGTCTATGACAGAATTACAATGTCATCGGCGAACCTCAAAGTTTTTACTTCTTCTCCATCAATTTTAATACCTAATCCAAATTTTTCTTTTGTTTCCTTTACTGCTTGCTCAATATACAGATTGAATAATATCGGGGAGAGGCTACAACCCTGTCTCACTCCTTTCCCAACCACTGCTTCCCTTTCATGTCTTTTGACTCTTATGACTGCCATCTGGTTTCTGTACAAATTTCAAATAGCCTTTCGCTCCCTGTATTTTACCCATGCCACCTTTAGAATTTGAAAGAGAGTATTCCAGTCAACATTGTCAAAAGCTTTCTCTAAGTCTACAAATGCTAGAAACATAGGTTTGCCTTTTCTTAATCTTTCTTCTAAGATAAGTCGTAAGGTCAGTATTGCCTCACATGTTCCAACATTTCTACAAAATCCAAACTGATCCTCCCTGAGGTCCGCATCTACCAGTTTTTTCATTCGTCTGTAAAGAATTGGTGTTAGTATTTTGCAACTGTGACTTATTAAACTGATAGTTCGGTAATTTTCACATCTGTCAGCACCTGCTTTCTTTGGGATGGGAATTATTATATTCTTCTTGAAGTCTGAGGGTATTTCGCCTGTCTCATACATTTTGCTAACCAGATGGTAGAGTTTTGTCATGACTGGCCCTCCCAAGGCCGTCAGTAGTTCTAATGGAATGTTGTCTACTCCGGGGGCCTTGATTCGACTCAGGTCTTTCAGTGCTCTGTCAGACTCTTCACGCAGTATCGTATTTCTCATTTCGTCTTCATCTACATCCTCTTCCATTTCCGTAATATTGTCCTCAAGTATATCGCCCTTGTATACTCCTTCCACCTTTCTGCCTTCCCATCTTTGCTTAGAACTGGGTTGCCATCTGAGCTCTTGATATTCATACACGTGGTTCTCTTCTCTCCAAAGGTCTCTTTAATTTTCCTGTAGGCAATATCTATCTTACCCCTAGTGAGATAAGCCTCTACATCCTTACATTTGTCCTCTAGCCATCCCTGCTTAGCCATTTTGCACTTCCTGTCGATCTCATTTTTGAGACGTTTGTATTCCTTTTTGCCTGCTTCATTTACTGCATTTTTATATTTTCTCCTTTCATCAATTAAATTCAATATTTCTTCTGTTACCCAAGGATTTCTAGCAGCCCTCGTCTTTTTACCTACTTTATCCTCTGCTGCCTTCACTACTTCATCCCTCAGAGCTACCCATTCTTCTTCTACTGTATTTCTTTCCTCTATTCCTGTCCATTGTTCCCTTATGCTCTCCCTGAAACTCTGTACAACCTCTGGTTCTTTCAGTTTATCCAGGTCCCATCTCCTTAAATTCCCACCTTTTTGCAGTTTCTTCAGTTTTAATCTACGGGTCATAACCAATAGATTGTGGTCAGAGTCCTCATCTGCCCCTGGAAATGTCTTACAACTTAAAACCTGGTTCCTAAATCTCTGTCTTACCATTATATAATCTATCTGATACCTTTTAGTATCTCCAGGGTTCTTCCACGTATACAACCTTCTTTCATGATTCTTAAACCAAGTGTTAGCTATGATTAAGTTGTGCTCTGTGCAAAATTCTACTAGGCGGCTTCCTCTTTCATTTCTTAGCCCCAATCCATATTCACCTACTATGTTTCCTTCTCTCCCTTTTCCTACACTCAAATTCCAGTCACCCATGACTATTAAATTTTCGTCTCCCTTCACTATCTGAATAATTTCTTTTATTTCATCATACATTTCTTCAATTTCTTCGTCATCTGCAGAGCTAGTTGGCATATAAACTTGTACTGCTTTGTATCTATCTTTGCCACAATAATGCGTTCACTATGCTGTTTGTAGTAGCTTACCCGCATTCCTATTTTCCTATTCATTATTAAACCTACTCCTGCATTACCCCTATTTGATTTTGTGTTTATAACCCTGTAGTCACCTGACCAGAAGTCTTGTTCCTCCTGCCACCGAACTTCACTAATTCCCACTATATCTAACGTTAACCTATCCATTTCCCTTTTTAAATTTTCTAACCTACCTGCCCGATTAAGGGATCTGACATTCCACGCTCCGACCCGTAGAACTCCAGTTTTCTTTCTCCTGATAACGACATCCTCTTGAGTAGTCCCCACCCGGAGATCCGAATGGGGGACTATTTTACCTCCGGAATATTTTACCCAAGAGGACGCCATCATCATTTAATCATACAGTAAAGCTGCATGTCCTCGGGAAAAATTACGGCTGTAGTTTCCCCTTGCTTTCAGTCGTTCGCAGTACCAGCACAGCAAGGCCGTTTTGGTTAATGTTGCAAGGCCAGATTAGTCAATCATCCAGATTGTTGCCTCTGCAACTACTCAAAAGGCTGCTGCCCCTCTTCAGGAACCGCACGTTTGTCTGGCCTCTCAACAGATACCCCTCCGTTGTGGTTGCACCTACGGTACGGCCATCTGTATCGCTGAGGCATGCAAGCCTCCCCACCAACGGCAAGGTCCATGGTTCATGGGGGAGGGATTGCTGAGTACCTTTAATAAATTTCCATAGTGATCCTTACACTGAGAAATAAAGGAGTACCTTTAATAAATTTCCATAGTGATCCTTACACTGAGAAATAAAGGATCATTGAGTGGGAAAAAAATGTTATTGTAGCTGAATTTTATAATGAACAGGTCCTTTGCATCAGTGAGGAACATCAATTTTCTGCCTTCCTTGCTTGTGAGCAAGGGCCAAGTCTTTATTCACCCATAATATTCCATTGGAACTACTGACGGCCTTGGGAGAGCCAGTCCTGACAAAACTCTACCATCTGGTGAGCAAGATATATGAGACAGGTGAAATACCCTCAGATTTCAAGAAGAATATAATAATTCCAATCCCAAAGAAAGCAGGTGTTGACAGATGTGAAAATTACCAAACTGTCAGCTTAATAAGTCACAGCTGCAAAATGCTAACGCGAATTCTTTACAGACGAATGGAAAAACTAGTAGAATCCGACCTCGGGGAAGATCAGTTTGGATTCCGTAGAAATGTTGGAACACGTGAGGCAATACTGACCCTACGACTTACCTTAGAAGCTAGATTAAGGAAGGGCAAACCTACGTTTCTAGCATTTGTAGACTTAGAGAAAGCTTTTGACAATGTTGACTGGAATATTCTCTTTCAAATTCTAAGCGAAAGGCTATTTACAATTTGTACAGAAACCAGATGGCAGTTATAAGAGTCGAGGGACATGAAAGGGAAGCAGTGGTTGGGAAGGGAGTATCGAGGGACATGAAAGGGAAGCAGTGGTTGGGAAGGGAGTGAGACAGGGTTGTAGCCTCTCCCTGATGTTATTCAATCTGTATATTGAGCAAGCAGTGAAGAAAACAAAAGAAAAGTTTGGAGTAGGTATTAAAATCCATGGAGAAAAAATAAAAACTTTGAGGTTCGCCGATGACATTGTAATTCTGTCAGAGACAGCAAAGGACTTGGAAGAGCAGTTGAACGGAATGGATAGTGTCTTGAAAGGAGGATATAAGATGAACATCAACAAAAGCAAAACGAGGATAATGGAATGTAGTCGAATTAAGTCGGGTGATGTTGAGGGTATTAGATTACGAAATGAGACACTTAAAGTAGTAAAGGAATTTTGATATTTGGGGAGCAAAATAACTGATGATGGTCGAAGTAGAGAGGATATAAAATGTAGACTGGCAATGGCAAGGAAAGCGTTTCTGAAGAAGAGAAATTTGTTAACATCGAATATAGATTTATGTATCAGGAAGTCGTTTCTGAAAGTATTTGTATGGAGTGTAGCCATGTATGGAAGTGAAACATGGACAATAAATAGTTTGGACAAGAAGAGAATAGAAGCTTTCAAAATGTGGTGCTACAGAAGAATGCTGAAGATAAGATGGGTAGATCACATAACTAATGAGGAGATATTGAATAGGATTGGGGAGAAGAGAAGTTTGTGGCACAACTTGACTAGAAGAAGAGATCGGTTGGTAGGACATGTTTTGAGGCATCAAGGGATCACAAATTTAGCATTGGAGGGCAGCATGGAGGGTAAAAATCGTAGAGGGAGACCAAGAGATGAATACACTACGCAGATTCAAATGGATGTAGGTTGAGTGGGTACTGGGAGATGAAGAGGCTTGCACAGGATAGAGTAGCATGGAGAGCTGCATCAAACCAGTCTCAGGACTGAAGACCACAACAACAACAACAATAAGTAACCAAATACTTTTTATCCCATTTCATGGAACTTCCTACAATTCTTGCAGCTAATAGGCTGAAGCACCACATGCTTTTCTGACAGGAGGCAGCAATGGCATGATGGAACTTAAAATATTTTTGATTGTTTTGTTAACTGAGGGCATAAGCCATTTGCACATCTTATTCCATGTTCATTGAGAATGTACAAATACTACAGAAGATCACTGACACAAACACATCCTCTATCAGCCATCCTTGGCCATTAGGTATAACCTTTGTCCACCAGGTAAAATGTTTAAGTTCACTGTGTGATCAACTCAAACACTCTTCCTATTTCTCTAGAAATGCCTAACAAAGTGATTTAAAAAGTGCCATACTCTCAACTAAATTTGCTATATGAAACTAATCTCGAGTGCAAAAACAGGTTTAGTAAGTTATCAGGAAGCAGCAGTGAGTTCATAAACATTGAAAGTAAACATTCCAGTTAATGTGAAAGTTAAAGTATGGAAAGTTGTAAAAGTTACAGTACATGACATAGCTTCACGCAGTATAATAAATCAGACTTTCAAAGCAGTGCGTTCAATTAACAATATAAATATTGCAAACTTTAGGGAAAGCCTACAGCAGCTAGACTGGGATGAAGTGTATAAGGAACCCGATGCAAACTTGAAATATAACTTATTTCACAATACATTTTTAAGGGTATTTGAAAATTGTTTTCCCAAGAAAATAGTTAAACATAATTCCAAGAAAACATATAAAAAACCTTGGCTAACTAAAGGAATAAGAATATCTTGCAACCACAAAAGAGAACTGTATCTAACAGCAAGAGGGAGTACTGACCCCGAAATTGTTCAATATTATAAACACTATTGTGCAGTACTAAGAAAAGTTATTAAAAAGTCCAGAAGCATGTGTATCATGTCTGAGATCAGTAACTCTGATAATAAAATTAAAGCAATTTGGAATATTATTGAAAGGGAAACAGGGCAACCAAGAGCACAGGAAGACTTTAGTGCAATAAAACTGAATGACAAGTGCACTAACAAACAATCAGAAATTGAAAATATTTTGAATAATCATTTTTTAAATGTTGTGGAGAAAATAGGATCTAGATCTTCACTAGAAGAGGCAAGGCTATTAATAGAAGAGGCCATACCTGCGCAGTTTGAAACAACTGTAATTCCACCAACCTCTCCCTCTGAAATCAGTAAAATAATAAACTCACTGAAAAGTAAAAGCTCTTACGGAATTGATGGCATTTCCAGCAAAGTACTTAAAGCTTGTTCCCCACAGATAAGTAGGATTCTCAGCCACGTATGTAATAGCTCTTTGGAGCAGGGTGTTTTCCCTGATAGACTGAAATATGCCATTGTAAAACCATTGCATAAAAAGGGGGATACGTCGGATGTCAACAACTACCGCCCAATCTCTCTTCTGACAGCTCTATCAAAAATTTTTGAGAAAGTAATGTATTCAAGAGTAGCCTCCCATATTTGTAAAAATAAAGTACTAACAAAATGTCAGTTTGGTTTTCAGAAAGGCTTTTCAACAGAAAATGCTATATATGCTTTCACTGATCAAATATTAAATGCTCTGAATAACCGGACATCACCCATTGGTATTTTTTGTGATCTCTCAAAGGCCTTTGATTGTGTAAATCATGGAATTCTTTTAGATAAGCTAAATCATTATGGTTTGAGTGGGGCAGTGCACAAATGGTTTAATTCATACTTAACTGGAAGAATGCAGAAAGTTGAAATAAGTGGTTCGTGTAATGTTAAAACAACAGCTGATTCCTCAAACTGGGGTGCTATCAAGCACGGGGTCCCACAGGGTTCGGTCTTAGGTCCTTTACTGTTCTTGATATACATTAATGACTTACCATTCCACATTGATGAAGATGCAAAGTAAGTTCTTTTTGCTGATGATACAAGTATAGTAATAACATCCAAAAACCAAGAACTAAGTGATGTAATTGTAAATGATGTTTTTCACAAAATTATTAAATGGTTCTCAGCAAACGGACTCTCTTTAAATTTTGATAAAACACAGTATATACAGTTCCGTACAGTAAATGGCACAACTCCAGTAATAAATATAGAATTTGAACAGAAGTCTGTAGCTAAGGTAGAATTTTCAAAATTTTTAGGTGTGTCCATTGATGAGAGGTTAAACTGGAAGCAACACATTGATGGTCTGCTGAAACGTCTGAGTTCAGCTACGTATGCTATTAGGGTTATTGCAAATTTTGGTGATAAGAATCTCAGTAAATTAGCTTACTATGCCTACTTTCATTCACTGCTTTCGTATGGCATCATATTCTGGGGTAATTCATCGTTGAGTAGAAAAGTATTCATTGCACAAAAACGTGTAATCAGAATAATTGCTGGAGCCCACCCACGGTCATCCTGCAGACATCTATTTAAGGATCTAGGGATCCTCACAGTAACCTCACAGTATATATATTCCCTTATGAAATTTGTTGATAATAATCCAACCCAATTCAAAAGTAATAGCAGTGTGCATACCTATAACACCAGGAGAAAGGATGATCTTCACTATGCAGGGTTAAATCTGACTTTGGCACAGAAAGGGGTAAATTATGCTGCCACAAAAGTCTTTGGGCACCTACCAAACAGCATCAAAAGCCTGACAGATAGAATATCTAGATGACAACTCCTTCTACTCATTGGCTGAATTTTTAGATATAAACTAAGTAAAAAAAAAAAAAACCTAATCATTAGTGTCATGCAATATTTTGTGTAATGTAATTTCTTGTACAGACATCTTTTATTAACCTGACACGTTCCACATCATTACGAAGTGTCGTATTCATGATCTATGGAACAAGTATTAATCTAATCTAATCTAATCTAATCTGAGCAAACATTCCAGGCAATGTGAAGGTTAAAGAATGGATAGTAGTAAAAGTAAAATCAGCAACAATCATAAAAAGTGGACAAAAAATGCAATGTGCTATTTCAGGCAGACAGTCACAGAAGATAGGTAGCATTTTACAGGATGTGAATATTGACTTCTGTGGACTGGCATCATGAAACCTGTCTCAAGAATGGAAAAATGTTGTTGAAGATGTCTTGGAACATAAGAATATGCTCAGGGACAGTAATTTTGTTGTTTTTGTGACTGATGCAAACAACATGCCACATAAATAAGCCCAAAATTGTATAACAGTTTTGAAGAATTTTTTAGACATAAATAAAATGAAAAACACAGTTGTTGTAATGATACCTCATAGACATGACCTGATCTTTAATTTGTGTGTTAACAAAGACATCTGTAAAACCAATGTTAAAATCAAACATCTATGCTCCACTTAATGTAAAATGCAATGTAGTAGATATTAGTCGACTAGAGAAAACTATGCACACTGAAGGTGGTGAGCATCTGAATTACCATGGGAAGAAATTTCTGTGTCAAGAGATAAACAGGATTATAAATGAAATTCATGAACAAAATAGTCTTATTTTAAAAGGCAGTCTTTCCATGCATGATAATGTACCTCGTTTTTCATGGCAAATGATATTACAAGGGAAGGATGCATAGAACACAAGTTAAGAAGAAACTGCTGCAGAGTAATTCATGTAGATGAATCTACATCTACATTTATACTCCGCAAGCCACCCAACGGAGTGTGGCGGAGGGCACTTTATGTGTCACTGTCATTACCTCCCTTTTCTGTTCCAGTTGCATACGGTTCGCGGGAAGAATGACTCTCTGAAAGCCTCCGCGCGTGCTCGAATCTCTCTAATTTTACATTCGTGATCTCCTCAGGAGGTATAGGTAGGGGGAAGCAATATATTCAATACCTCATCCAGAAATGCACCCTCTCAAAACCTGGAGAGCAAGCTACACCGCGATGCAGAGCGCCACTCTTACAGAGTCTGCCACTTGAGTTTGCTAAACATCTCCGTAACGCTATCACGGTTACCAAATAACCCTGTGATGAAATGCGCCGCTTTTCTTTTGATCTTCTCTATCTCCTCCGTCAACCAGATCTGGTACGGATTCCACACTGATGAGCAATACTCAAGTATAGGTCGAACGAGTGTTTTGTAAGCCGCCTCCTTTGTTGATGGACTACATTTTCTAAGGACTCTCCCAATGAATCAACCTGGTACCCGCCTTACCAACAATTAATTTTATATGATCATTCCACTTCAAATCGTTCCATACACATACTCCCAGATATTTTACGGAAGTAACTGCTACCAGTGTTCGTTCCGCTATCATATAATCATACAATAAAGGACCCTTCTTTCTATGTATTCGCAATACATTACATTTGTCTATGTCAAGGGTCAGTTGCCACTCCCTGCACCAAGTGCCTATCCACTGCAGATCTTCCTGCATTTCGCTGCAATTTTCTAATGCTGCAACTTCTCTGTATACTACAGCATCATCCGCCAAAAGCCGCATGGTACTTCCAACACTATTTACTAGGTCATTTATATATATTGTGAAAAGCAAGGGTCCCATAACACTCCCCTGTAGCACGCCAGAGGTCACCTTAACGTCTGTAGATGTCTCTCCATTGATAACAACATGCTGTGTTCTGTTTCCTAAAAACTCCTCAATCCAGCCACACAGCTGGTCTGATATTCTGTAGGGTCTTACTTAGTTTATCAGGCGACAGTGCGGAACTGTATCGAACGCCTTCCGGAAGTCAAGGAAAATAACATCTACCTGGGATCCTGTATCTAATATTTTCTGCGTCTCATGAACAACTAAAGTGAGTTGGGTCTCACACCATTGCTGTTTCCGGAATCCATGTTGATTCCTACAGACTAGATTCTGGGTTTCCAAAAACAACATGATACGTGAGCAAAAAACATGTTCTAAAATTCTACAACAGATCGACGTCAGGGATATAGGTCTATAGTTTTGCACATCTGCTCGATGACCCTTCTTGAAGACTGGGGCTACCTGTGCTCTTTTCCAATCATTTGGAACGTTCCGTTCCTCTAGAGACTTGCAGTACATGGCTGTTAGAAGGGGGGCAAGTTCTTTCGCGTACTCTGTGTAGAATCGAATTGGTATCCCATCAGGTCCTGTGGACTTTCCTCTGTTGAGTGATTCCAGTTGCTTTTCTATTCCTTGGACACTTATTTTTATGTCAGCCATTTTTTTTTTTCTGTGAGGATTTAGAGAAGGAACTGCAGTGCAGTCTTCCGCTGTGAAACAGCTTTGGAAAAAGGTGTTTAGTATTTCAGCTTTATGCGTGTCATCCTCTGTTTCAATGCAATCATCATCCTGGAGTGTCTGGATATGCTGTCTCGAGCCACTTACTGATTTAACGTAAGACCAGAACTTCCTAGGATTTTCTGTCAAGTCGGTATGTAGAATTTTACTTTCGAATCCAGTGAACGCTTCACGCATAGTCCTCCTTACGCTAACTTTGATATTGTTTAGCTTCTGTTTGTCTGATAAGTTTTGGCTGCATTTAAACTTGGAGTGAAGCTCTCTTTGCTTTCGCAGATCACCAGTGAAAATTAATGAACGTGCAAGACCCAGTGAAATCAAAACACCTTTCTGTACTAATAACAGTATTCCCTTTCTTCATATAAATGTACAATCTCTCAGTCAGTGAACTGCAATACTGGCTTGATCAAATTAACTGCAGCATTTTGCATATCAGTGAACACTAGGTGAAAGAGTCTGAAATAGGCCTGTGTGTTCCACTGGGATCATTGCTAGTAACAAAGAGGGAATTTTATCAAAATGTTAGAAGTAGTCACAATCAAGCTGCAGTAACCCAGTTACAAAGTGTTGTAAGGTGCTTAAAAATATTATCAGGAAGGCAAAGAGTATGTACAGGGTGTTTCAAAAATGACCGGTATATTTGAAACGGCAATATAAACTAAACGAGCAGCGATAGAAATACACCGTTTGTTGCAATATACTTGGGACAACAGTACATTTTCAGGTAGACAAACTTTCGAAATTACAGTAGTTACAATTATCAACAACAGATGGCGCTGCGGTCTGGGAAACTCTATAGTATGATATTTTCCACATATCCACCATGCATAGCAATAATATGGCATAGTCCCTGAATGAAATTACCCGAAACCTTTGACAACTTGTCTGGCGGAATGGCTTGACATGCAGATGAGATGTACTGCTTCAGCTGTTCAATTGTTTCTGGATTCTGGCGGTACACCTGGTCTTTCAAGTGTCCCCACAGAAAGAAGTCACAGGGGTTCATGTCTGGCGAATAGGGAGGCCAATCCACGCCGCCTCCTGTATGTTTCGGATAGCCCAAAGCAATCACACGATCATCGAAATATTCATTCAGGAAATTAAAGATGTCGGCCGTGCGATGTGGCCGGGCACCATCTTGCATAAAGCATGAGGTGTTCGCAGTGTCGTCTGAGGCAGTTTGTACCGCCACAAATTCACGAAGAATGTCCAGATAGCGTGATGCAGTAATTGTTTCAGATCTGAAAAATGGGCCAATGATTCCTTTGGAAGAAATGGCGGCCCAGACCAGTACTTTTTGAGAATGCAGGGACGATGGGACTGCAACATGGGGCTTTTTGGTTCCCCATATGCACCAGTTCTGTTTATTGACGAAGTCGTCCAGGTAAAAATAAGCTTTGTCAGTAAACCAAATGCTGCCCACATGCATATCGCCGTCATCAATCCTGTGCACTATATCGTTAGCGAATGTCTCTCGTGCAGCAATGGTAGCGGCGCTGAGGGTTTGCCGCGTTTGAATTTTGTATGGATAGAGGTGTAAACTCTGGCATATGAGACAATACGTGGACGTTGGCATTATTTGGACCACAGCTGCAACACGGCGAATGGAAACCCGAGGCCGCTGTTGGATCACCTGCTGCACTAGCTGCGCGTTGCCCTCTGTGGTTGCCATACGCGGTTACCCTACCTTTCCAGCACGTTCATCCATCACGTATTGCTTTTTGGTCCTTTGGTTACATTAAACCTCCGTTGAAAACTTCGTCTTTTTGCAACAACACTGTGTTCTAGGCGTTGGAATTCCAACACCAGAAAAATCCTCTGTTCTAAGGAATAAACCATGTTGTCCACAGCACACTTGCACGTTGTGAACAGCACACGCTTACAGCAGAAAGACGACATACAGAATGGTGCACCCACAGACTGTGTTGTCTTCTATATCTTTCACATCACTTGCAGTGCCATCTGTTGTTGAAAATTGTAACTACTGTAATTTTGAAAGTTTGTCCGCCTGAAAATGTACTGTTGTCCCAAGCATACTGCAACAAACGGTGTATTTCTATCGCTGCTCATTTAGTTTTTATTACCGTTTCACATATACCGGTCATTTTTGAAACACCCTGTAGTATGCAAGTAGAATAGCTAATTCACAGGATAAAATCAGTCGTGAAGAAAGTGCCTAGTCAGCAGCAAAAGGTCAACGATAGAAAGTCAGTTCACAGTAAAAATATTTCTGTTACTGATAATTCAAATATATGTGCAGTGTTCAACAATCACTTTCTGAGCATTGCTAGTGAATTAGATACAAACTTAGTTTCTACAGAGAATCATATAACTCTCTTGGAAAATGCCTTTCCGAGACTGACGTCTGAAATACTCCTCTGTGATACAGACAATTGGGAGATTGAGTCAATAATTAAACTGCTGAAGACTAAGGACTCTCATGAATATGTTGGAGTACCTAGAAGAATATTAAAGTACTGTGATGCACTTGTTGGTCCTGTACTTAGCCATATTTGTAATTTTCCCTTTAAGCATGGTCAGTTTCCTGAACGATTGAAGTACTCAGTTTAGGGTAACTCTTCCCACTCTCAAAGGATATTTTTGGCTCAGAAATGGACAGTTTGGGCAATAAGTGGCATAATTTTGTGAACCTCTTGTCGACCCCTGTTCATTAGAGAAGATATTCTGACATTGGCCTCTCAACATACGAGGGTTGGAACTTTATAAAAAGGATGAAAGGAATAATGTAGATAATTTTAGACCTATATCTATACCATCAGTGTTTGCTAAAATTATTGAAAAAGCTGTGTATGTAAGGATAATTGATCATTTTATTACACATAATTTACTATCAAATGTACAGTTCAGTTTTAGAAGTGGTTTAACAACTGAAAATGCCATATTCTCTTTTCTCTGTGAGGTACTGGATGGAGTAAACAAAAGGTTTTGAATGCTAGGCATCTTTTTCGATTCAACTAATGTAGAAAACAAACTAATGGTAAATCACAGTAAGGCTCAGTTTTTACCATTTCTGACACACAATTCAACAAAACCTAACATTTTAATTTCACAGAATAGGCATGTGATAAGTGAAACCGAATAGTTCAGATTTCTGGGTGTTCAGATAGATAGTAAACTGTCGTGGAAAGCACACGTTCAGGATCCTGTTCATGAGTTCAACTCGATTTCTAAACTGAAGGAAATGCTTCATGGAATTCACTTCAGAACTGCTACAAATTCATTGGGCAATAGACCAGGCCACTCAAACTGTCAATACAACTGGCTCTGCTAAGAGTACCCTATGACTTCCACATCGCTGGCAATGGGTTATATACAATGTTGGTGACCTCTTTGAAGGTCAATAAAACTTTGAAACACGTATCTATTTTGTACAAGTCGTAAATAAATAGTTGCCACTATTAAAGTTTTAACCCTTGTATATATACTCATTCTTTACTGTAATTTCTTGTTAACAATATTAGCTCATTCCCAAGGACTTGCAGCATTCACTCAGTTAATAATAAACAGAAATCCAATTTGCATTTGTTTCGCACTTCCTTGACTCTTGTGCAGAAAGGTATGCAATATACTGCTGCATCATTTTCAATAAGCTACCACAAGAATTCAAAAATATTAGCAGTAATACACACGTTTTCCAATTGAAACTGAAGAGCTTCCTTGTGGGTCACTCCTCACTCCTCACTCCTTCTATTCTGTCGAGAAGTTTCTTGAAAAGTTAAGCTTGTTGCTGTGTTATATTGTTGATTGTGTTTATATAAACTTGTGGCTTGTCTTTTCTTGGATTCATAAACATTTGATTTTTTTCTGTTATTACTTCTGTGTTGTACTTTCACGTACTGACACGTTCCATGACCTTGGAGATCTGCACCTTGATCTCCTACGGAACTAGACATAAAAAAAAATTATTGAATCATAGATCTTATCAGAATATGCTATAAAGGCTTATTTGATGTAGCTGGTATGATAATGCTCACACACAAATTGTAATTGTCTCAGTTATCAAACTCGAGGCTCTGGTGAGGTAGCATTTGTAGCAAAAAATTAAAACTTTAATATTGCAATTGTCCAAATGTAAACAGCATAAAATCATAATTCTAGGTGACATTAACATAGACATGAGAACAAGGAGAAAAATGTCATTAATGTTGTTAATTCTTTGAAGTTATTGAAGTATTACTGTCTCAATTAGAGCCCCACCAGAGTGAATCTGTGACTTGGTAAATAATTAATAATTTACACAGAATATCTCTTGAGTATGATGTTATGGAATTAGGAATATCAGATCATGCACTGTTATGGTTTTGAACTGAAAATTCAGCTCTCAACTCTGGAGACTCTGGAGGAAGAGAAGTGACTATACACTACTAGGAGAATCCAATGTAAATAATATGATACACCTGTTAAGGAAATGGATTTGTGTCAATATAATTGATAATAACAAAGGTATTGATAAATGCTTTTCCAGTTTTCTGACAGAGATTAAGCGTATGGTAAAAAAGACATGTCCCACTGTTACCAAAAGATATCATACTGGTATCACACATAAGCAGCTTCGTACCACTGTTACACTCCATAACTTAACATACACAGGATACTACTATTAATTCTAAAAGATAAGTTTCATAAAAATGAGTGGGCCAAGGAAAATTACATACATATGAGAAAACTCTACAGATCCAAATTAAAAAAAAGCTAAGTGCAGCACAAATGATGAGCACATTTCAAAAGCCAAAAGCAAATGTAAAGCAGCCTGGAATGTCATCGAAAGGGAAATGAATAATGTCAATAAATGAAGCAGTATTCCTACTGGCTGTGATGCAGTCAATGATTATTTTATAAATATTGTCAGCACTGCCATTCCACTCAATTATTCTAATTAAGTGCACAAGCCTTGCTAACTCATGCACAACAAACAAGTAAAAAATTTACATGGATCCCAATCACTTTAAATGACATTCATAAATTGATACACCAACTAAGCAGTCCGAAACAGAAGACTATTTTGCACTCAGAAATTTCATCACAAAGTTTATAGCAAAGGAAATCAAAATGTCTCTTCTTTCATTGTCTAATAGAGTACCACATTAAGCAGCTTTCCCAGAATGTCTTAAGCTCACAGTTACCTATGTATAAAAACCTCCCAAATAGCCATAAGCTTATGGGAAACAGGATACGAATAATGATATACAGAATAAACTGTCCCCACTAATATCAGCACATGCATATATTTCGACAATTATGATACACGTGCACCAAGTACAAGGTATAAGAACAGGCTGAATTAACGTGGCAGCTCGGATGAGCGACCTGAGTCCCAAAGATTAATATTGTCTATGGTCGACATGACCTATCGACGCCACACAGCCCGTTCCCCCCTCCAACCCCCCACCCTCTCCGCAGTATGGAGTACTGCATGTCAGTCTTGAGGGAATACCATGTGGGCATTGATGCTGTTGGTGGTCATACTAGCTGGTAGATGCACAACCGGGACCTCCCTCCTGACCGGCGCAGGGTGGGGAGGCGGAGCGACGGGAGGCAGGTCCACCTTGAAGTCGAGCCAATGAGGACAGATGATGCGGCGGCCAGCCCAAGAGCAGGTGGGTTGAACGTCGGATGGTGGGGTGTAGGTGTGGCAAGCCCTGATGCAATTCAAGCCGTCCGGTGAGATGCAGGCGCGAATTGTCATCAGATGGCACTCACGAGGGAGGGTGAAGCTATGCACAACAGTGACGTTTAACTGGTTGTTGGGTGGCGAGGCTGCAGTGTCTGCAAGTAGAATGAGAACTTGGTCATCGAGAGTGACAACTGGAATGTTGTCCACGCGGTGTGGGGGTTCGTTGCAGAGCAGGGTGACTATGGGTGAGAGTGTCTCCATAGTTGATGAGGTAGCAGCAAAACCAGCACAAGGGGTTGGGGGTGACGTGTCTGAGAAACCCGCAAAAGGTAATGGGGAGGCCTCGAGGGAACAAAACGGTGTAGTGGCCCCGAGGAGAAAAATTGTCGGACTCCACAGCAGGAGGGAGACTGGTGGGAGAGTCGTTAGGAGAATCAGACTGAGCCAGTAGAGGGACGCTAGTCTCCACGAATGCTGGTTTGAGTTGATGTAACAGAACAGTTGCGGACTGTCTTTGACGATAATGTTGAAAGATGTATCGCCCCACTGGAGGACTTTAAAGGGGCTGAGGTAAGGTGGTTGCAGAGGTTGTTGGACCGAATCGTATCTCAGCATTACATGGGAGCAAGTGTTGAGAGTGGTTGGCACGTAAGTGTCCAGTGGGGAGTGGCTGATAGGTGGGTGCATGTTTGAAGTGGGTGCTCATGTGACATGAAATCCAGGGAGGGGGGGAGGTCTTCAGGTTCTTGAGGCTGTAAGAGTTCCCCTGGTAGGATGGGGTTCTCCCCCCCAAAAAAATTCTGAGATAGTTCCCTGTAAGTCGGACTTGAAAGTTGAACAGAGGCCGAGCAGTACCCACGGAAGTGCTTTGGACCAGAGACAGTCGTGGCACCTGAGTGCCGTTTTTAGAATGTGGTGCCACCATTCCACTAACCTGTTGCTTTGTGGGTGGTAGGCTATGGTGTGAATTTTCTTTATGTCACAGACGTTAAATAAAATGGTGAACAGGGAAGACTCTAACTGCTGATTCTGGTCAATGGTGGTGGTCGTCAGACAACCGAACCCAGCAATCCATGAGGAGGTAAAACCCTTGGCCATGGTCTCGGCAGTGATGTTAGGTAAGGGGACTGCCTCTACCCAGCGGGACGAGTGGTCAATTGTGGATAGAATGTATCTGTGGCCCTTCGACAGTGGAAGAGGACCGTAAGATCGATATGTACGTGACAAAATTGTCCTGGAGGGATGTCGAAATTGCCCAGTGATGGGGCAGTGTGGCGACTGATTTTGTTGCGTTAACAGGGGACGCAGCTGCGTGCCCAGGTCTGACAGCCAATTAAAATGCTCAGAGACAAGCTGTGTAATGAAGAGAAATAAGAGTGTAGTGAAGAAATGAAGAGGGGAACCGTGTCTGCCTTGCAATTGCTGTAGTGCTGCTCCCACTGTGATGTCACTGGCATCCGTAGTGATGAACAACTCGGTGGAGGGGTCAGGGTGGGCGAGAGTCACAGCAGGAGCTAAAGAAGTCTTTAATGCGTTGAAAGCCTCCAGCATAGGTGCAGCCCAGTGAATGGGTTGTGTCAGCGGGACCTGCACAGCAGCAGCAGAAGGCAGGTGTGCCCAGGAAATGTCAGAGTTCTTTGTAGGTAGCTGGGGGCGGCAGTGAAGTGATGGCATGCACGCGAGATTTGGGAGGCTGTATTCCGTCAGTGGAGACAGTGTACCCGAAGAAAGTGATGGAAGGCTGACACAACTGGAAGTTTTCTTTGTTGACCTCGATGCTGTTGGAGTTCAAGGTCTGGAGAACCATGGAGAGATGATTTTCATGTTCCTCAGCTGACTTCCTGGAAATGAGTATGTCATCCAGACGTGCAAAGCAAAACTCGAACTGTCGTAAGATGGAGCCAATGAAACACTGCCACATTTGCACCACGTTTTTTAGGCTGAATGGCATGAAGTTTTATTGGAACAAACCCAGTGGCATGATAATAGCTGTTTTAGGGATGTCATCCAGTGCTGCGGGAGTCTGGTTGTAGGCACATTTACAGTCAATAACAATGAAGATTGTAGCACCTGATAACATATGAGTGAAATAATTTATGTTAGGCATGGGGTTATTGTCCATGACAGTACCAGCATTTAAACATCTGTAGTCACCGCACATTTGGAAAGAACCATCATGTTGGAGGATGAGGTGGATCAGTGAAGACCAGTTGCAGGATACCTGCCTCCAAAAGTTCGTTAATTTGCTGCCAGGCTGCGTGCAACTTAATAGGGTTGAGACGTCTAACCTCGTGCCTAATAGGAGGGCTGCCAGTGGTAACTATCTTGTGTGTCATTCCATCAGTGATGGAAGAAACTGAGAACTGCGCACAAGACTGATCAATGTCCTAACACGAAGTTTTTGGATGGGTAGGGCACAACGAGGCATGGCCGTTAGTGCGAGTGGGAAAAGGCAGCACGAAAGTCACATGTCTAGTACGTGAGGGCGATGTGCACTTGTTTGGAGAGGCGGCTGCGCGTGCAGCATGAAGTGGGTAAGAATGCATGGCGACTGTCTGCTGTCAACCTTGCACTTGGTACCCGGCGCGGGCGAGAGTGGCATTGGCATCGTGTGTGGAACAGCAATGGCCGCTGAGTCACATGGCTGGCGTGTGAGAGAGGGTGAATGTTTATCAACATGTGGGGCGGCTGCCCGCACAGTGGGCGTGGTCGTATCGAGTGTGTGACTGTTATTAGGAGCACTGTCTGAGATATATGGCAGTGAACATGGTGAGTGTGTTGGGAATGCAGAGTCTACCAGATGCAAATTGTCACACACGGTTAATGTTTTTGGACTAAACTGATGAGTGTCCGAGCTGGTGTCTGCTGAAGAAACACGATTAGGTGGCGGGACTGTGGACAGCAGTTTCAGCAGGGAGGTACGAGCCGCAATGAGCTCATTGTAAGTGTGTGCTATTCATTGTGTCAGCTTGTCATTTTTCCCAGTGGAGTTGTGCCGCCTAGTCATATTCTGACAGTAGGTTAGTGACACAGGGGACAATGTTGCCCGCGATGGCAGAGCACTCACGTACCAACTCACTTGTCATGAGAGAAACAGAATGTGTAACATAAGTGCAGGAACACAGTATCTGAGTGTTAGTGGGATGGTGTAGCACTGAGCCCTGAACTGCGTTTGGAGAGAGTTTGTAATGGGTCAAAACATCCATACCGAGAATTAGTTCATTGATGTCAGCAATGCAGAGAGTCCATGGAAAACACAGAGAAGGAGATAGGTGCACTGTAGCTTTGACAGATCCTGAGGTTTGTAACGTTAATGTGTTGGCAGCTCATAGAAGTGACTTTTGTTGGTGAAAAGATGGGGGAGCCATTGATGTAGGTATGATAGACACATCAGCACCAGTGTCCACTAGGAAAACGAGCCATGGCGAAATGTCTCTCACGTAGAAATGACCGCTTGGCCAGATGGATGAGTGGACGGAGTGCAATGTATGAGGACACCTGTGAGGTTCCCTGCAGGACTCGGTGTCTTTCATGTCCTGCGCTCGGCGTTTGTCTGCTGGTAAGGTAATCGGCACTTATTGGCATTCTAGCTGAAAATCTTGTGGTACCAGCAGTGCAGATGAGCCTGATGCGGTGGTGGTGGTGACTGCAGCAGCGGAGGAGGCTTGTTCTTGTTGATTTGTTCCGGCATGTATACTGGCACATATGGTGCGTGGGTGGTCCTGGAGGTCTCGGATGGTGGAGAAAGTGAGCGGATACTGCCAGGCAACATAGAAGGCATGGAGGCAGAGTGAGCCCTGCCTCTGCCAGCAGATGGCCGGTAAGCACAAGCAGTTGTGCCAATTAGCGGTGAGTGGTGAGCTGGTTGGTGTTGTCGTAGCAATGAATACAATTGGTCTGTGATGCGGAGACGAGAGCTAATTGACTTGAAGGAGTGCAGTAGCAGGGAAATCTGTAGGTCAGTAGCCAATCTGGCAGACCACACCCCCCACCGAGTGACGTCCAGCGTGGTATGCTCACTCACAAGTAACTGAAGGCGGTGCCAGAGTTGTGATGGAGTTCGGTCCCCCAGGTGTTCCTCCTACAAGATCTTGATGATTAATTCTTGTGGTGATCATGTAAGTCATTCCATGATCGTTTTCTTCACGAACGCGTACTTCGGTGGAGGTAGCGGCGAGAGGAGTAGATCACAAATTAAGTCTGAGTGATCATGGAGGTGCGTGACGAGACACAGTAATTTAGAGTTGTCATCGGACACATGACGGAACTTGAAAAGATGCTCGACAAGCGCAAACCGTGTTACAGGATTGTCTTCGTATAAAGGTGGCAGCTTCGGCAGACGACCTGGGGGAGGGGACTAAGGCAACTTTGGTGTCTCTTGGAAAACCAGTTGGTCCATGGCAGAAGAGGCCGTACAGCAGGCCGGCACAGTAGGCGTGGGTGTGTTACTGGCAAGAACGTTCGCAGCAACGGCGGGTTGCATTGTCCTTGACGTGTCACGAAAACACGATGCGGCTGGCACGGTCAGTACCGTGGGAACAAGCAGTTGCGTGATATGTGTAGGGGTGTATGTTACTGGACCGTATGTTACAGGTACTGATTTGAATTTGCCCACCTCAGAAGTAACGTGGAAGGCCGGTGCTGCAGACACAGGTGGAGCTGTGGGAGAGCGAGTGGTTCAGCAGTCGGAACCAGAGCCCCTGCGAGTGTGGGGGGAGCCGGAGGGGGTGGGTTGGTAACTCGTGTGACAAAAGTGTGAGTTCTTTGCACACATTGAAATCACGCCCCATGGGGTCAGACTACAAATTACTGGTGGAACTTGCAGATGATCACTGCGGTGTGGTAAGACGCCCCTGGAAGGCGAAACGCCGAAAGATGTACTCAAACCCAAGTGGTCAAAAAGTTCTACATCTACATCTACATATAGACTCTGCTAGCCACCAAGTGGTGTGTGGCAGAAGGTACAATTCGCACCAGTCATATTTCTCCCCCTCTGTTCCACTAGCGGATCGCGCAAGGGAAAAACAACCGTCTGAATGCCTCAGTACAAGGTCTAATTTCCCTTATCTTTGAATGGTGATCATTGTGCGATTTGAAAGTTGGTGGTAATAATATATGCTCTACTTCCTTGGTGAAGGTCGGATTTCGGAATTTCGCAAGCAGCCCCTTCCGTTTAGTGTGCCGTCTATCTGCAAGTGTGTCCCACTTCAAACTTTCTATGAGATTTGTAACACTCTCGTGATGGCTAAATGTACCAGTCATGAATCTTGCAGCTCTTCTTTGGACCTTCTCAATCTCTTGAATCAGACCCAACTGGTTAGGGCCCCATACAAACGAGAAGTACTCTAAGACTGGACGAACTAAGGTATTGTAAGCTATTTCCTTTGTTGAAGGACTGCATCACTTCAGGATTCTACCAATAAACTGCAATCTAGAGTTTGTATTACCCATTACTTGTGTAATCTGAACATTCCATTTGAGATTATTTCGAGTAGTCACACCCAGATATTTGACGGATGTTACCTCTTCCAAAACTGGGCATTTATTTTTTACTCGTACATTAATGGGGATTTTTGCCTTGTTATACACAGTAGGTTACATTTACTAATATGAGAAATAACTGCCAGTCATTACACCACACATTTACTTTCTGCAAATCCTCATTGATTTGTTCACAACTTTCATGTGATACTACTTTCCTGTAGACTACATCATCATCGGCAAACAGTCTAATGCCACTGTCAATACCATCAACCAGATTGTTTGTGTAAATCGTAAAAAGCAGCAGACCTGTTACGCTGCCCTGGGGCACACCTGAAGTTATACTTGTTTCTGTTGAAGTCACCCCATTCACAATAACACACTGCTCCCTGTCTAATAGAAAACTTTCTATCCAACCGCATACGTCATTGGATAGACCGTAAATGTACACTTTTTGGAGCAAGTGACAGTGTGCAACTGAGTTGAGCAACACGTCTGGGGGTGAGGAAGGTGAATTTTTTGCACAAAAATGTCCATCATTAGTCTGCAAGTGAGGCAAAACCGGAAGAGGTCACAATTGATAGTGGCCGGGGGCTTTTTGCACAAATGGCAGTGTTTCACATGGCGCGACAGTAACTTTTGTTGCGGCCTGCTGAGAGTCAAAGTACATGTGCGAATGTAGATCACTTTGAACATTATACAATTGATCAGTAGGTACACAGTTTTGAATATTATCCACTTCACATTTCACATGTTGGCGAGTACAGTCCGGCGACACAAAACCTGAGTCCATTGTTTGGATTAACGGTGTAGCACTCTACCGTTGTAGAACAACAAAGTTTGAGGTTAACTTGATTGGAGATCACAAATCACTATGGACTAATGGAGAGCTGGCCATTGGTGAAGGATTGAAGGGGCCCAGTGGTTGCATTTGGGCTTCCAAATCTTCGGTGAGGTGGCCATGGTGGCATGTGCACAACCTGTTGATTTACAACACCTGGCGCAGAAGTTGCAGAAGACATAGAGACTTCAGGGTCACCAGTATGGGAAACAGGATATGAATAATGGAATATGGAATAAACTGTCCCCTCTAATATTGCACATTCATATATTTCGACAATTATCATGCACGTGCACACAGTTCAAGGTATAAGAACAGACTGAATTAACATGGCGGCTCGGATGAGTGACCTGAGTCCCAAAGATTAATGTTGTCTATGGTCGATATGACCTATCAACACCACAGGCCCATTTCAGTGGTACCAAATATGTCCAACATAATAGAAAACTGCATGAATCAACAAATATACACGTATTTTGAAAACAACAAAATTTTAAATGAGGAACAGTTCACATTCAGTAATCATTGTCAACTGTAAAAGTAGTTGAAGCTCTGGTGAATAATGTTTATGAAGAGTATGGAAAAATGCTACCTAAGTACAGAACATTTATTGATGTAAGCAAAGCATTTGACTCAGTCTCATGTGACGTAATCATCAAAAAGTTAGAATATTCTAACACAGAAGATAAATCATTCAATTTAGTGAGATCTTATTTAAGCAATATGTTACACCTTGTGTGTGCAAATAATCAGAGATCAGCAATACTCCAGATAAAAAGAGGAATACCTGATGCTCTGTTCTTGGGCCTTAAGTATTTATTGTCTAAGTTAATGACTTTTTGAACTATATGCCATGTAAGAGTATACTGTATACTGATTACATGACATTAATAATCACAGGTAAGAATTTACAAAGTGTACTAGCTAACAACAGAGAAATGATGCAGATGACTAATCACTGGTGTCATGTCAATCACTTGGGCATGTAACCAAATAAAAACAGAAGAAATAATGTTTAACCTGAAGGTAAGAAGAAATGAAAACAGAATGGTAAAACTACTTGGACTGTTCATAGACCAAAAATTCTCTTGGGAAGAACACACAAATTATCTGTGCAGCAAATTAGCTTGTGTACTTTTTTTATTATTTAAATTAAGGAACAGTATGAGCAAAGAGTTGTTGCTCTACTCATACTTTGTTTTCTTCAGTTCCCATCTGCAGTATGGAATATTGTTCTGGGGCAGTTCCCCATCAGCTGTATGTATTTTGAGATGGCAGAAGATGACAGTCAGATGTTTAGTAGGATTACCACCCAGAAAGACCAGCAGAACCCATTTCCAGTGTCTCGACATAATGACATTACCTAACCTTTATAGATATAACTGCTTGATATGGGCCAGAGAAAATTTGGAAAAAATTCAACATGAGATGTGATGTGTATGTACACAACATCAGAAATAGTCAGTTAATGTATTTGCCTTCCTCAAGACTTGATATAATTCATAATAACTATAAATACTTAAGTATAAAATTTTTCAATAAGCTACCATGCTCAGATTGTACAGTACCTCTAAATAAATGTAAAATTGTGTTATAAACTTGGCTAAGATACAGTGAGTTCTATTGAACTGAATAATTCCTAGACACTATTCATTATAATGTATGTTTTTCCTGAGAGATAAAGAAAATCTTTCAGTTCTTAAATAAACTAGTTATTTTTCTGCGTATGTAATTGATTATTGTATCTGACACCTCACTTCTTGTACCTGTAAGACATTAAACACTGTAATTTAGTTTTAACTGAAAATTGACTTAGTCAAAGTTGTTGCCTCAACCTTGAAGTAAATAAGTTCACGCCCCTAAAACCAGATGTCCATACTGCAATAGCCTTAAATTCACTATTCTAAAATGTATCAAGTAGTTTGTAAATGAAATAAGTTATTGTCTTTAACTAAGGACAACACCATTATCAGACCTGTTTGCGTACTAAGCTTTTATATGTTGACTCTTCTTCAGTTTGTATCTTGACACTCTGTTCTATCTATAGGTTCTTGATTAGCTTCTTAACTCTCCAGTCCACTCCCATTTTTCTTACACGTGTAAAATCTTGTCTGATTATAGTCTATCAAATACACTAATGTGAATCTACATCTACATACATACTATGCAAGCCACCATATGGTACATGGTAGAGGGTTCAGTGTACCACTACTTTACTATATATTGTCGTTTTCTTCCTGTTCCGCTTGCACACAGAGTGAGGGAAAAACAACTGTCTATATGCCTCTGTATGCTTCAAATACTGGTTCTCTAAATTTTCTTAATAACTATCCCTAAAAGAAAACTGCTTTCCCTCCAGGATTCAGGATTCCCATTTGAGTTCCTGAAGTGTCTGTCTAATATTTGTTAGCTAATTGAGTCTACTGGTAACATATATAGCAGTCCATATCTGAACTGCTTTGATGTCTGCCTTTAAATATACCTGGTAGGAACCCAAAACACCTGAGCAGTTCTCAAGAGTGGGCCACACTAGTGGTCTTTACAGGTGAACCAAACTTTCCTAAAACTCTTCCAATAAACTGAAGTTGACCATTCACCTTCCCCATTGTAATCCTTACATGCTCATTCAATTTCACACTGCTTTGCAATGTTATGCCTAGATACTGAATTAACCTGACTGTGTCCAGATTTAGAGCCAGCCCTCATTCATTATACCAACTAGAAATTTTGTCTAAGTGATCTTACATTCTTTTACAGTCACTCAATGACAACACCTTCCTGTACACCACAGCATCATTGGAAAACAACTGAGATTGCTGCTCACCCTGTCTGTTAGATAATTTATGTAGAGAGAGAGATGGAGGGGGGGGGGGGGGAGAGAGAGAGAGAGAGAGAGAGAGAGAGAGAGAGAGAGAGAGAGAGAGAGAGAGAGAGAGAGAGAAATAGAAGTCCTATCACATTTCCCTGGGGCGCTCCTGACTGTATGACAGTCCCTTGTCCCTGATGGACACTCACCAGCAATGGCAATGTGCAGGGTCCCATTACCTAAGGAAAGCTCCAACCAATCACATACCTGGGAACCTATTCCAGATGCTCGCACATTAGTTAACAGCCTGCAGTGGGGTGCCATGTCAAAAGCTTTTCAGAAATCTAGGAATATGGAATCTGTCTGTTGCCCTTTATCCATAGTTCACAGGATACCATGTGAGAAACTGGAAAGCTGAGTTTCACACGAGTGATGTTTTTCAAACCAGGCTGATTTGTGATCAGATGCCATTCCGTCTCAAGCAAATTTGTAATATTTGAACAGAATATGTTCAAGAATTCTGCAGCAAACTGATGTTAAATATATTAGTCTATAATTTTGCAGGTCAGTTATCTTACCCTTCTTATATACAAGACTCACCTCCACTTTTTTCAAATTATTTGAGACTTTGCACTAGGCGAAAGAGTCATGATAAATGCAAACTAAGTGAGGGGGCCAATGCCATAGAGTACTCTACAAAGAGTACTGTACAAGGAGTACTCAAATCAGGATCCAATTTGGACCTGGAAACTTATTTGTTTTCAATTCTTTCAGTTGTTTCTCTGTGCCAGAGATGCCTATTACTATGTCCTCCATACACAAATCTGTGTGATGCTCAGTCAATGATAGGCTTGTATACTATGCTGATATGATACCCACCTGTGCGGACAGTTTTCTAAACACGAATTTTAAAACTTCAGCTTTTTTGTTGCTACCATCTATTGCCACACAGCAGAGTGGTCAACGAGTGGTTGGAGAGAAGCCTTCGACCTGCTTAGTGATTTTAAATAGGACCAGAATTTTCTTGGGATCTAGGCTAGATCCTTTGATAAGGTATGGTGCTGGTAGTTGTTTTTTGCTTTGCAAATCAATCTTTTTACAGGCACACAAATCTCCACTTATGTTTCCCTGTCATCATTTATGTGTTCTCTTTTAAACCAAGAGTGCAACAGTCTTTGTTTTCTTAGCATCTTCCAAATTTTGTTGTTAAACCACAGGGGGTCTTTTCCATCTTTAATCTACTTAGTCAGCATGTACTTTTCCACAGCATGATTTACAATCTGTTTAAACTTTGCCCATAATTTCAACACCTTCTATCATGCTGTAACTTAATGGTGTCTATTCACTGTATAAATGGGATGCTACAAAGTGCTCATCTACTCTCTCTAGAAAAAATACTCTCCTAGCTTTCTTGATCTGTTTATTAACTTTTGGAACTGCTGTCTCTATGATGATATCATAATCACTAAACCCTGTCTCTATACTGACATCATCAATAAAGTCAGATCTGTTTGTAGTTACAAGTCTAAAATATTTCCATTGCATATGGGGTCTCGAACTAGGTGCTCACAACAGTTTTCGGTAAATGTGTTCAAAATTTGTTCACAAGACACCTTGTCTCTAACCACTGCAATGAACTCATACAGGTTCCAACCTATAATCGGTAGGTTAATGTCACCTCCAACTAATATTGCTTGATCTGGGTATTTCCACACTACTGATCATAAACTTGCTCTGAATAACTCTGAAACTACCACAGTGGAAACAGATGGCCAATAAAATATCTGGCAATTAAATTCATTTCATGTAAACCTGTTATAAGCATCTAGATAACTTCACCTTTATTAGGGACAATATTTTTGTCGACTGCAATGAACATTCGCACTTCCGTGGAATCTAATCTGTTTTTCCAACATACTTTTCATGACTTGCTAAATACTTCAGTGCTTTCTACTTTTGAGTTACAGGTAAGTGTCTATCCTGAGAATAATTTGAACACGGCAAATTGTCTGGAGGCCAGTAAATTCAGGAAATTTATTATGAATACTTTGACTAAATTTTGACAGTCATGGTGTCTTTATTCTGAAAATGGACTGATTTCTCTTTCTGCATGTCAAATGGTAGGTGTTCATCAGATTACCTCAAACTGCCGCCTAGCCTGAAAGACCCCAATGTGCATTCCACATGTACTCTGCTACCTGAGTAGCTGCTGCCTTTGTGTAATGCCACCCTGGCCTATTAAGGGAAGTCCTTTAACCCTCCGCCTGATAATCTAGGTCCAGAAATCTGCAGCCATGACTGTCATAGATCTGATGAAGCTTTTGGTAGAGACCCTCTACTAGACTCCAAATGAAAGTATGCTGATCAGATCTGGGAACAATGCTGCAAATTGCAACCTCTGCTTACATTCCATGTATGAAACAGGCAGCCTTCACACTTCTGCCAGGCACCCATATGAACTAATAGTCACAGAACCAAAGTGACAGTGGGACAATGAAAGAATATATGAAATTTGATGATGACACTGTGTTTTGGCTGAAGGTGAACTGACCATGAGTAAAATGGTAGAAGTTGTGGATGCAGCATGCTCTGGGTAAGGGGTGAGAATTAATAACAAGAAAGGCAATATATGGTCATTGGTGCAAAAGAGTAAGGCAACCGTAAGACTAAAAGAGGGCACAACTGAACATGTACCCAAGAAATAAATACAAGAATTGCAATGGCTAAGCAAGCAGTCAACAGGAAAATGCAACTACTATATGGGAAACTGAGCAGATGACTGAGAAAGATTGATTAAATGCTTTGTGTGGAGTGTTGTACGGAGGCACAGATGAAAAGATGACTGAAGGCCTTTGAGATGGGGATATGGAGGAGGATGGTCAAAGGAGGATGGTCCAGATAAATCAGATGGATATAGCAAAAAATGAGGTACTAAGAAGGGTTGTGGAAAAAACAAACAACTATTACAGGAGATTATAAAGAGAAAAAATAATTGGTTACAGTACTGTCTAAGAAGACAATACTTACTGGCAGATGCTTTAGAAGGGATGATGAAATAACAAAGAAGAAATGGGATGAAAGATACCAGTTGATAAATAAGGTGAAATTCAATATATTTATGTAATGAATCCTAAAATAATAATAAAAAATAAAAATTAACTAGTTTATCCTGATCTACAGATGAATATCTCATAATTGTTGACACACACGCACTCAGTGTAATTCATTTATTGTTCTTGTATCCATGGGGATACACGCAATTCAATTTAATTTTAAAAAGTTTGAATTAATGATGTTTACAACATTTCACAACTATATTCTCATAGTGTACTTATATTACATATTAACAATTATGCAGGTCAATGCATGTGAGGTGAGAGTAAATGAATGAGTGTCATTTTATAAGTTTCCTCCTCACTCTCTGACAACAATGTTTCACATTTTATCCTCATTTGTTTCTTTTAATATGTGGAAGGGTGCTGTTAACCTCAACATTGAGCACCTGTAAGCTTCATATACGTTATATGTTCCACTTCTCATAATATAGTGATAGTAATTTCTTTAAACTGGTGTTCTACTCTGTCTTCACTTTCTAAACAATCAAATATTACCTACAATGTGTCTGGGATGAGATGCTGATCTCCAGGAATAACAACATTTAACAATCCTTCTCATAAAGTGTTTGCGTGTACTGTGGCAACTGACTAGAACAGTTTGCCTCTTAGTAGGAATTAAAAAGACATGGAAGTTGATTACATTCTTTATCCTTCTGCCAATACCAAACTACAGAAATTTCATCATGAAGTCAAGCAGTAATGTAATAACTCTGTTCCCATTTTATAAAGTTTGGATGGCAAAAGTTATAGTTCAGATTTGCAGCTCTTGTCCACTCCACTAACTTGACACAATTGCACCCTCAGTTCTTGTTCCCATGATGAAACACAAATCTATGCTTCATTATTATTAACACATTTGGAATGATGTGAAAATATTATGTGCTACATTCCTGGCAATTCATGTGCAATATTTGGTCTATTCTTGTATCTAGCTAACAGAATAAAAGACAATAACAAATAAATAAATGATATAACACAAAGCTACAGTACATTAATCTTGAACTATAGAAGTGATTATAATGCATCTGTACTTCATTTATGCAGCTAACAGACCTACTGGCATAATAAAAAATGCAACTGAAACACTAAGGTGCATTTGTCTAGTTCACCATTACTAGGTATCTGACATCCTCTACAGAACAAATCCTCCTCTAAAGTTTTCCATATATTATTAAAGCCACTGAGGCTAATTAATAATTTTTTTGAGAGAGAGTAATGCGTTCCAGAATATAACTTTATTTTTGCATGTCATAGAACACAGGAACAATACCAAAGCTAAGATATATGAAAAAAGATGGCATAGTGCTAGAACAAAACCAAAGAACACATCATAAATAACATTCTTCACAGAATAAACGCCAAAGTCCCCTGTGTGACTTTGTTGTGTCACCAGGTGGTTGCTACACAGCCTCCCCCCCCCCCCTCCCCCCCTTTGTAGAGCAGAGCTCCAGGCTCATAAGGATACTTGTATTTTATAATTCTGCCCACCCTGGAGCGCTTCTCTGAGAATGGTGGGTCTTCTTGTGTGGTTTCCTGCTTCTGGCTTGGTGTGTTGCTCTCTGCTGCCAACACCTCTTCCTTCATATTGTGTAGGTGACAGTTCTTCACTGGTGTCTTGACTTTCTTCGTCAGCTGGTGGCCACAGTTGTGCCAGTTTAACTCTCTCAATGGAAACTGTTTGTCGCCTCCCATCATGATTTATCTGCAGTGTATGTTCACCTCTCGATAGTACTTTATACAACCCAGTATATGGCAGCTGAAGAGGCGTTCGTGCAGCGTCTGTCCTCAGCCACACATAAGGGTAGTTGCTAAGCTGTTTGTGAATGAATGGCGTGTTGGTGCCATGTCGAGAAAGAGGTGTCGGTCGTAGCTGTGCCGCGTGGTTGCGGACTTGTTGTAAGATGTAAAGCATGTTGCCTGCTATCGCTTCGATTGGTTCAACAAAAATTCTGCCAGTAGCCAGAGGTTCTCGCCATAAAACAGTTCAACCACAGGTGCACATAGGTCTGATTTGCAGGCAGTTCGGAGACCTAGCAACACCACTGGCAACACTGAAGTCCAGCTGTCCTTATGGCACATCAATGCTGTCTTTAATGTCCTGTGCCACTGCTCAACCATGTCGTTGCTCATTGGGTGATAAGTGGTGGTGTGGTGATGGCAGAATTGACAGAGCTTGGTTAATTGTTGGAACAAAGTGGATTAAAGTTGTTGTCCTTGATCGGTTGTCATGTACAGTGGACACCCAAAACAGGAGATCCAAGAAGCCAAAAATACTTGAGCTACCATCTCTGCTGAAATGTCTGATAGTGGAGAAGCATCTGCCCATCTTGTATACCAGTCCACCAATGTCAACAAATGCTTGTAGCCTTCCGAAGGTGGTAGAGTGCCCACAATGTCCAAATGAATGTGGGGGAACCTCTTTGTTACTGGAGGAAAATCTCCAACTGCTTTATGTACATGCCTTCCAATCTTGTTCCTTGGGCACAGTGTGCATGTTGTTACCCAACCACGGCAATCCTTTCTTATACTCAGATACAGGGTGTTTCAAAAATGACAGGAATATTTGAAATGGCAATAAAAACTAAATAAGCAGAAATAGAAATACACCGTTTGTTGCAATATGCTTGGGACAACAGGCGGTCAAACTTTTGAAATTACAGTAGTTACAATTTTCAACAACAGATGGCGCTGCAAGTGATGTGAAAGATATAGAAGACAACGCAGTCTGTGGGTGCACCATTCTGTACGTCGTCTTTCTGCTGTAAGCGTGTGCTGTTCACAACGTGCAAGTGTGCTGTGGACAACACGGTTTATTCCTTAGAACAGAGGATTTTTCTGGTGTTGGAATTCCAACGCCTAGAACACAGTGTTGTTGCAAAAAGATGAAGTTTCCAACGGACGTTTAATGTAACCAAAGGACCGAAAAGCGATACAATAAAGGATCTGTTTGAAAAATTTCAACGGACTGGGAACGTGACGGATGAATGTGCTGGAAAGGTAGGGCAACCGCGTATGGCAACCACAGAGGGCAACGCGCAGCTAGTGCAGCAGGTGATCCAACAGCGGCCTCGGGTTTCCATTCGCCGTGTTGCAGCTGTGGTCCAAATAATGCCAACGTCCACGTATCGTCTCATGTGCCAGAGTTTACACCTCTATCCATACAAAATTCAAACGCGGCAAACCCTCAGCGCCGCTACCATTGCTGCACGAGAGACATTCGCTAACGATATAGTGCACAGGATTGATGACGGCGATATGCATGTGGGCAGCATTTGGTTTACTGACGAAGCCTATTTTTACCTGGATGGCTTCGTCAATAAACAGAACTGGCGCATATGGGGAACCGAAAAGCCCCATGTTGCAGTCCCATCGTCCCTGCATTCTCAAAAAGTACTGGTCTGGGCCGCCATTTCTTCCAAAGGAATCATTGGCCCATTTTTCAGATCTGAAACGATTACTGCATCACGCTATCTGGACATTCTTCGTGAATTTGTGGCGGTACAAACTGCCTTAGACGACACTGCGAACACCTCGTGGTTTATGCAAGATGGTGCCCGGCCACATCGCACGGCCGACGTCTTTAATTTCCTGAATGAATATTTCAATGATCGTGTGATTGCTTTGGGCTATCCGAAACATAGAGGAGGCGGCGTGGATTGGCCTCCCTATTCGCCAGACATGAACCCCTGTGACTTCTTTCTGTGGGGACACTTGAAAGACCAGGTGTTCCGCCAGAATCCAGAAACAATTGAACAGCTGAAGCAGTACATCTCATCTGCATGTCAAGCCATTCCGACAGACACGTTGTCAAAGGTTTCGGGTAATTTCACTCAGAGACTACGCCATATTATTGCTACGCATGGTGGATATGTGGAAAATATCTTACTATAGAGTTTCCAAGACCGCAGCGCCATCTGTTGTTGATAATTGTAACTACTGTAATTTCGAAAGTTTGTCTGCCTGAAAATGTACTGTTGTCCCAAGCATATTGCAACAAACGGTGTATTTCTATCGCTGCTCGTTTAGTTTGTATTGCCGTTTCAAATATACCGGTCATTTTTGAAACACCCTGTATATAAAATGTTCCATGAGTAGTTTGATAATTGCCCCGCTACCCGGTTGACTGAGTCTGTATATGCTGTCGAAAACCTTCTTCTGTAGTTGCCCTGGGATGAAAGGTCTGGGTTTGTTCGTAGCTATGTTGAACCATATCTTCACATTCACACCCACCAGCTAGATTAATTTTACCTGAAGTCTGGTTGTTATATCCTGTAAGTACTGTTGGAGTTGTGCATCATTACCTTGTGCTGCGGCTAATTTATTGTAGTCTGTGGTTTGTGAAATAACCGAGACCCCCCCTTCTAACAGCTGTGTACCGCAAGTCTCTAGAGGAACGGGAGGTTCCAAATGATTGGAAAATAGCACAGGTAGTCCCAGTTTTCAAGAAGGGTCATTGAGCAGATGCGAAAAACTATAGGCCTATATCTCTGACATCGATCTGCTGTAGAGTTTTAGAACATGTTTTTTGCTCATGTATCATGTCATTTCTGGAAACCCAGAATCTACTCTGTAGGAATCAACATGGATTCCAGAAACAGCGATCGCGTGAGACCCAACTCGCTGTATTTGTTCATGAGACCCAGAAAATATTAGATACAGGCTTCCAGGTAGATGCTATTTTCCTTGACTTCCAGAAGGCATTCGATACAGTTCCGCACTGTCGTCTGATAAACAAAGTAAGAGCCTACGGAATACCAGACCAGCTGTGTGGCTGGATTGAAGAGTTTTTAGCAAACAGAACACAGCATGTTGTTCTCAATGAAGAGATGTCTACAGACGTTAAAGTAACCTCTGGTGTACCACAGGGGAGTGTTATGGGACCATTGGTTTTCACAATGTATATAAATGACCTAGTAGATAGTGTCAAAAGTTCCATGTGGCTTTTTACGGATGATGCTGGAGTATACAGAGAAGTTGCAGCATTAGAAAATTGCAGCGAAATGCAGTAAGTTCTGCAGCGGATAGGCACTTGGTGCAGGGAGTGGCAATTGACCCTTAACATAGACAAATGTAATGTATTGCAAATACATAGAAAGAAGGATCCTTTATTGTATGATTATATGACAGTGGAACAAACACTGGTAGCAGTTACTTCTGTAAAATATCTGGGAGTATGCGTATGGAACGATTTGAAGTGGAATGATCATATAAAATTAATTGTGGGTAGGTGGGTGCCAGGTTGAGATTCATTGGGAGAGTCCTTAGAAAATGTAGACCATGAAGAAAGGAGGTGGCTTGCAGAACACTCGTTCGGCCTGTACTTGAGTATTGCTCATCAGTGTGGGATCCATACCAGGTTGGGTTGACGGAGGAGATAGAGAAGATCTAAAGAAGAGCGGCGCGTTTTGTCACAGGGTTATTTGGTAACCGTGATAGCATTATGGAGATGTTTAGCAAACTCAAGTGGCAGACTCTGCAAGAGAGGCACTCTGCATCGTGGTATAGCTTGCTGTACAGGTTTCGAGCGGGTGCATTTCTGGATGAGGTATCGAATATATTGCATTCCCCTACTTATACCTCCCGAGGAGATCACAAATGTAAAATTAGAGACATTTGAGCATGCACGGAGGCTTTCCGGCAGTCGTTCTTCCTGTGAACCATATGCAAGTGGAACAGGAAAGGGAGGTAATGACAGTGGCACGTAGGGTACCCTATGCCACACACTGTTGGGTGGCTTGTGGAGTATAAATGTAGATGTAGATGTAGACAGGAAATTGGCGACTATATTTTTGGCTCTCTTGATATGCTTGATATCTGTAGTTAATTGACTGATGTATTCTAAGTGGTGAAATTGACATGGAGAACAGTTATCCTGCGACTTACTGAATGCAGAGGTTATTGGCTTACAGTCGGTGTATACAGTAAATGCTCTTGCCTCTACATATGGACGAAAGTACAGGATAGCTTCATATACTGCTAATAGTTCTCTGTCATATGTGCTCCATTTCCTTTGTGGGTCTGTAAGTTTTCATGAGAAAAAACCCAAAGGCTGCCATTTGTCGTTTACTTTCTGGTGCAGTGTGGCTCCCAACGCGTCTTGGCTGGCATAGACTACTATTGATAGAGATGCTTTTGGTACTGGATGAGTAATGAATACTGCTTTTTGAAAGTCAGCCTTTGTGTGTTGAAATTCTCTCTCCATGTTCATGTTCCATTTCAATAGTCATTTGCCATTTGCATTTTTACCTGTGGGAACGTCAGTCAAGGGCACTCGTACTAGTGCAGCTCGCAGCAAATGCTGTCTATAGACATGCTGTCTATAGAAATTTACCTAAAAGTTTTCTGAGTTGATGGTAAGTCTCTGGGCAGTTCATATTGTTGTTTACTGCTACCTTGTCCTCTTGCGGGCATATGCCCTCCGCCAAAACTTCATATCCTAGAAACGTCACTTGCCGCTTTTGCAGTTCGCATTTTAATTTGTTGACTATTACTCTGTACTGGTTTATGTGGGTGAACACTTCGGACAGTTGCTTCTCATGTGCTTCTGCCATCAATGATGAGATTAATATGTCATCAAGATATGTGAAGCATCCTTTCAACCTGCGCAACACTTCATCAATAAATAGTTGCTATGTTTGATCTATGTTCTATAACCCGAAAGGCATTCGGACATATTCGAATAAACCAAAAGGTGCTGCAACTGCTGTTTTTAGTATGTCTTCTTCTGCGACCAATATCTGGTGATAAGCTTTTTTTACAATCAGTAATGCTAAAGATCGTTGCCCCAACTAATTGATTTGTGAAATCGCGAATATTAGGCACTGGATAATGATCTGGTAGTACTTGAGTTTAACTTCCTGTAATCGCCACATGGTCTCCATGACCCATCTTTTTTCTTTACCGAATGTATGGGTGATGCCCACGGGCTGTCTAATCTACGTATGACACCTGCTGACAGTAACGCCTCGAATTTTGCTTTTGCTGCCACAAACCGATCGGGTGCTAACCTGCGCAGTCGTTGATGTATTGGCTGACTGGGTGTGGTGTAAATGCGGTGTACAGTTTTGTGAGTTACTGAGGATTTTTCTGTGACCATGTTATCATTTATGGCTTGTGACACTGCGTCACAGTTATGCTTGCCAGCACAGTAAGTGTCACATTCCGTGATGCCATCTACTGTCTCTTCATTTCATTTAATGTGTACATAGGCAAGATCTATGGTAATGTACATGTCACAAAGAAAGTCTGTACCCAATATTGCCTCTGACACCTCTGCCAGAATGAAGGTCCACTGACAGATTTGTGAGAAACCTAAAGTGACTTCGATTTTATGTGTGCCATGAGCAATAATGGGTGACTTATTTTCTGTGGTTAATTGCATCAATGGAGTGCCATTCATTCCTTGATAGTCACTAAAGGTGAGTACACTCACATTGGATCTTGAGTCTATTAGGTAGTAACAGTTCAACTTGACATCTCTGACAAAACGCCGTTTGGAGGTGGTAAGAAAATTATTGACGTTACTCACCCATCCGTAGTTTGTGTCAATCTTACATCGCTGTTGGAGGTGCTTTTCTGTGCTATCGTGGCCTGCTGCGACTACTGCTGTCTATTGCTCACATTTGGGTACACACATGTTGCGAATACTTTGTTGCTCTATCTGCAAAACGTTGATGGTACCAACATACCTGTCCTTGTTGAATTTCGCCATTGACCTTGCTGTTTTCATTCTGTAACAATTGTGAGACCTGTTGCTACAATAATGTCATCTGTCATGTTAGTTCTTGCATTAGTTTTTGACGTCCGTATGCTGAGTCTTCTGTATTGCTGCTATCACTTCTGACACTTCTTCCCCATTAAAGATTGCCATGCAAGCCATCTGTGGATTGCCTATCGTCTCATGGACTTTGTCTGCTATCTCCAAGAGGCTCTGCATGTTGTCTTTTTCACGAGTTACTAGTGCGGCTTTTACCATGCTTAATAATTGATCTAGCCAGATGTGTTTGAGTGTTGCACCTAACAATTATTCTGAATTGGCAATACTGCACAAGTACTTCCAAAATTCCAATGATGTCCTGTCACCTATAGCTTCTTCTTTAAGCACCTGCCATATGCGTTGATTTAACAGTTTATGCATTTTCAACGCTGTGTATGGTCGTTCTGCTGGTGGTCGGAGTATTACATCTTCTGCTGCGGTTGCTGCTCTAGCATCCAGTGTTATTGCAAACTTTGTCTGCTCATCATGGGTCTTGCTTTGGGCAAATATGAGCTCAATAATTGCGAACCACAGCTGCAGTTTGTCCGGCACGAACTGCAATGTTCGAATTTTTACGTGCTGCATGTTTTCCATCAGGCTGCTGGTTTGTACGGCCGCACACTTGTTTGGCGTTGGAGTAATGGGTGTCTCCAATGCTGACTTCAGTGCTCCAAGTTGTTCATGTATCTGTTCTTGAAGATTCACCAGCTGCATCTCTCCATTCCTCCGTGAACTTTCTGAAGCTGAATTCTCTTGTTTGTACATCGTAATTTTCTTTATGTTCAGTGTTTGGGGCCACCACTAAAGCTATTGAGTCTAATTAATAATTATTTTCAAGAGAGAGTAACGCATTCAAGAATTTAACTTTATTTTTGCATGTCATTGAACACTGGAACAATACCAAAGTAAAGATATATAAAAAGAGATGGCATTGTGCTAGAACAAAACCAAAGAACAAACATATCGTAAATAACGTTCTTCACAGAAAAAATGCCAAAGTCCACTGTGCGATTTCGTTGTGTCACCAGGTGGTTCCTCTGTCTTTAAGTGTCCATGTGGTTTCTGTCTCTTTTCTAATAACTCATCTTCCGTTAGGCTGTCATCACCACCTATTCTTATGTCTTGGAATCCAGTAAGGAACTCCCTTAGTTATCTACCTCACTACATGTCCCACCCACCTTCATCTCATTTTCATTGCTTTCCTCATCAGTACCCACAGTCAAGAGCTAAAATCTTTGACTAGTAACCAAAACATCCTTGATCTGGACTCAAACCCCACCACTGCTTAAAGTTTGAAGATGTCACCCTCTTTCTGCCATGACCTTCTCAAAGAGGATGGAGAAGCGGACAGAGGTTCAGGGCACTCTCTAGCCATGGGATGGAAAATTGCCCCTGAGAGCCATAAAAATCAGCAGTGATCAATGGCATGGGGATGCAGAAAGTGATAGAGACCACTGCATTAAAGACACAATGTGTAGCCACAGGGCACATGCCCTGTAATCTAAAAGGTGTCATAATGATCCCTCCATTGGCTAAAGATTCTGGATTAGCCTCCCCTCCCCCCCCCCTTCGGATAACCATGAGGGCAGTAGGGGACTACCAAGCTACCAAGTGGGCGGTGATCAGGACAAAAGGACTAAATAACCAATGGCAAGATAATGTTCTATGAGTTGGGTCATGGAATGTCAGAAGTTTGAACATGCTAGGGAAGCCAGAAAATCTGAAAGGGAAATGCTAAGGCTCAATCTAGATATAGTGGGTGTCAGTGAAGTGAAATGGAAAAATGATAAATATTTCTGCTCAGATGAGTATATGGTAATATCAACAACAGCAGCAGCAGCAAGTAGGGTAGAGAGTGAGATACTATGATCAGTTCAGTGATAGTGTTGCCCTCATCAGAATCAACAGCAAACCAACACTGACAACAATAGTTCAGATATAAATGCCAATGTTGCAAACTGAAGATGAAGAGATAGGAAAAGTATATGAGGATATTAAACAGGTAATTCAGTACATAAAGGGAGATGAAAACCTAATAATTATGGGGCATTGGAATGCAGTTGTACGGGAAGGTGTACAAGAAAGGGTTATGTGAGAGGAGAAAGACTAACTGAGCTCTGCAACAAATTTCATCTAACAATAGCAAACACTCTGTTCCAAAATCACAAGAGAAAAAGGTATGCATGGAAAAAGCTGGGAGATATGGGAGGAATTCAGTTACATTGCATCATGGACAGGGTGAGACTCTGAAATCAGATACTGGATTGTAAGGTGTACCCAGAAGCAGTTATAAGCCAAGATCACAATTTAGTAATGACAACAAGTAGGTTAAATATTTAAGAGGCTACTCAATAAAACATCAATGCACAAGAAAGTGGGATACGGAAATACTAAAGAATGAAGAGCTATGCTTGAAGTTCTCTGAGGCTGTCGATATGACAACAATGACTACCTCAGTACGCAGTTCAGTTGAAGAGGAATGGACATCTCTAAAAACACCAATCACAGAAGTTGGAAAGAAAAACATAGGTACAAGGAAGGTAACTGTGATGGAATCATGGGTAACAGAAGAAATACTCCAGTTGATCAGTGAAAGAAGTAAAAAACTGTTCCAAGAAATTCAAGAAAGCACAAATACGAGTAAGAGTGGAAAAAAAAAAAAAAACAGGAAGTGTAAGGAAGCTACAGTGAAATGTCTGCAAGAAAAATGTGAAGAAATTGAAAAAGAAATGATTGTCAGAAGGACTGGTTAAGCATACAGAAAAGTCAAAACAACCTGTGGTTAAATTAAAAGCAAGGTTGGTAAAATTAAGAATGCAATGGGAATTTCACTGTTAAATGTGGAGGAAGGATCAGATAGGTGGCAAGAGTATGTTGAAAGCCTCTTTGAGGGGGAGCACTTGTCTGATGATGTGATAGGAGAAGAAACAGGAGTTGATAGGGAAGAGATAGGAGAACTAGTATTAGAGTCAGAATTTAAAAAAAGCTTTGGAGGACTTAAGCTCAAATAAAGCAGAAAGGGTATATAACATTCCTTCGGAATTTCTGAAGTCATTGGGGGAAGTGGTAACAAAATGACAATTCATGTTGGTGTGTAGAATATATGAGACTGGTGATATACCATCAGCCTTTCTGAAAAACATCATCCACACAATTTTGAAGACTGAAAGAGCTGCCAAGTGCAATAATTATCATACAACCATCTCAACAGCTCATGTATCAAAGTTACTGACAAGAATAATATACAAAAGAATGGAAAAGAAAGTTGAGAAGCTTTTAGATGATGAGCAGTTTGGCTTTAGGAAAGGTAAGTGCACCAGAGAGACAGTTCTAACATCGTAGCTAATAATGGAAGCAAGACTATAGAAAAATCGAGACATATTCATAGGATTGGTTGATCTGGAAAAAGTTTATGACAATGTAAAATGTTGCAGAATATCCAAAATTCTGAGAAAAATTGGGATAAGCTTAAGGGAAAGTCTGGTAATATACAGTATGCACAAGTACCAAGAGGGAGCAATGAGAGTGGAAGATCATGAACGAAGTGCTCGGATTAAAAAAAAGGGTGTAAGACAGAGAAATGAAGCATTTGAGGTGTGGTGCTACAGAAGAATGTTGAAAAGAAGGTGGACTGGTAAGTTAAGAAATGAGGAGGCTCTCTGCAGAATTGGAGAGGAAAGGAATACATGGAAATACTAATTAGAAGAAGGGACACTACGATAGAACATCTAATAAGACATCAGGGAATAACTTCCATGGTACTAGAGGGAACTACAGAGGGTAAGGTTTCTGATGTGTAAAAATCTAAAGCATACTGATTTCTCAAAACGTTACACACACAGAAACCTGAATAATGTGAGAATTAGGCCAGTTGTTTAGAACTTAATGTTTTCATTGCTCATTTCAGGTCACTGAAGTGCTGCATTCAAACTCTGTTGTTCCGAGAGCCAGCTACTAAAGTGGTGTGCATGTAAGGAGGCAGGTGGTGGGGCAAAGGAAGTAGCAAGAGGCAGTGTATGCTTACCACGTGATGTACTAGCCAGTTATTTTGCCACACTTTACTTCAGGCTGCATACAGAATCTTTAGTGTTGATTTTTGTATTTATGTGGCCATGCTGAGGCTATTTAGTGATTGCAGTGTTTATTAAGAGTGACATAAAGACAGTACACTAAATATTATATTAAAAAGTGATGGCTATAGTCTTCGAAGCATATAAATTTTTTGAGAGAGAGTCAGAAGCAGATATTTAGTGTCCCCATGCAGAGCACAGGATGCAGTTAACAGGATGGCTTCCATCCCTCAAAAGGAAACACTAAAATGACCAGAAACACACAAGGCTTTGAGGGGAGGGAATGGTGAGTGCTGGAATTTGAACTTTGGTATTGATATTACCCGACTTTTTCTTACTGAGTACATGGTTGATTTATTTGTAAAGGGAATAGGCTCAAGATCATGAAATAGCCCACTGGATGGATTTAAGTTGTTTAGTTCATGGAAGAACCAAAGGGCAAAATAAATAGTAGTTGTTTTGCATGGAGCCAGCCTGTGAGGCCGAGCGGTTCTAGGTGTTTCAGTCTGGAACCACGCAACCGCTATGGTTGCAGGTTCGAATCCTGCCTCGGACATAGATGTGTGTGATGTCCTTAGGTTAGTTAGGTTTCAGTAGTTCTAAGTTCTAGAGGACTGATGACCTCAGATGTTAAATCCCATAGTGCTCAGAGCCATTTGAACCATTTTTTGCATGCAAATAAAAATGTGTTTGGGAATAATTTTCCTCTAGCAGGAACACATGGAAGTAGCATGTGATTCAGGATGAATAAGTGAGTGTAAGCAAACAAATGGTCCAATAGCATTGCTGCGGTGGTAACACTGGTTCCCATCAGATCACCCAAGTTAAGCGCTGTCAGGCTGGGCTAGCACTTGGGTGGGTGACCATCTGGTCAGCCAAGAGCTGTTGGCAAGTGGGGTGCACTCAGCCCTTGGGAGGTAAGCTGAGGAGCTACTTGACAGAAATAGTGGCTCTGGTCTCGTAAACTGACAAAATGGCTGGGAGAGTGGTTTGCTATACACATGCCCCTCCATATCCGCATTCAATAATGCCTGTGGGCTGAGGATGACACGGCGGTCGGTCAGTACCATTAGGCTTTTGTGGCCTGTTCGAACAGAGTTTTAGTTTAGTTTAGTAAACAACTGGATGTTAACAGGGGATGAAAGTTGACAACTAGTCAGAGAATGTAAAATAAAGGGAGTACAGGAAAGCATAATGAGAACCAGGATCCTAAAGAAATATCTTTCAAAATTAAAATCCCAGGTAATCTTTTTCTTCACGTTCAGAAGTAATAGACTGGTGCTCTTGAACTGCTAAATAAGATCTATGTTTTGCATAATAATATTTTGTGGCTACATTAAAGAAATCCTTGAGTAACAGAAGAGATATTGAATTTAATTGATGAAAGGAGAAAATACAAAAATGCCAGTAAGTGAAGCAGGCAAAAAGGAATACAAACGTCTCAAAAATGAGATCGACAAGAAGTGCAAAATGGCTAAGCAGGGATGGCTAGAGGACAAATGTAAGGATGTAGAGGCTTATCTCATGAGGGGTAAGTTAGATACTGCTTACAGGAAAATTAAAGAGACCTTTGGAGAAAAGAGAGCCACTTGCATGAATATCAAGAGCTCAGATGGAAACCCAGTTCTAAGCAAAGAAGGAAAAGCACAAAGGTGGAAGGAGTACATAGAGGGTCTATACAGGGGCGATATTCTTGAGGCCAATATTATGGAAATGGAAGAGGAGGTAGATGAAGATGAAATGGGAGATATGATACTACGTGAGGAGTTTGACAAAGCACTGAAAGACCTAAGTCGAAACAAGGCCCCGGGAGTAGACAACATTCCAATAGAACTACTGACAGCCTTGGGAGAGCCAGTCCTGACAAAACTCTACCATCTGGTGAGCAAGATGTATGAGACAGGAGAAATTCCCTCAGACTTCAAGAATAATATAATAATTCCAATCCCAAAGAAAGCAGGTGTTGACAGATGTGAAAATTACCGAACTATTAGTTTAATAAGTCACAGCTGCAAAATACTAACGCGAATTCTTTATAGATGAATGGAAAAACTGGTAGATGCCGACCTCGGGGAAGGTCAGTTTGGATTCCGTAGAAATGTTGGAACATGTGAGGCAATACTGACCTTATGACATATCTTAGAAGAAAGATTAAGGAAAGGCAAACCTGTGTTTCTAGCATTTGTAGACTTAGAGAAAGCTTTTGACAATATTGACTGGAATACCCTCTTTCAAATTCTGAAGGTGGCAGGGGTAAAATACAGGGAGCGAAAGGCTATTTACAATTAGTAGAGAAAGCAAATGGCAGTTATAAGAGTCGAGGGACATGAAAGGGAAGCAGTGGTTGGGAAGGGAGTGAGACAGGGTTGTACCCTCTCCCCGATGCTATTCAATCTGTATATTGAGCAAGCAGTAAAGGAAACAAAAGAAAAGTTCGGAGTAGGTATTAAAATCCATGGAGAAGAAATAAAAACTTTGAGGTTCGCCGATGACATTGTAATTCTGTCAGAGACAGCAAAGGACTTGGAAGAGCAGTTGAACGGAATGGACAGTGCTGGTGGTGGTGGTTAGTGTTTAACGTCCTGTCGACAACGAGGTCATTAGAGACGGAGTGCAAGCTCGTGTTAGGGAAGGACTGGGAAGGAAATCAGCCGTGCCCTTTCAAAGGAACCATCCCGGAATTTGCCTGAAACGATTTAGGGAAATCACGGAAAACCTAAATCAGGATGGCCGGAGACAGGATTGAACCGTCGTCCTCCTGAATGCGAGTCCAGTGTTCTAACCACTGCGCCACCTCGCTCGGTAATGGACAGTGTCTTGAAAGGAGGATATAAGATGAACATCAACAAAAGCAAAACGAGGATAATGGAATGTAGTCAAATTAAGTTGGGTGATGCTGAGGGAATTAGATTAGGAAATGAGACAATTAAAGTAGTAAAGGAGTTTTGCTATTTGGGGAGCAAAAAAACTTAACTGATGATGGTCGAAGTAGAGAGGATATAAAATGTAGACTGGCAATGGCAAGGAAAGCGTTTCTGATTAAGAGAAATTTGTTAATATCGAGTATAGATTTAAGTGTCAGGAAGTCGTTTCTGAAACTATTTATATGGAGTGTAGCCATGTATGGAAGTTAAACATGGACGATAAATAGTTTGGACAAGAAGAGAATAGAAGCTTTCGAAATGTGGTGCTACAGAAGAATGCTGAAGATTAGATGGGTAGATCACATAACTAATGAGGAGGTATTGAATAGAATTGGTGAGAAGAGAAGTTTGTGGCACAACTTGACTAGAAGAAGGGATAGGTTGGTAGGACATGTTCTGAGGCATCAAGGGATCACCAATTTAGTACTGGAGGGCAGTGTGGAGGGTAAAAATCGTAGAGGGAGACCAAGAGATGAACACACTAAGCAGATTCAGAAGGATGTAGGCTGCAGTAGGTACTGGGAGATGAAGAAGCTTGCACAGGATAGAGTAGCATGGAGAGCTGCATCAAACCAGTCTCAGGGTTGAAGACCACAACAACAACAACAACAACAACAACATTAAAGAAGCGGTAAAATAGGTAAATAGGGAGAAATGCAGTTATTTTAAATATGAATTAAAATGTCAACTACTTTATGTTACAGTACTTCTGGGTCTACAACTAAATAATGCAAAGTAAACAGGTTTATTGAGCTGTGTATTGAAATTATTAACTTGAATATGTACCTTTTTATGTCTGTGGATGTATTATGGAATTCTGAGTTGTCTTTGAACACCTATTTTTGTGCGTTCAAATGTGGAATGCTAACATATGCTGCACTTTGTGTCGAGCTGGCAGTCTGAGTGCATTTTTGTTCATTCTTGAACATTTTTCTGTGGTCTAAGCATTTGTTTCTTGTTTTTCCCTCATGGTTCTTGAACATATTGCATATTACCCATCTTTCATCATAGCTTACCTGATTTGGCTAGTAATTTTAAACTTCATTCACCACTTTATGGTGTCAAACACTTTTTCTGGGTTCCACAAATATTATGAATGTGTCTTGATTTTCTCCCGCTAGTGTTGATTCTGTTATTAAATACACCAGAGCAGCCTATCTGGTGCTTCCACATTTCCTAAAGCTAAACTGACCACCATGTAACAGATTCTCATTTTTCTGTATATTATTCTTGTCAACAACTTGGATGTATGAGCTGTTCAGCTGACTGTGTGATATTTCTCGTATTTATCAGCCTTTGATATTTTCTGGGTTGTGTGGATGAAATTCTGCCAGAAGGTTGATGGTGTGTTTCCAGGATATTCAAAAGTCTGATGGTGTATCTCCATTCTACCCAAAAGACTGATGGTATATCTCCAGCTCATAGATATTACACATCAACTTCAACAATCATTTGGTTCGCTATTCACCAAATGATTTTAGAAATTCTGATAGAACATCGCCTTTGCCTTCTGCCATATTTGATCATAAATCTTCCAAAGCTATTTCAAATTCTTGACTTAACATTGAATCCACTTTACCTTCTAAACAGCCACACATTTCTTCTTCAATCATGTCAGCAAACAGTTCCTCCCCATCATAGAGCCCCCCAATGCAGTGTTTCCACCTATCCACTCTGTCTTCTGTGTTTAACAGGGGAATTTCTTCTGTATTTTTGATGTTGGTGCCTTTGCTTTTAATTTCTTTGGAAGTTGTTTTGACTTACCTATACAATAATTCTATCCTTCTGAAAATTATTTCTTTTTCAGAGTCTTCGCATTTTTGCTGTTGTCATTTTATTTTAGCTTCTCTGCACTTCTTATTTATTTTGTTCCTAAATGAATTGTATGGTTGTATGCCTTTCTTTTTCTGTACATTTTTATTTCTCCTTCTGCTGTCAACCAACTGATGAATCTTCTTTCACTTAAGGTTTCTTCTTAGTTACCTGTACCTGCTTTGTTTGTTCAAATTTGGTGACTGCTCTTTCCGGGGGTGTCGAATCCTTTTCAACTGAACTGCTTATCATGGTTTTTACATTATCTAGTCATGGACAGCTTTAAGTATTCATGATTCTTCAATACTTTTGAATTCCACTTCTTCAAACACTGATTCTTTCTGACGATTCTCTTCAACTTTACCCTACTCTTCAAAATTCCTAAATTTTTATCTGTATCTATATCTGTTCCTAAGTATGATTTACAGTTCACTTTGGGCTATCTGACTCACCATGGTGTGATCCACCTGGTATCTCCCAGTGTCTCCATATATTTTCCCTATATTTTAGCTTAGAGCAGGCTGTTTCAACCGAGCTACAGGGAGCCTGAGCGCTCACTGCGGCAGCTCGGAGCCCACGTGGAGGGGGAAAGTGAACTCAATGCCCCCTGGCCGCATGCAGCCGCAACTGACACAATAATCCATGTTCAACGACAGCTATGACTAGCCGCGGGAGCCCTGTACCTCTATTGGAGGATGATACCTTTCTATTCATTGACAGGGATGGTCGTCCGCAGTATGTTGTATGTCATAAAGTATTTAATTCTGCGAAGAGGTACAATATACAATGACATTATACATGTCTTCACGCAGCGCACTACTATCAGGTAGAAGGCGCTGCACGCAGAGAACTGGTAGCCAGGCTTAAGAACGACATACCAGGAGACATAAGTTTAAAAACGGAGGGTATCAAAACATGCAACATAATTTGTGTTCTGTAATGTGTTTATAATTTTCAGGTGAATGAGAGTGGAGAAAACACTTCAATTTGAGCAAGCTACAGGGTCACTCACATCATTGTGATGAGTGGCAAGCCATTTTTGGTAGGACCACCCATACAATCGTGCATGGCAGCAGTTGCAGAATGTTTGTTTACAAGGGAGGTGCAGGCAATTGAAGGGGTTTGCCTGTCGAAGCAGACAATGTCTCGTCAAATCTTGGACATGGCAGCAGATTTAGAGACACAGCTCAGGAAAAAGGTGGAAAGCTTTGTTGCATTTTCGCTAGCGCTTGACGAAAGCACCGACATATCGGACTGTGCTCAGCTTGCAGTCGTGGTGTCGACATGGAGCTGCAAGTAACTGAATAACTCGTGGATGTGGTACCACTCGATTACACCACAACAGGACATGACATTTTTGAAGCTGTTTGTGAATCAGTGGACAATATGAATTTGCCATGGGATAAGCTACATTCTGTAGCGACAGATGATGCACCACAAATGATCGGCTTCTCATTTGAAAAATAAACTCAGGGACGAAATCAGGAAAGATGTTTTGACTGTTTGAATGTTCATTGTTTTATTCACCAAGAGTCACTGTGTGCTGAAACAGCAGAGCTATGTGGTGTAATGAAAGGTGTCGGGAAGTGTGTGAATTTTGTGCAGCACCACGGTATGAATCATCGCCAGTTCAAAGGATTCCTGAAAGATATGGAAGCAGAGTAAGGGGATATACCTTACCACTGTACAGTTCATTGGCTGAGTCAGGGAAAAGTTCTTGATGTTTTCTTTGCCATTTGTGAGGAAATATCCCTTTTTCTCGAAATGAAAGAGGAAGAAATACTTTGTCTGAAAGATATAAATGGATATTAGACCTGGCGTTTCTAGCTGACATAACTACGCATCTGAATAATTTCAATCTGTCATTTCAGGGCAAAAGGCAGCTAATCGTTGACATGCATGACCAGATCAAGGTGTTCATGGAAAAGTTACGTTTATTTGAGAGGAAGACGAGTAATGGACATTTAACTTTCTTCAATCGTCTTGCTTCTTTAAAACTATCTGAAGGTACTACTTTCGGCGATTACCAAGTAAAGTTAAAGCTGCTCATCACATAATTTGAAACATGATTCCGAGACCTCACTAGTTTGGAAATGGGACTTAAGGTCTTCAGCACTCCTTTTTCAGTTTCCCCCGATGACTTGTCATCGTCACTTCAAATGGTTCAAATGGCTCTGAGCACTATGAGACTTAACTTCTGAGGTCATCAGTCCCCTAGAACTTAGAACTACTTAAACCTAACTAACCTAAGGACATCACACACATCCATGCCCGAGGCAGGATTCGAACCTGCGACCGTAGCGGTCGCGTGGTTTCAGACTGTAGTGCCTAGAACTGCTCGGCCACCCCAGCCGGCATCGTCACTTCAAATGGAGATTATTGATTTGCAAAATTCAACTTTTTTGAAAGAGAGGTACTACAACACGTTGGATTTGTCACGATGGTACCATTCATTACAGCAAAAAACATTTCCCAAGCTTCACAACAATGCCACTCAGATCATGTGCGTGTTTGAATGTTCGTATTGTTGTGAGCAGCATTTCTCACCAATGAAAAGAGTAAAAAGTAAGAAACGATCATTTCTTCAGGATGCAACAATGAAGGCCGTCCTCCGCATTAACGCTGCAAACACTTTGATGCCTGATATTTCTGATCTTGTAATGAAAAGAAAATGTCAAGCTACAGAGGGCCAATATTTAGTATGCACTTTCTCGTAATATAGTTGTTTCTTATTTATTTCCTGAACATCGTATTTCCTGGGGTAGCATGTCACCACGTGTTATCAGCTAAGAGTATGAGGTTGTCGATCTTGTAAGATGCAGCTGGAACATCAAAACGCTTACCTTGCCGCCTGCCTCAGCCAGCCGTGCCACGTGCCGGCCCACTTGAATGGTCACAGCCAGCGACACAGCTCCCTGGAGCAGGGAGTGCTCCGCGTCCGCGGCTCACAATGGAGCTGGCGGGCTGGAACAGCCTGCTAATAGAAAGTACTGAAGCTCAAATTGTTACAGGTATGGGAAGCTGGCTACAGCTGGAAATAAGCTTAGCTGAAATTTTTACAAAATACCTACCATTTTCAGAAAGTATAGATAAAATACAGTTGGTGGTGAATTGTTTACTGCTTTTCAGAAGTAGTTAACCTTGTGAAATTGAAGTAGTGTGTTCCTGGGATTTAGTATGAACAGAGGTTATACTTGACAACTGGAATAAATTAAGAATTGGTTCCATTTACCAAACCCCTGGCTCAGATGATACAGTTGCTGAACGGTTCAAAGGAAACATGAGTCTTATTTCAAACAGGTACCCCACTTACAGAGTTATAGTTGGTAGCGACTTCTATCTACCCTAGATATGCTGATAGAAATACAGGTTTAAAGCCAGTAGTAGGCATAAAAGGCCATCTGAAATTGTAGTGAAGGCTTTTTTAGAAAATTATTCTGAACAATTAGCTCATGGACCCACTCAAAGTGTAAATGGTTGTGAAAACATACTTAATCACTCAGCAACAAATAATCCTGAGCAAATAGAGGGCATCATGACAGATACAGGGATTAGTGTCCACAAGGTGGTTGTAGCTGGACTGAATACTGTGACATCAAAAGAACAGATAAAAGTAGTACTGACTGCAGTTGAGACATCATACACCAAATAAATTAATAAGAGATAGTACTGATACCCCATGTTACACAAAACTGGTCAGAAAACTGTTGCAGAAGCAACAAAAAAAGCATGCCAAATTTAAAAGAATGCAAAATCTTCAAAAATGGCCAAGTTTTGCAGAAGGTTGTAGTTTAGTGTGAACTTAGATGTAAGATGCTTTCAGTAATTTCCACAACGAAATAGTCTCAAAACATGACAGAAAACACAGATTCATATGTAAAGTACACCAGCAGCAAGACACAATCAATACCTTCACTGTGTGATGATGATGGTGATATCACTGATGACAGTACCACTAAAGCAGAGTTACTAAACAAGGTTTTATTGAAATTCCTTCACCAAACAAGACAAAGTAAATACTCCAGAATTCAAATATAGAACAACTGCCAACATGAGTAAATTAGAAGCACTTATCCTCAGTGAAGCAAAGCAGCTTAAATTGCTTAATAAAGGCAGGGCCTTTAGCACAGATTGTATACCACTCAGGTTCCTTTCAGAATATGCTGTTACAGTAGTTCCATATGTAGCAATCACAAATGACACCTCGCTCACCGAAAGTTCTGTACCTAAAGACTGGAAAGTTGCAAAAGTCACACCAACACCCAAAAAAGGAAATAGGAATAAGCTGCTGAAATGCAAATCAATATCATTAACAATGATTGGCAGTAGGATTTTGGAACATATACAGTCTTCAAACATTATAAATTACCTTGAAGAAAACAGTCTACAGACAAATAGTCAGCATGTATTCAGAAAATATCGTTCTCATGGAACACAACAGCTCTTTATTCTCACGAAGTAATCAGAGCTACTAACAGGGGATGTCGAACTGATTCCGTATTTTTAGATTTTCAGAAGGCTTTTGACACCTTTTCTCACAAGTGTCTCCTAATCAGATTGTGTGTCTATGGAGTGTTACCTCAGTTTTGTGACTTGATTCATGATTTTCTGTCAGAAAGGACACAGTTCATAGTAATTAATGGAAAGTCTTTGAGCAAACCAGAAGTAATATCTGGTGTTTCCCAAGGAAGTGTTATTTGCCTTCTGCTATTCTTGATCTACATAAAATGACATAGGAGACAATCTGAGCAGCCATCTTAGATTGATTGTGGATGACACTGTTATTTACCATTTTATAAAGTCATCAGATAATCAAAACAATTGCAAAATGTTTTAGATGAGATATTTGATGGTGCGAAAAGTGGCAATTGACTATAAATGACAAAAAGCATGAAATCCACACGAGTGCTAAAAGAAATACACTTAATTTTGGTTACACAATAAATCAACAATTTTGAAGGCTGCAAAATCAAATAAATACAAGGTGTCTCAAAAAGAATGACTTGACTTCAAAACTCCGTGTTCATTGATAATAAAGTTGTGTGACGAAGGCCTCCCGTCGGGTAGACCGTTCGCCTGGTGCAAGTCTTTCGATTTGACGCACTTCGGCGACTTGCGCGTCGATGGGGATGAAATGATGATGATTAGGACAACACAACACCCAATCCCTGAGCAGAGAAAATCTCCGACCCAGCCGGGAATCGAACCCGGGTCCTTTGGATTGACAGTCTGTCTTGCTGACCACTCAGCTACCGGAGGGCGGACTATTCATTGATATAAACACACTACAGACATGTGATAATTGCAAAATACTCACAAAGTCTTAAAGTTTTAGCTATGCTATTACAGATGCTCTATGTGTCCACCAGCAACAGCATGAACAACATCTAGATGATAGCTCAATTTGTCATAAACAACTTTGAAAAATGCATCTGCTTTTACAGAAGTTATGGAGGCAGTTATTCTGTTCTTCCCTTCTTTTACATCATGAGGCGACGGGGAGATAAACACATTTTCCTTCCCATATTCCCACAAGAAAAAAATCACTTGGAGTCACGCCTGGTGATCACAAGAATGCAGGGTAGTGTCTCAGGCTCCTGTGTACCTATCCAATGTTGAGCAATCTTGAAATGCATTAGAATTGCCTTTTCCCTTAACTTCAAGAGCACTCTGACCACTTCATTTTCCAACAGGATGGAGTTCCACCATAATAGCACAACAATGTATGTCAGTTCTCGATCACACTCTGCCTCCCAACACTGGACAGGGGCACACAAGGCCCCAGGACATGACCCTGCATTCTTGGCTTCCAAGATAGCCAGACATGACCCCATGTGATTTTTTCTTGTGGGGATATGTGTAGGAAAGTGTGGTCATCTCCTGTTTAGCTCATGACATAGAAGAAGTTAAGAACAGAATAACAGCCACCATAACTTTCGTAGAAGCAGAAACACTGTGTAAAGTTTATGATGAATTTAGCTATCGTATAGATGATGCTCATGCTGCCGCTGGTGGGCACACACAAAGCATTTGTAATATCATAGCTGAAACTAAGATTTTGTGTTTTGCAATGCATCCCATGCCTGTAGTAAGTTTTTAGCAATAAATATGGAATTCTGAAGTCAAGTCATTGTTTTTGAAACACCCTGTGCTTAAAGATTACGCTTACGAATATCTTAAACTGGAACAATCAATCACAAAGATAACATAGTGGGGAAAGCTAAACAAAGACTGTGATTTATTGGCAGAGCATTTAGAAAATGTAACAACTCTACTAAAGACACTGCCTACACTGTACTTTCCGTTTTCTTCTGGAGTATTGCTGTGCGGTGTGGAGATCCATATTGTATAGGATTGGCGGAGTACATTGAAAAAGTTCAAAGAAGGGCAGTTCCCTTTGTATTATTGTGAAACAGGATAGAGAGAGTGCCAGGATGCGAATTGGGGTGGCAATCATTAAAACAAAGGTGTTTTTCATTGCGGCAGGATTTCCTTGTGAGATTTCAATCACCAACTTTCTCCTCTGATTGTGAAACTTATTTTTCTGTTGCTCACTTGCATAGGGAGAAATGATCATACAATAAAATACGAGAAATAAGAGCTTGCACAAAAGATTTAAGCATTCGTTTTTCACGTCAATCGAGAGTGGAATGGTAGAGAAATAGCTTGAAGGTGTTTCAACGAACCATCAGCCAGGCACTTAATTGTGAAAGGCAGAGTAATCATGTAGACATCTCTTTCCAATGTGTTTCTTGAACTGTTCATTTGTTATTACTAACTGAAATTTATTGCAGAATTCTTACTCCTCTGTCATTCCTACTACTGCAGCTGTATTCTAGGGAAGTCTCCTTCATTGCTTCTCCTACTATAGCAATCAAATCACAGGTGATTATTGGATTGTCATTCACCATTACATAGTGAGTTACCTGTACAGAAACATCATACAATTTTCTCTTCTGTTTGTGAAATACTTGAACTGTTGTGGTTGGCAATAATTTGCTGTCGATGCTGCTTAGAATAATCCTATTACTAACATTATCATAATAATTCACTTTTTGCTCTGCCTTCCTATTAAACAATGAAACCTACTCTCACGATAGCATTTTCTGCTGCTGATATAATGTACTCATATACCAGAAATCCTTATCTCCTTTCCATTGTACTTCAATGACTTTCCGCACATCTAAATTGAGACATTTACCTTTTCATATTTTCTATCTTCCTTACCACTTTCAGACTCTTGATACACAATGTTCAAACTCACAGATTGTTATCCTTTTTTTTCAAGCTGTTTCTCATGGTTCCCTCCCCCTTGAGAATTCCCTCCCAGCATTCTGGATGGGAGACTAATCCAGAATCTTCTGCTAAAGGAGAGATCATCATGACAATTTTTCAATGACATACCACATGTGGTATGGATGCACATCGTGTGCCTTTAATGAAGTGATTTCCATTGTCACCTGCATCCTGATGCCACCACTGACTGCGTCACCTTTAGGGGCAGTTTTCTACCCTAAGGGCAAGAGGTGCCCTGATCCCCAGTATGCTACTCTGCCATGTTTGACAAGGCCGTTGGTAGAATTGGGGTATACCATATACTGGTGGTCTTCAGTCATCATTGCTGATGATTTTTCTTCAAAATCTATAAAGTAGCATAGAACGAACTCACAACCCAAGATATTTTTAGTAGTAGTCAATGATGTTACCCTGAGAGAGCAGTGGCTTTTTTTATCTCAAATTTTAGACGCTTCTTGTGAAAGTTGTTTAGTTCTTATCTGCCACCATGTTATGATGCACTTAGTTTATGTTTTTAACATTTGCACAAGAGAAAAAAACAGATCACATGCTGAAACGTCCTGGCAGACTAAAAGTGTGTGTCGGACTCAGGCTCAAACTCGGGACCTTTGCCTATTGCACAAAAGTGCTCTACCACGAGCTACCGAGTATGACTTGTGACTCGTCCTCACAGCTTTACTTTTGCCAGAGCTTCTCCTACCTTCCAAACTTCACAGTAGCTCTCCTGCAAAACTTGCAGGACCAGCACACCTGGAAGAAAGAATATTGTGGAGACAGGGCTTAGCCACAGCCTGGGGGATGTTTCCAGCGAAATTTTCACTCTGCTAGAGAGTGTGCATTGACAAAAAACTTCCTGAAAGATTAAAACTGTGCGCTGGACACAGACTTTCCTAAAGGCAGAGGACCAGAGTCTCAGTCTGCACATGGTTTTAATCTGCCAGGAAGATTCGTATCAGTGCACACTCGCTGCAGGGTGAAAATTTCATTCTGGAAATCACACACAGACAGAAAGATTGCATACTAAAAAGGAAATTGATGAAACAACATTTGTTATAAAAGTACCTTTATTCTTTATAACTGATTACAATTCAGCAACACTGCTCTACTTGAAGAAATCAATGTTGACAAGCAGTCTTTAATCACTAATTAAACAGAATGAATAGAAATAAAACCACTGTACCACTGGCACCAAATAAAAAAAAATGACAACAGAACATTTCATGTCACTTCAGAAATCAAAATTTTAACCTGACTTGGCTTACATCATCAAACAGTCTTAATCTGCTAGTACATGTAAGTTTCATTCACTGTCTTTTGTTAAAGAGTATTCTCCGCACTTCAAAAAATATATTTAAGCAGGAATTACATTACTTTTTTTACAGCAAGCGATTTGTACAGCAAATCTCCTGTAACATATAGCCAAGTATTTACACTTTGATACCATTTACAGTTCTGTGAAACAGTTTAACCTTTAATTAGCAATGTTTGACTGATCAAAATGATTTATTGTTATCATTATGATCAGACAAATAAAGCAACAACAACCTGTAGGTTGGTCTGATTGTCACAATATTGCACTAGACCTGGTCCTATTGAATGCACTGTGCCTTTGTTTTCCTTCAATCTGCAAATTCACCCTAAGTTAAGGAGAGAACTTATACTTAAACGTGGAACCAAGCAGATTGCCATTACTCAGGTATGTGAACTACTACCAGAGGAGGAGCTCATGCTATGTCAGAAAAAAGTTTACTATTGGTTTAAGTCTAATTAATTGAGGAAAAATGAATCTTACACAAGTTATCTATGGATGTTACAGCATCATAAATCAATATCACGTGGGAAACTACTAAAAATACTTGAGACAGCTGCAGCTGGCATAGTTTTGAAATGAGGCAAAAAAGGAATTGAAGTGGCTACATATCAACCTGTCCCACTACTTGGCATGATGTATAAATCACTGGAGAACATAATTCTCAATCACATCTGAGAGGCCATTGATAAAAAAACCTCAATCAAGCAGAAAATATGAATTGCTGTGATCATCTGTTAACACTTAAAGCATTTGTTGAACATGGATTTCAGAAAGGCATAAATCTGGCTGCAGCACTTCCATGGATCTAAGGGCAGCTTATGATGAAGAAAGCCTGATGTTCAAGTTTGATGAAGTAATTCCACATCAGAAGCTAGCATGTTTACTAATCAACGTGCTCCCAGATCAACATTTTTCATTTTCTCTGTACGTAAAAGCAAGCAGATGGAGAATCCTAAACCATGGACTGTCTCAAGGATGTGCTGGTTCCTATTCTGCTTAATTTGTATCTCCACCGTATGTCAGATATTAATCCATTATGCACACGACCTCTTACTAATAGGTGAGAACGAAGATATTAAGCCATGTGAAAGTACAAGGTCCAGTAATCTATCCATATTAAGCAGGTAATTCTGCACCTACAGATATTATATCTGTTCTTTAATTTTTTTGTGCTGATATTGCAAAAGCACATTTCTTACACACATTTTTAAAAATGTATTCTGAAGAACTATACTCATTAACTTGTTCCATTTCGATTACTGCCCCCCCCCCTTTTTTTTTTAAAAAAAATGAGGTGTTTCTCTTATATCTATAGTTATTTTGCAGTTCTGTTTATAAGCATGCTTCCTCTTTTTAAAAGCTAGTAAAAACAGTGGGTGACGCTGCTATGACTTTTATGAATACATTAGTAGCATATCTTGCAAGCAACATTTTATATCACTCAGTGAGGGGCAACATACCTTTCACATCAATGTATGAATGATCCAGTCTCCAGAATAATTTTTTCGATCAATGTACATACATGATCAACAGAACACTTCATTTAGAGCTTTTAGATAATACCAAAGACAACATTATCTTCTAATGTGAGGAGACTTTCCATAAACATTACAAGCTACATTAGTGTAATGATGTACAGTAATCCTAATATGGCCTTCTTTATTAAGACGATTTCCTAGATGAATTAAACAATGATTGATTCCATCTGGACTTTGCCTTTGGATTAAACATAGTGGTTATCTGCTATTTGTCATCCTACATCATTTCTGACATTTTTCCATGACCACTAGGCAGCTAAATAATCTAATTGAACTTAATCCTTTGAATACGAGTCCTGTCTTACATTTTTACCTCTCTGCTCTCAGACTTCACCAGATCTCATTGTCTCTAAATTTTTGTTCATTCTCCAAAGCAGTGGCATTTCTGGACACATTAAGACAGAAACTAGTAACAAATTGCAGCTCTAAATGGCGCTTTTTCTGTGCCCTTGGCACATAATTGTTTTAGTGCAGCTCCTTCTTTATTATAACTGCAGTAACAAAATTCAAAACTACTACACCGCAGCATATCACAATTTCCAGAAAAAAAGATGTAGATAATCTTGACAGGTTTCTACGCACACCAGTTCTGCAATACTTTAATGCCTGAAACACCCAGAAGATTAAGTATGTCCTTCAGGTTCCTATTTTAAGCTTGTCACAAACTTACCTGCATTACAAATAGTACCATGAGCAAAATACACAGAGCTTACTGTAAGTGTACTCTACGTAGGCTGAAGTTAATTGTAAAAATGAACACTTAAAGAGTGTTTACTAGGGTGTAAAAGTTATGTATCATAATGTATTCTAAGGCATTTTACAATATTTCACATTTGTGACAGGGTGTGTCAATGCCTAACAGCAAAGTATATGAGTAGCTAAAGGCAGTTCTCCTTCTTTAATGTTCTTTTAGAACTGTAGCTCAGACTTCAACTTAGTTATGAATGCTGATAAATGCTTAACCCAATATGATTATGGGATACTGAAGCATCGAGTATATATATCTTAGGGACCTCCAGGCACTCTGTGTTTGTAAGTGGAAAGATTTGGAACTAATGTACAACTTATATTAGATGTGGACAAGAAAATACCTACCTTTAAGGCACCAGAAAAAAAGGGTGGGAGGGTGCCATGCCACTGACTTCCAGTGCAATACAAATCAAGAAAAAGATTTAGCAGGTTGGACATGCACAGATATTAACTAAGAGTCTTTGTAGCATGGTATGATGTTTTGCAGCATACTGTTGTACTAAAGAGAAAAAACTCAGACTGAAAGATGTCACAATCACTCTGAATAGAGAAGTGACTGCTCCCCCATAACAGAGTTCCTCTGGTATTGGAAGCACACCTTTCTGTGTGGCTAGTAATAAATCAGTTCAAACACAGCATACCATATTTACATTCAACGATCTGGGAAGTGGGCAGCTCTCTACATTATGTGTGGATATGAGATGAGAATGGACTGTAAGCTATAAGTTGTGCTGAAGTCTGGGCACACTCTTCCATCATTGTATTTTTTGGGTGGTGGATAATATTTTAATCATACAGAGGCGTCTTAATGGGGAGCCCATTAGTTGCAGTTATAACCAACCAGTTCATGGAAGACATCACTTGGACATGGCTACTGTGAAGCCTACATGCTTTTATCATTACGCTGACAGCACATACGCTGTCTGGCCTCATGGACATGAAAAACTGGGAGAGTTCTAGTACAACAGTAGCATCCTCCATGACAACATCAAGTTCATGATGGAGGTCAGAGACAGAGTTACTTGCTGTTCCTTGAAATTCTTGTCTGCTGAAAACCAAATGGGTTTCTCAGCCACAGTGTTTACCGGAAACCCACCCACGCTGGCCAGTATTTGCTCTATACTAGCTACCACCACCCTACACAGAAATGTTCTGCTCTTAGGGCCTTGGTACATTGAATAAACTAATTTCAATAGCTGAAAACCTGCTGAAGAAATTGAACGACTTACAGAAAGTGTTGAAAGAAAAATAGCTACAACAACTGATAAATTGCATAAGTCATTTCATCAAAGGCGCCCTCTCGCAAAACTAACTCATTAGGTTCATGAATGATGATGATGATGTAGACATCTGAATGGCAGTGGTGTACAAAATACTATGTATGTTGGACAGTTTTACACTGGACATACTATGTGTGTTACTGAAAAGTACCTTACAGAACATGAAGTGGTTTGCACTTACGGTATCCTGAGAAGTCGTTGAGTCGTTGATAGCAGAACACACACTGGAAAACGGACACTCGATTTCTTTTGATGAGACTTCTATTACTGAATGGACAAATAGTTTCTGGAATAGCAATAAATGAAGTGATACAGCTAAAACTTCTGGAAACACCCTCAATAAAGATGGTGATCTACAGTTACGCAGAGTTTGAGATCCGGCTACTGGAAGATTGAAGTGGGCATGATGGACCTGCAACACAATACTTTATATGGTTTTGGACTGGGCACCATATGACGTCACAAATAGTAGTGTGGCTCTTTAAGAGCAGCAGCAGCAGTCACACTACAGTCACCACTTGACAAACACTGAGAAGTACTGTGCTGAAAGTGCACAGATTTTTAGGCAGCTTACATGGTTGGAAACTCAAGAATATTTTATCATCTGATACATTATTTTAAACTTATATTTGCTTACACCTTCACATTAACTTGTAAATGAGGTGGTAGAGTGTTATGTTTCTTTTTTCTCCTGTAGCATTCTTAATTGTTTTTATCTTCGTCTCAAACTACACATATCAGTCTGTTCTACCCCATATAGTGTCGTGCAAAACAAAATGCCATAAACCAGACAACTACAAGTAGTTAGCATAATATATGATGAAATTAAAGTAACTTTGGACTGACAGGGTGATTCAAATCAAAATGGCATTATCAGACGGTTCACAACACATGAAGGAAAACTGGTGCAATTGGTTGTAGTTAAGAAGTATCAAGTTTCTGAGTAAAGGTGGAAAGTACATGCAGAACAAGTCTTCAGTCGCTTCGTGTAACTGAGCTAAGAAACAACATTATCAAAGTAACACATAAGAGTTTCGTTCCAGTATGTGTACTAATACATATTTGGGGTTCACACAAATGCAACAAGAACACTGTATATTTGGCCTGAGCTGCATGTTGGTAAAGGGAACCCAGCTGAGCAAGGGCAATTTCCCCAGGGAATAAGTATCACATGCAAATCCCAGCTAATTTGTCAAAGGTTTCATTATGGCAAATCATCTGGGAGTAGCTCATTTCTAGATGATCAACTTGGTATTATTTTGACCATATGCACCACAGCATCTCCAAGAAACATTTTGCAGGAATTTTGTGATGTTCAAGAAAGGCATATGTACATCATTATTGCTTCAAATATCTCTCCACAACATGACTGCTGATGTAAATTAATTCACTTGATGTCATAAATCAAAACATCTTAAAAATGGGAGAAGTGGTCATATTACACATCAGTCAGTAACTTCAGCAAATAATTCATTAAACACGTAAAAAGATATCAATGTTGTTATATTTCATAACTTGCACAAATTTATGGCTACTAAATGCTTCTTTAAAAGACAACTGCGGGGGATGGATGAAGATAGATCTGTTAACATAAACATTTGCAGTCACAAGCTGGCTTCCAGCAGTCACTAAATTATGTGCAAACATTAGCAACTTCTAGAAACATACGTAATAGTAAACATGGCATTTTCAATCATTGCCAAACCCTACACTAATTAACTCTGTAACTGTCTGTTGTCGAATATAATTCATTTTGAACACAAGGTTTCGCAATTTATTTCCACATGTCAACTAGAGTAGCCTTCTCTGGCAGGTAATATTCTGTTATTTGTGCACACTTGTTTACTTGATCCTTTTTTTCTATATTTATGATACTTTGCACATAATACACATTTTAGTGTATTTGTACAATGTACAATACAGTATGATTCATAACATATATGAAAGTTGAAAATTTTAGTTTCATACATTGACATTTGCATCAAATCTGCCATATTTGGGTAACTAATATATCATTAGCTTCCACAAATAGTTTTATGTACAGGTGCTACACTAATCTGTAACTGAAACAAAATGTTATTGCTGTCTGAACACAATAGCTTTGTTATCTATTATTAAAAAATATTTTTCATATTAGTCTGTGATCATATGGACTATTCATATATTGGTGATATGTACAGCAGCCACAATGATTACACTGTTAACAACTCAGATGAAATTTAAGGAAATCTGCATCATAAGAAATAACTGAAATCAAATTATAATGTCACAGAGTACACCAAATCACTAACAAATATGTCCACAAAGTTACATTTCATGCACTGTTAACACTTGCTACAGTCATCCACATCTATACTTGATATCTGTTTTGTGTTCACTGGAGTTAATCCCTTCGTTTTCTTTTATCCCTGTCATCCCTACGATCTCTGTCTTCTTTTGGACGTTTACTGGCTCTTTTAGCCTGTGTAAGAAACTGATCCAGACCGAATGGATCTTCCTCTTCTTTCTCAAATTGTACAGGTCCACTTCTTGTTGCATTGCGGTCAGTACCGCTGAATTCTTTATCTGGCACAAATCTATAACAGAAAATGGCAGCCACAGTTTTAACCTATATTATCAATTATGGAGTAGCAAAAAAGTCAGTTTTACACACACACACCTCCTGTGTGTGTGTGTGTGTGTGTGTGTGTGTGTGTGTGTGTGTGTACGCATGCATTCTTTTCATATATTCCACAACTTTCCATTATGATATAAAAATTGTAAGGCAAGGTTAGGAATTTAACTGTATCCCTTTTGAAGAGTGAAAATATAGGTAAACTTAAATTTGGATGCCTGTACAGGAATTTGAATACCGTTCCTCCAAAGTGTGTGTCCAGTGCCTTAACCACTGCACCACTTTACTTGGAGAAATGACAGACAAGTGTGTCAAGCACACTGATCAGCAAATGGGGTAATACAAAAATTAATAGAGATCTACAGAACTCAGGTTCATGCATGTAAAAATGCAAAAACAGAGAATGAAGAAAGATAATGATCACAAGACCATCAGCAAGAATCAACAAATGGAAAAATGGACTGTCTATATCAGTCTACATTGTTGAACTACATACAAAAAAGCACATCAACATGAGAAGGATTATGTGAAATCATTACTGCTGACAAATGCTCTAAGTTTCTGGTATGCTCCAAAGTGTAATTTGCATGATATGCACTTTCCTCTTTGTTCTTTTAACATCACTGATATGTTCTGTGGTTCAATTCACAAATGCATGGAAAAAGATTTCTACTGCTGATGAACATTTATATTAATTGATGGCAGTCAATGGAAATCTTCAGTATCCGGTTCGTTTACTAACAATCACATATATTATGTGGTGCTAAAGAAGAATTGATTCCAGTTAGTTATCTAAAAGTCTAAAAGTTCAGGCTATTGTCCTGATAGACCCGTACAGTATATAAGACTTGCACTCTCGCTTGCTATCACACGTTGCTAAAATATGTTTGCCAGGACATTTCTTTTATAAGCCACAGTTCCTCACCAAAACCCACGAAAAAGAAAAAAGATATTTTAAAGATTAAATTTGTTTCATTAATATACATTTTAATGTGTAAAACTACTGTATGTCTTACAATTACTAGTACATCAACATACAAATTACAAAATATTCTAAATTTGAAATAAGAATATAACTAAAAACTGCTACGCATCCATGGAAGGCAGGCTTTTACACAAAAGAATAATCAACCTTTTTATGATGTCAATGGCACGAACACAAGTCTACTAACATTACACTGCAATATTTAACCACATAAAATTGTTTTTTCAGTATGAGAACAGTACTTCTAAATAAGGTACTTTGAGTATTTCTTTTTACTACACCAACTCTCAGTTATATATCTATAAAGAAAATTATAGAAATGTAAAAATACCAACCTATTTGTCTTGATCAATTTATCTAAGTCATCACCATACACATCTTTGTCCAGATTTCTACTGGGGCGATAAATATGTGAACCAAGATTTCCAGTATCACGCCACGGTTTGTCATACACATTATAACTCTCTTCATCTCCATAACCTGAATCCATTCCTTTGGATGTGTTGAATAAACGTTGGTCAAATTGCACTTCACCTCCAGAGATGGTTTTCGCTGGCAAACCAAGGGCAATTTGTTCACTTATGTCTCTTTCACGTTCTCGTTGAAGTTTCGTTCTGAAAAAGGAAAGTACCAATTCTAACTAGAACTTCTTTTACTAAAAGTATAAATAATTTACATGTTTTCTGATACTATGGTACCTTTTATCAGGTGCAGCTCTTGCAATGTTCTTTTCCCGCTGGCGATCCTTGTGCCTTTCATAACGCATTTGGTCACGTTCCCTCGCCTCCTCATCTTTTTCTGTAAAGAAAATGTTTTACATCTCTCTATACTGCTCAAGAAATCTGACCATATTTATAGCACACATTTTATACAAACCTGCTGCTGCCTGTGTTCTGATTCCGGCTCGTTCTTCACGTGCCTTCTGAGCCAACTGTCTTAAGTGCTCTTCCTTTTTCTCCTTTTCTTTTTGTGCAAGCTTTTTCTCCAATTGTGCTCGCATCTCCACAGCTTCACGAGCCTAAGAAAAATCACACATGTATACATCAGTAATATAAAGCTTGAAACATGTAACTACACTGTCAGCTGAAAGTCGCACATAATTACAAATAACTGAAAAATAGAGCACTGGGTGTAGATCTTTAAAGACAGCACTTGGATATTTAAAATGATATGTCAGTAACACAATATGCCCCAAAAGGAAGACTTATTTGAACTTAAAAAGAACCACTTTACACCCATATATACCATAATAATTTAAGGTTAACCTGTGAGATATACTTATACAGCTCAGCTCAGTGGTCAATGGCAGAGAACTGTATGTGACAGTAATATAGTTGAATAGCTGGTTTCAGAAACAACACCTGTCCACAAGTTGTTTGGTTTTGAGTTTAAGATGCAGCAGTGTTATGTGAGAATAGCTATGTCGGCTGGTAAGAGAAACAGAACTTGTCCCACACTTGATACAGGAGTTTTGGATCGGCAAAATTTACAGTGAGCACAGAAAGAACACTTGTCCTGAGAAGTGTTGTTTCTATACATACTGTTGGTAGAAGTGAAACAAGTGACAAATAAGCTCTCGCACGGACACTTTTGCATGTGGAGAGAGTAAACCGCATGTAGTTTATTATTGTGCAACATGTCTTCTGTTGACAGTTAGAGGTTGCAGAACATTAATATGAAAGAAGGGAGTGAGGAATACGAAATATCAACATGAGAAGATTAAAAGGCTGCATACTAAAGGACAGGAGCACAAAAACGTCGGTGGAAAATAGTGCTGAAGAAATATAGTAGATACTCTAACCATTATACATTGTTATTAACACTTTTTGCATCAATTGGTAATAAGCAAAATGCTGGTATTGCTGGTTCACATAGAATATTTATCTCACTTCAGAGAAGTTGTCAACAGTGCTCTAAGGAAATAAATGAAACAAGAATAGGGATCTTCACACATTTTTACAATATGGACTCAAAGGATGCACAAGACTGATCCACAAGGGCTGATTACTGCCAAAGGTATTGGAAGAAGACATTTGTGAAACGAATAAAATGATTCTAATAATAAACCTTGACAGCAAAACTTCTGATATTCTTTGAATTCTAGTACCAGAAAAGTGGAGGTATGTATACAAGCACTCCTGAGCGTTCATGGCGTGAAAAACATGAGAGCATGAAGGATTAGCAAACTACTCACACTTGTCAACCTACCTACCAATCAAAGAGGTAAAAATCGTTCAGGCAATGTGAAAAATAGTAGAGAGATAAATGCTATTGTTGAACATATTAACTTCTACCCATAAAAAGTAACCCACTATGGCTCTCAAGATCACCATTATTTGCTAGAACAGCTTAATGTAAAAACCATGCATGTACAGTTTCAAGTGAAATACCATGACATGGTTGAAAAATACAAGATTTTCACTGTGTTTCAGAAGATGACACATTGACACGTGTGGCAAATTTGAACAACTGTCAAGTAAAATGAAAAATATAATGCTTAATGACACAGAGAAACAGATAGCTTCTCCAGAACTCGTCATACACAAGAGAGGGGCTGTTAAGTTTTCTTCTCTCATTAGTTAAATTACAGAGAAATGCATTGATAATTCAGAAATAGTAGGAACTTCTATTGACTTCATGTAGAATCTATGCCTACCAACTATACCCATTCAAGAGGTCTTCTTCTATCAACAGCTTACTGTGAATGTCTTTAATATACACTACCTGCAGACGGGTGAATCAAAATTCTGTGTTCATCATGAAGGAACAGTAGAGAAGACACCGAATGAGATGTGTTCATTCTTATTACATTTCATCACAAACAACTTCCCAAAAAACATTAAACATCTGCATATTTTTAAGCATCTGCATGGTTTTTTCCAATGGTTGTCCAGGCAAAGTAGGAATCATACCGTTGTAAGGCTTTTCCTGGCTTTGGAAGCTTCAGAGCGATTCCTCACTATTAATCTATTTCCCTGTACGTGGACATTCATTTCTTCCCTGAGATAGGGACTTTGCGGTAGTGAAGACAAAAATCCATTCAGTGGATAGGGTGTACCACATCAAGCAATTTGTTGAACTGATTGCTATCTCAATTTCAAAAGCTAACAAGTTCCAAGTGAAGGTAGTTTCAACAAGCAGTATTCTTGCATTCAAAAACTGGTGGCTCAAAACACCATCTCTCTGGAGAGTGCCAGTAGAAAGGTGCCCAGGGATCAGAAGCAGTCATTAGTGGTGTCCCAATTCTTTGAATATGAATACAAAAGTAACACTTCTTGTACTGTGATTAGAAAAGCATATATCCACAGATCTGTCATGTAAGCTTTCTGTCTTTGTATTGACTGCAACTCTTCAATTCCCTTTCCCACAGAGAAAGCATATAACACATGTGCCAATAAATTTGGAGAAAATTGCTGACGTCAAGAAATTAGAAGGATATATTCCAGATAAAGTCCATGAATTTTACACCACAATCTACAATTAGTCAACAATTGAACTTGGAGATATGGTCTGTGAGTAGAATAAAGGAGTACAATGTAATTTAAAACAATGTGAAGAGACATTTAGTTTAAAATTTAACTGTGCAACTTCATCAAATTCATAAAGGTAAAAGTTAAAAATTGAAAAAAGAAATGTGCAAATCATATACTGTTTTCCTGCTATTGTGTGTTATTCAATTAATATAATCTCATACTACTCATACTAAACCAATATTAAACACACATCAATAACTGAATAATTTCCGTATTAAATAATATATTAGTATAAATTTCTGAAACAATACTTGTCCTGATATTTATGAAATACTTCCCTTTAAGCAAGATACCTGCAATTGCACCCAAAAATACATACACATACACCACTGGATAGAGCACTATGTTTTTGCAGTTAAAGATTAATGTATGAAATTGAAATATTTGTGCATTTTTCTGAAAAACAGTCTCTGTGGACAAGAGTTGTTTCTGAAATCAGCTATTTGATTGAGTTCAAGTTACTTAAATGAAGGAAAGAAAGGTTCCAAGGTTCAATGATGCAAGCAGAATCACAACTGCACACTGAACAAAGATGAGGAAGGAAATAGCTCATTGTTGTTGTTGTTGTTGTTGTCTTCAGTCCTGAGACTGGTTTGATGCAACTCTCCATGCTACTCTATCCTGTGCATGCTTCTTCATCTCCCAGTACCTACTGCAGCCTACATCCTTCTGAATCTGCTTAGTGTATTCATCTCTTGGTCTCCCTCTACGATTTTTTCCCTCCACACTGCCCTCCAGTACTAAATTGGTGATTCCTCGATGCCTCAGAACATGTCCTACCAACCAATCCCTTCTTCTAGTCAAGTTGTGCCACAAACTCCTGTTCTTCCCAACTCTATTCAATACCTCCTCATTAGTTATGTGATCTACCAATCTTATCTTCAGCATTCTTCTGTAGCACCACATTTCGAAAGCTTCTATTCTCTTCTTGTCTAAACTATTTATCGTCCATGTTTCACTTCCACACATGGCTACACTCCATACAAATACTTACAGAAACGACTTCCTGACACTCAAATCTATACTTGATGTTAACAAATTTCTCTTCATTAGAAACGCTTTCCTTGCCATTGCCAGTCTACATTTTATATCCTCTCTACTTCGATCATCATTAGTTAAATTATTTTGCTCCCCAAATAGCAAAACTCCTTTACTACTTTAAGTGTCTCATTTCCTAATCTAATTCCTTCAGCATCACCCAACTTAATTTGACTGCATTCCATTATCCTTGCTTTGCTTTTGTTGATGTTCATCTTATACCCTCCTTTCAAGACACTGTCCATCCCATTCAACTGCTCTTCCAAGTCCTTTGCTGTTTCTGACAGAATTACAATGTCATCGGCAAACCTCAAAGTATTTATTTCTTCTCCATGGATTTTAATACCTACGCCAAATTTTTCTTTTGTTTCCTTTATTGCTTGCTCAATATACAGATTGAATAGCATCAGGGAGAGGGTACAACCCAGTCTCATTCCCTTCCCAACCACTGCTTCCCTTTCATGTCTTTCGACTCTTATAACTGGCATCTGGTTTCTGTACAATTTGTAAATAGCCTTTCGCCCCCTGTATTTTACCCCTGCCACCTTCAGAGTTTGAAAGAGAGTATGCCAGTCAACATTGTCAAGAGCTTTCTCTAAGTCTACAAATGCTAGAAATATAGGCTTGCCTTTCATTAATCTTTCTTCTAAGATAAGTCATAGGGTCAGTATTGCCTCACGTGTTCCAACATTTCTACGGAATCCAAACTGCCTTCCCTGAGGTCGGATTCTACCAGTTTTTCCATTCGTCTGTAAAGAATTGGTGTTAGTATTTTGCAGCTGTGACTTATTAAACTGATAGTTCGGTAATTTTCACATCTGTCAACTCCTGGTTTCTTTGGGATTGGAATTATTATATTCTTCTTGAAGTCTGAGGGAATTTCGCCTGTCTCATTCATCTTGCTCCCAGATGGTAGAGTTTTGTCATGACTGGCTCTCCCAAGGCTGTCAGTAGTTCTAGTAGAATGTTGTCTACTCCCTGGGCCTTGTTTTGACTTAGGTCTTTTGGTGCTCTGTCAAACTCTTCACGCAGTATCATATCTCCCATTTCATCTTCATCTACCTCCTCTTCCATTTCCATAATATTGAGAGAGAGAGAGAGAGAGAGAAAGAGAGAGAGAGAGAGAGAGAGAGAGAGAGAGAGAGAGAGCGGGGGGGAATCACATGTGTATAGACAATGTGCAATACAGCATTTACTGCACGGTCATTACAATATCATGTTTTTGGTAACAAATTTTTTAAGGAAACAATCATTAAGACCGAACACAGGCTATGTCAACAGAAAGAACTTTGTGCATTGTGGTGGTGCACCATTGCAGGAAATAGCTAATTAAGGGCATTCCATCAGAAAGATTTCATGCGAGTTATATGTTAACTGTTAACAGCGTTACTGCAAAATGGAAGTACAAAATACAGCAAACCCAACTGACATTGGCGGGTCTAACTGAATATACTGATAGGGACCACCAAACACTCATATAAAATGCACAATTGGATGTGGATATAAAGGAAGCCTGGTAAACAGTGTTTACTTGCGTTTGTTGCTCCAATTGGGAAATTTATAGCAACGATGGTCAGGAGTTGTGTTTCCTAGCTTGGTAGTTAAGTTTTTGTCGATGCTAAAATAAATAGGGTGTATATGTGGACAATAAAAAAAAATTTCCAGATTTCTCCCGGATTTCCCGGTTAAAAATACACTTTTCCCAGGTGAAAACATAATTTTTCCCTGTCAACTGAAGGGTATATTTTCTCTCGGAACTGTACAACTTATCAGACCTTTGAATGGTTATGGTTTTACACATGGGCGTAGAATTTCCCAGCACTTTAGAAAACTAAACATAGGGAAAAAAACACATTTTGGAAATATCTGTGATGTGCAGCAATATGTATGCTGCACATTTTCATATTATGAAAGTAAAAATTCGAATTCCACCAAACACTACATGTTACTTTCTGAAGCATTGAATTCGAGTAATGATGCACTTTTGTAAGTCAGTCATAGCTCATGCCACATGATCCCACCAGCCGATGACAGCAAGTATTCAGAGCTCAGGATGTATGATGTAGTCAGAAAATAGCGACATCACTGTTAAGTAGTGCAAACACACAAACAGAAAAAGTTAATGGTTTAAACTAATATATATAGTGAAACTTCCTGGCAGATTAAAACTGTGTGGCTAAGCCATGTCTCCGCAATATCCTTTCTTCCTGTATAGTTTAGAAGGTAGGAGACGAGGTACTGGCAGAAGTAAAGCTGCGAGAACAGGGCATGAGTCATGCTCGGGTAACTCAGTTGGTAGAGCACTTGCCCGCGAAGGGCAAAGGTCCCGAGTTCGAGTCTTGGTCTGGCACACAGTTTTAATCTGCCAGGAAGTTTCATATCAGCGCACATTCCGCTTTAGAGTGAAAATTTCATTCCAGTAATATACATAGTGCTTCTACACGAAAGCAAAGCTTTCACATATAATATTGGTCTAGATGATTAATACGCAGCAAGAGAAACTAAGCTTTCACATATAATGTCTTTTATGCATGTATTACAATTTCAGATATGTCACACAAACGTGCCAGTAAAATTTTTTAATAACGACATAAATGTCTGATCTTCTGGGCTCGAGATTCATTTAATGGCTCATCATTAAAGAGTTGATTTTTAAATGAGAGTCAAACACTCTGTGATTTAAGAAATTCATCGTACATTCGGAATATTTTCCCGCGACCTGTTAGAAATAGGTTTATTTCTGCAGTTGTCAGAGAGCGCCAGATGACGGGCGCCACCGCGCTTCGTGCTTGCGCAGCTATGATGTCGTAGGGAGGCCCTGTGTTCGTACGTGTAAAATATTAAAGGATCTTACATTATGTCATAAAAGAAACAAGACGTCAGGATACTCCAAGAGCATTGGAATTTTGTGACACATACTAAAATGTGCACATTTAAGGTGCACATTCGTATGACCAGATTCCCAGTAAAGTAGGCCACGACCTGATATTAAGCTTTTCAATGTGGTTTTCGGGATGTAAATTTTCTTGGAGTACCAGTACTGTGTTATCTGTGTGGTTCTTTATTATGACATAATGCCATACGCGCTAGAAGATAAAAACATGCATTTGAAATGCAGCGAACAGCGTGTGGAATTAAACACTTCGCTTAGAATATATTGTCTGCCTCAGCGGAAAAGATTAAAAAATGATAGTTTCTTTAGCAAAACAACAAAAATAACTTCATTGTTCAGCAAGGCAATTAATGCTTGACTGTCAGAAAGGTGGAAATAAAATAAAATTTGCAACTAACAACACATTTTAGCCTTCCGCCACTTCACACAGTATTCTTCTATCGCACGTCACTGTATTTTGCTCTGTGGAATTGAAATGTGTACATTTTGTAATGGATGCCATCAAACCATATTCCAGACAGTGGAAATTAAAATGTCCAGTGGTGCCTCTCCTGCTTACAGTCAGTCAGTTTGGCACTGCCCCCCCCCCCCCTTTTTTAAGAAAAAAAAAGAAAAGAACTCTTCAGCAAATTTGCACTCTTTATTCCCTATCAGTTAACTTGCTCCTTTGTGTGACAATAAATTAAATATAGGATAAATAAACCCAGTAAAGACATGAGACAAGCAAGACAATCCTTAGCTCCTATAATTTTTTTCTCTCTAATCTTACAACAGCTTTACATGGCGTGCTTTCCTTTCTGCAAAAGAATCTATTACCTCATCAAAGCTCGTCAAACGTTTTGCTACATGAAAAATCAAAATGTTGTCTAATACTGAAAAAGCTGTTAATACAAATAGGACCCAAAACTGGTGTGGTTTTCCAATCTGATTACGTCTATTTTGTCACCGTCTGCTAGATTAAAGAAAACAGGCCTTCCTAATATTGCAACAATTGTAAAACACACCAAATAAATGAGACTTTTTGGCATAAACGATCTTTCCTGTAATGACAGAATATAATTCACAAAGTACCAATATTAAAGGCCTATTAGGCCTACATACTAAAAGCAAAAAGCTTTACATTAGGAAATAGTTTCACGCTTCATTCATACACTTCAGTTTCTCAAGCATGAGATCAAAAATTAGTAGTACGAAATTTTTATACAAACTTGGAATCGTCATATTGTTCTATAATTTGTGTGATGTCCCCGTTTCTTCTCCTTCCTCATTCTAACAAACAGTCTTGTTATCACTAATTTTGTAACTATTCCTGCCAATGTCAAAGCTTATTCGCAGTTTAATTTTACTACCTCTGCCAGAATCACTGGTTTACTTATCCCACGATTATTCTCCAGTTAGGCGTTGTTAGATGTTTGTACAACTCGTTTTCCACCCTTCTTCCAGAATAGAACTTAAAGCGGCAGCTAGCCAGGGTGCTATGCAACTGGCCCTTGCTAGTATAGTGATCAGGCCAAAACTTTTCTGTCAAAATTTCATTTTCTTGGATACACCGAGAAGGTAATATGTAATCTTTCTTACCCGTTTTCGTTCATTTCCACTCCTGTAGTCTGAACCTATGGATTTCGCTAATAATTATGACGACGCTCATCATTCGCAAACCCAATCAACCACACAATCAGACAGCAGTTGGCATTCATCCATTCGACCTTACTCCACTCTGGTCGTATAGCTCCTTATGTCTGAAGGAAAGTTTGTTTCTACATGCAATGAGGATTTCCCTGACAAAGACAGCATGTACACTATGCAGGCATTCACAAATCAACTTAGGATTCATTCAGAAATCAACTTAGAATGTGTCCAAAAATGTTCAAAAAGTGACAGCAATGCATTTCAAAGTCATATGCACTGGATGCTAGGCACTTTGTGAAACAAGGTTTTCTCCCTCAAGAATATTAATTTGCGACCCCCTCCCCTCCCCCCGATCTGTGCCTGCTGCGCATGCATGAATATGGCAGCTTGGGCGCTCCAGTAAAGTTTTTCCCAGTAACATCTAGCTCCTTGCTGCGACTGCTTACACAGCCAACAGCCACATTTCTGTACCCAGAAGCGGGAGAAGGTACTACTCAAATGTGCAAGTGCATGATCCCACTCGTAGCTGCTAAAACAAATCTAATGTAAACTGTTGTGAAGTCATGCTCATTGGAGGCATTTGTTGTTATGGAGCATTGCATAGTCTTCCTAAAGCCTTTGACACACTTTGCTGTTAGCAGACACTGGTATGAGCACTGTGTTTTGTTGCATTACATGGCAAATTTCCTTTTGCAATGTAAGTTTTATTTTCGTTTTTTCTCCTGTTCATGTTTTATTGCCGCAGGATTATTCTGCAGTAGTGGGATACAGTAATATCCTTTGTTAGAGTATCGGTTCTTAACAGTCAAAATTTCAAAAATTTAACTGAAAACAAAAACAATGAAAAATTCCTTGAATTCCAAAAATTCCCAGGTTTTTCCCGGTTTCCTCTCAGATGAAAAAATTCCCAGGTTTTTCCCGGATATCCCGGGTCGTATACACCCTGAATAAATGAATAAATTTTTACACTACATTCACAGAGTTTAGAATCATACTTTTTCTGCACCAATAACATAATAACAATCCTGGGTACAAATAAATAACTATTTTATCATGGTATTAATGAAGTCAAGTGGATTTGTTGGACAGGCCTGATCTACAGTTGGAGAAGGAGCTATGTCCTCACTCAAGAAACTCTCCTAACATTTGATTGAAGTCATTTGTGGATACCACAAACAAAGTAATGACAACTACCTGACAGGAATGTGCAGATGGGTACTACTAAATACGAAAAATTTGCTGCATTTCCTCCCAAATATGAGCGTATTCTCTTAAACTGCAAACTGTTTTACATGGAAAACTATGAGGTGAACAGAATAAGAAAAGGGGTACAGGGGAAGGAACTATGTTAACACGTACTGGATTGATCTGAAGCAGTCTTGACAATCTTTTAACATTGTAACACTGGAAGCCACAATGTCTACTACTGTTACGGGAAATAATAGTGTCCAACTGTTTATAAGAATTATATCACCTTACATTATGTACAAAAAATCTATGATTTATTATTGCAAAATGCACGAAAGATTTTATTGTTCTGTATTTTTAATTGAGATAAAATCTTCACAAACGTTTTTATGCAACATTGATATTTACATGGCATTTTTTAGAAAGTCACCCAGAAACCTGGGTGAGGGGAGACTTGTGGGACAGGATGAGAAGGAAAGACAGATTGGGGACTGCAGCGGACGAGATTTGAAAACCTGAAAGCTTAAACGTTGAAGACAGGGTAATATGCAAGACAGAGATTACTACTAAAACATCGTGCACCAAGTAAATACGAGTGAAAAGCTAAGGGCATTGTATGTAACAGAGGTGAGACGACAAAAAATACACAAGTCACAAAATGTAAAATGTAGAAAACTAAAATGCAGTGAAGAAAGGAATATTTACTGTGAATAAATGCTGAGATGGAAGGAATTAACATAAATTAAGGCCAGGTGGGTGGTGAGAACCAAGGACATGTTGTTATGTTAGTTCCCACCTGAGGAGTTGGGGGGGGGGGGGGGGGGGGGGGGGAGATCCAGTTGGCACATCTGGTGAAACAGGCACCAAGGTCACGATTTTCATGTTTTAGAGCATGCTCTGCAACTGGATATTGCATGTTGTCAGTATAAACCCTCTGCCTACCCCCATTCATCCAAATTGATAATTTGGTGGTAGTCATGCTAATGTGAAAGGCCGAACAGTGTTTACATAACAGCTGGTATATGACATGTCATTTCACAAGTGGCTCTCCCTTTGACAGTATATGTTTTACCAGTTACAGCGCTGCTATAGATGGTGGTAGGGGGGTGCATAGGACAAGTCTTGCAGTAGAGTGCTTTGGATGAGCAATTTGGAACACTGTATTGTTGTGATTGGTTCTTGTGATTATGAGTTATCACAGGTCTGGGAGGAAGCAGTGGCACCTCTACATACAGCATCTGCCATCAAAATCCCATCCCTGTGATTCAAACTTACCTGCAGTCCCTCCTAAAATTTCAGGCCCTTCACAAGGACTTGCACCTCAATTCATAGAACTTTTTACCCCACCCAAACCACACACCGCCACTTTTCACCTTCTTGATAAGATCCACAAACCCAATCATCCTGATGGTCCTATAGTTGCTGGCTTCAAAGCACCCACTGAATACATATTTGCCTTAGTTGATCGACACCTGCAACCCATAGTACAAAGATTTTCCTCCTATATTAAAGATACTAACCATTTTTCTAGATCATCTGAAATCCATGCCTGTCCCACTACCACAACACATCTTGCTTGTCACCACAGATTCCATCTCCCTCTATACCAACATCCCCCAATGTGCATAGTCAGCTGCTGCTGAACATTTCCTCAGTCAATGCCTATCTAATTGCAAGCCTAGAAGATCCTTCTCGCTCACCTTAACTTTATACAGTTACTCCACTTTTGAGGGGCACACACACAAACAGATCATGGGTACAATCATGGAAACCAGGAGGGTTCCTTCCTATTCCAACTGTTTCATGGGTCACTTGGAGGGAGCTTTCCTGGGATCCATAAGTTTTCGGCCCCTGGGTTTGTTTGGATACACTGATAACATCTTTCCTCCACACCGAAGGCCAGCTACACACTTCTGTCCAGATCAACCTACTAATAAACAACAGTACTTACATTCTGACAGTTGCCTTCCTTTCCATGTCAAACATTCCCTCTCATACAGCCTTGGCACTTAAGGCAAACAAATTTGTAGGGATGCAGACACTTTACAGCAATACACCACCACTCTTATTTCAGCTTTCACTGGATGTAATCATCCCAACAGGCTAGTTAAAAAGTCCCCAGGTCATTGCATTCAATGTTGATACTGCCAAACCCTCCAAAAAAAAAAAAAACAACTTCTGAGCACACAACTTGTCACTCAATATTATTCTGGTCTTGAATGTATCAATCAACTACTTCAACAAAGCCGAGACTTCTTAAAATCATGCCCTAAAATGAGATCCATTCTGTCTGAGATTTTGCCCACCACACTAAGAAAGCTTTTTGTCACCCTCACATAAGCAATTTTCTTGTCAGACCCTATGCTCCTACTGCAACCGTCTCCCTATCCTATGGCTCCTACCTCTGTGACCGTCCCCGCTGCAAGGCTTGTCCTACACACCCCTCCTACCAACTATTCCAGCCATACAACAGGCAAAACATTAACTATCAAATGGGGAGTCACCTGTGAAATGACACACGTCATACACCAGCTATTACGAGAACACTGTTCGGCCTTTCACATTGGCATGACTACCACCAAATTATCAATTAGGATGAATGGGCATAGGCAGAGAGTGTATACTGGCAACATGCAATATTGTGTTGCAGAGCATGCTTTACAACATGAAAATCGTGGCCTTGGTGCCTGTTTTACCACACAAACCATCTGGATTCTTCCCCCAGAACTCCTCAGGTGGGAACTAGCACAACAACATGTCTTTGGTTCTCACAACCCACCTCACCTTACTTTACATTAACTCCTTCCATCACAGCATAGAACTTTTTACATTGCAGCGCGTCAGCAATCGTGAATAACTTAATCCGCCAGTTGAGGCGGATTCTTTATAATCATTATTCCTTTCTTCACTACATTTTAGTTTTCTACATCTTTCGTTTGCTGACTTGTCTATTTTTCGCCATCCCCACTCCAACCTCTGTTACATACAATGCACTTAGCTTTTCACTCTTATTAACACAATGCACGTTGTTTTAGTAGTAACGTCTGTCTTGCATATTACCCTGTGTTCCACGTTTAAGCTCTCAGGTTTTCAAATCTCATCCGGTGCAGTCTCCAACAGTCAGTCTTTCCTGATCATCCCGTTAGATAAGTCTTCTCTGAGCCAGGGTTCTGGGCAACTTTTCTAAACTGTATTTTTATTTTTTGTACAAAAACAAATTCCCCGTGCCTTATCTTTCCAGTCTTCCACCACCTCCCAAAGTCCCACCATCCTGCCCAGAGGAGCATTCTCCTCATAACTCAGTACCACCCAGGACTGGAGCAATTGAATTACATTCTCCGGCAGGGTTTCGACAACCTCTCGTCGTGCCCTGAGATGAGAAATGTTCTGCCCACTATTCTTTCCACCCCTCCCACAGTGGTATTCCACCGTCCACTGAACCTACGCAATATACTCGTCCATCTTTACATTACCTCTGCTCCCAATCCCTTACCTCATGGCTCACACCCCTGTAACAGACCTAGATGCAAGACTTGTCCCATGCATCCTCCCACTACCACCTACTCCAGTCCAGTCACTAACATCTCCTGTCCCATCAAAGACAGGGCTACCTGTGAAACCAGTCATGTAATCTACAAGTTAAGCTGAAACTACTGTGCTGCTTTCTATGTAGGCATGGCAACGAACAAGCTGTCTGTCAACATGAATGGCCACCGACAAACTGTGGCCAAGAAACAAGTGGACCACCCTGTTGCTGAACACGCTCCCAAACACAATATCCTTCATTTCAATGACTGCTTAACAACCTGTGCCATATGGATCCTTCCCACCACAGGTGGGAACTTTCCCTGCAATACATCCTACGTTCCCGTAACACTCCTGGCCTCAACCTTTATTAGTCACTGTCCTCACTCATCTAGCCCCTTCCCTGCTGTCACCCCAGCATTACACAGCTGTCATTCCACCATCACACCCAGTCTTTTTATTTTATTTATTTCTCTCCTTTTCCATTACTCCCCCCCCCCCCCTCCCCACTTCCTGCCCGTCACCCAACCTGCAGCACTTCACTGTCCGCCATGCCCATCATACTATCCCCCCCCCCCTCCCCCCACAGACGCCTCCTTTCACCCATCCAGTCACCACCCCCACTCCCATCATGCACTGGTGCTGTTGCTGGCAGTGTGGTTTCAGTTGCCTGAGACTGCAGTCGAGTGTGTGAGTTGTGTTTGCGTGAGTGTGTGTTTGCGTGAGTGTGCGTGTATTGTCGACAAAGGCTGTTGGCTGAAAGCTTTAAGTGTAAAAGTCTTTTTGTTGTGTCTATCTGCAACTCAGCATCTCCGCTATATGGTGAGTAGCAACTTTCCTTCTCATAACTGATTATTTTCATTGTTATATGAGAAGTGACCGTACTTGATTTGGGTGGAACTGATATTCTGGAGTAAATTAGACCAACCATGTAATGATTTGTTGTGTTCAGATTTAATGTACTTATAGTTATACATTTTTGGCCAAAGTGTCAACAATTTTTGTTATCAGTAATCTATTCAATGTTGTGCGAACTTTGCTTTAATCCATCTAAATGATACTTGATTAAAATTCTTAATTTGTGTGTTCACAGGGTTCGTAAATGATTTATGCCTGTTCAAGGTATTTGAAATTCATATTCGCAATTACTAAAAAATGTGGAAGCAGATGAGATTTACAAATGTAAGTGGAAATCAGTCAAAAACCCTACAGCTGACAATGTTTCCTATAGGTAAAATGAAAAGCATGAAGTAAAATATATGAATCATTAGAAGTAGCTAAATGGCTTTCAAATACTTTTAATAATAAATTTGATTTAAGCAGTACTGCTACTTATTTTGTAACAAAGAGTGGCATCACTGAACACATCATCAAATTTAAACTGCATCAAATTCAAATACATAAAATTTCTGTGATTTGGAATTTCTTGGTTTATGTATGTCTGCTTCTGTTTATGAGCATGCTTTGAGCATACTGTTATCTGCTAACTATGGCTGGCTATGTTGGCTGCACTGGCACAGCTGTTGGTATCGACTGAGGCAATCTGATTTGTACTGAAACATCGACTCCAACCAGTCGCCACACTGTGGCTCTTTAGAAAGTGAACAAGTTGTCACAGTTTTGTGATATAAAATTGCTCCTCTCTCTCTCTCTCTCTCTCTCTCTCTCTCTTTAAGAAAAGCTACTGTATTAAGTTTTTCAACATGTAAGATATGTGTAAATGTCATTCTGAAGTTGACGAATAACCACCTGAGGGTGGAAAATCTTGATTGTAGTTTGCACCATGATTTTTCAAGCCAAAATTTAGGAATAAAAGTGTGGGCTGTATTTTTGCAAATACAGTAAGTTGTTTTAATACTGACAATGGTGGAAGGCAATGAGAACAAGATTTTACTCAAATTTTAGGGGGCATATTTTCACCTACCCCTAAATCCTCCTTTAAATTTAGCTGTACAATTCTTCTGAGGGACTGACAAAATCTGTAGTTCGTTCTGAGGTATTAAACACTGAAAACAAATTTCTTGGTCAATCACTAAAGAGAAAGCCACCACAGTAATAAAACAACAAAATTCTAGAGTTGCATTTGTAAGTCAACAAGAGCATCTCTCTCTACTACTACGACATTCCAACCAAATCATGAAACAAGAAAGTGATTAGGAATACCTGAACATCTTGATATCATCAGAAATGAAGAACAATGTCAACATCCAGACGATTGGAGAAGTAAATTAATTATTTTTTTTAAAAAAATATCTCAGGACACATCCCAAGTGAATCAGTAAACCAACATTAGGGTGGGCAAGTGGAGATTTCTGCCCCGGTGCATATAAATAGATGTTTTATATTTCAAAAGTCTAAGCCATCTAACTTTGTTTCTGTAATTTTAGGATAAAAAACAAATTTACAGTCAAGTTGGCATAAGAAGATACCGAACAGTTGCCTTGAGCTGGGTACGGCAGCTACATGCGTACATGTGCCTCCCGCAAAAGAGGAATGCAATTTTGTACACGTCTATACGGATAAGGCTTAGTGCTGTTGTAGCTGTATAGAAGACTACTATTTTTACATGCAACTGTTAGTGATATGGAGCTGAAAGCTAACAACAGCACTGCCAGAGGTCATCTTACACTAACTCAATTATAGCTGCCACTGAACTCTTGCAAAATAATGTTTGACACTTGGTTTTCAAGGATGGATAGACGTGTTGAGACTAGCAAAAATTATTTGGAAAAGTAAAAGAAACAGATCTTTATTTTAAACTACCTTAGTATGGTATATCTTGAAAAATTTTAGAACCATATTATGAACTGAAATGAAACTAATTTATTTTAAATTGGGGACTGACACAAGGGAACATGGGATTTCATCACTTACATAAAACTATTTTTGAGCACCAGAAATGTTACTTTATCACACAATTGCTTGATCTCAACTCTAGTAATTTCTTATTGTTTCCAAGACAAAATGAACATATTCATTTTGTATAAGTATTTATGTATGAAATTGAAGTGTTGATTTACCTTCCTGTCTGCAATGTACAAGGCCTCAGCTAGCTTGGCAAAGTTCTCATTAATGTGTGTTTGTTGAAGTCCACGACCATCTGCAGCTAAACGTTTATCAAGTGGAATTGTGTAACCCTAAAAGAGAGAAAACAGTTGATTGAACCACATAGAAATATTTGAAATCGGAAGCAATCTAACAAATTTGTGTATCACATATGCAGGTCTTACTTTTGCATTTTTCCAATTAGATATGCACGGTGGTATTTTCCACTCCTTCTGTTCCTTTACAGTCACCTGGAAAGAAAAACAGAGATTAAAATCAATACAAACTGGTAAAGTCTTCACTCACTGCTTTGTTATTAATGCAGATACCACCAAGCACGAAATATCCCTCTGTCATGCACTGTACAGTTGCTTGTCAAAAATACATGTAGCCGAACACATAGTATCTTTCTAGGCTGCAAAAGATGACTTTATTAAGAAATGGAGGGAGCAAGTAATTGCATCTTAGTGAGACTGAAAGGAACTAATCGGGGGGAGATCCCAATGTCCAATCCAGATGTTCGTATTATACAGCTTCTGGTACCCAGAAAACACTTGATGAATGCCTCTATGGACAAAAAATATGGAATACTGTAACTGCCCACGAACCTGCACTGTAGACAGTATGGTAAGTCTATGTCTGAACATTTTCTGGGATAATATAATATTTATGACAGACTGACTGCTAAATGAGAAAACTGACTTGCAGAGTCTGCTGCTACATGATCAGCTTGAAAAATGGTAGCACTGGTCCCATACTCTTGAGATGCGGACATATTCCGGCCTGGTCAGAGACTGCAGTGAGCATAATTCGACCATGATCTGTCACTAATTAACGTGTCATCAAATTATTTGGGCATCAACAGGCAAGTGCAATAGAAGGGTTGTTGGAATATCTGGAATGTCGGTATCCCTGCCTGGTTGAAATAACAATGGGAGAAGTGGATAGAGGGAACATAGGCAATGGGTTTACGCTGCAGGGCATATGGAGAAGTTACTGAAACAACTTCTTATATCATGCTAGAAATGACAAGTCAAACACTACTGCAATTTGCCAAGAACAACATGTTTTGTCTTAAATGCATTCTTACAGAAGAAAACAAATAGAAGATAAGCTTTGCAGGATCAAAATGCAACTCACACTGACAAAATTTTTTCAGACAATAAAGACATTCCACAGAATACGGCAGAACTAAATCTCTTAAAACTCCATATGATTATAGAGTTCCAGATGCAGATTAAAAACTGGAAGAGGGGTCAGGCAAAAAGAGTCTGTACAACATAATTCATTTGCCTCTAGTGCAGATAATGCTCAACAATTAAAGGAAAAATTAAAGAGCATGTTTGAAAGCAGCCCTGAAAAATCATCTATAATACAACTAAAATAATGTGCAACCAACACTCCAAAAGATAATGCTACAAAGTTGTATTTAGGGCAGTTAAGGAATATACAGAAGGGTAAATTTAGGGTCTAAGTGCTTTCCATAAACTACACAGTGCTTTTAAAACAAAGATTCCAAAATGTCAAACTGAAAGTTTACAGTCAGTGTATATTATCAGTTCTGATTTACAGCAAAAGGCATGAGCTTGTAATGTGAAAAACTCTGAAAAACTGTTGGTTTCCCAGCAAGCAATTGAGGAATGTAATTTGAGAATTAAAGGAGAGAGAGAAAAACAAATAAATGAGTTAGAGAACACAGCAGAATGGAAGACAACATTATGACTGTAATAGAAATGGAGATGGATTGGATCTATAGCTGGGTGAACTGAAGGCAAACTGACCAAGGAAGTACTTTTCAAGATTCTAGGCAATAATTTCTTCATACTTCCCATACTGCTGGCAGAAAACAGCGGTGAGTAAATTAATTTTAACTATTAAGTTTATTTCCGTCAATTATTATGTAAGTACTCTAGTAGAAGGCTCTAGCAAAAGCCTCATGGAAATGTTGACTCCTAGCATGCTCGGTTGAAAACATCGGCCAAGAAGGCTGGTCAGTCAAAACTGGTATAGGTATTAAGCCACTGCAAAAAACCAGCTTTTCTGTACATGTGCTGATTTGTAGAAACGACCAAGTTCAAATCAGGTGAATGGTATATATACATAACCACACTGTCTACAGGCCACAAGTGACCCATCGGGACTATCCGATCGCTGTGTCATCCTCAGAGGGTGCAGATAGGAAGGGCACGAGGTCAGCACACCGCTCTCCCTGTCATTATGATGGTATTCTTGACCAAAGCCGCTACTATTCGGTTGAGTAGGTCCTCAATTGGCATCACAAGGTTGAGTGCACCCCAAAAAATGGCAACAGCACCTGGCGGCCTGCATGGTCACCCATCCAAGTGGCAACCACGCCTGACAGCACTTAACTTCGGTGATCTCACGGGAACCGGTGTACCCACTGCGGCAAGGCCATTTCGCCATGGTATATGTACATATCAGATGAAATGTGCGTGAAGCTTGTAATGTATAGAGAAACCTGGAGGAAGCTTTTATTCAGCAATGGATGTCTAACAACTGATGAAGCGGATGGGATGTAATCTCTCAGTTTTTTCCTTCCCAAAACGCATGCATATATGAAAACGCTTCTAACACATACAGTGCAAAAACTCACCTTTCTTGTAGGAGAATGCATTACGGGTGCAGGTGGTGAAGGAGGTCCTCTTGGTATTTTCTTATTGATCCTGCAATAAAGATCCATTTAAAAGACATTCATACAAACAATAAACTGCATGGTTTTAATGAGTGATTTTAATGCTCAATGCGGTAAAGAGAAAAAATATAAGAATTGATGGGTGGATTTCCAGCATGTATATGGACAGCTAAAATGGCCAAAGAATTGTTGAAACATGCAAAATTTTAACCTTAAAATAATGACAACACATTTTAAAAAGAACTCTTCTAAACAAAAACTTGGCAGGCTCCCAATACATTTATAGGGGAATTTCAAATCGATCATGTAGTAATTTCATACCCTAACTATAAAGAAATTTTAAATTCCCAAGTTAGGAAAGGGGCTAACATTGATTCTGACCATTATTTAACATGAATAAAAGTAAAACTTCAACCTCAAAAACTCTTCAAAGCAAAAAATGTTATTCAAAAATTTGACACTGTCCAACAAGCGAACTTGACAAAATATATATATATATATATATATATATATATATATATATATATATATATATATATATATATATATATATATATAAAGAAACTTCCACATGGGAAAAATATATTAAAAATAAAGATTCCAAGACTTACCAAGCGGGAAAGCGCCGGCAGACAGGCACATGAACAAAACACACAAACACACACACAGAATTACAAGCTTTCGCAACTGGCAGTTGCTTCGTCAGGAAGGAAGGAAGGAGAGGGAAAAATGAAAGGGTGTGGGTTTTAAGGGAGAGGGTAAGGATTCATTCCAATCCCGGGAGCGGAAAGACTTCCCTTAGGGGAAAAAAAAGGACAGGTGTACACTCGCACACACACACACACACACATATCCATCCGCACATACACAGACACAAGCAGACATAGTCTGCTTGTGTCTGTGTATGTGCGGATGGATATGTGTGTGTGTGTGTGTGCGAGTGTACACCTGTCCTTTTTTTTCCCCTAAGGGAAGTCTTTCCGCTCCCGGGATTGGAATGAATCCTTACCCTCTCCCTTAAAACCCACACCCTTTCATTTTTCCCTCTCCTTCCTTCCTTCCTGACGAAGCAACTGCCAGTTGCGAAAGCTTGTAATTCTGTGTGTGTGTTTGTGTGTTTTGTTTATATATATATATATATATATATATATATATATATATATATATATATATATATCCAATCCAACAATTGGCAAAGCCTGAAAGAAAAGTACTTCAAAACAGCAACAAATTTAATTCCATTTCGAAATAAACAAAAGCACCCGTAGTAGAATGTGCATTGTGAAACACCAGTTAAGGCTTGGTATGAGTCATTCAAAAATTCGAATACTAACAAAATTGAAAATATGTACAACACCTTTCTAACTGTAAGAAAAGAAACATCTAAATTAATAAACAATATAAGAAACTTTTATAAAAATTCAAAACTAAACTAGCTGGTTACCAGCCACAAAGTCTTTGCTTCAAACATGAAAACAACAGTTTAGCTCTTAACAAGCAGGAAAATTGTAAGGTAGTTGCTAATCATTTTGAAAAACTATTAAACTGTCCAGCACCAGTTAATAAATTCCAATCATGGCAAACTAATAGCATCGACCCTAACTCTAAAGAACTTGATGATACCTAAATAATTAAATGAATTAAGAGGCTTAAAAACAATAAAGCATCCAGAGAAGACTATAATTGCAGAACTACTAAAATCAGCTGGCCCTAACACTATAAAAGAGATCACTCAACTAATAGGACATATCTGGCAATTTATCCAGTGCATTAAAAAAAAAGAGGACAGAACTGATGTTAATAATTACTGAGGAATCTCTCTTCTCTCAATCACATACAAAATTCTATTGCAGTGTTTACTTGATTAAGCCCAAGAACAACTGGTGAATACCAAGCAGGCTTTAGACCACACAGATCCTGTCCAGAACAAATCCTTAATTTAAAACTAATCGTGAATCTCTTTTCAAAATTTTAAAGAAACATGGGCTAGATAAAAAAAAATTCTAACACTGGTTAACGAAACGTTAAGTGACACTAGCTCTAAAGTTAAATTCATGGGAGAAATATCTAAACCATATGATATAAAGAGAGGTGTTAGACAGGTAGATGGACTCTCCCCATTACTGTTTAACTGTGTTTTGGAAAAGGTAATTACAAAATAGCAAGAGCAAAAGTCAAGTCAAAATATAGAAAAAGTAATTGAGTTAGGTAGAAGTAATATTACAGTACACTGCCTCGCCTCTGCAGATGATCTTGCACAATGGATATTACCACAGCTCAAAAACAAACAAATTCTTAAAGTAGTTTCAGAAAGAGTTGGACTACAAATCGAGACGCCTTGCCATGAGAATTACAACTTGCCGCAGCCTTGTAGATCCAGATGACAACAACAGCAACAGAGCAGCAGAAGAACAGTGAACGAGAATAAGGCAATTTCACAGCAAAAGCTGTTTTGTATTGAGTGATATATAACGAGTTGGCTTAACAAACAAGACAGTGTGACTGAGGACAAAGCTATAGAGGTTAAGTTGAAGTTGTTACATGAACATAAGGACGTAAGTAATACTGGTTCTGTTGATGATAGGGATTATAAATCAGACATGCATGTAAATTTGAATGATGGTGACTAAAGTCCTATTGTAGATGAAAAGATAAAAGCGTCACCTACATTGTGTGGTCATGTGAGTGAAATGGACGAAAACAGTACTGAAGTGGATGAAATCATTAAGGTTAAGAGGGAGGAACCTTTTAGCGAAAGGCAGCAAGGGCAACAGTTTATGGCAGACAGAAACTTGGAAGCAATGCTAAAGCAAATTATGAGTAGTATGTGTAGGGTTGAAAAGGAAAACTGATAGCATTAAAACTGACATGATTAACTTAAAAAATGAACTGAAGAAAGAAATCAAAAAGGAAATTAAGGAAGTTAGCAATAATCTTTCAGAATTAAATAAGACATTTGATGCAGTAGTTAAAGATTGTGATGAAAAGATAAAGAAAGTAGATCAGAATGCTGATGAAAAAATAACATTAATGAGTAGTAAATGTGTAGAAGAGAGAAAGAAGTTTTGTGGCGACTATAGTAGGAGGGTGGAGGCTTCCAAAATACAGTGTAAGGATAAAGTCAAAGCTGCCAGGAAAATTTTTGCTAAAAATAGGGTTAAACTTGAGAACCATATCGATCAGATTAAAAATGATTTAGAAACGGAGGTAGAAACCAAGTGTGCAGCAGTGGTAGAGGAAAAACTGGTAAACGCATAAAAATGTAGATTCAAAATTGGCTGAAATTGAGAAAAAGGTGGAAGAAGTACAAAATCTAAAGCACAGAGAAAGTGACAGTAGGTCTGATAATTATTTTGGTAAGCAGGATGATAGTTTTTCCAGGGAAAATACTGACGTTTTGTTGTATGGAGAAGATCACATGGTAAGTAAAACGAAGTGTGTAATAACAGCAGGCATACAAGGTAAACATGTTAAGTGTTTACTGGACAGTGGTAGTGATTTGAATGGTATTTCACAGGCATTTTTTGAATCTATTAAGAACACAGATGGTATAGTAGTGAAGCATATTTCTGGAATAAAAATTCTTGGTCCTACTGGTAAGCTATTAAAGAGTGTGAAACAAGAGAGACTATTAACTGTGAAATTGGTGGACAGCTGTTGGAGTGCAATTTCTTGATAATTCAAAATCTCATAATTGATGTAATATTTGGAACTAATTTCTTGGGTAAACAGTAAGTAGGGGGTTAAACATTCTTTGTTGGACTCATTATCTGGCGATAATGCTTATCCCAGGTGTCTGCTTCATTTTTCATTTGTCCCGAGGCAGTCAAACTCTTCTCCTATCCTTTATGTAGTTTGTAAGTCAATTAGACACAGTTTATCTTCGACTTTCATGTGGTTTTGTGCAGTAGGATATTTTTGTATAGGGATATGTTAAAAAAGATTTCTCCAGTATTATTTATGTGTATTATGTTGTGTTAGAGATAAATAATGTAATCATAAGAGAATGGAAGGAAATAAAGTGGTACCATGGTTAAAGAATTTCTGTCAAACAAATGGAAGGTAAACTGAAAATGAAAGGTGTCAGCATATGTGGAGGATAATTAACATCTGAAGTAATCAGCTCATTGGTGTAGCACCAGAGCAGTACAAAGCATCTTAATATAAACTGTGGTATAGTAGAAGTGTTTGTGTTTGGTACAATCAGTATATGTGAGATAATTATCTATCTGTGTCATGGTACAGCCTTTTCTAACATTAAGGAATTACAACTTTAAATACAGTTGCCTGGAGTAATTTGTGTGGAAAGAATAAGCAAGGTTTGTATGCATATTGCCTTCAGGCTAGAATCTGAAGCAAGTTGATGGAATCCAAAAAAATAGTAGTTTTTCTAAGTGATAATTTTGTCTGATCGCTAATGAGAGTTAAGTTTGATTAGCATAAGGTTCTGTTACTGTGGAGTGTTTTTCAGTAGTCAGTTTTGCTTTCGATAAGTAGAGCAGGTGTTTATTTATCAGATAATGATACAATAATGAAATAATAAATAATGAATAATGTTAGGGTCTTAATGGTTAGGAAGCCTGTCTCTGCAGTAGGGATATTCTTTGAGAATGCACTCCACTAGCTAACGAGTTAAGAAAGGCAACTGAAATAATGGAGGCAACAGACATGATTAATGACATGGTAACTATATACAAACTTTGGGTACTGTTTATATATTGCAATTCATGACACTGCAGTTGGGAATGAGAGCTTAGCATAAACAGCAATATTTTTGTGAGGTATAAGTCATATAATGCTTCATCATTGGATCTATGTTATCTGAAAAACTTGTATTTGTGTTCTGAGGAATTATGAGCTTAAATTGGTAATACTGGGACAAAGAAAAGTAATTTTGCTGATTAACTAATAACTGTGGTGCTAGACTGATGTGAATATTTCTGACAGGTCAACAATTTGGTAACATTTTGTGAGGATTTAATTTTCTGGTTGAATAGGAGTAGTGCTCAGAGTTGAGTAGACAAGTGGGGCTATGATTTGGTACAACTTCCATCCCCTTAATTTTGATTTGAGTACTAATTAAGCTATTTAATGGTGACAGTATTCTTTTTTCATAAAGTAATGATCAGTAAATCTATGCTACTACACATCTTGAGTTTTTGCTATTTTGCAAAGGGAAGAGAGACCCTAGTCTTTCATGTTTAACCAGTTTCAGAAAAGAGTTATCACCTAGAGTAATGTTTTGTAGTGTAATGTGCACTTCATTAAAAAAAATTTCTAGTCCACACCTTTAGTACTATAGTCAAATTTAGTGCTAACTGTGGTAATGTTATAACAACTATGAAATGTGTCTATTTATAATATAATGACTATCATTTGCCATTAGCGTTAAACAATTTTTACTTATACTTAAGTTAGAAGTAAAAGTGTACTAAAGTAGGGTACTTTGTGTGATTTTTCTTTTTCACGTACTATGGTGGAAGAGAACCACCTCCAAGGGACCTGTTACAAGTGCATTTCCTTTATAACTTACCTTCTGATTTCTTTTTTGTTTCCAGTTACAAACCACCTTTTGTTCATTAAGTTTTTGACACATGGCATGCATAAACAGATAACATAAAGGAAAAGAATTTGAATCAATATCACATAAAATGCTCGAGCAAAGACGTAACTGATGTCACATACAAGTTCATGTTTGTTGCTAATACAAAATAATTCTAAGCAAAGACTTCTTCATTACTGTAAAAAATCTTTTACTTTTCCACTGAATAACTACTGATCTCACAGGTCTGCATTAAACTTACTTGAACTTTGGAGGCTCAATTGGGTCTCTCTGTGCTTCTACCATTCGAATCACACGCTGTTTAGCTCCTGAATTGAATGCAGCACCTTGTTGTGAAGGAGTATAACGAATATACTGGGCTGGTCCCTAAAAAACACGAGAAAAAGAGACATTAAAATGTGTCCAGTGGGTGTAAAAATGTGTCCTGTGGGTGTAAAATACACACACACACACACACACACACACACACACACACACCACATAACAGAACGCAGATTTCATATGGCATAAAGTATCCAAGTAACAAATCGTATGAATTTCAGATAGATTAAGGAAAATAATTCTGTCACTTTAAGCATAAATGTTAAATTATAGACTAAATAGCAAACACAAAGCTTTTAGGGATGAATACTGATTGTCAACTGACATGTAATGAATGCATGAAGGTACTGGCAAAGAGACTCATCAGCATGTTAAGGGCTTGGTGTCCTAACTTGTGTGAACAGTCAGTGCCTTGTGGGAACATACTGTTCCAATGTATGGCTCAGTTCTTAGCTATGTAATTCCGTTCTGGGCATCAAATCTATGAAACTTGGATGCAATATTCAAACTATCAGAAAAGGCTGTACAGATAATAAGTACAAGTAGTAGCAGAGGTCACTGGCAGCAAAAATTTAAGGAAATGGGTACCCTTACTACATCAGATTAACTCACATAATGCAGGAAGATAATCAATCTGTAGTGAACAGCAGAATAAACATTACTAAGTATGTCCCAAACAGTTCTACACTTCATCATGGGAAGAGCTAGTTCGGACTGACTTTTGCCAAGGAAAAACAGAAAAAACACTGAACAGTATGTTTTTTTTATCAAGGATTAAAATTGTATAGTAATTTGTACACTGAAATGAAGGAGCTAGCAAAAATACATTTATTTAAAAAGACAGCAAGCATACATCTAAAATATTGTGCACTACACAGTTAAGTAATTCAGATTACAAGATAACAATAAAAAATGGTGACTCCTAGAGTGTAATATTAATGTCTCTCCCTTTTTCTGAGTTCAATATCTCAGACATCATGAGGGAATGCTGACTGAGCTTTACAGACTGGCAGAAGGGAAGAAATGGCGATGTAATAGAGGCACGGCAGCACGAATGTGGTACTAAAGTCAACACGCGAGTGTATGAGATTGGGTGCAGGTAAGTATCTTTTATTTTATCGAGTTAAATGAAAAATGCATAATATATATATTTTTTATGTTTCTAAGATAACATGTTCTAAGTATGTACAAATGTCAGAACAATACGTTACGTATGTCATCCAACTGAGGTACTGCATTTGTTAAAGATATGCCTCAGGTGCGGAAGAACGGAGATTCAGGCTCTCTCTGTCCATCATGAGACAGTTCTGTGGTTGTCCTACATCATACAAGGATGGTTTGCTTAACAAGGTCATAGCCAACCACCTATCCCATCCTCATTAAATACATTCGTATAGTAATGTACCTGTGTGAAGCTATAAACCGATATCACAACATGTTTTCCATCAGAATAAGTAAAGGAAAATAACCAATTTTTGAAAATATAGCACAATTGGATGGATAAAAGAGGCTATAAACCGGTATCACAACATGTTTTCCATCAGAATAAGTAAAGGAAAATAACCAATTTTTGAAAATATAGCACAATTGGATGGATAAAAAATCTGCTCACCAAGTGGTGGCAGAATAAAAAAAAAAACACACACACACAAAAGTTGAAGAAATGTGCTAGCTATCACAGCCAATGGCCCCTTTTACTGGCAGAAGTATGTGTTGAAGGAGATGGAGGAGGGATATAATTATAATTTTTGGAATCTCTACACACATTCTCCCAATTAAATTTCACATGGGCCTGTTTTAAATCCCATATCACTTTCCTTGATGTTGACCTCACCCTCACTGATGGTCAGCTACACACTGCTGAAGAAATGTGTATCCTTATGTATTCTTGGCTATGACTGATACTCATGAATGAAACCATATAACAAGTTGTTGCAGAGAAGAACACAAATATGGGCAGATTTGTTACTTTATTTGCATTTAGAGACTTATGCCTAAGGACAACATGTGTCTTTAACACTGAATGGTGACTGCAGTAACTTCGTGAGAGGAAGTATCTGCGCTCCTGTGAATACAGAAGCTCCTAGCATCATCGAGCTACTTTTGAAAAGCAAGAAGTCCTGGGAAAATACACATTTTTTGATAATAGTTATCATGCTGATCAGCCGAATCAAATGTTACATTCACATTCATTCATTCTTTGGACACACTTCTACGTAGAGGTTTTCGGGTTGGATGTTACAATCAGTCAGAAGTTTGATGTTATCCAGCTGGTGTTCTATATTTTTATCAACAATGATGAAAAAAAAGGCCTTCATATATTATTCAAGAGAAGTTAGAGTAGCAGTATCACATTTCCTACAGTAATACCTGTGGTAACGGCCATTATCTGAATGGTTGCACTTTCAAATACGCACGCCGCCAATTACGCCAATACGTTCCCCACAGCTGCCACCGAGGCACGAGGGTGCTGCCTTGAATGATTACACTGCTGCCAATGAGATGCAAGCATCCCCTCTCCAGAGCATAAGTGGTGTTTGTACCTAAGCCAACATCTATGCACTGACCCTGTTTTGTGAGTTTGCCATTTGAATAACATTTTTACACTTTCACAGTGGTCAGGGCTCCACACCTTATGAACAGACATTGTATTGAACAGATAAATAACACTTACAGACTTTCATAGTGGTCAGGGCTTCACATCTTCTGAACAGACATTATGTCGAAGAGTGACAGATTTATAAATCTTTTGTATCTGTGTATATTTCTGTGTTCAAATCTACTGTTAGCAACTGATGCTGCAACTTCACCAACAAAGTTATGTATTATTATTACTTTTTCATATTAGATGTAGAATCAATTAATATCTGAACACTCTGATCATGAATGGCGTCTGTTCCTCACTCCCGTATCCACTAAAGAACCACCCAGTATGCAAGAGAAGACTTAGCAATAACTACACAAGGAGGAGATGAAGTCCATCAGAGTCATATATAAGGTCACAGTCAGGTAACTGACCGGTAATGAAGAAAAAACATTAACTCTTCATTAATTATATCATGTAGAACAAAATGGAACACCACATTTTAGGCGATCATGCCAAAGAACACTGAATCAGCAAGAAGTTAACACATTAAAACTCTGTCATAGCACTTAGAAGCACTAACATACAGTGTCCAAGGCTGAGAATTGTAAACAAATTATCTTTATGGCAACACACTACATTCATGGCACCGTAGTGCAGGGTGCAAATCTAATTATTGTTGGAAGAAACAGACACACTCAAATACTGATAAGAATTATTTTTAAATGGAATTATTTGAAAAGATAAACGGCTTATTCTAAAATGGTGCACTTGCTCTTGGCAACCATATAAATAATCAACTGATGAGAAGAATTGCACATATCAGTACAGGCACTGAAAATGTGATGTTGTTATATTACTGCTGACAAACACAGTTAAAACTGACAGAAATACATTTGATAAAGCTGATTATTAAGACAGTGTGTCAAAAGATTGATGGTCGGTGCCGGGCCGTGAGTCGTGCTTGGGTAGCTCAGTTAGTAGAGCACTTGCCCACGAAAGGCAAAGGTCCCGAGTTCGAGTCTCGGTCTGGCACACAGTTTTAATCCGCCAGGAAGTTTCATATCAGCGCACACTCCGCTGCAGAGCGCACATCTCGTTCTTGTATTATTCTGTTTAAAGCCCACTTTCACTCACTCTCTCTTTCTCTCTCATAAGAAAAGGAAAGGAAACTCTGATCAAGTCATGAAGGCTGCACGACAATCGGCCGATTTTAAAAACAGAGCCAAAGAGATTGGAGCTAATACAGAGTATCTAGCATAATCTTTTTACCAACAATAATTTTTTATCAACGATAAGTATTGATATCTCAAAGCACTGCTACTTCTTTCAATACTTTCCTCAGTACAATACTATTCATGAGTACAGAATTGATACCATGTCCTTACCCACACAAACTGGGATGCAGAGGAAGACATTCTGTCAGAGGGAAGAGTCTAAACAACAGATACCACAGGGTGGCAAGAGTAATATGGTCAATTACTTGGGGGACTGATTGAGTCACTACAAATCAAGATGCGGTTGAGGAAGATCTGTTCAATAAAAACATAGGGCTCTGTTAATGGCTATCAGTGATGCTCCCGACTGGTGGGAGATGTAAAAGTATACCTGTGCCCTGCATGGTTTTAGATCTGTCAGTATCGGTTATGCTAGGATGCTGCATTCCTGAAGAAATGAGAGGAACAGACACTGAAAGGTCACGAGGGCAATTGAAAATATATTTCACTGAAACTGATCTCTCCAATACCAAATGCACAAGTCATAAACATAAAGTGTGGAGGTAACCACTGTTTAGGAGATCACTAGCCCACTAATGGCAGTAAGGAACAGTTTCAGCTCAGTATGAAGACCTGTGGGGTGACATTTCACTTGGACCTATAGAGAATTGAGTGACATTACCTACTCTAACCTAAAATGATCATGGGGATAAAACTGACAAACAGAAATCAGTAGGAAGCCTCAAATCTCCAGTCATGGTGGATAAGGAAAACGCGATGGAACCATGTGGTTAGTATGGCTTACACGAGTCAAAAAGGATTGGAATGTGATGTTGATATTAAGATAAAACTTGTCATCTTGCAGTTTCCAACATAACTGGATGGTTGACTGTGGATCATCCGTCCCAAAAACCACAATGATATGGGGACAAAACACCTGTAATTAGAAACCCAACATTATTGTTGCACTACCATCATTTCATGCAGTTTGCAGAGCATGTTGGTTAAGGTAGACATCAATGGACACTGCAGTTTGCCTGTCTTAAGGATTGGGATGATGACACTATCCCTCCACTGCAAAGGAAAAAATACATTTCAGTTAAATACAGTTGAAGACCATGAGTAGAGGATGTTTGTGTAGCATTCAGATGCCGATACAGCTGACTACGAATCGGAATAATAACTAAATAGTAAAAATGTGTTCTGTTTTATTTATGAGACTTGTACTTAACACTATGCTCCACTAATCATAATTCCTCTATGTATTTTTCAACATACTAAATTGGTTGAAAGTGGTTGGTTTGGAGATGCAACGATCACGTGGCATAAGCGTGCTATTGTTTTCAGATCACAATGTATCCGGTTCAAGCCCAAAATCCGTAAATTTTAGCGATGCACAATATCAATAATTGTTTTCATGCAATTCTGACTATTTGCATCAACTGTAATAACTACATGGTCTGGTGTCACCTAGCTTACCATTTTCCATCTATGACTACTGGTTAGAATAACAACAATGTTGTAAGGAAAAAAGTTCTTTTGTGGCACTAAAGTTAAGCTAACAATGCAACATAAAGTTTTATTTATCAGTGAAAGATCTTTCATTTCTTGTCATCAAAGTGGTAGGGCTTCCTTCCTTAACATTTTACTTTATTGCTCAAAAATTAATGTAAAATCCACACTGGTACAAGGGAGGAAATGTTACAGGAGTAAAGAATAGAATATCTTCAACCTGTATTAATTATCAGAAAGGTAGATGGGTAGGAAGAAGACGACGATGCTGTCAAAGTGTGGGTTGACAGGTGTCCAGCAACAATTGACATACTGTAAAAATAGCACCACGAAAAAGGAAAAACTGAAACAGTGGTCGAACTTTGCCAGCCCATTCCACTATGAAGCTTGGCCCACAGCTGGGATGAAGAGGCCTACGTCCCCAATGAGGAGACAGTGCTTGAGCATTCCTTTTGCATTTAATGAGAGTGCAATTTTATTAGAGAGAGGCAATAGGTCCATTAGGCAGTAACAAGGAAGTGACACAATCACTGGAAAGTGATTACTGTTGGAAAGATCACTGTACAGAGACCATTACAGCAAAGCCATGAGGTTGGGGGAAGACATTCTAAATTTGATAGCTGAAAAGGTGCCATCACTGAGGAGGCACAATAATAGCTGGAAGGAAGTTGGTTGATTTGAAGGCCCCTACAAGATGACACATGTTTCAAAATACTGAAGCAGGAGAAAAGGGGGAGGGGGTAAGACGTTGGCTTAAGGTGCCATCTCAATGTAAGAAAGTGTCTTGCCTGAGGGCAAACAAACATTGTATATGGTGGTTGCTGCATGTGTTCACACACACACACACACACACACACACACACACACACACACACACACACACACACCTATTGCCTTCAATACGGTACGCATGGGTCCCCATTCATTGACAACATATGTAAGCCAACAGAAAGACTCTTCCATATGCTCTCTCAGCACCAGTGCAGTTCTGACAAAAGGCACGGCAAACCTCAAACAGTTGGAGAAAGGTTATCAGTGAGCAGCTTTTCTAGGTGCACAACGCAGATCACAGAATAAGGACAATATCAAATGTAGTAGTCCGGGTTCCACAGAGTTATCATGTTATGGGCATCCGGGTTAACCACGACTGGGCCAAGGAGACAGGTTACACCCCAGACACACACTGCCTCCAGTGGAGATGGCACGACATTATCATTTAAATGTTCTGAACCCAATGGCGTAGGAGATCTGATGCATTTAGGATCACCACATAAGTCTCGAGATTTTTTTCTTTTTCTCCTTAATAAATAAAAACACCAACTGGATCATTATTTTTTGTCAACGATGACTGGTAATTGGTTTTCATGTGGCCTGTAGGCCACATTCATATCTAATGCTGATTATTATGTTACATCCACAGCACTACTCACTACCTGCACCTTGCAGCATTAGATCTTAAGATGATACACTCCTCAGATCAAAGCAAAACAGTCGTCATCAATAAAAAGTTGTGGTCTGGATGACATTTTTCATTATTAAAAAGAAAAAAAATGGAGCTTATGGTATGAACTGTATTATGAAAAAGATAGATTACTACTCATCATAATGATGATACGTTGAGTTGCAAGCAGGCATGATGTGAAAACTGCTGCACATTTGAGCTCTTAGCCAAAACCTACTTCTCATATAAGCAAGCACACCTCATACATACAATGCTACCTCTGGCCAGAATGCAACTGTGTCGCATCACACTGAAGCAGCAATCCAGAGTGGGGAGAGATATCACAGTATGTGTGGGTCGACGGAGGATGGTGGGGCTAGATGTTGGCAGGAGAATGGTGCCAGGTGCAGCATCAAGAGGCTCTGAAGAAGGAGGGGCACAGAGAGTGGAAAAGGAGTAGAGCAGAAAAAGAGGAAAGATTAGCTACTGCGTTGCCATACAGGAGCGCACAACGAGTGTAAGAGGACTTCAATTGGGAGACAGAGGGGGCAAAAATTGTTGGGTGGAGGGTGTAGGAACAGCAGGTTACTGTACATTGAGGCCAAGACGGTTTGAGGAGTGGGGAACGTCCTGTAAATGTAATTTCCATCTGTGCAGTTCAGAAAAGCTGGTGGAGAATCCGTATGGCCCAGGTTGTGAAGCAACCAATGAAATCAAGCTTACTGCTTTCACAGGGCATATACATGGAGAAAAAAAAAATTACCACATTTTTCTCAGTTCAAAATACATTTTTTTCTGTGTTAAGTGGTATTAAACTTTCCCTCGGCACTGAAAAACTTGTCAATCTTATGAACGGCAAAGGTTTTATTCACTACTTAGAACTTCCCGGCACTTTAGGAAACAAAACCTAGCAAAAAGTAACTTGTTATGTAGAGACTATGATGCGCTGCAACATGCACACTGCATATTTCAGAATTACAGAAGTATAAACACATATTTGAACAAATACAGCATGGTAGCTTCCAAAGTACTGAACTCCTGATTGCACTGCACAATGTGCTTTTGTCAACCAATCATAGCTTACGCAATGTGATGTGATTTAGTCAACCAATGGCAACATGATCGATAAGTCGCATGAACACACAAATAGGAAAGATTTTGAAAACTGACAAAATATTTTATGGAAGGAAATATCTTTACTATTATAAAACAAAAGAGGGGACAAAAACGCAAGAGTAATTGACACACTTCATAACGATGATTCAATCGCACAGCAAAGCTTTTGTATTTAAAGGAAAAAAAATCCGAAAAATTGGGGAACGAAAGAGCTAAGGGACAAACTTGTCCAGATTGAAAACAAATTTTAAAGCAGTGGAACGTCAATCATATGTTTTCACTTTATCGTTAACGCTCTGTCAATCAAGTCCAAATATAGTGTGGGGTGCAACTGTCTCGACCCATGAGCCATGTATCATTCGAAAACTGGACTCATGTTGTATGAGAGCAAGGTACGGATGTCCTGCACCTGTCACTTGACAGGTGGTGCTTTCTGTTATCTATTTATGGAATTACTTTGAAAGAAGCACTAGCAAACATTAGAGTTGTTTGGAGCATTGTTAGGGGAAGATAAGAAAAGTGGCTCGTGAAACATGCAGAAAAGAAGCAAATGGGTACTGCTCCAATTGCAACATCTCTTTCTGCATGCCAGAATATTTTGACTTTTCTATAAAAAAAAGCCAGTTATGTCTGAAACTACTCAAGAACTCAACTCACCCCCCCCTTTTTTTAAGGATGATTATATTTTTTGCCATTGTTTTTGCATAATTTGTAATCTATGGAAGAACTAAAATAAATATAAAAAACCAACCTTGAATCTTGATCTTTTCTAGCATGTGCTACTCTTTAAGATATACCAAACACAAATTTTAAATAGTGGCTGGTCTTCTGGGTCCAAAATTTTTCTAAGTGTCTGGTCTTCACAGTGTTAAGTTTTGAATGAAAGTCAAATGCTCCACGATATAAGATATTCATTGCACATTCCCACACGTAATAGAATTGATGTTGTGTAAAAGAAAATTTACTTTGAAAGTAATGCTTACCAAGGCAACATTTTCCCATGACCTATTAGAAATGTAAACAGTTGTGACACAACACTCATCGAAAGAAGTTTGTTATTATGAAGTATTGCATAGTCTCCTCCTTAAAGCCTGTGACACATTTTGTTGTTAGCAGACACTTGTGTGTGTGCTGTGATTTGTTGCTGCCAATGGCACATTTTCTTTGCATCTAAAGTTTTATTTTTGTGTCATTCTCTTCTTTATGTTTTACTGTTGCAGTATTATTCTGCAGTAGCGGGCTGAAGTAAAATTCTTTGTTAAGTATCAGTTTTACCTACCAAAATTACAATAATTTAACTCAAAATTACAACAATGAAAAATTAATGCGTTCTTCCCAGATGAAAAAATTCCCAATTTTCCCGGATTTCACAGTTGTTCTGGAATGCATACAATCTGGTTCACCTGCATGTTGTCCCACAGAATGGTCCACTTTGCTCTTGGTCGCAGTTTGGCAGTGGCCATTCGCTGCTTGATAGTCATCCAGCCTGTGATGGGGTAGGATAAGCTTGTGACAGGACTGGAATACGAAATACTGAGTGGGGGGATCAGGCAGATCTGGCACCTGGGCCTTTCACAGGGATATGAAAAAGAGGTCAGGTGGGTGATGGAACACCACTTTAGGAGGGGTGGGAAGGATCTTGGGTAGGATGTCTCATTTCAGGGCATGACACGTAACCGAAGCCCTGACGGGAGGGGGGAACAAACGACACAAGGAAAAGCCAACCACCAAGAGACAAATTAAAAACCCCAATCTAAAACCCTATGCCAAAGGCCAGAATCAACACATAAAAGGGACAAACCCTCAGATTGAGTGATAAAAGCCCCCTGCTCAAATAAAACTCTAAACTAAGACTGCCATTGCAGCGTCATCAGTTAAAATGGGCAGAGAGTTTAGTAGGCAGCACAAATGTCTGCCTGAGCACAGTTAAAAGTGGACAGTCCAACAACATGTGGACTACTGTCAATGCTGACCCACAGATATATAGAGGTGAGTTCTCACAGCACAATAAATGACTGTTTATCAGCCAGGTATGGCCAATGCTTAGCCAACAGAGAGGAACTGAGACCTTGCGAGAGGCTCGCAAGGAGGAGTGCCATGCACCCGTAGTCTCCTTGATGACCCCAAGTCTTTTGGGGGAAGGCATTCATCATTCCAAGTGCCATGGAATTTTTGCTGCAATACTGACTGGAGATCACATTTCAGAAGGCCAATCTCCATGGCCAGTACACCGATAGCCTGTTTTGCCAGTGTGTCAACATGTTCATTACCTAGGATGCCGATGTGACCCGGGTTCCACATAAAAATCACGGAGTGACCGCAACGAGCAAGAGTATGGATGGACTCCTGGATAGCCATCACCAGACGAGAGCGAGGAAAACACTGGTCGATAGCTCATAAAGTGCTCAGAGAGTCACTAGAGATAACGAAGGACTCACCTGAGCAGGAGTAGATATACTCTAGGGCACGAGAGATGGCAACAAGCTTTGCAGCGTAAAAACTGCAGCCATCCAGCATGGAGCATTGTTCAGATTGTTCCCCAAGAGTAAAAGCATACCCAACTCGACCAGCAACCTATGAACCGTCGGTATAGGCTACGACAGAGCCGGGAAATGCTACAAGGATGGACAGAAAGCGGTGGCAGAGGGCATCAGGAGGGACTGAGTCTTTCGAGCCTTGTGCCAAATCCAGCTGAAGGCATGGGCGGGGCACACACCACGGGGATATATGTACATAAGTCCGGAAAAGAGGTGGGAGAGGGGAAAAAATCAAGAGAAAACATTGGACGCAAACCGCAATCCGACACCCTGATCAGGGTCACCGTTCGGGAAGATGGATGGCCAAGTTGGGGAACAGGAGATGGTAATTTGGACACCTGGGCAAGCTACAAACATGTGCAGCATAATTGGCCAGTAGTCGTAGGCGCCAGATCTGCGATGTAGGGACACCAGCCTCCACAAGTACGCTGTTTAAAGGGCTTGTGCGGAAAGCTCCAGTTGTGAGTCAGTTCCTGCAGTGAAGTATGGGGTCAAGCAACCGCAATGTGGAAGGCGATGCCGAACCATAAGCCAGGCTCCCATAATCGAGACAGGCCTGAATCAATGCCTGATACAGTCGTAGAAGGGTAGACCGATCGGCACACCAGCTGGTGTGACTCAAGCAATGAAGAGTGTTTAAGATGCCAAATAAGAGGGAGCCAAGTCAACCGGGTATCAAAAAGGAATCCCAAAAACTGATGCGTCTCCACCACAGCAAGACATTTGCAGGCTAGATAAAGCTATGACTCAGGGCGAACAGTGTGACGTCGGCAGAAATGCATGACGCAAAGCTTAGTGGCCGAAACCTGCAAGCCGTGTGCTATGGTCCAAGACCCTGCCTTGCAGATAGCACTGTTCAGCAACTGCAATGCCAGCAGAGCTGTGGTCATCAGCATACAGAGAAGCAGCAACTGACATTCACAAAGCCGCAGCAAGCCCGTTGATAGCAACTAAAATGAAGCAGACACTTAAATAAGAGCCTTGCGGGACCTCATTCTCCTGGACTCGGGAGGAACTATGGGATGAACCAACTTGCATTGTACGATTTGGGATGATGTGTATGGCATGAAAGGCTCCGACGTTACAACCGCTCTTTCAGGGAATGGAAGGCTAGTGGGTAATTCGTAGAAGCGGAACTCTGAGCACAATGGTCTACAATCATGTCTGATTCAGCACAGACTGCTCCCTTCAGGAAAAGCCCAGGTATGCTGAAAGGGTATTCCTGCCTGTCGTAAGAGGCGGCTAAAACAAGTCTCACACATTTCGGCCTTTATGTGTTGGTCCCCTGTAGGGTTTGACCTGTTCTTCAGAATTTTTCTGAAGAGCGAACCAATTGGGGGGAAGGGCACCTTACATGGTGCATCGTGTCCATAGTGTGTTGAGATTTTAGCCCCCTTTCTTGTTATCGCATTGCAGTCCCGCTCATTCTCCATCTCTTGGGCAAGGATACATTGTTGGGTGCAGTTTCCAGCGTATACTATGCAGTGTTGCTTTCTACGCCGATGACGACCATGGACTTCTTTGCACCTGATATCCAGCACGTTAGCCAGTCCGTTGTGGTGGGACCGCCATGTACTCTGTTGGTACAGGGATCGCTGTGCTCATACCTGTGCTGTTAAATCCCCACATATGCCAAGGAGTAGATGCCCATCACCCTGGGGCATCAGGACTCCCGGCAATGGCCATCCTGCCAGGTGGCCCATGCTGTGATTGGGTGGCGCCCTTGGGAAGGGCCCTTGGTCGGAGTGTGTGGCATCAGGGTGGATGACACACGATGAAGCGTGGCACATCACCTCTTGTTGGTGGCCAACCACCTGCAGTCTCTAAGCGTTTGAGGGCTCAATTCAATGCGCAGAAGTATGACCCCAAACCGTTCCCCTCCATGGCCACACCATGGGAGGAACAAAAGGCTAAGGTTGGCAGTGAAGCTCATTCGCCCAGCTACCTAGTGTGTACAATAGCTGATGGGAAGTCTTTCATGACAATGAAGCCCTAGTTCATTGTAGAACATTTAGAGGATAAGTCAGGGGAGATGGAGGACTTGTCCAAAATTAACTCTGGGTCAGTTTTGATAAAAACAGCATCCTCTGCCCAGCCACAGACATTACTCGCTTGTGACAAGTTGGGCAATGTTTGTGTTACCATCACGCCCCACAAAAGTTTAAATATGGTCCAGGGTATTATATTCCACAGGGACCTTCTTTTGCAGTCTGATGACAAGCTGCACGCCAACTTAGAGTGACGAGGTGTTTATTTCATCTGGCGAGTTCATCGGGGTCCGAGGGATAATCAGGTTGCCACCAGTGCCTTCATCTTAGCGTTTGAGGGTGATACATTACCTGAGAAGGTCAAGGTGATGGTCTACCGCTGTGACATCAAGCCCTATATCCCTCCCCCGATGCAGTGCTGCAAGTTTGGTCATATGTCTTCCCGCTATACTTCCAGCCTCACAAGCCGAGATTGCGGATGCCCATCACATCCCAATACTCTGTGCCCTGCCTCCCATCTGTGTCAACTGCGGAGAGCATCATTCAGCTTGCTCACCAGACTGCAGGATTTTACAGAAAGAGAGGAAAATCATAGATAATAAGACCCTGGACCGACTGACCTACACTGAGGCTAAGCAGAAGTTTGAACGCCTCCACCCTGTTCGTATGACCACCTCTTGCGCCTCTGCTTCAACTGTTCTAGCCATATCAGCTCCACCTACACCAGTCACCTCCAAGAGCCGGAAGACTAGACCTTCCCCTTGATGGTGGGGCGCAATTCCTCCCTGTTTCTCCAGCACCACCTACATTGGGAGCAACACCCCTCCACCACCACCACCACCATTGGAGACGTCCGTCACCACTTCTAAGCCAGAGAAGTATCCAACATCTTCGGCTCCTCTTGCTTGGAATGGGTCCCTTGAGTCCCTCCCTTCGCTGGTTTCCACCAGTGGGAAAGATGGCACCTGCCAGTGGCTGAAGTGCCCACAAGCAGCTGGTCGTAGGGCTTCACGATATTCCTCAGTCCCAGAGGCTGACTCAGTGAATCTCTCCCAGCTAGTGAAACCCAAAGAGCTGTGAGAAAAGTCCAGGAAGAAGACCCCGAAGACCAAGGACCTTGTGGTGGCACCCACCCCACCACCACCTACAAGCGTCTGAGGATGATGTGGAGATTCTGGCGTCTGCTGAGGATACGGATCTCACCGGACCCTTAGACACAGTGGATATCGACTCCTCAGGAAATCAGTCAGTGGCAGCCGGTGACCCTGAGGCGTAAGCCGCCTCATTGAATGTTCAATGTCTTCCCAGCCTCCTGATCCTATTATCTTGCAGTGGAATTGCAACGGTTTTTTCCATCAGCTTGCTGAGCTCTGACAACTTAGCTAATACCCTTTCTTCTGCATTGCTCTCCAGGAAACTTGCTTTCCAGCGATGCGAACCCCCGCCCTCCATGGCTTTCGGGGATATTATAAGAATTGGGCAGCCTATGAGAGGGTATCTGGTGGATTCTGTGTCTATGTTCTTAACTGTCTTTACAGTGAGTGTGTCCCTCTTCAAACACCTTTAGAGGCTGCCGCTGTTCGGGTGTGGACGCCTCGGGCTGTTACTGTCTGCAGTATCTATCTTCCACCGGATAGTGATGTACCACAGATTGTGATGTACCACGGGCGGGGTGGATTGGTGGCAACAGGCCGAGGCACTATCATTGAGCAAGTGTTGGCACAGCTCGACCTTTCTCTCTTAAATAATGGGGCCTCCACACATTTCAGTGAGGTGCGTGGCACATTCTCCGCCATTGACCTTTCAATCTGCAGCCCTGGCCTTCTACCGTTTGTCCAATGGTGTGTGCATGTTGACTTGGGTGGTAGTGACCACTTTCCGACCTTTCTGTCACTGCCACAGTGTCACTCCTCTGGGCGCTTCCCCAGATGGGCTTAGACTAAGCCTGATAGGGACTCGTTTGCCTCCATTGCCACTTTTGAGCCTCTTTCTCATGACGCCTTGATGGGGTGGTTCACACGATAGCCACCGGGATCATTACTGCAGCAGAATCTCAAATTCCCTATTCTTCCAGGTACCCTCAGGAGAGGACTGTGCCTTGGTGGTCATTGGAGATCGCCGAGGTGATTAAGAGATCGCAGACAGACCCTCCAACGTCATAAGCGACACTCATTACTTGAACACCTCCTTACCTTTAAGCGGCCCCGTGCCTGAGCCCGACTCCTTATTCACCAACGGAAGAAGGAGTGCTGGGAAATGTATATCTCCACCATTGGCATCCATAGCTCTCCGTCGCAGGCTTGGACCAAGATTAGGTGACTCTATGAATATTGCTATTTGTAATTTCCCTGTGACTTTGATGCTGATGGGCACATAACAGTATGAACTGTTCAGTACATAATGTGTGTTTCAAACAGTATGTTTGTTGTACTTGATATGCATTTGTCCCAGTGTGGTAATGATAAACCAGTATAAAGTCTGTCATTATATACTACACAACGTTTCACAAGAGATATTAAAAGATGCAAATTTCTGATGATAATAAACTTACTGTCTTTTCTGCACATCTAACGGGCATTGCAGCTGCTATCTTTGTGTGAGTGAGTCTTTCAAGAGCAAGCCTAGTTTTTTCTGTTGTCTCCCGTATCTCGTCGTCATTAGGTCGCTCCAGGCTTGGGTCATCTTCGGCAACAACTTCTGCAGGGAGCAGATCTGTTAATTTTGAATAAATAATCTGAAACAGCAAAATGCAAATGGTTACACCAAGCATCAAACTTGAAATAAACTAAACCAAAGCTTCTACTTCATATCAGCATTTTCGATTACCTTGTCTTTGGAATGGCCTTGCCTCGCTATTACGTCATATTTAACTTTTCCTTGGGCATCTAGTTGTACAGCTAAGGCATTTGAAGTGCTTTCTTTTCCTTCTCTTCCCATATTTAAGGGATACTGTGCAACTGGAATTTCTGGAAATGCTCCTCCATCTCCAAAATCCTGGGAAAAACATGCACAAGGTATATGTACATACAGCTGTGCTACTCTCTCACTATGATCATAAGTCAAATGAGTATTACAGTACGTTTAAACAGCAAAAATTAACATCCAATCATACAAATGCTCAATATAATAAACATAATGAAATGAGAGTCAGTTTCCTATGATCTTCACCAATGAAGAGTGTAATATCATTATAGCATGCAAACTAACTCACAATAACAACAGTGGAAATATATGTGTTTCCATTAATATATGGTGGCAACTACAGGTAAAACTACTGTATTAATATGTATGAAAGGCATGTTAGCAGATCATATTGTAATACAGACAGAACTACTACCACCCACGGCATGGACTTTATACCTCACCTTTGAATAAATTACATATGTTTAAATAAATGCAGTTAGAAAGAGACTGTACCATAATGTTACTGGTAGCACACAATATATTCATAATTATTAATAAAATTGCCTGAAACACACAGTGCCACCTAGAGCAATATGATTGTGTTAATACGCTACCTAGCAGAAGCACTAGTCAGTCAAGATTTATTCTGCATGAGCTAATTCAAATGGTTTCAATAAATAAACAACACAGCAAACTGCTTGGAAATAATTGTTTAAAACATTTGCCTAGTTTCCAACTCCTCTAAGGATGTCTATATCAGAATGAAAATTTAAAAGCTGTAAAGTTGCATTATGAGAAGGCAATACTCAAAGTTTAGAGCAGACACACACAAGTCAGTACTTAAAAACGTTCCAGCCTTTGGTATACATACACTGCAAGGAACAATGGTTGTTCCTTGAATGTATATACTAGTTGTTATCCTTTGTACACAAAGTGAGTACCTATTTCTTAGCAGTTACTTACAAAATTGAGTTTAGTTTAAAGTTTCCCTGGCCACCAAGGAACTTTAGAATATATACAGCACATAGGAATGGTATAAAACAACACAGACATACCTCTAAAGATCTTGGAATCCATCCTCTTCTCTGTCCGTATGGAGGTGCAGTTGGGCTGGCGACGACTAGAGCTGCCGCAGGTATTTTCTGTTTGGCTCGTTCTTCATCCCTGTCCCACACAGGTTGTGTGGGCGCTGGTAATATGCTGTGAAGTTCAAGGAAATAACTCATTTGAAGTTCAAGGTGCAAACTACAAGAACATACACATTTGACAAGCTCTTCGCATAAAGCCAAATAAAAAGTCGGCTATGTTGTCATTCAATTTTGAAGGTACAAACTACTAGAACGTTCAAATTTAATAAGCTTTTCACATAAAGCCAAATAAAAAATTTCCTACGCCGTTGGATGGCAAATTAAAAGAGTTACAAGACAAAAATTCTTTCAAAACATTTAAAAATGTAAATAAAAACACAATTTGTATTTCCTGTAACACAATTTTTAAGTTTTACATAACAGCACCACCACAATAACAAATACTACCTTGTCAGCGACATCTTGACAAAAGCATTTATTACTTCTGTTACATTGGAGCAGCGATGTGCATAAACATACAGATTTCCATAGATACTACTTCAACTTTGGAATGCTATCGAAGACTACCGAGATAATTCATCGATAGAGGGTAACCACATTTCGATGAAAACATAATCTACACGCATTAATCACAAGAAGTGAAATTGTTTATGGGACAACACCAGTTTGCACTCTTTCTTGAGATTTATCAGCAGTGAAATATTATTCACATTTGTTTAGCCTAAAGCCGTCCCCAAACGATTAATATTGTGCAACGTTACTGAAGTTTTCCCTAGCCTGATAAAAAAAAGTGCAATAATGCTGCGAAATAAACGAAATGTTAACGATCAAGAGGTTTCGGAAGTAACTACTATTCTTTGTTCGAAATAGATGAAAAAAGAAAGTAGATGAAGCATTGGTACAAAAGCCAGTTCACATTGGCCGTCACATCACGTAATGTTCCATCCCGTCAAAATATTCTGCAATGCATGTCAATAGCCGGCATCCACACTGGCCGTCCCGTCCCTTCACGTCAGGTCAAAGTTTCTCTGGAGGGAAGTTTGGACGGCTATCATCATTCGCCCGTTGATGATCACGTATCCCATAATCTCAGTTGCTCCACATACACAGCTATGGGTAAATCTCCATATTTCGGTTCGTCGTGGTTGATATCAGTTGCTTTTGTGTTCGTTATTTCCTATAAACTGTTTCGTTTCGTTATTTCTTTTGTTAAAATAATAAATGACGACAGATTAATTGAAGCATTGAGACAACAGTGTGAACTGCACAATATAGGTCTACTAAATTAAATGTCTTCTCCTACATTTATAAAATGGAGTACTATAGATACCGGTATCGTAATTAATATTTTACAACGAAATGGATTACAACATGTCTGCAAATTGCAGTGAAAAAATAATGTGAGTAGAATCAGTTTGATTAGTAGGTGGAATTTATTTGTTGGTTGTAGGGCATTTTTAGCGTTACATAAAGAAATGGATTGAAACCTTCAGACACTGCAAGCTGATTGTTTAAAAATGTTTCTGTAGTGGGCCTATTTATTGTTGAACAGCTCTCTGATTTGTGTGTGAATCAGTTTTGCAAGCATCTGTGGTCAATATTTATCTCACATGAGCCAGAGCACCAGACGTTACAGATCGGATTCGACACACCTCAGATGACGACCACGACCCCAGAGTTTGGCCAAGCCAGGCGCGGACGGCAGTCAGAACACCTGCGACCAGAGAGGTCTATTGGAGCCGCACCTGGCGGGCGCGGACACCCGGCGGAACACTCGATGGGGTGCGGACCGGTTACGGAGCGCCCAGAACCATCCGGACATACATATTGGACTCGATCCATCCAAGGACCATTTTCGGGTAGCATCTGAAGAAGACAGCGAGTTACATCGTCGAAACATCCGGCATATTAACAGAGCCTCAGGAATGCCTGAAGAAAAACAATATTTGTGTGGTTTCACTAGCTAGCACCGTACAGATAAGGCACTTGAACTACTAAAAGCCAAATGCAACATTCAAAGAAAACCTGTATATGTTAAGGAAAGGAATTTTGGTAGATAAGACTAATTCACAAAAAATTGTTCTGGACTAGCATCTAAAGTTAACCTTAAACCAAGATGTGATGGCAGCTTGTAACACTGTGTTTCTTTTAGTAATTGTAGATATAGTTTGATGCAACAAATGAAAAAAACTGATGCATACCCTTTCCAAAATATAAAATGCAGATTCTCCTTCTGTGCCATGTAATGACATTTTTCCTGACCCCCGCACTTTGTTTGTGTTGTTTTGCACTTCCGTCTCCCTCCTATAATATACAAACCATTCCTGCAAGTTGCAAGCCATTTGCCTCAAATAAATGTGGACTCCAGCATCCATGCATGTAAGCTGCGGCATTGTGTATGTGCACTTTGCACATAAAAGCAGTTGACAACCGTCTTGCAAAGATCGCAATTCCTGTGGGTAGCAAAGCATGTTCAGATAACATGACTTGAATTGACTTGACATGCCGTTACATGATGGACAGTGTGAATACGCCATGACATCATGGTGCCATGTCATGAGTGTCGTGACTGGCGGTATGAATAGGCCTTAAGGCACATGAGAATCACACATACGAGGCAATTGAGATGGAACGAGATAAATGATTATCAGAATCTTATGAGAAAGAACAATTCATATCTATCTACAGGTAGAGTAACAGAAGCGTTACACAAAACTACCATTCAATATTTCTGATGTCCACCTTTTGTAAAATCTAAACTTCTGGAAAAGCATTTGACTCAGTACCACCTATGAGCACCACGTTAATAAAAGTATGATTATTCTAATATCCACCTTAAGAACTGGAGGCAGCAGTTGTGAAAGTAACTTTTTCGCTATTTAACACAAAACACACAAATGTGAGGAATGTTGTACACAGCTATGCATTAAGGAAATCAAGCTCCATTCTCTCGCTGTCTGCATTCAACCCTTCGAACATACACACACACTTAAAAACTACAAGATAGGTATGAAATGAAAGAAATGTGTTCAGACATAAAGTCATTGTCTTACTTTAAAATCAGAAGCTCTTGACTCTCTTTCATACAAGTATAAAGAAGGTAAAAAGGAAATTAGGTATTACCAATCTTAGAGTAAGACAAGGACTTTGAGTCAGTATACATTTATTTAACTTTATGTCATGAGTATTTTGTGCTTTTTAAGTGTGTGTGTGTGTGTGTGTGTGTGTGTGTGTGTGTGTGTGTGTGTGTGTGTGTGTGTGCTCAAGTGGGGCCAAGGGAAGTCTATTGAGAACTTTGTATATGAATAACTTGATTGAAAATAGTAATTGTGACATATTTGATGGTGCAGTGTGGGACTTCGAAACATTCCACAGTGCGTTTAAAACGGCGGCATTCACCCAAACCGTCAATAGAATGGGACGTCTAGGTCTACGTATTTCGGAAGGAAAGTTTTGGAGTTGATCGTCGGTAAAGCAGATGCCAGACTGAGATTCATTGGAAGAATCCTAAGGAACTGCAATCCGAAAACAAAGGAAGTAGGTTACACTACACTTGTTCGCCCACTGCTTGAATACTGCTCAGCAGTGTGGGATCCGTACCAGATAGGGTTGATAGAAGAGATAGAGAAGATCCAACAGAGAGCAGCACGCTTCGTTACAGGATCATTTAGTAATCGCGAAAGCGTTACGGAGATGATAGATACTCCAGTGGAAGACTCTGCAGGAGAGACGCTCAGTAGCTCGGTACGGGCTTTTGTTAAAGTTTCGAGAGCACACCTTCATTGAGGAGTCAAGAAGTATATTGCTCCCTCCTACGTATATCTCGCGAAGAGACCATGAGGGTAAAATCAGAGGGATTAGAGCCCACACAGAAGCATACCGACTAACCTTCTTTCCACGAGCAATACGAGACTGGGATAGAAGGGAGAACCGATAGAGGTACTCAGGGTACCCTCCACCACACACCGTCAGATGACTTGCGGAGTATGGATGTAGATGTAGATGGAGAAATGGGAACAGTGGCGTTGCCATCTAACATGGAAAGTTAATCTATTTTCAACACATCTACTTATGCTATGGCAGACGATTTCGTGCTTTTGTGTCTTCATTTTGTTATTTAGCTTTGTTTTTATGACGCATTGCAAATGTTCCATGACAACTTAGATATTTTGTACACGGAGAGCGTTAAGTAAAAGAGATCAATTTTTTGATGGCAACTGAACAGAACTCACTCTTGGACTGTATATAAGAATGAAATAAATCGATGAAAAAATTACATTAAATAAGGTTTTTTATTAAAGGAAATTTCATCTCTACTGAAGGATAAAAATAAAGTTGTTTCTGGTATTATTTACTGATAGGAAAACACCCTTAACAGACAAATTAGCAGGCTCTATGTATCCCCTTAAAATATTAGTGGATGTGTTTGTAAGTATACATTTTCACTAGATAATGTATGTTCATTTTTTTGAAATGTTGTTTTACTTCCAAGCTCTGTACACAAAAAAACTCAGCAAGAACATTCGTCAGGAATTTTGCTTTGACCATGATAAACTTTATCATTGCTAGTTCCTTAACTTAGGTAATATATTCTGACATACATTATCACAGATGGCATCTCACAATCTCATTTTCACCTTTCAGTACTGAGCTAGTGTGGACACTCTACCATTTCACAGTGATGTGGTCTGGTGTTCCTTTTAATTACATTTGTGACTTCCCTGAATCAGCCTTTATCTATAGTGAATCAGTGTCTGAAAAAAGCTGCAGAAAAGTTCAGTCAGATCTTGATGATACTGCAAAGTGGTCCAAAGATACCCAACTTCCTTTAAATGTTCATAAATTTGAAATTTGCATTTCACAAATCACAGACACGTCGTCTCCTATAGTTAAATATCAGTGACTCATACAAATACAGCAGAGGAAAAATTTATAAAGACATGAAACAGAATGATCAAACTGGCACTATTGTAGGTTAAACAGATTGTAGATATAGGGTCTTTGGTAGGATCATGGGAGAATAAAAGCAGTCTACAAAGGAGGTTGGTTACAAAACACTCACGTGATCAGTCCTAGAATACAGTTAAAGTGTAGGACCCATACCTGACAAGTCTGTCATTGGATGTTTAATGAGTACAGAGAAAGGCAACAAAAATTGTAACAGCTTTGTTCGACCCACAGGAGAATGACACTGACATTGTGAAGCACATTCTTTTTTAAAAATTTCAAACATTTAGTTTAATAGGACCAAACTGAGGAGGAAAGCTTCATGGTCATGCAATGAGTGATTACATGGAATTAACATCAGAAATGTTAATAACATACAAAATTAAATTTACGTACATGTTACACAGATTCCAACCTGATGAATAAATATTAGAATATTCTAATTTTTTTCAACGAACTCGTCAGCAGAATGTTAGGAGTGAACTATGCAGAAATTCTTCAGTTTAGACTTGAAAGCGCCAGAATTACTGTTAAGAGTTTTTAATTCTTGTGGTAGCATATCGGAAATGGAAGGATCATTCGTATTACTGAATGATTTTCAGTACAAGAGCTGAAATAAACTAGGCTAAGGTGGTGCAATCCTGATTTGTCTCAATTTAATATACTGTTTTTGTCGGTGTAACAGTACAAAATACTCATCTTTGTGTTTTTGTGAACTCTGTCACTTGAGCAGCTGTAAAATAATTGAGAGTACCTCTTCACCAAATTTGCTGCAACTTCCCAAGCTCTTAACATTTTTGGTAACGATTATGTCTGTCAAGAGATATTTTAAGTAGTCACATTGACACAAAGTTTCACTTTTACAATCATATATTTAATAAATTTACAAAATTTGTAGCTAAACTAGTTCTAAAAAACTGATTTGCCACTGCTGTTTATATCATTTCAGTAATGACAGGTGATGTCATCCATTACTACAGACAGAATATTTGAGTAGCATTCACAAACTGATAGCAGAGCATTAACAGTAATTTGTTCTTTTTATGTTAAAATAATAAGTATTGCTGGTTCTTGGTTTTTAGTACTGAAGTTACAAAATAAATTCACTAACAAAACGTTTTACAAATCACTTATATCATGAACGTTATTGGCTGGAAAATGTAATTAAAATTTACACAATTTCTTTAGATAGATGCAAATGGAAAGTTAGTTTCTCTTATTGTGAAAGGTATTCTATAAATACAAAATTAGAATTGTTTATGATTTATGTTTAAGTATCGATTAGTAGAGGTTATACTAGAACAGAGATATTTTTGCACTTGATAAAACTGAAATGAAATTAGTGATAACATATGAAACAGAGTAATAAATAGAGTTTCAATACGACCAGATAAATAAAATAAGAGTGTCTCAAAATTTTGTCTAAGGCCGCGAATGTGATAGTCTGTCTCCTGATGACAATACTTCATGTCATACTTATCATAATGATCATATACTGGTATGTTTCAACAATTCCCCCCCTCCCTCCAGAGTATCACAGATGAGAATCAAATATGATACTCTGCCACAATTGAACTTTAGTCAGTTGCTTCAAATAGTGTGTAAAGGATTAATTCTCTGAAAGTCACCATTCAGATCAATAATAAGTTGGCAACAGAATTCAGTGAATACATAGTGTAAAAGTGAATGTAGCAGATCAAGTATGCAATAACTATGAATACATATGCAAAGAATAGTTCAGCAAAAGATTCAAAATGTAAATAATCAATTTTTAACATTGTCCATCTGCACATTATTTGAAAAATTAAATTATAAAACAAAATTATAAAACATATATATTATTTGGCATTAGAACTTGCTTCAGTGCTTGAGAAAATCCCAGTCCATTTGCGGTAATACCTCCTTTCAGTGTCTTTGTATTCCTCTGGTGCTACCATGCACACAAGCTCTACGTGCAATAGTTTTGTAAATACATACTATAGCCACTATTCATCAGCCCAACATAAAGAAAATAGTGCATTAAGGAACAGGACAGTAACCAATTATACATGGTTGATGCTGAAAGTGATAAGACACCAAGACACAGTGTTTGTATTTAATAGTATCTAGTATCATTATCATCACTCAAATATGGTTCCATAAACAGTAGTTTCCTAGAGAGATAAGGTTTGACATTTCTACCTGTATGGGTGTGTAACTTCCCCCAAATGGCATTTGTGGCTAACATTCACAAATATCACCTCCAGTACCGAGTACAAGTTAAATAATTGTGTAGACAGCCTGAAAACTGGTTTGTGTGTTCAATGACGTAAAATAGTTTCAAATTCTTTGCTTGCTTGTATATTCATAATGACATTACACTTGCTGTCTCTGCAAAGTAACACATAAAATAGATAACCTTAAAAATATTAAATAATAAAAAATCGTTTGTTTACTGATGGGAATCATTGTGCAGGCACAGGTTTTTGTGCTAGTATCCCTCTCATGACAGTAAAGTGATACATGTGTTCATAAAGTAGTAAAATTAGTAATTCATAAATTCTTTCGTTCAATTTCTCAGCACTGTACATCTCTGCAAACCACCATGAGGTGCTTGGTAGAGGATATGGCCTACTGTACCAGTTATTAGGGTTTCTTTCTATGCCAGTCATGTGTGGAACATGGAAAGAACAATTGTTTGAATGCCTCTGTGCATGTAGTAATTATTCTACTCTTATCCTCACGATTCTTATGTGAGCAATACATAGGGGGTTGTAGTATATTCCTAGAGTAATCATTTAAAGCCAGTTTCTGAAACTTTGTTAATACGTTCTTGGGATTGTTTCTATCTGTCTTCTAGGGTCTTCCAGTTCAGCTCCTTCAGTAGCTCTGTGACACACACCCATTGACTAAACAAATCTGTGACCATTCGTGCTGCCCTTATTTGTTTACATTCAATATCCCCTGTTAGTCCTATCTGGTATTGGTCCCAAATACTTTGAACAATATTCTCGAACTGGTCACACAAGTGATTTGTAAGTAATTCCTTTGTAGACTGAACTTCCGACAAACCGAAGCTTACTAACTACTTTACCCATGACTGAATCTATGAGATCACTCCATTTCATATTCCTAAGAAGTGTTACACCCAGGTCTTTATATGATTTGACCAATTTTGACTGTGACTCATTGAATTACAGTCATAGGGTACTATGTTGTTTTGTTTTGTGAAGCGCAGACTTTTAAATTTCTGAACATTACCAATCTCTACACCACATTTAAATCTTATCTAGATCTGACTGAATATTTATGCAGCTCGTTTAAGATAGTACTTCATTAGAAATAGCTGCTTCATCTGCATAAAGCCAGACTTTTCTATTGATATTGTTGTCTTTAATATCCACATCAACAGCAAGGGTCCCAACACCCTTCTCTGAGGCACACACGAAGTTCCTTCTACATCTGATGATGACTCTCCATCCAAGATAACATGATGTGTCCTCCATAGCAAAAAGTCCTCAGTCCAGTCACAAATTTCATTTGATGTCCCATATGATTGTACTTTTGACAATAAGCACAGGTGCAGTACTGAGTCAAATGCTTTTCGGAAATCAACAAATACTGCATCTACCTGGTTGCCTTAATACAAAGTTTTCAGTATGCATGTGAGAAAAGAACAAGCTCTGTTTTGCGTGATCGACGTTTTCGAAATCCCTGCTGGTTTTCAATGCATCTCATCGTTTACTGAAAGCTATTTCACAAATAGCTTATCCAACCTAAACTTCCTTCAAATATATCGTGTAACTAGTATTGATCATGTCTGTCATACAAGTATTTGATATAACATGCTGAAAGTGCACACATCATGGCTCAATAGTAAACTTGCATTTTAACACTTCTGTGATCTACCATAAATTATTCATATACGTTTTGCAGTCACACGCCCCTCTAAAGGGAAAGATAGTGAAATTGTGTATATAAATGCATCTCTCAATGAACAAAAAGACTCAAGTGTAAGTTTACGAGTTTGCCACTGAGGCTAAGTGCATTTACCAAAATAAAATGTGAAATACAAGTGTACTAAAATGGCCTAATAAGCAAAAAAACTCTCCAATCATCCAGTTCTCTGACCATTGACCTTAGAATACCTGACCAGTGAACTGGTCTTAAATACAAGAATGTAGGAATGTGTGTCCATGACAAGAGCACTGACTAAATAGGTTCTCAAAATGCGGTGACTTAATCACTCACACAATTTTTTCTGCATGTTATTCAGTATGATATTGCACAGATTCTGTGTGTGTACACAAAACATAGATAATTTATATCTTTTACAAGTAAGAGATAATATAATAGGGTATGTACATTCAGTTCAGTTAAAATTATTTTTAGTATTGTATGTACGAAAGAGAATGTAGAACACTTTCATGAAAGCATATCTGAAACATTCTATTGATAAATCCAAACGACTTCTTCGTAATATTCCACCAGACGCTCAGTAGGTTGGTGGCAAGACAAATAGAGTAAAGCAATATTTATCATACTCATTGTGTATCACTAACTGCATTTTTCGTTCACCAGTGTATTGTAATCATATAAAATAACATATGAATTCAGTATGCAAGTGTAAAGTAGATTCAAACGAAATATGTGTGCATCAGTTCAAAACAGCATCTATCTGCTTTCAACTGAACCATAAAATTATCCAAAAAATATGCGTAAAGTATGTATCATGAATCCACAGTAATAATCTCATTATGGTATAGTGCTTTGTATCAAAATAATTCACACATAGTAACATTTAAACACAGTAGCTCCCTCTCAGGATTTCTTAATAACTCGAAGAAATATATCTTCCAGTCTCAATAGTAATTCATGTGTGTTGGCACTTCTCTTGAGATTGCTAATACAACAGACTGATTTCAAGTATAAAACTCTGTGCACATGATTAAGTATTCATTTTAAAACAACTCAGATTATATATATATATATATATATATATATATATATATATATATATATATATATTATTTAGTGTGTACAATCCTTCAGCAAACTCTTCCAGAATGAAGCAAAATATTTTTCATCAGCATAATATTATGTGTGATGTAACTTTGAGTATGCTGGACCTAAGACTTGTCAGGTGTATTTTCTTTGATGTGTCCATAGCTATTTCCAATTTCGTTTTTGCAGAGGGAAACTGGAGTCAGACCAAACAAATACGGGTCATCACATCTTTTAAACAATGCCCAATGTCGACAGAAAGCATCCGTTACAAACAAAATGATTTTTAAAGGGGAATTTTATGTCCTCATTCGATAGAGCAGTCTCAAATTAGTTTAGTGTGGTACTTGTTTTGTCGATATGAATTAACAGGGATAATAAATCACGAATTGTAACCCTTGCTCTAGGAGCTACTGAGCAGCAGTGTTACTGCATGGCAGCAGCAGTTATCACAGGCCTGGTGTATGCTGCCGCTGCTTGTGCATTGGTCATTCTTCGTGTTTTACTGTTTCTGTTAATACATATCGGTAAAACGAATATCGTACTAGACTAATTTGGGACTGCTCTATCGAATGAACACGTAAAATTCCGCTTTAAACACCACTCTGTTTGTAAAAGGGAACCAACCAATGCTTTCCTGGGTGTCTCATGAAATATGTGGTGAGCAGTATTCGTTTAGGCTGATTGCAGCTACACATTGCAAATACTATATTGCAAATATCTACTGAAACACCAGGGAAAATGCGCCTGACGACTCTTAGGAGAGACAGGCTGTGTAGCTGTGTAGTTAATAAACTCACAGAGTACAAATAAGGTGAAGTTAACACAGAAAAAAATAAAGTTTAGTACTCAGGCTAAGATTCTTTGTAAGATTACCATTTCATATTTTGTAACTGAGTAACATCTCGAAGTAACTTAAACTTTTTCTTCTAAATACGCAAAGTAATGATAATTAACAGCACTAGTTAGAAGAAATTTGACATTTACAAGTCAGATGTCAGTGGTAAGGATAGACTAAAATAATAGTCATAGAATGACTGAACCTTCAGAAGGCTGAATTGCGGAAACAAATGGTACTGGAGTGAGTTTCTACACTCTTCATGTTCAAAGAAAGCACATTTACCATTGGGAATGAGGACACTGTTGTGAGCTAAAAATCATATATCACACCATTATCGAATCAGAAAATAGTATGTAAAAGATTTTCAACCTTTTCACTCCACATCGCATGACAGTTTACTTTCTCTTTCCTCATCTGTAAGCTTTTAGTTTCCCTATGTTCCTTAACTTAAATATCTTCCTCGTTTCAGGATAAACTAATTTTTATGCATTTGGATGAGGACTTGATACCACTTCAAATAGCCCAAAGTATATATCAAAAAACTGTTTGATTTCATTGCTAATTGTTCTAGATTTTTCATTGGTCTTCATAAGAACCAGTTCCCCAGTTCTGAATTGCACAACTTTCGCTTTTTTGTACTGCCTATGTTTTCTTAAATTGTACTGTTGCTCCATGGGCTTCCCAACAATTTCTTCCCTTTTCCATGAGTTTAAGCTTTTACATTCAAGATACTCTATTAGTTCATTAAAATGTTGTTAAGTTGCCTGCCATATATAATTTAATAAGAAGAAAATCCAGTAGCAGGGTGATGTAAACTATTTAAAGTGTGATCTGAGGCTTTACTGGCTTACATGCTGTTTGAAGGTTTCTCAGGTAACCAGCCAGATATGATTGTCGAATGCCCACAATATTTTGGCAAATAATCATTCAACTGTTATCAGGTGGTGCTGATGCAATGATCTGTCTGTTGTCGCAGTCGCTCCATCGGCGAGCTTTCCTTACTCGGCATGTTGAGCAGTGTAAGAATAAAAATGCTGTTCCTGTGGGGAGAGAAAAGAAAAGAACCTTACCTATACGAATTGTCCTTGGATGATATATTGATAGCCTGTGTCTGCTGCGAGAAAATTATTCTCGCAGCAGGTCAGACCAAGGTGTTGTTGGCCTGTGGTGTGGTTGGTGACCCAGGCCGAGGACAAACTGGTTACGGGATAGCCCCGCTTTCTCATTGAAGGATCTCGCAATGATCCTGAATCTGTTCTTCAGGAGCGGGATGCCTTTGTCCTCGTGCAACAGGCGAGTAGATTAGTCCCTCGGAAGACATAGAGTGGTCTTTAGAGCTTGATTATAGATCCTTTCCAGCATTATGATGAGCGAATCTGCAGAGTTTCCCCACGCCACAGCTGCATATTCAAATACTGGTCAGACCAGTGGTAGGTATAGCATGATGTCGTGTTGCGGTGGCAGTATTGACTCCATATTCAGCAGCGGGTAAAGAGTGTGAAGGTGCCAGTGCCACGAGAAGGCGCCTTATAGTTCTGCTTCTGACATCTCGTTATATGAGGCGCCCAGAGGAGTCTTTGGTCTAGGGTAACACCTAGGTACTTCGCCGTCTTGCTCCATGGGATAAGTGCTCCCAGGATTTCTATGGTTGGGATATCTGGCGACAGTATTCAGGTGAAGATCACTGCCTGGCTCTTCGCTGTGTTGAATCTCAGCCGCCATTTCGTTGACCACGAACCCAGGGCGCCACACCCGTGTTCGGAGACAGCATTGCATCGTGTGCGCGTTCATGCTGCGTGTGTGCAGCGTGTAGAGAGCCAATTCGATGTGCGCCACCTGTGGTGTGTCGGCAGTCTGCAGTGAGTACAGCAAGGGACCGAGCACCGACCCTTATGGCACCCCAGCATGTATCTTTCGGTCGGTGGACTACCATCGTCAGCCTTGACGTGAAACGTTCGTTCCATTAGGTAGGACCTGAGAAGGACTGATTGTATTGTTGGTATCCCGATTACAAGGAGTCTGTACATGAGACCATCATGCCAGACACAATCTAACGCCCTGGACACGTCGAGGAACACTGTCCTAAGGTATTCTCTTGCTTCTAGCGCTCTCATCGCCAGCTCTCCCAGTCTCAGAAGCTGGTGAGAGGTAGAATGACCGCTACGGAAACCAGACTGCTCGTCTGGAATAACAACCTTCTGGGCGACGTTTCCCATCAGCCTTTGCACGTACAGTCACTCGAACAGTTTTGAGAGTGACGGGAGCAGGCTGATGGGTCACTAGCTCGTGACCTGGCGTGGGTCTTTGCCGGTCTTCGGGATGGCCACAACTTCAGCGTGTTTCCACGCTGCCGGGTAGCTGCCTGTGCGGAGTATATCGTTGAACACGTTTGTTAAATGCTGGTGTGATCCTGGTGGGAGCTTTTTCAGCAGTTGGTTGTTTATTCCGTCGCTTCCACCTGCTTTCTTGGTGTTTAGGGAACGAAGTTATACGGCAACGTTTTTCTCTGTAATCGGCCCAATTAGGTCTTCTTCATTCCTAACTGCTAGGACGGTTGGTAGTTGCACGTCGACCCGTCGTCTGTGTGCCTCGTTCACGATGTCGGCCGCTGGTGTGAAGTTTTCGGCGAATGCGTCGGTAAGCACGCTGGCTTTTGCATCTGGCTCACTGAGGTATTCATTGCCGATTTGTAGCGGTGGTACACGCTGTCGGCGCCGCAGAAAGTTCTTTATGCTTCTCCAGGAGCTGCCGTCAAAAAATGGTTAAAATGGCTCTAAGCGCAATGGGACTTAACATCTGAGGTCATCAGTCCCCTAGAACTCAGAACTACTTAAACCCAACTAACCTGAGGACATCAAACACATCGAGGCCCGAGGCAGGATTAGAAACCTGCGACCGTACCGGTCGCGCGGTTCCAGACTGATGCGCCTAGAACCGCTCGGCCACACTGGCCGTCGAGCTGCCGTCGTCTGGGTTGAGCGTGGACACTGTCCGCTCTCTGCTCCTATGTTCTTCGACTGCTGACTTTATCTATCGTCGCATGCGGTTGACGCGGCTTTTGATGTTGCGTTGGCGAGTGAACTGCCATTCGCGGCACAGTCATTCTTCTCGGCGATTGCTGCCACGCTGTGTGACGGTTATTGCCGCGAGAAGTCTTCTGGTCGCTTCGGTCGTCTCGTGTTTTCTGAGTTTGCTTCTCGTAGTATCCTTCGGTTGAGGAAAGCTAGAGCTGCGTCAGCCCCGACTACATCAGGGTTAGCCGCGCCTTCTAGGGACTCTAGTATTTCCGCTTGGAAATGATCACAGTCCAAGTTTCTGTAACTTCGGCGCTGATCTGGAAGGGAGGCGCCGAATTTAGATGTTGTAGAACTATTTGTAGTTGTTCCTTTCCATGTGGCCAGATTACAAATGTGTCGTCCACACGTAAAATCCATCCATAATAACATACAGTTTACAATGGAAATCAGGAACGATGGGCAGCTACCCTTTCTTGACGTCCTGGTGCAGCCCAGGTCAAATGGCTCGCTAGGTCACAATGTGCACTGCAAGGCCACACACAGATCTGTAACTGTATGCTCCCAGCTGCCATCATCAGGCTCAGCTAAATAGAGCTCTTAACACCTTGGTAGGCAGAGCACATACGATCTCGGTCGAACGAAACCTATCAACGGAACTCAAACATTTGGAGACTGTGTTCTACGAAAACACCGCCAAATCCAAAGAGCCTTCCGAAAATAGATGCACAGCAGGAACCAAGATGAAGAAGAGACGGAAGAGAAAAAAGGCCTGGTGTTTCTACCTTTTGCAGCCAATGTGTCGTCCAAACGAGAGAGACTAGTAAGGGAACAAAAGATCGACACAGTCTTCCGACCACAGGCTAAGACGCATGCCTTAGCAGAAATGGTGAAAGACGACGTCGGACTTACGAAAGTGGGCGAATACAAAATTCTGTGCGGCTGTGGCAAATCCTATATCGGCCAAACAGTTGGTAAGGTGGAAGATAGATGCAAGAAACACCAACACTGTACGCGCTTATGCCAACCAAGCCAATGTTCCATGGCAGAACATTGCATAAACACTGAAGACGCAGTGAATTATGGCGAGACAAAAGTATTCGCCTTCACAAATAACTACTTAGACTGCATCTTCACAGAAATTCGTGTAACAGACAACCTTGTCAACAGGAACATTGGTAACGAGCTCAGTATGGCATGGGAATCAATCCCAATTCTAACTGCGAGCAAAGGTGCAAGCGGACACGAGACCACTCAGCCACGGCCGCCATAGAGATACTGTCCTCCCCCTCCCCCTCCCCCACCACCATACACGCCGCACGTTGTTGGGGCACAGAATCGCATCTGGACCCATGAGAGATAAATACTAGCAGCAGAGAGAGGGCAGATCATTGCAGCAGCACCACCTGATGATGATGGAACGATTATTCGCCGACATATCGTGGGCATTTGACGAAGGCTGGATACCAGAGAAACCTTCAAACAACTATTTAAAACTTCAAACTACTATTTAAAAGTCTTGAAAATCGCTCATGTGCAGTCTACCCATCGACAATGATTTTTACTGTAATATGTTCTAACAATCTACCTATCTCTCTCATGTGCCTTTCGTTAAATTAATAGCTGGAAAATATACAGAAATTAATATGTCTTTTGTGTTTTCATAGCTCAAATAGTTTTTCCAAGCTTTGGAAGTGAATTTTGTGCCCCATTATCTAACAGTATGGCTTTGGGTCTCTCTACATTCTGAAAATAGTCGCCACTGTGGCTGAACTGTTCTGGGCACTGTAGTCCGGAATCAGGCTGCTGCTATGGTCGTGGGTTCCAGTCCTGCCTTGAGCATGGATGTGTGTGATGTCCTTAGATTACTTAGGTTCAAGTAGTTCTAAGTCTAGGGGACTGATGACCTTAGATGTTAAATCCCATAGTGCTTAGAGCCTTTTGTACCATTATTTTTGAAAATAGTCTTTAGAGATAATGCTGTTGTTTTTAACTTCCCTTAACGAGTAAAGTTTGATGATTTTTGAGAATACATCAACTATTACAAAAATGTAGCTATAACATCCTTTAGATTTTGGTAACTGCTTAAAAAAATTCCATCCCCTTCTAGTTGCTTCTGTGTTTTTGGCAGAATATTTTGCACATAGCTTCTACATGTTTGATTACTAGCTTAGGTTGCTAACATCTGTCAAGTTGCTAAAAAATTTCTAGCCTTTCTTGTGATGCTATGAAAAAGTATAAATTTTCATGAATTTTCTGTATAAAGTTCAGTATTCCACAGCGACCAAAGCATTTCATGTAAATACTAAATGGGCGCATCAGTAAACTGTCCTATCTGTTACAAATTCCACCTGTGTTTACAAAATGGTCTGTAAAGTACAGTCCCCCTTTTTCTTTTCAGTTCATGCCAGTATAGGTTTCTACTAGTTTCCAATTTACATCATGATTGTCGTCCACATAATGTCCTTACAAATCATAGTTATCTCATTCTCATCTTTAATTTCCCTCACTAACTTGTTAAAATTTTTATCACACTTCTCTTTAATTCTTTTCATTCTCACCCCCACTGTAGTAATCTGAACAATGCATCAGCAATCACACTTTCTTTACCTTCAATATATCTATCACAATTTATGGACTACAAGTGCATCTTATTCTATAAATCAATACAAAAATGTTCAGTGTTTGATTTAAAATTCCCGACAGTCTTAAAAATAGCCATATATTCAGTGGTGTGGAAACTTATCTCTACCTGGCAACATGGGATTAAACTGGCAGCAGCAGTGCATCGATGTGACAGACATAAGTTCTGGGTATCCGCAAGCTTCTTAAAACTGTCTCCCTCCTGCCCCACCACCACAAACACAGAACACTGTCTATCCTATGGTGAGTCATTGCAGTCTATGGTGCAAATAGACATGAATGCAAAGTGATTTGTGTTATCAGTTACAGTACAATGTTTTTGTTAGTAGCTAGTTTTGTAATAAGAAAAGGTATTAATATGGTCAGGGCTGTAAACTGAAAGTAATAGCATATGCATCAGAACATGGAAACAGAGCAGCTGAGCGGCATTTCTGCCCTCCATCAACAGGAAAAACCATTTCTGATTGGCAGACTATTAAAGAATAATTGTAAAAATTGAGGAAGACTAAATGTGCAAATAGAGCACTGAATACAAAATGACCAAAACTAGAAGATGATGTACTGAAATGGATTCAAGGCCGTCATTAAAATGGCACTGGAACTAATACAAAACTGATTCAAATACACACGTGTAAGATGGGGCTACAGTGGAACTTAACAGACTGCAGGGTGGACTTGGCTGCTGCTACAGGTTCATGAAGCTTCATGGAGATAGCATGTCAACCAAAACCAAAATATCTCAGAAATATAAGCAAGAATATGAGAGAAAATATTATCTTTCCATCGCTTTATTATTCAACATCGAGAGAAAAGCAGTGTGGAACTAAGCCAAATATCGAATATGAACAAAACTCTTCTGACATTTGACTGATGAGTAAAAGAAATGTTGCTACGAAAGTTACTAAAAGTGCAACTACAAAAACAAGTGGACATGAAAAAATGCACTACACTGTTGTCCTTTCATGTTGTGCTGACAGTACTAAGCTTACTCCAATGATCATTTTCAAGTGCAAATGCCAAAACCTTCTGAAATATCGCCAGGTGTTGTTGTTCATGTACACTATAATCGTTGGATGGACGAAGCTCATACGAAATTATGGATTAACAAAGTGTGGAAGAGAAGGAAAGGTGCATTACTAAAGATGAGTTCTGTTATTTTGATAGTTCAATTGTGCAGTCATTTAAAAAATTCTGTGAAAGGGAAATTGAGACAGTGCAATACAGACCTTGCTGTTATTCCAGGAGCACTTTTTCACAATTGCAACCTCTCTATAAATAAATCATGTAAATCGTATGCGAGTGAAGAACGGAATGAATGGATAATGGATGAAACCCAACATGAATTCACACTGAAGGGAGCTTTAAAACGAAATACAATCTAATAAGTGTGTCAGTGGATGAAACAGTCATGGTATGGAGTGAGAAAAGACGTTATTGTTAAATGTTTCAAGAAGTTCAACGTAAGTAAAGCTCTCGATGGCAGTGAAGTATCATCTTATATGTGAAGAGTACATCGATGACGACGATGAGGAAGAAGAAGAAGAAGAAAGGTCAGATGACGATTTTTAGTGATTGCAAAGATCAGTTTGGTTTCAGAAACTAATATCGTTTTAGTTGGTTTTGCAGTCTAATAATAAAAATGGTAAAAATGTTTAAAAACTGCTAAATAGTTAAGGTGCCATCTTATAGCCTGTAGTGTCTTATAGTCCATAATATATGGTAATGTTGTAATTAAGCTGTTGCAGAAAAAAGTGCCCACCTTTTAATCGTATTGTGGTATAACTTACATTCCTGTAATTAGCTTAGTGCTTTATGACCAGAGTACACACTGGTTTCATGTCCTAACAGATAGTTCCTGACTTTGGAAAATGCCCACAGAGTAGCCAATAGTTCCTTTTTTGTAACGGTCTATTTTTTCACATTTCTGTAAATTTCAGTTGCAAAAGCGATCGAACACTGCTCTACTTTCCCATCTACGGTTTTTTAAATAAATGAGTCCCATCCCCACCATCACTGCATCAGACATAATTCAAAACGCAAGAGAAACTTCTGGGCTATGTAAGATTTTTCTACAACTAAGCTATCCCTTTATCTCCTCAGATCGATTTTAGTCCCAAATCCAAACACCGTTTTTATCAAGAAGGTTATTCAAACATGGCTTATAAGGGCTTCTGGCTCTACATATTTTCTGCAGAAATTAATTTATTTGAAAAATGACAAACTCTTTTTTACTTCTCAGTCTAGAAAATTTTGCTATGCCCAGGATTTCCTCTTCATCAGACAAAACTCCCTCCTTGTTATGTTGTGTCCCAGAAACTTCAGTGTAGTTACAGGAAACTTACAGTTTTCTAATTTTAAGGTAATTCCCCTTTTCCTGAGTTTCTCGCCCACATTTCTTAAAACATTCAAATGTTCCTTCAAGCTTTTCACCATTACTAGTATATTGTCTGCACATACAACAGTTTATTTAACAATTCCTTCCCAAACATGTAATCAAAATATCTAATGAATTTATCAGCAGACACATTTAACCTAAAAATACCACACAGTTTTGGAAACATCTCCCACCATACCAAAAAGCTGTGCATTTCCTACAATCAGGTTTAAGTATAAATCTATTCAAATTTATTTAAAAGCTCATCTATATTATCTATATGGTTTGTTTCTCTCTGCAAATGTTTATCCCCTAGATCTTCATTTCTGTAGTTCCCTCTAAACACACGTCATTTTAAAGTTGGGATAGAGTAAGGCTTTATCAAAAATGGCTCATGAGGTTTCAGCTTTAATTTACACTAATAATTCCTCAGCCTTCCAGGTTTCTCACTAATCATGTCTTGATATTCACATAAAAATTCTTAATTCCCTAACAGCCTCATTAACTTTTGAATTTCACAGTTCATAATACTCTGCCTCTTCTTGTTCCTCATCATTACTGTATTCTTCTTCAATTACACAGCTCCTGTCCTAATTGCAAACAATCCCTTTTATCTGACTTATTTCACCACTGCTCTTTATCATTAGCAATTTCGTTTTCCCAGTAATCCAATTCTTTGGCTCTGTTAAAATGAATTCCTCAGTGTCCCAATTGAAACATATCTTTGCCTTAACATTCCAATCAGTTCCCAAAACTAAGTCCTCCTTAAGCTCAGAAATGATAAGACGCCATGTACAAAGAGTACACCATCAATTTCAAACTCTAGCCGTACTTGGAACTTTACTGTTTTACTGTGCCTTCCAATAGCTCCCTTAATTTTGACACTGATAACAGCTAATTGAATAAAGTTCTTACAGTATTCAATTTGGTCCCTCAATTTCCACAGATTGGAGTGTTAGTGTCTACCAAACAGTTCCCATCACAGTTATCAGTTTTTACTAAGATGTAAGGACTTCCATGTACTCCACATCATCTCTACCTTCCTCTTCTAATTCATCTTGGCTAATGTTAGCTTTACCTTGATTATTATCACGTTTATTGTCAGAAACTGCCATTTTAAGTTTCTCTAAACTACCTTCCCATTTTTCTTTCCAGCAGACTGGTTGCAATGCATTACAAATCCCCTCTGTTTTATCAATATTAACATAATTAATCATGTTAATGCAACGATTCCATATAGCTTTTAAAATTTTGTCATCAGTGCAAGTTTATCTTCCCTCCTATATATTACCAATGCCGCCTGCTTTTGTCCAACGACAATATATAATTCTCTTGTGCCACCCTAACATATGCATCACTTCCCAGGTTCCATACTTACAACATCACCTCCCTTAAAACATCATCATTAATCTCTACACAAATTATTCCAGCTAACTCATCATTAAAGATAATATCGTTTTTCAAATTACCATCAAAGCCATGTACAACATAATCTCTCACCATATCGTAATATCTATCAGTATTACTTTCACAAATCATAGAAACATCATCACTCTTCTCAGCCTCAAAAATCACAAAATCAGTAATACCCTCCTCAGCTTCAGCACTGCAATAAACACTTTCTGTTTCCCCCCTTTGGCATAAGATCACCAGACTCATTAGCTTCAACATAACATTTACTTCCAATCCTTCACTACTCATCAGATCATTTATTCCATAAAGGTCAAACTTAACATCATCATTAACACTTTAAGATCCCACATTCTTACTATTCTCTTCAATTTATGTTTTGAAACCTTTCTGCATGCAGTCCACATTCATATCTTACCCAGTTTCTAAATCTCTTCTGTCATATTCATCAAATTTTGTTGCTCTCCAAAAAATTTTATCAAAATGTAATCTGTCCACCTGTCGCGTCCCCTTGTTATTGAGTTGTGGAATGATTTTGTCTTCCCCTGAAATGTCAGGCACCTCTTGAGGCGATTGTCAGCTTTACTGATCATTGCTTCTTTTGTATTGTATCTAGTAGTAGCATTCCTGCTCTCTCTCTCTCTCCCATGTTTATTCCTGTTATCTACTCTTCTGTTTCTACTCATATCTCTGTCATTTCATTGATAAGACCTTCTATTTCCTTCCCAAAGATAATCATTTCTGTAGTTATTTCCAGCTCTCCTCCAAGTTGTCGCAATTATTACTCTGATTCCATCGGTTTGGGAGATATCTTGTATTCCTACTAAAATTATTGTCTTGATTTCAATTTTTTTCCAAAGTTCTGTCGAGTTTGTCCATGATTTTTAGGAATTCTTCTACAGATTTGTCTGGTCCACACACAAGTCCCAGTGCATTCTATTTGTACGTCTCCTTTTCAAGGTGTCAGTCTGAGTGAGTTCAACAAGTAGTTTGTTTAAATGAATTAATCTCCTAAGTTGTTTTTCTCCTAATGCTTCCATGCTTTCCTGCCGATCTCTATAAATCAGCCCATTTAAAAATTCACTCTTTATTATCACTTGCTCTGCTTTAGGCCAAAATTTATTAAAAAACACATCTAAAATTCATCATAAGACATTTCAGATTTAATATTTTGATGTGGCCATGAAAGTGGCCGCCTTTCAAAAATTTCTTTGCTAATTTAATTCATGCACTATCTGTCATACCACTTGCAAACTTGTCCCTGAGTTGGTGGAAGAAATCAACAGGACGAATTTTACTGTCACTTGGTAATTGCTTAACTGAAATGTTACTGCATAAGCCAGAGCCAGCAGAAGTATTGTAAAAGCTTTTAGCTACAAAATTTGCATTTAAATCAGCAAATTTCTTGTTCATATTAGTCATTTCGCTACTGTATGCATCTGCATTGGTAGTAACAAGTTTTTCTCCTTGACTTTGGAGTTGAATTCCGATACTCTAATTATTACAATGGTCTTTTAATTTTTTGAGTTTGAATTCTAAGTCTGATTTATTGTTACATTTTTCAATGCATGGCATTTATCTTCTTCATATTTCTGAACAACTTTGAAATTGTGTTCGCTGATGATTCTGTGCTGAGAGTAGCAACTTCTGTTTCCACAGATCCAACTCAAGTACAACCTGTTTCAGACCCGTTTCTGCCTCATTTTTAAGCTTTTTTATCTCCTCGTCGTTTTTAGTTATTCTTGTATTACCTTTTTCCAAATTATGTTTTAAGATCCTGCAAAGTATTGTGTGTTTCAGCAATTTGGCCACCTAAGGTTAAAGCTTTGCTGTTTCGCTAATTCTGCGACCCAAACTTTCACTTATATTCTTCGTTTCAGCTAATAACTTCAACAATAATTTTACAATACCATTGTTCTAGCCTGCAGCTTCAGTTTCGTTAAAACCGAGGAATGGTGAACAAGCACTCATATTAACACTTCCTTCTGCTTCCCTGTCACGAATCTGGTTCTACGTTACCCCATTGTTTATTTTGGTTTACTTACATTATCGGTAATGTTGCTGTTTAAACTCGCAACAATATCTGCTAACTGTTTCTGATTTTCTACTGGTACACTATCTTGAGTACCATTGTTCGCCATACACTGTTCTAAGCACTTTGAACAAAAATTTCAGTGCTCACGCTAAAATTTTAGTCTTCACACGAAATTTCTACCACGCAGAAAAAAGAATAAACCATCAAAGTATTTATTTCAATTGTTTGTGATGACATAGTTTCATCCCCTTTTCGACTGTCGCTAAACTTTTCAATTATCAGGTCCTTACTCACCTTCTTGCATCAATTTATGGTCCATTTCAGATTTCTATACCAATGTTTTCTTTTAAATAAAACATTATCTCAGTGTCCATTACTGTATAAATCGATGTGAAACTCAAAATTTGGTTAGCAAAACCTTATTAACAGAGCAGCTGTAATCACAGCTCCTGCACCGCAGTTGAAATGAACAAGGCCAAGGGGTGCAATCTCAGTTTATCTCAAAGTAATACACTGTTTTTGCAGGTGTAACAGCTAGTAGGGAATTATCTTCCTTTTTTGGCGAACTCCAACACTGTAGTGGCTGTAAAAGAATTGAGTGTATCTGCTCCACAAAATTTGCTGCAACTTCCTGAGCTCTTCACAGTATAGCTAATGACAATGTATGCCCAGACATATTTTAAGTAATCAGATGGACATGAAGTTCCAGTTTTACAGTTACAGATTTATTGCTTCGACTGGTACAGGTATCATGCACAAAATCTGTCACTAAACTGGTTCTCCATGGCTTATTCCGCACTGCTTATAAATCCTTTCAGTAACTACAGACAGTCTGAGGATTAGAATCACAATCATGTGGAGTATCAGACAGTAATTCGTTCTTTTTATCTTTTTGTGTCAGAATAATAAGTATTGCTGATTCCTAGTTTTTAATACTGAAATTTACAAAATAAATTCACAAACAAAACGTTTTACAAAATCACTTATATCATGAAAGTCATTGGCTGGAAAATGTAACTAATCTGTACAAAATTTCTCTATGTAGATGCAAACGAAAAACTAGTTTCACTTCTTGTGAAATGCATTCTAGAATTACAAAATGAGAAATGTTTGTGATTCATGTTTAAGTATCGATCAGTAGCACCTAAACCAGGACAGAGATGTTATTGCGCTCGATAAAACTGAAATGAAATTAGTGACAAAATGTGAAACAGTATAATAAACTGAGCTTTAAAATCTCCAGAAAAATGAAATAAGAATATCACAACATTTATTTAAGTCTGTAAATGTGGCAGCCTGACTCCTGAGGTCAATTTTTCATGTGGTACTTATCCTAACAATCATATGTTTTGGAGTCAATGAGGTATCATATAGATGAAAATTGCGTTTTTAACTTGCTTTAATTGAATGAAAGGTGCTAATTCTTGGGTGAAAGCTCATATTGTTAACAAAAAACGACATTAAAGGAAATAACTATGGAGAAGTCAGTGTCCGAATTTCCCAACTCCTGAACACGGGCCAACAAGAAGTTCATGAATTAACACCACGAAACTCATGAGTTGGGAGATGCTTGAAGGCAGATGCCAACTGTTCCACAAAAGCCTACTTACATCATTTTTCTGAAGCAGTTGGGAAGGGAACTGTTCTGATAATTCAGGCAACTGATTGTTTATGAAGGTATATGGTACTAGTGCCAATAGGAATGTGAACACTGAATTAAAGATAAAACTGTGTATGTAATTTTTATCATGCATCTTACAAATAACACAGAGAACAGACTACCTGGTCTACTTCGGAAAGTTTAAAATTATTATTAAAATAGGTCTGTAGTTTTGGAAAAGAAGTTCAAAATCTTTTTTCCTTCAGAGCTGAGACTTATTTATTTATTTATTTGTCGCTATGTCTGACAAATGATTTAAAATCAGCATCACATTCTCCTTATTGTTCCAACAGCTTCTTGTCCATCTCAAGAAAGTACGAGACTTCTTACTAAATGGCCATTTTTCAGCATAGCTATTGTCGCCAAAACCTAAGATCACCGTGTTTATATTTAGTCACTATAACCACACTGTTAAATGTTTGGAAGCTTAGTCAGCCGGTGTCGTAATTTTGAAATGATAGTTGTTATGATGGTCTCGTAATAAGCATTTTGCATGAAGTGCCATTACGACAAAGACAAAGGTCAATTGTGGAAACTAAGCCACTGGATATTACAAGTAACGTTATTATAGAATACGCCCGACTGACTCCACAAAATAACAGGTCACGTAGATTCGAGAGTGAATGGTTCAAAATAAGAATTAATACCATAAAGGAAATGGGTCATAAATATAGTTCCATCAGTACACACTCAATTGTATGCGAACATATGATCGGGATAGAGGCACATACGTTCTAAGTACAATCATTCCCCATAGCCTAGATAAAAAGAATTGTGATTAAATTGGATTTATTCGTCTAAGAAGGAGAATTATCGGACTTCCAAATTAAATGAAAAGAAAGACTGCAGGTTATGAGTGTCACGGCAAATACATCGAAACTGGACATTGGCCGCCACCTAGGAAAAGAGATGAACACATCCACGTACCTCTTTTGTTGAACAGTGCCGTCTGGAATATCGTCGCCTCCATCTAAATTCTCCATATAATAATAATCGCCCAGAGTTACAGGAGCTGGGATCTGTGGTATCGTAAATCAGAAAATCATATTGACCATGAACCATTTCACTGTAAAATTACACAATGCGTCTTATCACTAGGGCAGGAGAACAACAAAGGTAACGAATAGTAAAACAAATAAACGAAGAGCGTAAAGCTTATTTTGTTCATCAGTGTTAAATACTTTTCACATTAATCTTTCGTATGGCAGTCGAATAACTATCTATCTATTTATCAATAAGAAAAAATTATTAAGTTCCTTTACAATCTCTGCATAACTACTGCAACCTACATCCTTCTGAATCTACTTAGTGTATTCATCTCTTGGTCTCCCTCTACGATTTTTGCCCTCCACTCTTCCCTCCAATAATAAATTCGTGATCCCTTGATGCCTCAGAATGTGTACTACCAAGTGATCCCTTCTTCTAGTCAAGTTGGGCCACAAATTCCTCTTCTCCCCAATTCTATTGAGTACCTCCTCATTAGTTACGTGGTCTACCCATCTAATCTTCAGTATTCTTCTGTAACACCACATTTCAAAATCTTCTATTCTCATCTTGTCTAAACTGTTTATCGTTAATCTATAGTCAATGTTAAAAAATTTCTTTTCCTCAGAAACGGCTTCCTACCCATCGTTGAGTCTGCGTTTTATATCCTCTCTCTACTTCGATCATCGTTAGTTATTTTGCTGCCCAAATATCAAAACTCGTCTACTACTTTAAGTGTCTCATTTTCTAATCTAATTCTCTCAGCATCACCTGATTTAATTCGATGACATTCCATTATCCTTGTTTTGCTTTTGTTTATGGTCATCTTATATCCTCCTTTAAGACACTGGAGGCTGGTCAAACACAGCAGGTCGTAGTACAGGCCCTCTGTGTGCCACAAAGTGCTATCTCAAGATTATGGCACCGATTCCAGCAGACAGGAAACGTGTCCAGGCGCTAGAGTATGGGAAGTCCACAGTGTACAACACCACGAGAAGACCGATATCTCACCATCAGTGCCTGCAGATACAGATGGCCACAGAGTACTGCATGTACTTGGGATCTTACCGCTGTCACTCGAAGTTGTCTCCAGACACACAGTCTACAGACGACTGAACAGACATGGTTTATTTGCCCGGAGACCTGCAAGGTGCATTACATCGACCACTGGTCACAGAAGAGCCTGTAAAGCCTGGTGTCAAGAACACAGTACATGGTCATTGGAACAGTGGTCCCAGGTTATGTTCACGGACGAGTCCACGTATAGACTGAACAGGAAACACGTACCAACCCCTTAACGTCCTTGAAAGGGACCTGTATTGAGGTCGTGATTTGATGGTTGGGGTGGGATTATGATTGGTGCATGTACACCCCTGCATGTGTTTGACAGAGGAACTGTAAGAGGTCAGGTGTATCGGGACGTCATTTTGCACCAGTATGTCAGCCTTTTCAGGGGTGCAGTGGGTCCCACCTTCCTCCGATGAATGATAACGCACAGCTCAACTGAGCTGCCATCACGGAGAAGTACCTTGAAACAGAAGATATCAGGTGAATGGAGTGACCTGCCTGTTCTCCAGACCTAAACCCCATCGAGCAAGTCTGGGATACTCTCAGTCAACATATCACTGAACGTCTTCAAACCCCTATGACACTTTGGGACCAATGGCCGTAGCAGTCTGGTCCCTTTAATCCCTCAAACCAACCAACCGACCCTATGACACTTCAGAGCTCCGACAGGCACTGGTGCAAGAATGGGAGGCTATACCCCAGCAGCTGCTAGACCACCTGATCCAGAGTATGCCAGCCCGTTGTGCGGCCTGTGTACGCGTGTATGGTCATCATATCCCATGTTGATGTTGAGGTACATGTGGAGGAAACAGTGTTGTTTTGTTAAACATGTGTTTCGGGATGGTTTTCTTAACTTATCACCAATACCGTGGACTTACAGATCTGTGTCGTATGTGTTCCTATGTGCCTATGCTATTAGCGCCAGTTTTGTGTAGCCCCACGTTGTGTGGAACCACATTCTGTGATTATCCTTAATTTATGAGCATGAGTGTAGTATTTGAGCATGAAATCACGAGGTGTACACTGTGCTGCAGTCTAAAGACTCATTGTTACCTCATGATGATAAAAGAGCCATTTCTGATTACGTGATAGAAATCCTTCCATACTCACACTATTTACTTGTAGTGCAAGAGGTGGTTTGGGAATCTGATTTTGTGAATGAGAAAGAGAGAGAGAGAGAGAGAGAGAGAGAGAGAGAGAGAGAGAGAGAGAGTATTGTATGGTGTGATTACATGTGTGTCTGTTTGCATGCATGTAAGAGCATTTGAGTATGAATGTCTGTGTTAATATGTATGCCTTTGTGTAAATGTGTAAGTACAGTAAGCTTATTTTTTTGTAAGTAGGAAACTATATTTGCAAGAATATATATAAGCACCATATGATGAAAGTTTTAAAAAATATAAAAAATAAAAAAGTACAAAGTATATATAAAGTTTAAAAATTGTAGAAAACTCATCAAAAAAGTTAAAGAACTGTAAATGGAGGAAAAATATAGTTTTACAGTATTTCTCTCTTTTGCACTTCATGTGTATTTGACTCTGTGAGTGCATGTGTAAATAGAATAGTTTTTAAGTTTCACCTACTGCTAGCTGTTCAAGTCATACTAGTTTTAAGTAAGAGTTCCATTCCGTTCATTTCAGTGCAGCTATTTCCGATGAACATTTTAGAGCCACTAAATTCATTGTATTGTTAAATTTTTTCAGCTGCTTGAGGTGGAAAATGTTTAGAGCCACCAAGTTCAACATGTAAATTAAGTCTCCTGTTTCATTGGAACTGAATTAGTAATAGCAATAGTAATAGTATTACTGTGAGAGAAACTGTATCTCTGCAGTACCTGTAATCAGTACTGCAATGTGAATTAAAATTTTTTCTATCTGTACTATTAAGTGTAAAATCAATAACTGTGAATGTGTGCGTAAAAACATTCAAATAGTAATAACAACTGTGAATTTAAACGCAGTATTACTTCGTGTTTTCTAAACAACAAGGTTTGTGAATGTAAAGCAGTATTATGACTGTGAACATTTATGTCTGAATAAAAAAAACTGTTATTCATTACAATATGTCTTTGTTGTTATTTCACAGATCCCTACCCTTACAAATTCCTATAAAGACCAAAATACACGGAATGGTGACATGAGACTTCGGCTACTGTGCTGCCCGTATTGGGTTATGAACAATAGCATGTGACTCTGTCCATTTCCAAAGATGTACAGCAAACATGTCTAAAATTATATCGCCAGTGCTTGAGGCAAATCACAGGTGCAGTATCTGGGCTAAACTACATGGATCAGAGTGAAATCTGTAAATCAAGTACAGACATATCGTGAGATAAAAATTAATTTATGTCTCATACAACTTAAAAGTAATTTTACATTTTTATAAGCAGAAACATCACTATTTTCACACATCTTTTACTTAAGTCATTGGAGAGCAGAACACCTGTAGAATTCTTGAAGTCTTGAATAGCAGTAAACCTAAGATTCGACGCATCCATGAGATATTCTCCTTTCTGTTCACATAGATGATGGTATCTATGCGGTCGAATAATTGAAGCGACGCCACCATGTCTTTATAGGCTATGCCAGGGTCATCCCACTGAATTCCGTTGTAGAAACATACTAACCGCTTTGCGCTCCTCCGTGTTTTAGCACACTTCACATCCTTGAAAGACCCTGGTGATGCAATGTCTGCTGAGAATGTCTCCATTGCATCTATTTCTTCTGTGTATGCTACAAATGCAACATCTTTAAATATGAACTGTCTAGGCTCATCATGATAGAAACCCTTAGCGTCTGCAATGATGTTCACAGCTTGAGATACCATTGTGGAGTGCTCTGGGTACGCCACAGCACCTGTTCATTTATGCAGCTCGTTGTGCAACACCGGTGAGCAGACAGTAGTTAATCACATGGTCATGTGGAACTAGAGCATACAGTGCAGAGAGTTCTGTGAAAATTGTCGAAGATTCAAATTCAGTTCGTACATGTACGGGCCCACTATCTCGTTCTGTTTTGAGCAGTCTATGATGATGATTGAATTTATGTGGACTGAGTAGGAGTCCTTCCTCTACATAGTATGAAGCACAGAACCTCGCATAGGCCTATATGTCATATGATAGACTGTATACATTTTCATCCCACTGCAGGTGTAAATTATCATGTGGGTAGAATTTGGAGATCAGATTTGATGGAATCATTTGCTATATTCCCTCTTCTATTGATCTGGAATGAAAGTATGATGAACCTGGGCACCTCCAGCTGAGAGAAGGTTTTAATAGAACATGTTTGTCCGCTTGCAGTTGTTAGCACCGGGTACTCGGAAACCTCCCATGAAAAGAATGATAGCGGTAGAAATACACCGGCATTCAGAACTATTAAAAGCTTCAATCCCCGCTCATCCGATACTGTGATGTGTGGCATTTTCCGTATTATTTTATTGATGGTGACCTCATTTTTCTCTAGATCTTCTTGGATGTGTGAGTTGTTATTCGTCGCACTCCAGTTTTATAGCGTTCAGAATAATGCGCCACATGTCTTCAAAGTATTCCATAAGCAATTTTGAAGGTATACATGCCTTAAATCTCTTGTACTCTTCCCTTATCTATCCACTGGCTCGTCTATGAACCATACACCATTTAATAAATCGTTCAAATCCGAGGGAGACGCAGAGACACAGGTTTTAAGAGTTGATGTTATGCCTACTTTGCATGTATCGTCAATCTCGATCCTGTTAAGTTCAGATCGTATCTCGTGAAACTGGAATGCAAAGCATTATGTTCAAGTTCGATGCCACTGTAGCAGTACCATCCCTTTTCGTAAATGATCCCTTAAGATATATGAAACTCTTGCAAGGAAGGGTTAAGACATCTTCGTGTTGGATGACAGTCCTAATTTAATGGTTCTTGTAAAACATGACTGATGCATAAGGTGTATGCGAGAAGTATTCCTAGTGTCTAATACTCTCGACATATTTCACTGGGTTAGTTATGTCGAACGACGTCATTGGGTGGTTTAAGACTCATTGATTTCAGAAACTCCTAGTTTGTATGTGTTATCACTCTGCTGTTCTGTTGTGAAGTGCCGCTCTGTACGTTGTGCACTTTTGTTTGATACCTTACGCCCAGTCTGTCTTCGTTGACAATACGGGGCTGCTCCAAATCCTGGCTGGTTGAAGCTCGCTACTGACACTTCCGGTCCAGCAAGTAAAAGATCGTCGATTCTGCCTGCAACAGGTCCCGGCTGGTTGAAGGCCACCACCGCTTCTGGGTGTCTGTACGTTCAAGATCACTGCTGGTTCTGCTTTAGATGCATCTGCACAATGATTTCCTCGCCGCGAAAATCGAGATATTGATTACCCTGGTGTAGAATATGCATCTCCAGATAGTCCGAAGCCTGAACTGTTACTGGTAGCGAAATTGCATTAGTAGGAGTCTCAATGATCTTATACCCTGTTCCCACTGGGAAGAATCCGGAAATTGTATGAATCAATCTCTTGTTGAGATGAGAGTTTGTTCCAATCTTACATTCGACACGGGGAGTATATCCACTGACTGGTCGGATCTGTAGGCTTTATTAAGATCCTTCTTCAAAACCTGTCCTATTGTGAAACCCAGTAGCTGTCCTATTCATCCTTTCTGTTTAAGTCAATCGCTGCACTAGTTGTCTTTATTTCAGTTTTAACTGTACTGATGTTCACACGTAGCGCAATCCCTTTTCCAGATAATTTTAAAACTTCATTTAAATCGTCAATATCGTATGCACCAGGTTCTATCTCCACAATTTCTCTTTCACGATTAATTTCCGGATGAAGTTTATTGTTACCCTCTGTGATATTCGGAAAGTTGGCTAGGTCTCCAGTCCAGTGAGCACAATACGTTACTCCATATTGCTTAAATCATAAGGTGGGAAGTAATTCGCACATAATACCGACGATCGCTCTTTTAAAGTCAGAGTATACGACATTGTATCTGATCCTCCACTGACTGGTGGACGCTTCATGCATTGGAAATTTGTGTGTGTGTGTGTGTGTGTGTGTGTGTGTGTGTGTGTGTGTGTGTGTGTGTGTGTGTAAGTACAATCTAACTTCTGCACCATTTCAGTGCAGTAATGTGTTCATTGTAAATAAGTATTATAGTAGTTGTATTACATGTTTATTACCTTATAAATAAATAAAAAACTTTTTTATTTTAAATTCATTGCATTAGTATTTGTAAAATGATTCTGTGTTCATTAAAAATGACGATCATTCCACTTGGGTCCTGTGGAATGGTACATTAGCTTGTTTGTTTTAGTTGTAAATATTTGTCATGTATTGTTGTTCTTCTGGCATATTCCACATCCTGGAGGACCTCCTCACTACTGATCAATTGGAATGAAAGTAAATCTAATCTAATCTCTTATATATATGCTTCTTTGTATACGTTAAAAGGAGCATGACACAGAGATGCTCCCATAAGTAGGTATGAAAGTGTTGGTAGGGATTAAAGTTGTATAACACACGTCTTATATTGGTGAAGTATCGTTATAACTCATCTGGCGGCTGCAAATCTCCAAATAAGTCGAAATAGTAGACGTTACTTGTATTTTTCTTAATATACGGCACCCAGTGGGTTCCTTGTCACCCTGCAACATCTAAATTCAAAATTTCGCATTCTCTGGATTTCCACATGGTCTTCGATATATATCCCGCATGAACACACCACGGAATCTTGAAATGCTGAATTTTTTCCTATCTAAGTTGAGTAAATATATCTTTGTAAGCGGTCTATCCAGTGGGATAACTATCGAGCTTCTTTTTTTTATTTGTGAAGAGACCTAGTCATTTCTTGTATGGTTTCAGATACAGTCCTTTTCCGATGGCTGCTGCTTCCATCATGCGATTAGGTCTTCTTGCTTCCTATAGCTGCTCCTCGGAGTTATGTGCTTTCTTCATTGTTCTGGTAATAGCTGCAGCACCACCAACCTGTGAACCCATCGCTGAGGGACCTACCAGGGCAAAAATGAGGAAGGGGATAATTCCACCTGAAGTCTTGGGTATCGGCAGAACCCTGGGTGTTTTAATGGGTCCTACATGCTTTAGGGCACTTGTTGCTACATACGTCGCTGTCAGGACACTTTTTTTACACACACGATCTTCTTCTTCTTCATCATCATTGTCTTCTACTTCTTCAGTCCACGACATGCTGCATTCACAACTTGCTTGAAATTCATCATCTCTAAGCCCAACTTAGTTTTACAGCGCATTGTTTTATCAACTAAAAGTACTGCAATGCACTCTCCTATACCAATAACCTTCTCGCAGACATTGCCTTGACTTTATCAGTTAAAATTCGACCTGCAGCGCGACGTCCTAGAAGATCTATTTTGCGTACGCAATCTCTTTTTCCAAACAAGTCTCGTCAAGCAGGTTAATTACCTTATCATCATGAACCAACTGTTTTTGAAGCTTTGTATTTTGTCCGCAGTGATTACACCTCTGAATGAACAGCAAATCGTCAGCGTCAGTCTAGCTGTTTTGTGTGGCGAGAAAACGAAGCCATTTTACTAGTGCTGTATTCCCTGGACGTCTTATGATTCTCTATGAGAAACACGTGTCGTTCTGATCTAGTGTGCATTTACTCGATGTGAAAGTATCCCGAAATTCCAGTGGCACTGCTATCCTTTAAGATATAAGTTCCGAGATTCGTTCACTGCACTTTAGAAAGTGTGCATCACCGAGCGAGGTGGCGCAGTGGTTAGCATGCTGCACTCTCATTAGGGAGGACGCGCCCGGCCATCCTGATTTAAGTTTTCCCCGATTTTCCAAAATCGCTTCAGCCAAATGCCGGGATGGTTCCATTGAAAGAGAATGGCCGATTTCCTTCCCCATTCTTCCCTAATCCGATGGGACTTATGACCTCGCTGTCTGGTCCCCTCCCCCAAACCAATCAACCACCCAACCAAAGTGTGAATATTTCACTCGACGAGTATGGGAGGTATGACTTGTCAAAAGCTGCCTTGTGTTTTGAGATACATACCAAATCAACTGCATTAAATTTCTGTTTACGTGGATCCAACATTTTAATATGATAGTAGACTGTATCCGTTAGCCCATTATAACGAACATCGATTACTCAAATTTTTATTGTGCTATGTCTGATTCGATTAGACTGTGCAATTATTTCTGGGAGGATATCTGACCATTTCTATGAGCTGCGAAGATTAAAATCGATCCACATTTGACCTTTTATTGCTTTGTTCAGATGTTTCACGGTACAAGCCTTCAGATGGGTGATTGCTGAATAGTGATGTATTCCATATCGTTGCATTACGATCTTGGAATACCTGCTGTAAAACTCTCCACTGCGATCAGGCGTCGACTCGTCCCTGCCTGCAACAAAGGGTTAAACACACCAGCAACCAGCAACATTTCTCCCCATTTTTGTTTTAGCAGGTAATGCCCAGGCAGATTTGGAGAATGTATCGATAACCATTAACATATACTTGAATCCATCATTCTAATGTGGATATTCCCTCATATCTACAAGATCATTATACCTTTCTCTCTATGCTCTGAAATTATTGAGATAGCCTCATTTGAATGACCCATATTGACCGTAGCAGCTGATGCCATGAGCAGTCGTACTCGACCTATTAGCTCATTGGGGTCGTTGTAGTATATATACTGAGGAGACTAATTGCAGACTCTTTTATGCTGAATGTCAATACCATAACCAATGCTGTACCGACCGTCTAATAATAATGACATTATAATGTCTCTATATTTCGCATTGCGTTGGTTTCCCTATTTCCTGTGTACACCAGTCAATTGTAGTATTGCACCTACATCTCCAGACCTTTTGGGTGAAAATTTTACCTTTTTTTTGAGGGATTTAGGGAAATGAGGTTCAGTAGACCTGATGTTCTTTCAAATTCCGTATCCCTTATCTATATTGGTTTTTCATTTAAACTTATAAGTTGCGTCCAACATGTAAGGTTTTCCACTACTGACACTGAATGTTTTGTCTATCCTAGCACAGTTGTTATAGTTAATGAAATAGCACTGCATCTCGTCAGCATTGTGTAATTTCTCTGAGAGTTCACCGACAGATTCAGTAACCGATTTGAATGTTTCTCGAAGTGTCTGCTCCCAGTCCACGTCCTAACCTCATGACTTCCCTCGAACGCCCTTCCATGCGGCTATGATGTTATGCTTAGTTGACATCTTGCTGTATACTAATGGGCTGCTTCACAGGCTACACTTTATATACGTTTCACTAAATCCTTACAGTTATGTCATTACTTTCTTTTAAATTCTATCAACCTTTAGAGCTAAGTCGTCTACTTTCTTTCTCAGAATCATGTGGGTGTGCATCTCTGGTTCCTTAACCCTAGCATATAACTCACTGATCAGTCTCACAAGAATCTGGCATACATCTCTAGCTCCTTAACTTTATGGAGAGAGACTGAAGTTTCCCATCTACGTACAGACGAATTCTCCATCAATGCGGACCTATTCGCTTTGGGTTGAATGACTGATATATGTGCGACCTTTTCCATGGTATGATGTATAACACACTCATCACTTTTTTGATAGCTATATATACAGAATCTCCTTGAAGTTCTATGTATATCTATGGGCATTCAGTTTTCTTGATTTGTCAATAACAAGAAACCTTACTGTGAGTGCTTCCAGCAATCTGCACATATCTTTAAAAAATCATTGAATGACATATCGGTTTCTACATGTGCCTGGTAAAAGTGTTTTAGATTCAAACTGGCTTGTATGAAAGCTGTAATTAGATTTGCATTATCTGTCAGCAACTTTTTCAGGATTATGGAATGTGTCTGACTCAAATAAAATGTGTCAATACCCACATGATGAGCAAAACAGAAATATCGTAGAATTTGATCTTGGTTTTCCACAACAACTTTCTCAAATATGAAAACTGTGTTTGGCTTTACGTTTTCTGGCGGGTGAATTTGGCTACTTTGACTGAATGTCATGCGTGTTACACCATCTCCACCCTGAAGTATCTTTTGCAGGAGCTGCCACATGGGTTGAAACAGCGTTTTTGAAAATACACATACTTGCTCAAAGTGGACGATGTATGGGTGTGTTAGCAGTGACATGAGAACATTTGTATTGCTGCAGCTGGTTGGACCCACAATTACAGCTTGTATGTTATCAGGAAGAAGTATCCCATTCTTCTTCTTTTTCTTCCACACCATCACAGGACCAGTCACTAACAACAAAGCGCTGACACTTCACCCACCCTGCCATGACGCCAACTATATATATATATAATGTCTGGTGAGGTAAGAGTTGGATAATACTTGATGATCATTTGCTGAATGATATGGGCTTCAGCACATTTCATCCCATTTGTGCTCAGTAAACTGCTCTTTAACATTTTTAGATACATTTTCAATTTCTAACCACATACACCAGCCATTGGCTTTTACTGCTGCTAGTATACCAATATTTAAACGCTTTGAAGCTGTAGATGTTAAGTTATATGTTGAAGTGAAAAGCAATAGAGCGCTAGGTGGAACTGCTAGCTTCTTAGCTACAGTATCTACACCTCGTTCTTCTTACAGTGGCATCAAAATCTTCTGAGAAGGCTCGCATTTTGGCAGCCAGTACTCACCTGCATCGTGTAGAGTAGGACCATATACACGCTTTTACTTGTCAGGGACCGACTGTGTGTCTTCGTTACATAGCTCATTGAGTGGTATAGACAACAGCCCATCATTATCCAGCTCCAGCATGCTGACCAGGTGTGCAACAGGATCCCACAGCGCCAATGCTAATCCTGCCATGTTGGAGGTCACTGCAGGCCCTGACAAGTCGGTGGTCATTGTTATTGCTGGTCTGGACATGTCGGAGGTCACAGAAGGACAGAGAAGAAGAAGCGATAAGCATGCACACAGACAACGAAAACAGAGTTGAACAAAGGTAAAAAAATGCAATGTAAGTGTAGCTAAATAAATACATGTATGCTTACTTTTATGGTTCTTCATAGTCTGCTGCTGCAGTGTGTTGCACAATCTAGACTGCTGCTGGTGAGGCTTCATGGTTCTTCTTCTTCCAGAGACTGACAGAATGGCGAGCTGCCGTGTTCACCTTATATCTTCTACATCTTGATCACCTGACTCGATATAGCATTCCTGCACTTCTATTGGCTCCTGAGGGACGTGGCAGGCGTGCACAAATGCGCCCTCTGGTGCTGAGATTATGAACTAGGTCAGTTGGTCTCCAAACCTCAAGGTGAACACCTATGGTTCGTTGTGTAATAGGACGAAGTTGATGTGGGGTATTAGGCAGTTTCAAGAAAGGTAGGCAGTTCAGCACAAGCGTCTATCTGCACGGGTTCTGAAATGCATCTTCATCCCATATCACTGCATTGCCATATTTGTCTAAAAGTGTTTACCCCATGCTCATCCATTATCTTTCCTTTCCACTCATAGTGTGCTTGCATGCAGTACATTTATTAAATACAACCCTGCTCATCACCAGCAATCTCTCAATTATACACATTCATGCTTGTGTCAGATCAAATGAGCATCTCGCCTCTTGCACTTCAGAAGACTGACTGGACTTTTATAGAAATGATCTACAGTTTCATCACATGGATTTATCAGCATGAGTTGCGGAATGTAACTTAGCCCCATAATGCTGCATCTTCATTATTTGGTGAAGCGTATTTGTCTTCTTCATAAATTCACCAAATATTATCGCTTTCCAAACATCGTGCAGGTGGCTATGGACAAAGTCCTCAGTTGCATGATTACAGCTAATATACCTGTTAAACTCCTCCTTGCCCAGCACAGACATCTCATCCATTGAACATATAGCACACAGCAAACACTTACATCCGTCCTCTTGGGAAACTAGCACAGAATGAAGCTCCCTCGCATAGAAGGAGGAGGGGGAAATGTGGTAGTGAGAGGTGATGTTGGTGGGGGTGGATAACAGCGCTATTCGCTGGTAATATTATGAACTAGGTCAGTTGCTCTCAGAACCTCAAGGTGAACAGACAAACTTTGATATTCACTCAAATAAATTAGAATTTCCGCCATTTTTTGAATTTCCCACCATTTACAGGTGTGGGAGGTGGTTGGGGGCGAAGAGGAGGCGGAGGTAGAAGGAACCCACGTGCCAGCTGTGGCAAACCCTTGACGCCATCAGGTGGTGGGGGTAATTAAAAATAAATTTTATTAATTTATGTAATTAATTTGATATCAAAAGTTGTGCAGGAGCCTCACTACTATGAGGGTGTGGACAGGAAGCTACTATCAGGATCCACATTCAGACCTACCACCCCAATCCACCATCGTCATGTGGCCCAATACTACATGAGGAAGCTGCAGAAGTTTGGGGCAGGGCTGGAAGTTGGGGAGAGGAATGTGGTGTCGTTTGAATAGTTGTGTCTCAGGTTAGTACCCTCGACAGTACTACAAGCTAAAGACAGTTGCTGTTAAATGCAAGCACAAATGAGAGTCATCAGAAAAGACATACCCTCAAAAGGTTTCATAAACTGCCACTGCCAGAAGACTACTTACGTAAGAGTGGAGCAGCACCTCTTTCACCACTCTGTGATCGTCAATAAAGACTGCAGCACCAACATAGCTCAGATCGAGCAGTGCTTTTATTATTCGTCAGAACTGTGTACCAATGTTGAAAGTTAAATGCACATTAAAATGTGACTATACTTCAATACTTCAAGTTATAAATAGCATTCTTGTACTTGGTGACAGCAATGAATATACACTGTAATTCAAGTGGAGATGGGCAGCATCTAAGTTGAGTATTAGAGATTACAGTGTTATACTGAAGTTCACTAATATTTTATGCGTGTTATAATAACCATTCGACCTCCTCAGGCAGTAAATCCAAGCTTGTTATGAATCACAAAATTGGTGATTAATGAATCTCAACTTTCACCGTAACTGTTAGTGATATTTAGCACTGATAATCTTCAAGATATTGCTATTGTTTCTTCATAAGTTAATGTGTAGCTGTATGCAGTAATGTTGGACATGCTACTGAGTGTAAGTACTGTGCTTGCACTATGTAACTGAACTTGGCATTCCTAGTTTAATTACTGTTTAACCAATTCATGAATTTATATATGTAAGGCCACCATTTGCATACTTACGTGTATATTCCTGCAAGAAATATTTAGTTTGAACTTTAAACAACTTGGTTTAGACCACATTATTATCCTAGAGGATTTCCTTTACGTATTTGTTCCTTACATATATTACTTATTTTTATATATTTTATTTTTCGCCAATTTTTCTCTGCTAATAAAGGGTTTCAGGAATATTAATTGTGTTAGGGTTCGGATTTCAAAGTGATGGTGAATGACCATCCCTATTGACGTCAGCAAGCCTTGTTCAAGTTTTAGGTGGTAAATTGCCCACAGCAAGCTGTCACATTTCATACCTTTGTAACTGAATTTGCTTATCAGAAACAGATAGCACAGACAATTCATACCATCGCAGTTGGGTTGGCTCTCCAGCACTGGAGAACATTGGCTATTCCATTTCGTGATTTGTTTCGGAATTGGTTGCCCCAGTAATATTTCCAGACATTACTAGAAGATGATTAGAATAGGAACTCAAGAGCTTTATGTAACATGGCAATAGCAGCAGCAACAGTAGCTGCACCTGCAATGCGATAGCTAGGTAAGGGAGCGTGTGTTAATAGCTGTGGCAGAAATTGACTGCTATTCGATATGTCGTCACTGCAGCAAGGAGTAGCGGCAGACAATGGTATACACATGTATGTCCACGTGGCACCAGGCGATCAGAAGTGACAGTGATTAACGGTGATTAACGAGCAATTGTAAAGACTTAAATTGCATATTTTCTAGTCTAGAGAGGAATTTCTATTTAATTTGTAAAGATTTATTGAATTGAAGACTAAAATTAGAGTTATGTTTATATCTGTATTTATGCGTGTTTCCAAGTAGTACTCATGCTGGTACATTCAACACGAAATCTGCTACATAAGTTTTGGCTGAAATAGGTAGAAATTCAACTTTAGAGTATTACTGAATCATACTTCATAACAAACAATGCAGCAGCTCACCAGGTAAGTGCATGAAGTGGGGGTTTGAAACATTAGAAGTGGCTGGCTTGCAAATTTCTGTTTGTGCTGAGTGTGTTTGACAGGTCAGCTGGCTGCCGGCGAGTGGCTTGGTGAGGCCAGTCTATGACTGACAGGCTGAAGGAACTGGTAGTCAACTGGATGTAACCGGTCAACATGTATTTTCTAGGTGGTTGGGGGAGCGTCCGAACAGAGTGACTTGCTCACAGGGTAAGCAGAAAAATGAAGATTACTGTAGCGCAGGCACATTGTCATCTTCAACTTTTGTAGCCCTGTCTTCCTCAGTTGCGTGTAATATTACAGTATATCGATAATTTTTACTTATGGACTGTCTGACAGCAACTGAATAAAGCATAATTTTAGTGCCTTAGGCGTTTCGCCTTTATTTTCTACAAGGCATCATCAGTGGCCTCGAATATTTAAATTACATTTTTGTCACTGTACCTATAGGTTATAAACAGCTCTGGTGGTTGGATCAAATGGCTCTGAGCACTATGGTACTTAACTTCTGAGGTCATCAGTCCCCTAGAACTTAGAACTACTTAAACCTAACTAAAATAAGGACATCACACACATCCATGTCCGAGGCAGGATTTGAACCTGCGACCGTAGCGGTTCCAGCCTGTAGCGCCTAGAACCGCTTGGCCACCCTGGCCGGCCTCGTGGTTGGTATTTCCTATTAAGTAGTAATGTTTTGAACTGTACTTAAAGTTTGCGTGGACAATTTCTTACATAGTACGCTCCAGTTGCATTTTTGGTGTTGTTCTTCTTCTTATGAATGCCAATTTGCGGTTTGTTCCCACATTCCACAGCACTATGAACTGAGCGCTTGTTTCAATGCAATGTTTTGGTTTCTGTTGCCGACTGTCAAATGCTTTTGCCAAAGATCGAATGTTAATGCCAAACTTTCGAGTGTAATTATTGAAGTATCTGTGATCTGTTCATGTATGCATTTGTGCGTGTGTTTGTGTGTGTGTGTGTGTGTGTGTGTGTGTGTGTGTTTTGGTGTGATATAATTGTTTTGTGCTGTGTGTGTGTGTGTGTGTGTGTGTGTGTGTGTGTGTGTGTGTGTGTGTCCAGAAGGTGAATGGGGAAGATTTTTTTTTGTTTTATCTTATCATTTCCTTTATTAAGTGCATTAGGGAGCCTGTGCTGATGTGTGTTTGTTCATTTATCACATGTTTGTTTTCTGCTATGGCTTTCTGGATGTGGAAGTTTTCTAGCGTTTGTGTAAGATGTTTGTCATGGTTGCTTATTCTCATTACTTTCATTTCTTGTTCCATGTTTGTAGGATGATGGTTATGGTGTTTTAAATGTTCTGCAAATGCGGAATGGTTTGTTTCAGATTTACATAATCTGATATGTTCTTTGTATCGTGTTTCAAAATTCCTGCATTCCGGCACCCCTTGTAGTGACTGCCTTAGACCTCTGTTTACCGATCGAGGTGGCGCAGTGGTCCGACACTGGACTCGCATTCGGGAGGACGACGGTTCAATCCCGCGTCCGGCCATCCTGATTTAGGTTTTCCGTGATTTCCCTAAATCGCTCCAGGCAAATGCCGGGATGGTTCCTATGAAAGGGCACGGCCGACTTCCGTCTCTAAACCAATGACACCGATGACCTCGTTGTCTGGTCTCCTTCCTCAAAAACCAACCAACCAATCTCTGTTTGCCGACAATCACGTTTGCAGTGGTTCGGCCTGGAATCTCACTGGCTGCAGTAGAATTTTCTTCAGCGATTGGTCCCGCTTCGAAATGAACCCCAAAGACCAACGAAGACGTGTATGGCGACGTCCCGGACAGCCGTGGAATATCAAGCTTAGTGTCGCCCGGCATACGGCCCGACAACCAGGAGTGAAACGATAATTAAATCAAGACCCTAAGTTGTCGACAGGCGTTGATATACATAAACGGGGACAGTTGAAAACGTGTGCCCCGACCGGGACTCGAACCCGGGATCTCCTGCTTACATGGCAGACGCTTTATCCATCTGAGCCACCGAGTGCACAGAGGATGGTGCGACTGCAGGGATTTATCGCTTGCATGCTCCCCATGAGACCCACATTCCCAACTTAATGTCCACACACTACATTCGTTGTGACCCTGCCCATTACACTCATTACTTGCGGCAGACAATCTTACAGAGTCCCGTAAGAGTTCGGGCAATGCGTGTGCATCCTGCACAGAAAAAGAGGATTCTTCCATGTCCGGTTTGCCTTTATATGAAGATGCTATCTGTTCTTTCAGACATGTCCGAAAGAACCGGAAGTGAAGCTCTGGGGTGCCATTTTATCTCATAGCAGAAAGCCTTTGTTTATCATCCTTGGCACCTTAAGATATTCTACGTCCCGTTTTGTTGCCCTTCATGGTAAGTCATGCTGGGCTTACGTTTAAGCAAGGCGATGCCCGCCCACTCATGGCGAGAGTGTCTACCGCTTGTCTTCGTGGTTGCCAAACCCTACATTCACGAGAGAGGTCGCCGGATCTCTCCCCAATTGAGAATGCTCGGAGCGCCATGCGCAGGGCCCGCCAACCAGCTCGAGTTTTCGACGCTCTACCACGCCAAACGGGCAGAATTTGGCACGATATCCTTCCCAAGGACTTCCAACAACTGAACCAGTCAGCGCCAAAACGAATAACAGCTTGTATAAGCGCCAGAGGTGGGCCAACGCGTTACTGAATGGCTCAGTTTGTGAAGCTGTTTAGAACAGATCAGAGTTTTTCTGAAATTGTAGTAATTTGTTTCTTGGTAGGTGTACATCACATCTACCAATTTCCGTTCCGTTCGCATAATTTCTTCGTAGAGCGCAGAATTTTTTTGTCTCAGTGTGTAAAAAAAATGGTTCAAATGGCTCTGAGCACTATGGGACTTAACAGCTGTGGTCATCACTCCCCTAGAACTTAGAACTACTTAAACCTAACTAACTTAAGGACATCACACACATCCATGCCCGAGGCAAGATTCGAACCTGCGACCGTAGCAGTCGAACGGTTCCGGACTGCGCGCCTAGAACTGCGAGACCACTGCGGCCGGCTCTCAGTGTGTATATCTGCGATTATTTTACTGCGTATATTATAATAGATATCACACTTTTTTGGCTCCCAAAGACGAAAAACATCCGTTACAATTGCGCTTACTGCTTGCCCCTCGAGACACAGGATACATTGGACCACTGGGTGCTGCTCTTTCTTGACACAGTGAAGTAACACGGCAAGTAGGCATTATACCTGATTGCCGTCTTCCGCCGATTCACTCTATATTTCTCATAGAAACTAAAAATTATTTACAGACTGAAACAAACTGTACAGTTTTATATTATACATAATACTATAGGTTGCGCATCGGCGGGAACACGATGTAGTTTCCACATACATCTATTTGAAAATCGATGCTGTACCTTGTGGTTCAGGTTCCAAAGCGCAAAATATCGAAAATGTTATCCACACGAAACTTTTAATTGCAGGAAAAATAATTAACTGAGAGAACAGGGTTTGCTACGGGACCAAGAGAAAAAACCTAAATGGCTACAAAATGTAGACTCTTGGAATGTAAAACAGATATTACTATAATTATACTGTTAGCTTGTTTATATTTATGACATTGAACTGGTACTAAAAGTGTGCTGTAGAACACAGTAAAAGAAAGCGATGAACAAAATTTCTAAATCACAGGCATGGGGAGTATGTTTTACCTCCACTGATATGAAAAAGTGCTCGCGCTCCTGGACTGGAAGAGAAGAGTAACAGGTTAACGGTAGGGCAGGCGTCTACACTGCTGTGGCGTACCTTCTTGCAACCGTTAATAATATGTGCACGTCAGTTCGCTGTATTTCGGTGAGAAACATCTTCTTTATTCATGAGATGCCAGTTCGTTGTTCTCCGGTTACTTTCCCCTACAAGTTTCATGAGGGCACATGAAGTGTAAACGTCTCATGTGTTTACGGTTGAATTCCCATGTGATTTCTCAAATTTAAGGGATTATAATGTAGTTTTTCCCAAAAGTTAAGTCATCAGTTACAGATGATCATTTATCTTTTTCATTTAATTCGTTCCTTTAAAACATTTTTTTTTAAAATTACTGTTTTAGCCTTCTATTTTATGTGTTTTATTTTTTAAGTAATTTAACTATTGTGCAGTTTTATTGGATTGTGCATGGGCACCAGTTGTCATGATGCACTGTGTCCGGTTTAAAACAACAAATAATTGTACAGCTTAACAAACAAGTAGCGATAAAAGGATATGTCAATAAAAACAGTTTACTTGTGCTATTTGCATGCACCTTTAGCGCAGTCTTCTGCCATCACTTGCATTCCTTAATAGCGCTGGACTTCTAGTTATATATCATTGGGTGATGAAGGCTCTAGGCAGTCGTTTCGTTGTTGCAGAGATATAGGCTGACTTTTTTGAGTTGTTTTCCAGAGTATGGACCTTTTCAGTCATTTCTGTTTACTACTCTTTCCCAATGGCGATTACAAAGAAACATGATGCTCAGCGACATTACTTGGAACTCCTTGATGAGTACACACTCATTTCACAACGAAAAAATTAGCATACGACCATCAAGCTTCCGAGAGCTGAAAAGTTCGCTCGCTCGTGTGCACGCACACGTCCACACACACACACACACACACACACACACACACACACACACACACACACGCACATGACACACAGATTTTTTTCAGAGGTTTAATGTTAATGTTTTTCTAGTCTGTACGCTTCTAGTTTATCTTTGTAACATTTTCAATTACGAAAATTTTGCTTTAGTGGGGATCCACAGTCTCTAAGTGTTTAATAAAAGAACACACTGTCCGTTGCAGGCTGTAATGTCCTTTATTAAGACCATGCTATTAACTAATTTGGACCGCGAACCATTATCAAGCACGTGAGTACGTTCTTTGTAGTATATGAAAATCATATATGAAAGTATTTCCCGATATTTATAGTTTCACATATGATTTTAATATACTGTAAACAATATATTTGCCCTTACGTGACCTTTGGTCACCGATGACAGAGTGCACAATACTTCAACTAAGTCTGATACGCCGGCTGCTGTGGCCGAGCTGATCTAGGCGCTTCAGTCCGGAGCTATGCTGATGCTACCGTCGCAGGATCGAATCCTGCCTCGGGCATGCATGTGTGTGATGTCCTTAGGTTAGTTAGGTTTACGTAGTTCTAAGTCTAGGGGACTGATGACCTCAGATGTTAAGTCCCATAGTGCTTAGAGCGATTTGAACCTTTTTTTAAGTCTGGCACACCAGCAGTAAATGTAACATTATTGCACATACACTTTGTGATCAAAAGTATCCGGACATCTGGCTGAATATGACTTACAAGTTCGTAGCGCCCTCCATCGGCTGGAACTGAATATGTTGTTGACCCACCCTTAGCCTTGATGACAGCTTCCATTCTCGCAGGCACACGTACAATTAGGTGCTGGAAGTTTTCTTGGGTAATGGCAGCCTATTCTTCACGGAGAGCTACACTCAGGAGAGGTGTCGATGTCGGTCGGTGAGGCCTGGCACGAAGTCGGCGTTCGAAAACATCCCAAAGGGGTGCTATAGGACTCAGGTGAGGACTCTGTGCGGACCAGTCCGTTACAGGGATGTTATTATCGCGTAACCACTCCGCCACAGGCCGTGCTTTATGAACAAGTGCTGGATGGTGTTGAAAGATGCAATCGCCATCCCTGAATTGCTCTTCAACAGTGGGAAGGAAGAACGTGCTTAAACCATCGATGTAGGCCTGTGCTGTGATAGTGCCACGCAAAACAATAAGGGGTGTAAGCCCTCTCCATGAAAAACACGACCACACAATAACATCACCGCCTCCGTCTTTTACTGTTGGCACTACACACGCTGGCAGATGACGTTGACCGGGCATTTGCCACACCCACACCCTGCCATGGGATTGCTACATTGTGTACCGTGATTCGTCACTACACAAAACGTTTTTCCACTGCTCTTTCGTCCAATGTTTACGCTCCTTACACCAATCGAGGCGTCGTTTGGCATTTACTGACGTGATGTGTGGCTTAGGAGCAGCCGGTCGACCATGAAACCCACGTTTTCTCACCCCCGCCTAACTGTCATAGTACTTTCAGTGGATCCTGATGCAACTTTTCAAGTTTTCCCGGCGGATGTGTTGTAAATAGACTTCACGGGTTTCCCGCCGGATCACATTGTGCAAATTCCACAATATTTCTTCGGAGCAACTGTGCGACATCTTTAGGTGGTTCTACCTTTCTCGTGGCTAGGTACGACTGACAGCATCCGCACACCGACGCCCCGTTTTTAGAACACGCATGCGAAGAATGCGCAGCTGCGGAAAATCTACATACATACTCCGCAATCCACCATACGGTGCGTAGCGGAGGGTATTTCGTACCACAACTAGCATCATCTCTCCCTGTTCCACTCCCAAACAGAACGAGGGAAACATGACTGCCTATATGCCTCTGTACGAGCCCTAATCTCTCTTATCTTATCTTTGTGGTCTTTCCGCGAAATGTAAGTTGGCGGCAGTAAAGTTGCACTGCAGTCAGCCTCAAATGCTGGTTCTCTAAATTTCCTCAGTGGTGATTCACGAAAAGAACGCCTCCTTTCCTCTAGAGACTCCCACACGAGTTCCTGAAGCATTTCCGTAACACTCGCATGATGATCAAACCTGCCAGTAACAAATATAGCAGCCCGCCTCTGAATTGCTTCTGTGTTCTCCCTCAATCCGACCTGATAGGGATCCCAAACGCTCGAGCAGTACTCAAGAATAGGTCGATTTAGTGTTTTGTAAGAGGTCTCCTTTACAGATGAACCACATCTTCCCAGAATTCTACCAATGAACCGAAGACGACTATCCGCCTTCCCCACAACTGTCATTACATGCTTGTCCCACTTCATATCGCTCTGCAGTGTTACGCCCAAATATTTAATCGACGTGACTGTGTCAAGCGCTTCACTATTAATGGAGTATTCAAACATTACGAGATTCTTTTTCCTATTCATCTGCATTAATTTACATTCATCTATATTTAGAGTTAGCTGCCATTCTTTACACCAATCACAAATCCCGTCCAAGTCATCTTTTATCCTCCTACAGCCACTCAACGACGACACCTTCCCGTACACCACAGCATCATCAGCAAACAGCCGCACATTGCTATCCCCCTTTCCAAAAGATCATTTATCTAGATAGAAAACAACAGCGGACCTACCACACTTACCTGGGGCACTCCAGATGATACCCTCACCTCCGATGAACACTCACCATCGAGGACAACGTACTGGGTTCTATTACTTAAGAAGTCTTCGAGCCACTCACATATTTAGGAACCAATCCCATATTCTCGTACCTTAGTTAGGAGTCTACAGTGGGGCATTGAGTCACACGCTTTCCGGAAGTCTAGGAATATGGCATCCGTCTGATGCCCTTCATCCATGGTTCGCAAGATATCATGTGAAAAAAGGGCGAGTTGCGTTTTGCACGAGCGATGCTTTCTAAAGCCGTGCTGACGCATGGACATCAACTTCTCTGTCAAGGAAATTCATTATATTCGAACTGAGAATATGTTCGAGAATCCTGCAACAAACCGATGTTAAGGATATAGGTCTGTAATTTTGTGGATCCGTCCTTCTACCTTTCTTATATATACGCGTCCCCTGCGCTTTTTTCCAGTCGCTCGAGACTTTACGATGGGTAAGAGATTCGCGATAAATGCAAACTAAGTAAGGAGCCAGTGCAGTAGAGTATTCTCTGTAAAACCGAATTGGAATCCCATCAGGACCTGTCGATTTATTTATTTTCAACCCATTCAGCTGCTTCACAACCCCAGGGATGTCTATCACTATGTCCTCCATACGGGAATCTCTACGAGACTCGAACGGCGGTATGTTTGTAAGATCTTCCTGCGTGAAAGATTTTTCAAATGCTAAATTTAAAATTTCACCTTTCGTTTTGCTGCCTTCCGTTGCCAGGCCAGACTGATCAGTGAGTGACTGGATGGAAGACTTCGACCCGCTTACCGATTTTACATAAGACCAGAATTTACTTGGGTTTTCAGCAAGATCTTTTGCTAAGGTATGACGGTGGTAGTGGTTGTATGCTTCGCGCATCGCTCTTTTTACAGCAGCACGAATCTCTACTAACTTTTGCCTGTCCTCATTCTCCCGATCTTTCTTGTACCGCGAGTGCAACTGCCTTTGCTTCCTGAACATTCTCCGAATTGCGCTGTTAAACCGCGGTGGGTCTTTTTCGTCCGTAACCCACTTTTTCGGCACATACTTGTCCAACGCGTGATTTACAATCTGTTTAAAATTTTGCCCATAATTCTTCCACGTCCATCGTACCGGAAGTAAATGAAGTCGATTCATTTACTAAGTGGGATGCTAACAATTGCTTATCTGCTCTTTCTAGTAAGAATACTCTCCTAGCCTTCTTGACCAACTTTTTAACTTTCGTAACCATAGTCGTAATGGCAACATCATGATGACTAATCCCTGTCTCAACACTGACACCGTCGATGAGGTCAGGTCTGTTCGTGGCTACCAGATCCAAAATATTTCCATTACCCGTTGGCTGTCGATTTAGCTACTCTAGACAGTTTTCGGATAATGTGTTGAAAAGTAATTCACATGACGGCTTGTCTGCACCACCTGTAATCAATCCATAGACATTCCAGTCTATACTAGGTAGGTTGAAGTCGCCTCGGACTAATATAGCATGATCCGGGTACTTCTGCGATACAGAGTGTAGACTCCCTTTATGATTCTAGAAGTCGCGGTGGAACCTGGTGGCCGATAATAACACCCAACAATTAACTTTATTTCCCCTAGCCCTGTTAAACGTGACCAGATAACTTCACAATCACACTCTACTTCGACCTCAGTAGACACAATATTTTTGTCAACTGCGATGAAGTCACCACCTCCTACGGTGTCTAATCTGTCTTTCCGATGCACGTTCCAACCCTCACTAAATATTTCAGAACTTCCTATCTCAGGGTTCAGCCAGGTCTCAGTCCCGAGAATAATTTGCGCGCCACACGCTTCCTGGAGGGCAGTAAATTCAGGAACTTTATTCCGAACACTCTGAAAATTTACTGCTAATATCTTGACAACTGAAGCGTCCTTACACTGAGCACGTCCTGATTTCCCTGCCTGCACGTCGAGTGGTGAGTGTTCATCAGGACACCTCGCACTACTGCCTAGCCTAAAAAAAAAAACCCATGTGCACGCCACAAGTACTCTGATACCCGAGTAGCCGCTTCCTTTGTGTAGTGCACCCCTGACCTATCTAGGGGCGTCCTACAATTCCCCACCCAATAGCGCAAGTCTAGAAATCTGGAGCCAAGACCGTCACAGAGTCGACGAAGCCTCTGGTTGAGACCCTCCATTCGGCTCCAAACCAAAGGACCGCGATCCACTCTGGGAACGATCCTGCAAATGGAGAGCTCTGCTTGCACCCCAAGTGCTAGGCTAGCGGTCTTCACCAAGTGCGCCAGCCGCCTGGATGAACTGGGGAGCGCCTCAGAACCCAAGCGACAGGCCGACGTGAGCAACTACTTGCAGACGAGTGCACCCGGAGGTGTGGGCGGCCCCAACGCGCCGGGTACACTAGAAGGTGCCTCGGCGGAGGAGTCAGCGGACGCAGCAAGCGAAGCGCCAGACCCTCCGCCGTCGCTGCACCTCGAGGCAGCAGCCTGAAGGCGGCTGACCGCGGCCGACAGCACGCTCAACTGCTCGCGAACCACGGCCAGTTCCTCCTGCGCCCGCACACAGCACGCACACACCCTATCCATCCTACTGCTAATATCTAATGACTCCGCGAATTTATATTTTACAGCTATCAATAAGCAATATTACTCCTCTCAAATACACTCCTGGAAATGGAAAAAAGAACACATTGACACCGGTGTGTCAGACCCACCAAACTTGCTCCGGACACTGCGAGAGGGCTGTACAAGCAATGATCACACGCACGGCACAGCGGACACACCAGGAACCGCGGTGTTGGCCGTCGAATGGCGCTAGCTGCGCAGCATTTGTGCACCGCAGCCGTCAGTGTCAGCCAGTTTGCCGTGGCATACGGAGCTCCATCGCAGTCTTTAACACTGGTAGCATGCCGCGACAGCGTGGAATGAACCGTATGTGCAGTTGACGGACTTTGAGCGAGGGCGTATAGTGGGCATGCGGGAGGCCGGGTGGACGTACCGCCGAATTGCTCAACACGTGGGGATTGAGGTCGCCACAGTACATCGATGTTGTCGCCAGTGGTCGGCGGAAGGTGCACGTGCCCGTCGACCTGGGACCGGACCGCAGCGACGCACGGATGCACGCCAAGACCGTAGGATCCTACGCAGTGCCGTAGGGGACCGCACCGCCACTTCCCAGCAAATTAGGGACACTGTTGCTCCTGGGGTATCGGCGAGGACCATTCGCAACCGTCTCCATGAAGCTGGGCTACGGTCCCGCACACCGTTAGGCCGTCTTCCGCTCACGCCCCAACATCGTGCAGCCCGCCTCCAGTGGTGTCGCGACAGGCGTGAATGGAGGGACGAATGGAGACGTGTCGTCTTCAGCGATGAGAGTCGCTTCTGCCTTGGTGCCAATGATGGTCGTATGCGTGTTTGGCGCCGTGCAGGTGAGCGCCACAATCAGGACTGCATACGACCGAGGCACACAGGGCCAACACCCGGCATCATGGCGTGGGGAGCGATCTCCTACACTGGCCGTACACCTCTGGTGATCGTCGAGGGGACACTGAATAGTGCACGGTACATCCAAACCGTCATCGAACCCATCGTTCTACCATTCCTAGACCGGCAAGGGAACTTGCTGTTCCAACAGGACAATGCACGTCCGCATGTATCCCGTGCCACCCAACGTGCTCTAGAAGGTGTAAGTCAACTACCCTGGCCAGCAAGATCTCCGGATCTGCCCCCCATTGAGCATGTTTGGGAATGGATGAAGCGTCGTCTCACGCGGTCTGCACGTCCAGCACGAACGCTGGTCCAACTAAGGCGCCAGGTGGAAATGGCATGGCAAACCGTTCCACAGGACTACATCCAGCATCTCTACGATCGTCTCTATGGGAGAATAGCAGCCTGCATTGCTGCGAAAGGTGGATATACACTGTACTAGTGCCGACATTGTGCATGCTGTGTTGCCTGTGTCTATGTGCCTGTGGTTCTGTCAGTGTGATCATGTGATGTATCTGACCCCAGGAATGTGTCAATAAAGTTTCCCCTTCCTGGGACAATGAATTCACGGTGTTCTTATTTCAATTTCCAGGAGTGTACGAGAATACGCATGGATTTTATGTAATTAAATATGCAAGCGCAGAAACACTCGGAAAGAAATTAAGAATCAAACTACAAAACAAATATGAAAGTTAAATATGCGACTCGCTACTGCACTGATGCTGCACTGATACTCCACCAGCGGCTGCTCAAGGCTCACTCGGAGAATCTTGATTTTCGCGTCGTGATTTAACAGCAGCCAATGCAGGGTTCCAGGCTGTGCTCCGTTGAAATCCCGTATCCTTGTTGATGGGATTATCGGCAGTACGGATATGTATTGCTTCCTTAATGACGCAGTCCCAGAAAGATGACGCCGGGGATAAAACTTAAATCATACGATGTCCTGTATTCAACCAGTCCACAAGCTGCCATCATCCTGCACAATGCATTACGTACATTAGTTCACAGGGCACATGTGGTATCTGATCCTGAGAGCCTGTCGAGTGAAATACAACACTTGAAGACAGTGTTCCGACAAAATGGTTATTCCGAGAGACAGATACGTAATGCATTCAGGTCCAGGCGATTTCAATCTATGGAGCAGAATGAATATACGAAGACACCCACCACTTTGGCCTTTTTGCCGTATTTTGGTGCCATGTCGTCAAGAATTGGAAGAGTCCTCGGAAAATACGGCATTAAGTGCGCTTTTAAGTCATCTGAAAAATTGAGAAACCTGTTGGGTTCCGTTAAGGACGACCTTGGACTGAGGAAATGTGGTGTGTATAAGATTCCTTGTCAGTGTGGCGCAGCGTATATAGGCCAGACATGCCGCACAGTACAAGAACGCTGCGATGAACATCAGCGTCATAGCGGGAATATTAGCCTATGACTATGGCCCACCATTGGTAGCCATATGAGTTTTAACCAATACTATCACTTCTACAGCACGAACGCGAGAAAACTTCCCTTTTATAAGAGGGCGCGACACTCGTCCCTGGCAGTGTTCTAGCAGTAGTTGACACCAGAAGATCCTGAGGAAGATCCCAGCAGAGGGGTCGAAATGTCGATCATTTTAGTAGAAATATGACACGGCCTAATAACCCACAAGATTTTAACTTCAGTGACAACGGCCACAAAAGCCTGCAGACTTCCATATGGGGACTGTAGTCGATCGCACTGGTATTGGCCTCCGAACGTTGCGGGTTTTCGAGCTCCTGTTCGAAGTACCGTCGGACGCTGTGGTGACCGCCTTTAAACCTAACGGCAACGTCGTCAGTCACGTGGCTGAAACGTGGAAAACGTTCGAAACGTACTGTGTACTCAATGGTGACCGTCGGAACAACGGAAACACGTTCCTTTCCGCTTTGGTATTGCCGGCTTCAGGGCTGTCGTCATGTACGATGGCCAGCCGCGCACCTGTTCAGGTTGTGGTCATGAAGGCCGTGTCTGTTCTGAGTGTTTCCGACGTACACTGGTTCAGACGGCGATCGGAGACGTCGCTCCTTCTGCGGCGCCCACTGCTACCTCTGTCTTAACGCGTCTGCGGCGGCGCTGCCTGCTGCACCCCCTCTGAATCAGTCGGTAACGGTGTTGTCTGTTGTCGACGAGGCGATGGACGTTTCGCCTGTCTGTCCTGCACCCCTGCCGGAAGCAATACAAATGAACGACTACCGTCACTAGATACAAGCTACCTGTCCTGACGCCATGGTTGTTGATCATGGAGCAGTACCTACCTCCACCTGTCTGCCGTGTTTTTATGAAAAATGAAACTCCTCCAGCTGTACTTAAGATTTCATATTTATTTGGCTACTAGTTTCGACGTTGCGTCAACGTCATCTTCAGGGCCGTACAGTTTGAAGATATCAACTGTGTTCAAATGTTCAAAAGAGTGAATTCCTAAGGGACGAAACTGCTGAGGGCATCGGTCCCTAGACTTACACACTACTTAAACTAACTTATCTACATCTACATCTACATCTACATCCATACTCCGCAAGCCACCTGACGGTGTGTGGCGGAGGGTACCCTGAGTACCTCTATCGTTTCTCCCTTCTATTCCAGTCTCGTATTGTACGTGGAAAGAAGGACTGTCGGTATGCTTCTGTGTGGACTCTAATCTCTCTACATCTACATGCTAAGAACAACACACACACACCCATGCCCGAGGGAGGACTTGAACCTCCGACGGGAGGGGTCCCGCAATTCGTATCGTGGGGCCTCAAACCGCGCGGCTCACTTGTGTGTGGCTGAGTATTATAAGTCCGCGGTGAGACCAATACGTGCTCCACATGGATAGCGGGCATGTTGGACGATAGCCGCCAGCCATCCGACACGGAACAGCATGTTAGGCAGCAACGGTCGCCGAGGAAACGGAAGAGACAACGCCGTACCCCTTCTGATCACTGCATCCATCGGAAGTCTGCACAGGATGACGACCCTGCTACTGATGGTGCGCTGTCCTCTGACCCCCTGAAACCTGACGACGGGACGTCCTTCCCTGCCTCCATGTCCAGTCAGCGTCCACCTCTGGACGCCGACCCTCCTCCACCTGCGTCGGATGCAGTAGCCTCACATTCTACACTCCTGGAAATGGAAAAAAGAACACATTGACACCGGTGTGTCAGATCCACCATACTTGCTCCGGACACTGCGAGAGGGCTGTACAAGCAATGATCACACGCACGGCACAGCGGACACACCAGGAACCGCGGTGTTGGCCGTCGAATGGCGCTAGCTGTGCAGCATTTGTGCACCGCCGCCGTCAGTGTCAGCCAGTTTGCCGTGGCATACGGAGCTCCGTCGCAGTCTTTAACACTGGTAGCATGCCGCGACAGCGTGGACGTGAACCGTATGTGCAGTTGACGGACTTTGAGCGAGGGCGTATAGTGGGCTTCGGGAGGCCGGATGGACGTACCGCCGAATTGCTTAACACGTGGGGCGTGAGGTCTCCACAGTACATCGATGTTGTCGCCAGTGGTCGGCGGAAGGTGCACGTGCCCGTCGACCTGGGACCTGACCGCAGCGACGCACGGATGCACGCCAAGACCGTAGGATCCTACGCAGTGCCGTAGGGGACCGCACCGCCACTTCCCAGCAAATTAGGAACACTGTTGGTCCTGGGGTATCGGCGAGGACCATTCGCAACCGTCTCCATGAAGCTGGGCTACGGTCCCGCACACCGTTAGGCCGTCTTCCGCTCACGCCCCAACATCGTGCAGCCCGCCTCCAGTGGTGTCGCGATAGGCGTGAATGGAGGGACGAATGGAGACGTGTCGTCTTCAGCGATGAGAGTCGCTTCTGCCTTGGTGCCAATGATGGTCGTATGCGTGTTTGGCGCCGTGCAGGTGAGCGCCACAATCAGGACTGCATACGACCGAGGCACAAAGGGCCAACACCCGGCATCATGGTGTGGGGAGCGATCTCCTACACTGGCCGTACACCTCTGGTGATCGTCGAGGGGACACTGAAGAGTGCACGGTACATCCAAACCGTCATCGAACCCACCGTTCTACCATTCCTGGACCGACTAGGGAACTTGCTGTTCCAACAGGACAATGCACGTCCGCATGTATCCCGTGCCACCCAACGTGCTCTAGAAGGTGTAAGTCAACTACCCTGGCCAGCAAGATCTCCGGATCTGTCCCCCATTGAGCATGTTTGGGACTGGATGAAGCGTCGTCCCACGCGGTCTGCACGTCCAGCACGAACGCTGGTCCAACTGAGGCGCCAGGTGGAAATGGCATGGCAAGCCGTTCCACAGGACTACATCCAGCATCTCTACCATCGTCTCCATGGGAGAATAGCAGCCTGCACTGCTGCGAAAAGTGGACATACACTGTACTAGTGCCGACAATGTGCACGCTCTGTTGCCTGTGTCTATGTGCCTGTGGTTCTGTCAGTGTGATCATGTGATGTATCTGACACCAGGAATGTGTCAATAAAGTTTCCCCTTCCTAGGACAATGAATTCACGGTGTTCTTATTTCAATTTCCAGGAGTGTATGTCTGACGCTATCTGTGGGCGCACCTCTGCGAATGTTCCGCTAAACCAGCCCAGTGACACGTCTGTCTCCTGGGCGGACGACGTCGATGCTGAGGATGGGCATTCTGGAGGGGCCGGCCGGAGTGGCCGAGAGGTTCTAGGCGCTTCAGTCTGGAACCGCGCGACCGCTATGGTCACAGGTTCGAATCCTGCCTCGGGCATGGATGTGTGTGATGTCCTTAGGTTCGTTAGGTTTAAGTAGTTCTAGGTTCTAGGGGACTGATGACCTCAGGTGTTATGTCCCATAGTGCTCAGAGCCATTTGTACCATTTGAACCATTCTGGAGGTGTACAGAACGATGGACCCCCTTTGTGGGGTCGGCTCTCTCCCCATCACAGTGATGTGCCCTTCCCTGTGGGCCTAACAGTGAGTTCGCTGTGCCTCCCCCGTGTTTGAATCGCCTTTCTTCCTGGCGATGGCAGCTTACCAGACTTATCGCATAGCCACAGTCAATATCAACACTATTCGCTTACGCCACAAACTGGCTTTACTCCATGACATGCTGCATGCAGCGGATGTTGACGTAGCTCTCATTCAGGATTTGCATGTTGCAACTTTCTGTGCTCCCCATCGTTTTACAGCACGTAGCTCATGCTTGCGCTACTGGTAGTGGGGTGGCGATCGTTTTACATGACGGTATTCTCACTGGTGCAGTTGCCTATATTCCTGAGTCCAGAGGTATGGCTCTCAAGTACAGTGGCGTCAGGATCGTCATGGACTGAGTGTTCGTGTACACCTGGATCATATATTCCCTGAAAAGTGGACAGGCATAGGAAGTCCTATTTCGTGGCCAGCACTTTCACCTGATCTTACCCGATTAGATTTCTTTTCGTGAGGGCCATGTGAAAAGTCTTGTGTACGAGACGTCTCTAGAGACTCAAAAAGATCTCCTTGAGTTCACGTTACAGAAACATGAAAATTTTTATCGATGGCCATCAGTTCATCGTTTAAGTTCTTATTAAAAATTTCAAAATCTTAATCGTCTATTGAAACAGTATCCAAACTTCTGAGCAACCATTCAAATCAGAAAATATTTGTGTACTTATTCAGTACACCAAAAAGGTGCGTTTGACACAATACCATTCCTGCACATTGGTGTTTCTACAAATTCTTGAAGCTGTCATTAACGCAAATGGCTCTGAGCACTTTGGGACTTAACATCTATGGTCATCAGTCCCCTAGAACTTAGAACTACTTAAAACTAACTACCCTAAGAACATCACACAACACCCAGTCATCACGAGGCAGAGAAAATCCCTGACCCCGCCGGGAATCGAACCCGGGAACCCAGGCGCGAGAAGCGAGAACGCTACCGCACGACCACGAGCTGCGGACATTAACGCAAAGGGTGGTTTGAACGCCACTGCAGCAAGATAGATGTGCAACTCAACCACACAATGCGACTTATCACAGGCTGCATACGTAGCACACGAACTGTATTGCTACCAGTTTTAAGTAACATCCAACCTTCAGCTCTACGAAGATCGTATGCTCTCCTGAAGATCTGGAGAAACATTCACAATAATCTCCGGCTACCCGTACACAGCGATATATTAACAGCAGAACATCAGCCTCTGAATTCAAGATAACCATCTTGGAGAAATGCACAACATCTTGAAGCCTCCAACTTTAACATCAACGAAGTATGGAGAATTCAGTGGGAAGAATCGTCAGTGTTCAACAGTCATCTGGCTGAAAAGCCTTCCATGCAAGTTCCAGGTTTCACACACTCCCCAGACGCCATTGGAGACCCGTCAACCGCGTCCGAACAGTACAAGGCAACTGCGGATGTCTAAAACACTTATGGGTTTGGGCAACATCTCCAGATTGTGACTGTGGAGCTGCCTGCAAACGATAAATCACATTGTTGTTGAATGCCCTAAACGAGCCTTCGGGGGATCAATAAATGACATCCAGCATGCATCACCTGAAGGGCTCAACTGAATCAACAGATTGGACTTAGAAATCTAAGAACTTGTGTAATGTGTACAAAATTTAGCATAATACTTTGGACATTTGATTCTGTACCTGTATTTTCCTTGCCATTTCTTACACTGTATGCTCTTAAAATTATGTATTTGATCATAAGATAAATAAAATAAATAAATAAATAACGCCACAATGATTTAATAGGCAAAGTTGTTCTGGAGGATGAATTTATTTGCCTTTCTCCAATCTTTGAAATGATTTATCCTGCCAGTTTCAGTGGAACGTAGACTCTGAACTACACAGCATTTTCACTTTAACACATCGCAGGCAGAGGTAAAACGACTGCTAGGTGACAGAACAAAATATTAGAACCAACTGGGATCAAGGCCTGGGGCCTTTATTGCGAGCCAAGCGCTAACCTTGATGTTCATGAGGTCTAGAATTAGCCTTGGTATACTGATAAGTGCAAGAGGAACTGTATTTGTGGTTCTATTTACAAATTAATTACAGAAAGATGATAGAAGGGCCCAGCGTTTGTTAGTTATATCACCTACAATGACGAGTAAACTCACTATCAGTGTTGCAGATCCACATACAATTCTGATGGCAGTGGGGTCAGAGGTGAGGTATAAGAACAATTTAATTTCCCATCTATTCAAACTCCCTGGTTGCTCTTCAAATCATCCAATGTGTATATTCGACAGCGGAGCCAGTCCAGGACATCTACGACACCCTCTTCTGCATTGAACAGGTAAGGAGGAAGGTGTCATTCTTATGGGTACCACGGTAATGGGACAGCTGTTGCAACAGTGAAGGAGGCTGCACGACTCACACTGAAATATAGTGTGGTCTACCTTAATATGCAACGTCCCTGCTGATGGACACAGGGTTATACTCCACAGGGAGCATGAATGGCTCAAAGAGCGGTATAACACATTACTTCCGGTGCAGGCATCTACGATGGTATGGCGTAACTTCTTGCAGCCATTAACAGCACGCGCATATCTGTACTCTGTAGTTTGGTGAAGAAATCTTGTTTGAACATGAAATAGCAGGTAAGAGTTTTCTTGTTACTTGCTCTGCAGTTTTGATGATGAGACATGAATCAAAAGTCTAGTATATTTACGCGTGAATTCTCATATCATTTCTAAAATTTAGTAGAATACAACAGAGCATCACCCAAAATTTGAACCTTTGATGAAAGATAATCAATTGTCTTTCCACGTAATTCGTTTTTAAACATCTGTTGAATTACTGCTTTATTCTTTTATGTTACTTGTTTTATTTTTTAATTAATCTAACTGAAACCTGGTAGTTAAGGAAGGCAGGCTTCGGTTACGATTTTGGACGGGGCCGTAATCAGTTACTACTGGTTGCCTTTTACAGTTACACACATTTATTTTTTCAAAACAGTAATCCCAGACTCAACAATAAATAAAAATATACCGCAAGTTTTTAAAACAACTGTGTAAATAATAGTGTTTTCAGTGAGTTAGAATTTAGCGAATCACCATAAAATATAGATATTGTTTTAAAAAAAAACAAGCCTCTGTGATCACGGCTGAAGGCCTTACAAGCCAAGAATGGCAATAAATTAAGAATGTTTAAGATGTCGCTGCAATTTACAACTTACAGATATTAAAATATTAAAAGGTAAGTGGCCACAAACACAGCAGAATGTATCAGAGACCGGGAATGGCAGTAAATAAGGTTTTAAGGCTTACTGCTAAAATACAAATACCAATTTTTTTAAGAAATGACCAGAATCACAGCTGAAGGCCCTACACGCCAGGAACGGCAATTATATTAAAAATAAAAAAAAACTGCTGTAAAACATCCAATACAATAGCAAAGGGTAATTGAAAAGGACAAGCAACTGATCACCAAACGAGTGGGATAAAATGATGGTAAACTTGGTAACACAACAATTTAAAAACGAAGAATGGCAATTATATTTAAAATTTAAAACCCTGCTGTAAAACAGCAAATATAATAGTAAAGGTTAATTTAAAAAGACCAGCAACTGATTACACACGTGAGGAACAGCTATAATATTTTAAAAATTTAGAAATATGCTGTACAATAGGAAATACAATAGCAAAGATTAATAAAAAAAACAAGCAACTGATCACCACGGGGGGGGGGGGGGCGAATAAGATAATAAAACAGAAGAACCAAGGGACTACAGACAGTGCTCCAGGAACCGACTTCTGGGAGGATCTGGCAACAAACTTTTTCGCGAGCGATGAGATAGGCAGCCAAGAGTTGTATTCACTTCACAAGATGGAAACTCAGACTAGCGGCAGTCTACGAATGACTAATGACAATCTTACTGAGGCTCCCTGTCGTCCGATAAACCAAATGCAAAGATCGAACAATACGCTAAAAGCTGCTCTTCGCCTCGGCGACGTTACTAGCAGCAACACGAACCAAAGTCACTGGAGAATCGCGAGATACCACAATAGCGTAGATTTCAGTACTTGGATTGAAATGCACTCATCTTAAGAAGCTTGCCGGATCCGGTTTACCACGAGTCCATGCACCGTCGCGACCACAACCTTTCCATGCGACAGCTCATGATGCGCGCCACCAACGATCTCGGCATGTTCTTGCACTGTGCCGACCTGTCTCTTCCTGAGTCCCCAACCGAACTGCCACTTTCACACGACTCGGACAAACAACTTCATCGCCCCAAAGATAGGGCAACAGTTACTACATATCGATAACTGTCGCTGCTGCCACTAGCAGACAGGCAACGCTTGCGAAACGGAGGGGAACCAGTCAACACGAGAAGAAGACAAACAACCGCAGCCATGCCAACTAAACGATACGGTCTCATCTCCAACAGCGGGGCGGAAACCTACAAACAGCACCAACGCGAGCCGCAGCATGGCTCACTAACTGCACCGCTATTTTATTGAACTATGTACAGGCACCAGTTATCATGTTGCCCTGTGCCCCATTCAGAACAATAAACAATTTACAGTTCAACAAATTAACAACTAATAAAAACGTACATCGTTTACCTGCACTGTTACCTTGCGTATGCGGCCCAAGCTTCCCAACAAATGGTTCTGTACACTATGGGACTTAACTTCTGAGGTCATCAGTCCCCTAGAACTTAGAACTACTTAAACCTAACTAACCTAAGGACATCACACACATCCATGCCCGAGGCAGGATTCGAACCTGCTACCGTAGCGGTCGCGCGGTTCCAGACTGTAGCGCCTAGAGCCGCTCGGCACAAATTTCTCACTTTACCTGTATTCCTTCATACTAATGGACTTCTTTTTACGTATCATTGTGTGAGAAATGCTCTTAGCTGGTCGTTTCACCACTGCAGAGATACAATTTGGCTTTTCCGAGATTCTTTTCCTGAGCATGAGACTTTTGAGTCACTTCCATTTACTGTTCTTTCCCCAATGGTGATTACAAAGAAACATGATGCTCAGTGAACTTACGTGGAATTTCTTTATGGGTACCCACTCATTTCGCAACAACAATATTCGCAATAAGCCTCTCATATGACATTCTAGCTTATGAGAGCGGAAACTTCACGAGAGTTCATAATTCGTTCGGTAGTCAGTGAACGGTATCAACCTCCGTCAATCATGACAGAAGACATATTGCTGTAGTAGTTACTTCTATCCAGAAAATATTTTTCGGATGTCACCCATGCTCTTGCATGTCTGGAGAAGTATCAAGTTGAGAGTAACAACTAGGTACTAAAGGATGACTGTTATCTGTATGTGTTAACAAAGGAAAAAGAAAAGATTCGTAACATGACTGAACACGGAGAAAGTAAAAACTAACAATACTTAAATATAATTTCACATTTCAATGAAACTGTTAAAAAAATAAAAAATGCATCAAATCACCGAGAAGTGGCAATTCTTATAGTTACGTCGATATGTCCAGCAAAGTATAATTAAAGAGTATCACATAGGTAAAAATACAAGGCCGAGAAGAAACTGGTGGTTCGTAGAGCAGGTGCTGATTTCAGTTGAGGAAAGGAGAAAATACATAAAAGCGCAAATTAAGCAGGCAAACGGGAAAAATGTGGTTGACAGAAAGTGAAGAATGGCTAAGCAGCAATCTCTAGAGGTCAAATTCAAGGCTGTAGAAGACTGCCTAAGTAGGGGAAAGATAGATGCCACCTGCATGAAAATTAAAGAGGCCTTTGGAGAAAAGAGAGGCATCTGTATCAAGATGACGAGTTTGGTTGGAAAGCCAGAACCAAGCAAACATGCAAACCTGAAAGGTGGAAGAAACATACAGAGGGTCTATAAAGAGGAACAAAGTTGAGGACAACGTTAAAGAAAGAAAAGAGGATGTAGGTGAGGATGAAGTGGGAGATATGACACTGCAAGAAGAATTTGACAAAGCGTTAAAAGTCCTAAGTGGAAATAAAGCTCTTGGAACAGACGAAATTCCCTCAGAGTAATTGAGATCCTTTGGAGAAGCAGCCACGATAAAATTACTCCATCTGCTGTGCAAGATATAGGAGACAGGTGAAATATCCCCAAATTTCAAAAAGAATGTAATAATTTCAATTCCAAAGAAAGCAGATGAAGACAAGTGTGAATATTACAGCACTTTCAGTTTTATAAGTCATGGCTACAAAATATTAATATGAATTATTTAAAATATAAATGGAAAATCCGGTTGAAGCCGACATCGGGGAAGATCAATTTCGGTTCCGGAGATATCTAGGAACATGTGAGGCGATACTGACTCTATGGCTTGTCGTAGAAGGTAGGTCGAAGAACGGCAAATCTACGTTTATAGCATTTGTAGATTTAGAGAAACCTTTTGACAATGTTGACTGGAATATACTATTTGAAATACAGGGAATGAAAGGTTATTTACAGTTTATGTAGGAACCAGATTGCACTTGTAAGAGGCAGCAACTAAGAAACTGAGACGGAATTGTAGGCTATGCCCCACGGTATTTACTCGGCATCTTGAGTAAGCAGCAAAAGAAACCGAGGAGACGTTTCTAAAGGGAATTAAACTTCAGGGAAATTAAATAGAAACTGAAAGGTTTGCCGATGACACTGCAATTCGGTCAGAGACAGCAAAGAGCTTGGAACAGCAACTGAATGGAGTGGATAGTGTCTTGAAAAGAGATTGTAAGAATAACATAAAAAAAGCCGAATTAAATCAGACTATGTAGAGGGAATAAGGTTAGGAAATGAGGCATTACAACTAGTTGATGAGTTTTGGTATTTGGACAGCAAAATAACAGATGATAATCGAACCAGACAAGATGTAAAATGCAGATAGGGTAGAACAAGGAAAGCATTTCTGAAAAAGAAACATCGAATATAAAATTAATTGTAAATTTAACTGGGGGTATTTATTTGGTGTGACGCATTGTGTGGAAGTGAAACTTGGGAGATAAGCAATTCAGATAAGAAAAAAACAAAATTTTCTGAAATGTGGTTTTGCAGAAGAATTTTGAAGATTTGGTAGGTAGATCGAAGAACTAACGAGGAGGTACTGTATCTAATCAGCGAAAAAAGAAATTTATGGCACAATTTGACTAAAAGAATGAATCCGTTGATAGCCTACATAAAATAGTAGGAAGAGACAGAATAAGAAGTTCAAAAGGATGTAGGTTGCAGTACTTACACAGAGAGAATAGACTAGTATAGAGAGCTGCATCAAACCTGACTTCTGGCTGAGGACCACAGCAACAACAACAACAACAACAAAGTATTTGTAACAATTAGCCACTACAATTAATGCCCTTAGGCTTTACGCTTAGTTTCAAGTTTCTGAGGAACACAGAACTTGTGTTTGGTTAATTTCGTTACAAATATGCAGAACCTTGTCAAGGTTCAAGGGTGGTTAGCTGTACGTGGGCAACTCTGCTTTTCCACCATTGCAATTTGTCAAACACATATTTGTTGCTCATCCGTTCCACAAAAAAAAAAGTAGTTTACGTGTTAACACATGTTTCTCTATGCGATTGCAGAAAATTAATGTACTTCATTCTTCATATAGGGTAAATCAGGGTGATATGGTGGACAAAAAATTTGGGCCTCGTAGAAGATAAGAAATTGTTTATTTAAACAAAATAAAAACACCCCCCTTTGACAAAATACATAAGTAACACATTAACAGTACCACATCCTCTTTAAGGCACTACAAAAGTTAAAAAAACAATACTTATTTTTATCAATTTCACCATTTCACCCATGTATACTGGTGAAAAGGCGAATGCCCTTTGGGAGAAATGGTGAACTTGTTTCCCCTGCTTTTTACCACACACGTCACACGTAGATTCATATTTTGAACAGTATTCATGCAGCCAACGTTGGCAGCTAATACATTTGATCCAATCCACATCCTTTTTAGTGCAACTGTACTGTTCACCGTACCCTACACAACACTCTACATCATCCGCGTCGTCATCATCATCTTGCAATTGGATATCCAGCGACGAGTCGAGTTCGGTGTCAGTGGTAGACGCTTTTCGTTTCTTAGGCTGCTTCTTTTTGATAATCCCTTTGGTAGTCTCTATGGTTACGGGTTTTCCTTTGGTTACAGTTTCTCCGTTTGTCCTCTTTTTTAGCATTTGCTCTACTCTTCAGTGACTCATTTTGTCGTTATCTTTTTCGCATGTTGTAAATGTTTTCTGGAGAAGTCAAAACCTCAGGTAAAGCTCTGGACGTCTTCCTTGCAGATGCAACTTTATCTAGGGTAAGTATCGGCGAAATATGGTCCAAGAGTTTGCCAGGGGTTATTTGAGATTCTTCTGTTGCTACTGTCGAAGTCATATCTGTTGCTTCTGATAAAGACTGCATGTTTTTCTGTGGATTTTCCGCCAGTTGCGAACAGCCCTGTTGTGGTGAAGCTTGTATGTGTTCAAGTCCTTGATCGTTATCTACGTCTGCAGTTGCTTCGTCCGAAGGATTACGTATCTCCTGCCAGTGCGAACAACTTTGTCGAGGTGAAGTAGGTCTGTTTTCATGTCGTTCGTTGTTTTCCTGATGTTGATCTGAAGCTGGTGTTAAAAATGCGTATTCGTGGATGACATCAGGATTAAACGGGATGATTCCTGTGCTTCTGAACCCCGATATTGTTTTCTCTATCGTAGCTGCTTGTACCCATGCCTTTGTAAGCAGTCCTCACAACACTAATATGGAAATTTCTCTATTTGGATTCATTTTAATGTACGAATTGCAAGCATTGTAATAATAGGATTTCAGAGCTTTAAAAAATGCTAGTTTATATGCCATGGTACATACTTCTGTCCTTGTCGGTGCAAAACCGAAGTTAGCGGCTGCAGATAGTGTGTGGTGTGGCTGGGTAGACAGAGCAAAATTATATTTTTTTCTTCTGCAAACTCTAATGTATCCAAGCTACTGCAATGAGAGCTATGTCCATCCAAAATAATCACGACTGTATCCTCAGGCTTCCTCGGTGCAAAATGGTTCCTTAGCCACAGAGGAAAAATATCAGTTGTTACGTACGTCGACTTTTGTGACATGAGAATCGTGGAACCCGGCGGCATACCGTCCTTGGCCTTTTCATTTCTTCCCTTAAAAACACAAGCTGGGGGTAAAAACATGCCCTCTTCATTATAGCAAGCGATTGCAGATATGGTTCCATCCTTTTCAGCGGAGGTTATCGCTGGAACGCTGTTAGACCTCTTTGCTGCCAACACGAAACCTGGTCTATTATTCAGCTGAAGTCTGGACTCATCTACGGTAAATATTTTTCCCGGCTTACCAAGGAGGTTATGCTCTACCAAGATGTTCTGCAGCAATGAAAAATAGTCTGAAGTGTTTTTCGTACTTCAATCCCTTGACCGTGCTTGTAAAACTCCTTCCGATTTGGGGATTGAGAGTTCCGGATTTCATTTTAAGAATAAATGTAGCCAGTCCATTCCAACAATTTCCTTTTCTCGGTTAAATTTGTGATGTTGGTTATATTTCTCAGCTAGTTTATATGCCATGGTACATACTTCTGTCCTAGTCGGTGCAAAACCGAAGTTTTGTAATTTTATGATATGTTTTACCAACTTTTTCTCACATTCTTGTGTTAGTACGGGCGGCCCACCCAAAAGTTTTTTCGCAAAGCACTCGTTTGCTAATCGTCTCTTCAGCGTTGACCATGGAACGTGAAACTCCTTTGGGGCTTTATTCAGGCTCATTTCATTTTGCACCGCTTTTACGGCATCGTTAAGTTGCTCCTCTGTCCAATCAGCACGGCTGGATCCTTTTTGTCTTTTCTACATCTACATCTACATCCATACTCCGCAAGCCACCTGACGGTGTGTGGCGGAGGGTACCCTGAGTACCTCTATCGGTTCTCCCTTCTATTCCAGTCTCGTATTGTACGTGGAAAGAAGGATTGTCGGTATGCTTCTGTGTGGGCTCTAATCTCTCTGATTTTATCCTCATTGTCTCTCCGCGAGATATACGTAGGAGGGAGCAATATACTGCTTGACTCTTCGGTGAAGGTATGTTCTCGAAACTTTAACAAAAGCCCGTACCGAGCTACTGAGCGTCTCTCCTGCAGAGTCTTCCACTGGAGTTTATCTATCATCTCCGTAACGCTTTTGTAAAATGTAGGCATTTTTGCTTGGAACAATGGCGGTAGTTAGAACATTTACTTTTTTAATCACTGACAAACCAAACTGTACTCTCAAATATATATATATATATATATATATATATATATATATATATATATATATATATATATATATATAAACTAACTTTTAAATTAACGATTTAATTGAGACGTCGGATAAAACAGAAATTACTCTCGCATGGGATAGGATACGCTAACATTTCATGACTTGTCAAGAGCCCTGGTTGGAATGTACCTAAATAAAAGCTTTACACTTTACACATAAGGAAAGTCCTTCACCGCATCCACCTCTGCCCGAGTTCACCATTTCTCCCATTTGCTGTGGTTGAAACGGTGAATGGCACGGCAAGAAAAACGTGTGTGAAATCCTATGGGACTTAACTGCTAAGGTGATCAGTCCCTAAGCTTACACACTACTTAACCTAAATTATCCTAAGGACAAACACACACACCCATGCCCGAGGGAGGACTCGAACCTCTGCCGGGACCAGCCGCACAGCCCATGACTGCAACGCTTGAGACCGCTCGGCTAATCGCGTGCGGCGGCACGGCAAGAAGTTCAAAACACTAGACGCAATGATTTCTAGGTTATGTAGTACATAAGTAGTATAAGAAGGCAGAATATATTAAAAATTACCCCGTGGACTGCGCTACCTGAAGTAACATCAACAAATGCATGCAGCATATAACAATTATTTAGCTTCGAAAACAGTTTTGTACAAAGTACTTACGGTATTTAAAACGGAGCAGGTTTTCAACACGTCCACGCTGCACAGATGATCAGAGACTGTTCGCATGCAGACATACAGAGACATTTGTTTAACCAGTAAAGAATTAAAGCAATTCACCATTTCACCCGGTTCACTATATCACCCTGACTTACCCTACTAATAAACAATTTTCTTTGACTTAGATATGAAACGAAAAATGCACGATGGATGCAGGCCACAGATAATAGTATGAGAAAATGTACATTAAGTTTACGTAGATCTGTCACTGTTTCAACACCAACGCTATGAAGAAAAATTTAGTTCCTTACTTCAGTTTCCATAGTCCATTGTGAAGCCTTGATAAAGAAATAAAGCGTAAAGAAGTCAGCTGCAATATCAAACGCATAGAAATATTTAGATTACCTAAAAACATATTTTGTGAAAAACAGAAAATGAATAATCTCAACAGTAAAAATTTCAGTTCTGTGTAGGAAACAGGTTGTCTTCCGAGGGAAAGAGGATACTGATCTGTGCTGGATGTAGTAGACCGCTTGGCGACCACATCCAGGCGATTTCGTGTATAGAACATTTGCTGTTTCCGGTTCCTGATTCTGAGGTGGTTTAATTTACCTCTCAGATCTGACCGTAGTTTCAAACGTCAGTGGATGAAGATATGAACTTATTCTTTTCGATCATCGTGTTAGACTGTCGGCATTTTTTCTTAAGTATTTGTATATAAGTTGCCTCCTGCATCTGTTTGTGTTTTAGTTACTTGAATTATTATTTTACCGAATTTAGGGCGAACTAAAATTTGGCATTACGTAAACGAAAGCCTTAAAAACTAAAGATATGAGGTATGGTTTTCTTTTGATGTAGGCTTTACGTCTTTTCTGACGCGTCATTAGCACAAGTGGCTGGCACTGTCAAAGAAATGTTCACTTTCCATTGCTGACGGTGGAGTGGAGATTTCTGCCCGCCGCAGATCCCGAGGCAAAAGCCAACAGCCAATACATCAGAGTTTTAAACTTCGAGTGGTATTTTGTGTACCACTCGTAACGTTCCTCTGCCGATTAGAGGGGGAGTGATTTCACAGAGAACTCCAGCAATGGATCTTGCATTGTAAGGCAGTTTCGGGTCGTGTAGCGGAGGATTTGGGTAGAATAGGTTCGGACTGGATGTTTGGGCTGGGGTGGCCTCACATTAGCAACTAATTTATTAACATAAAATCTTCATGACAACAGAACAGTAACAAGGGAACAGAACTTACTTTACAGCCCAATATAGTTCTTGAAAGCAGTGCTCAGACAAGAGAATAACAATTAAAATGCGTTAGACACAATGAAACAGAATACAATGAAACAGAGTTAATATCAACTTAGCCGCAGCACACAGAATCGGGCAATAATAATTAAAATACATGGTACTTAACCACAGACAGGAAAGAGAATGAATATAGACTTCTACAGTCAACCATTGGACACTGACACACCTCTTGGACTTAATTAAGGCCACCCACATAGCAAGCAGCTAAACATCGGTCTACAACTAATCCCATCACCAGATGGTCAGTACAACAAGCTACAATCAGTTGTCTACAGGACTACCTATTCATGTATTTCGTTACAACCTTCTGCACATTAAAACATATAAATGAACCCCTCTCACAAAATAAAATTACAATATAACTTTCATTCTACAATGGGATAAACTACATCAGTCTTACTTGCGGACCACCTTTCTTACAATGAAGCATCGAAATCAGTCTGGATCACAATATGTAGTTAACAAAATAAAAATGGCGCTCGCTATTAGAGAACACAACTGCATGTCCAGCGCGCCTTCATGCAACAACCACAACACGTCGCTCTATAACCATGTACTTCCAAAGCTCACAATATTCGTTAAATACGGAGAGTGCAGCGCTTGTAGTCTGCGCTATACACAGTATTGGATCACTTAACCAGCAAGACGCAGTAGTTGGTAGCTAAGACACGTAGATAGTGTTCCTATTGAAATGCAGAAACCTCTTTCTCCGCCTCTGCTGGAATTGCCGTTTTTTTGGCCCAGGAAGACATCGACCGCACCTTCATATGGTTTGCGTCCACACAGCAGCCACGCACCGCGCTGACCGTCAGCAATGATTTGCAGACAGCTTTTTGGCGCACCATCTTGGCGGAGGCTTCCTTTTCTTTGCCTGGCACCAACTGTCTTCCTCCCGTCCGCAACTGCAACAACACTGCTATCGAGGTCACTGCAACAGCTTCGGCCTGCTACACCGATCTGACTTGGACCGAAGACCCACTAGTGCCTCGCCGTGTCTTGTCATCCACAGGCACCACGGCTTTCCGTGAAGGCCCGTGTTATTGTCATCGTATCTCTTGCTCCACTATCAACACTTAGAAGGGTAGCCCGCCACAGTAACTTCGGCCGCCAGCAAAGCAGCTGGCTTTCGGTCGCCCCATCAGAGCTTCGTGTGGCATAGTTGCATCACGTGACAGGGTGCACGAGGCAGGAAAAAAGACGTACCGCAAATTGCAAATTCATAAGACATCGGAAGGAGGACAAAAAAAACCGCACGACGAAGGAATTATTTGAATGGGACGGATATCGGTAGATGTTCTGTGCATGTACAGACAAACAAACGATTACAATTTCAGAAAAATTGTATTATTTATTCAAGAGCAAAGAGCTTCACAAATTGAACAAGTTGGAGCGCGGTTAGAGGCGCTATGTCACTAATCGTGCGGTCCCTTCTACCGGAGGTTCTAGTCCGTCGGGCATGGGTGTGAGTGTTGTTGAAACCTGGTTGTCAAGAGAAGGTAGGATTCGGTTACGATTGTGAACGGGACAGTAATCAGTTACTATTGGTTGCCTTTTACAATTAAAGACAATTTATTTTAAACCAGCAATTCCAAACTCAACAATAAATAAAAAGTACCACACGTTATTAATGAAGGAATAAACAACAACGTAAATAATAGTGTTTCAGTGAGTTATGATTTAGCAAATCACGATTTAATACAGATACAACACATAATACACTCCTGGAAATGGAAAAAAGAACACATTGACACCGGTGTGTCAGACATATCATACTTGCTCCGGACACTGCTAGAGGGCTGTACAAGCAATGATCACACGCACGGCACAGCGGACACACCAGGAACCGCGGTGTTGGCCGTCGAATGGCGCTAGCTGCGCAGCATTTGTGCACCGCCGCCGTCAGTGTCAGCCAGTTTGCCGTGGCATACGGAGCTCCATCGCAGTCTTTAACACTGGTAGCATGCCGCGACAGCGTGGTCGTGAACCGTATGTGCAGTTGACGGATATGAGCGAGGGCGTATAGTGGGCATGCGGGAGGCCGGGTGGACGTACCGCCGAATTGCTCAACACGTGGGACGTGAGGTCTCCACAGTACATCGAAGTTGTCGCCAGTGGTCGGCGGAAGGTGCACGTGCCCGTCGACCTGGGACCGGACCGCAGCGACGCACGGATGCACGCCAAGACCGTAGGATCCTACGCAATGCCGTAGGGGACCGCACCGCCACTTCCCAGCGAATTAGGGACACTGTTGCTCCTGGGGTATCGGCGAGGACCATTCGCAACCGTCTCCATGAAGCTGGGCTACGGTCCCGCACACCGTTAGGCTGTCTTCCGCTCACGCCCCAACATTGTGCAGCCCGCCTCCAGTGGTGTCGCGACAGGCGTGAATGGAGGGACGAATGGAGACGTGTCGTCTTCAGCGATGAGAGTCGCTTCTGCCTTGGTGCCAATGATGGTCGTATGCGTGTTTGGCGCCGTGCAGGTGAGCGCCACAATCAGGACTGCATACGACCGAGGCACACAGGGCCAACACCCGGCATCATGGTGTGGGGAGCGATCTCCTACACTGGCCGTACACCTCTGGTGATCGTCGAGGGGACACTGAATAGTGCACGGTACATCCAAACCGTCATTGAACCCATCGTTCTACCATTCGTAGACCGGCAAGGGAACTTGCTGTTCCAACAGGACAATGCACGTCCGCATGTATCCCGTGCCACCCAACGTGCTCTAGAAGGTGTAAGTCAAATACCCTGGCCAGCAAGATCTCCGGATCTGTCCCCCATTGAGCATGTTTGGGACTGGATGAAGCGTCGTCTCACGCGGTCTGCACTTCCAGCACGAACGCTGGTCTAACTGAGGCGCCAGGTGGAAATGGCATGGCAAGCCGTTCCACAGGACTACATCCAGCATCTCTACGATCGTCTCCATGGGAGAATAGCAGCCTGCATTGCTGCGAAAGGTGAATATACACTGTGCTAGTGCCGACATTGTGCATGCTCTGTTGCCTGTGTCTATGTGCCTGTGGTTTTGTTAGTGTGATCATGTGATGTATCTGACCCCAGGAATGTGTCAATAAAGTTTCCCCTTTCTGGGACAATGAATTCACGGTGTTCTTATTTCAATTTCCAGGAGTGTATTTGAATGGGACGGATATCGGTAGATGTTCTGTGCATGTACAGACAAACAAACGATCACAATTTCAGAAAAATTGTATTATTTATTCAAGAGCAAAGAGCTTCACAAATTGAACAAGTTGGAGCACGGAGTGGCCGTGCGGTTAGAGGCGCCATGTCACTAATCGTGCGGTCCCTTCTACCGGAGGTTCTAGTCCGTCGGGCATGGGTGTGAGTGTTGTTGAAACCTGGTTGTCAAGAGAAGGTAGGATTCGGTTACGATTGTGAACGGGGCGGTAATCAGTTACTATTGGTTGCCGTTTACAATTAAAGACAATTTATTTTAAACCAGCAATTCCAGACTCAACAATAAATAAAAAAGTACCACACGTTATTAATGAAGGTATAAACAACAACGTAAATAATAGTGTTTCAGTGAGTTATGATTTAGCAAATCACGATTTAATACAGATACAACAGATAATATTTTAAAAGCAAGCCACTGCGATCTGGGCAGAAGGCCTTACAGGCCAGGAATGGCAATAAATTGAGAATTGGTTAAAACTCGTTGCAACTTACAATTTACAGGTATTTAAATATTAAAGGCAGGTCGCCACAAACACAGCAGACGGAATCAGACGCCAGGAATTTCTGTAAATAAGGTTTTAAAGGCTTACGGCGTAAATACAAATACCAAATTAGAATTTTAAGGCAGGGAACCACAATCACGGCTGGAGGCCTTACACGCCAAGAATGGCAATAAATATTTTTTTTCTGAAACCTGCTGTAAAACAGCAAATACAATAGCAAAAGTTAATTAAAAAAAAAAAAGAACAAGCAACTGATCCAGACGGTGCTCCAGGAACTGACCTCTGAGAAGGCCCGGCAACAAACACTATTGCAAGCAAGAGATAGGCAGCCAAGAGTTGCATTGACTTCACAAGATGGTAACTCAGACTAGTGGCAGTCTAACGAATGACTAATGATAATCTTGCTGAAGCTACCTGACGTCCGATAAACCAAATGCAACGATGGAACAATACGCCGAAGCCGGAACCGGCGGTCTGCACTATGTCCCCAGAATACTGTGTTTAGAGCCCCCGGTACGAGAAAGGAATCATTACCACCAGATTAGAAGAACCACCAACCGGCCTACAATCAAGACAGCTGTCAAACCTACACGCCTCACCGGACAGCAGCGGCAAGGCGTTTCATTGGCAGGACACTTAGAAGATGCAACAAGTCCACTAAAGAGACAGCTTACACTACACTCGTTCGTCCTCTGTTAGAATATTGGTGCGCGGTGTGGGATCCTTACCAGGTGGGATTGACGGAGGACATAGAAAGGGTGCAAAGAAGGGCAGCTCGTTTTGTATTATCACGTTATAGGGGAGAGAGTGTGGCAGATATGATACACGAGTTGGGATGGAAGTCATTACAGCATAGACGTTTTTCGTCGCGGCGAGAGCTTTTTACGAAATTTCAGTCACCAACTTTCTCTTCCGAATGCGAAAATATTTTGTTGAGTCCAACCTACATAGGTAGGAATGATCATCAAAATAAAATAAGAGAAATCAGAGCTCGAACAGAAAGGTTTAGGTGTTCGTTTTTCCCGCTCGCTGTTCGGGAGTGGAATAGTAGAGAGATAGTTTGATTGTGGTTCGATGAACCCTCTGCCAAGCACTTAAATGTGAATTGCAGAGTAGTCATGTAGATGAAATGGACACTGCCGTTACATACACTAACCCCAGGTTAGGTAACTGGGGCGTAAGCGGCCACCAGGCAAGAAAAATTACCGCTGGTTGAACTTAACAAATTGTAACAAGTTGAACGCAGTAAATAATAATAAGAAGTCGAGGAAAGCTAATCAGATCCGCTTTCCCCCAAACACCCCACTCGCTGCTCTTCGCCTCGGCGACACTACGAGCAGCAACACGAACCCAGGTCACTGTAGAATCGCGGGATATCACGATGGTGGAGGTGTCTCTACTCGGATTGAAATGCACTCATCTTAAAGCTTGCTGGATCCGGTTTACGACGGAATCGTGCAACCTCGTGACCACAGCCCTTCCGTCCAACAGTCCATGTGAGCGGCCAGCGGTCCCGGCCTGATCTGGCACTGCGCGGACCTGGCTCCTCCTGAGTCCCCAACCGAACTGGCCCTCCCACACGACCCGGAAAAAAAACGACGTCGCCCCAAAGATAGGGCAACAGTTACTACATTTCGATAACCGCCGCTGCTACCACTAGCGGAAAGGCAACGCTTGCAAAACCGAGTGTCGCCAGTCAACACGAGAAGAAGACAAACAACTGCAACCATGCCAACTAAACGATACGTCTGGCCTGCAACTGAGGGCGGAAACCTACAAATACCACCATCGCGAGCCGCAGCATGGTTCAGTTGTCCTTAGCGTTAAGTTAGTTTAAGTACTGTGCAAGTCTAGGGATTGATGACCTTAGAAGTTGGTGGGGACTTCAACCTACCCTCGGTATGTTGGCAAAAATACTTGTTCAAAACCGGTGGTAGGCAGAAAACGTCTTCCGAGATTGTCCTAAATGCATTCTCCGAAAATTATTTAGAGCAGTTAGTCCACGAACCCACGCGAATTGTAAATGGTTGCGAAAACACACTTGACCTCTTAGCCACAAACAATCCAGAGCTGATAGAGAGCATCATGACTGATACAGGGATTAGTGACCACAAGGTCATTGTAGCTAGGCTCAATACCATTTCTTCCAAATCCATCAGAAACAAACGCAAAATAATTTTATTTAAAAAAACGGATAAAGTGCCACTAGAAGCCTTCCTAAAAGACAATTTCCATTCCTTCCGAACTGAAATTTGGTAGAAAATCCGAAGAAATTCTGGTCGTATGTAAAGTACTCAAGCGGCAAGACGCAGTCAATACCTTCGCTGCGCAGTGCCGATGGTACTGTTATCGACGACTGTGCCGCTAAAGCGGAGTTATTGAACGCAGTTTTCCGAAATTCCTTCACCAGGGAAGACGAATGGAATATTCCAGAATTTGAAACACGAACATCTGCTAGCATGAGTTTCTTAGAAGTAGATACCTTAGGGGTTGCGGAGCAACTCAAATCGCTTGATACGGGCAAGTCTTCAGGTCCAGATTGTATACCGATTAGGTTCCTTTCAGATTACGCTGATACTATAGGTCCCTACTTAGCACTCATATACAACCGCTCGCTCACCGATAGATCTGTACCTACAGATTGGAAAATTGCGCAGGTCGCACCAGTGTTCAAGAAGGGTAGTAGGAGTAATCCATTTAACTACAGACCTATATCATTGACGTCGGTTTGCAGTAGGGTTTTGGAGCATATACTGTATTCAAACATTATGAATCACCTCGAAGAGAACGATCTATTGACACGTAATCAGCATGGCTTCAGAAAACATCGCTCTTGTGCAACGCAGCTAGCTCTTTATTCGCACGAAGTAATGGCCGCTATCGACAGGGGATCTCAAGTTGATTCCGTATTTCTAGATTTCCGGAAAGCTTTTGACACCGTTCCTCACAAGCGACTTCTAATCAAGCTGCGGAGCTATGGGGTATCGTCTCAGTTGTGTGACTGGATTCGTGATTTCCTGTCAGGAAGGTCGCAGTTCGTAGTAATAGACGGCAAATCATCGAGTAAAACTGAAGTGATATCAGGTGTTCCCCAGGGAAGCGTCCTGGGACCTCTACTGTTCCCGATGTATATAAATGAGCTGGGTGACAATCTGAGCAGTTCTCTTATGTTGTTCGCAGATGATGCTGTAATTTACCGTCTAGTAAGGTCATCCGAAGACCAGTATCAGCTGCAAAGCGATTTAGAAAAGATTGCTGTATGGTGTGTCAGGTGGCAGTTGACGCTAAATAACGAAAAGTGTGAGATGATCCACATGAGTTCCAAAAGAAATCCGTTGGAATTCGATTACTCGATAAATAGTACAATTCTCAAGGCTGTCAATTCAACTAAGTACCTGGGTGTTAAAATTACGAACAACTTCAGTTGGAAGGACCACATAGATAATATTGTCGGGAAGGCGAGCCAAAGGTTGCGTTTCATTGGCAGGACACTTAGAAGATGCAACAAGTCCACTAAAGAGACAGCTTACACTACACTCGTTCGTCCTCTGTTAGAATATTGCTGCGCGGTGTGGGATCCTTACCAGGTGGGATTGACGGAGGACATCGAGAGGGTGCAAAGAAGGGCAGCTCGTTTTGTATTATCACGTTATAGGGGAGAGAGTGTGGCAGATATGATACACGAGTTGGGATGGAAGTCATTACAGCATAGACGTTTTTCGTCGCGGCGAGAGCTTTTTACGAAATTTCAGTCACCAACTTTCTCTTCCGAATGCGAAAATATTTTGTTGAGCCCAACCTACATAGGTAGGAATGATCATCAAAATAAAATAAGAGAAATCAGAGCTCGAACAGAAAGGTTTAGGTGTTCGTTTTTCCCGCTCGCTGTTCGGGAGTGGAATAGTAGAGAGATAGTTTGATTGTGGTTCGATGAACCCTCTGCCAAGCACTTAAATGTGAATTGCAGAGTAGTCATGTAGATGAAATGGACACTGCCGTTACATACACTAACCCCAGGTTAGGTAACTGGGGCGTAAGCGGCCACCAGGCAAGAAAAATTACCGCTGGTTGAACTTAACAAATTGTAACAAGTTGAACGCAGTAAATAATAATAAGAAGTCGAGGAAAGCTAATCAGATCCGCTTTCCCCCAAACACCCCAATCGCTGCTCTTCGCCTCGGCGACACTACCAGCAGCAACACGAACCCAGGTCACTGGAGAATCGGGGGATATCACGATGGTGGAGGTGTCTCTACTCGGGTTGAAATGCACTCATCTTAAAGCTTGCTGGATCCGGTTTACGACGGAATCGTGCAACCTCGTGACCACAGCCCTTCCGTCCAACAGTCCATGTGAGCGGCCAGCGGTCCCGGCCTGATCTGGCACTGCGCGGACCTGGCTCCTCCTGAGTCCCCAACCGAACTGGCCCTCCCACACGACCCGGAAAAAAAACGACGTCGCCCCAAAGATAGGGCAACAGTTACTACATTTCGATAACCGCCGCTGCTACCACTAGCGGAAAGGCAACGCTTGCAAAACCGAGTGTCGCCAGTCAACACGAGAACAAGACAAACAACTGCAACCATGCCAACTAAACGATACGTCTGGCCTGCAACTGAGGGCGGAAACCTACAAATACCACCATCGCGAGCCGCAGCATGGTTCAGTTGTCCTTAGCGTTAAGTTAGTTTAAGTATTGTGCAAGTCTAGGGATTGATGACCTTAGAAGTTTGGTCCCTTAGGAGTTCACACACATTTCAACATTTTTTTAAATTTTTTTTTTTTTGAGCTAGTTAATAAAGCACTGGTCCACCTCTTGCCCTTATGCAAGCAGCTATTCGGGTTGAGTTAACGGAGTTTTTAGATGTCCTCCTGAGGGATATAGTGCCAAATTCTGTCCAAATGGCGTGTAAGATCGGCAAACTCCCGAGCTGCTTGGAGAGCCCTACCCATAATGCTCCAAACATTCTCCACTGGGGTGAGATTCGACGACCACGCTGGCAAAGGTGTGGTTCTGCAAGCATGAAGACAAGCTGGAGAAATTCTTGTCGCATGCAGGCGGACATTATCTTCGCTGAAATGTAAAGCCAGGATGGTTTGTCATGAAGGGCAAAACAGGACACAGAATATCGTCGACGTACCACTCTGCTGTAAGGACGTCACGGATGACAACTAAAGAGCTCCAGCTGAAATGAAGTGCACCCCCCCCCCTCCCCCCCCCCCCCCCCGACCTTCACTCCTGGTTATTGGGCCGTATGGCGGGCGGCACTTAGGTTGGTATCCCACCGCTGTCTGAAGTGTCTGAGCGTCCCTTCGGCTTGGAATCTCTTTAACTGGAGTAGAATTTTCTTGATGATGAGTCCCGCTCCCAAATGAGCCCCGATGACCAGCGAAGATCCATCTGGAGAAACTCCAGACACTGGTGGGATACCAGCCAGAATCTCGTCCGCCATATGGTCCGACAATCAGGTGGCATTTCATTTCATAGCAGGACCACTTTAACATTACAGCACGTCCACGGTATTCTACACCCTGTTTCGTTGCCCTTCATGTAAAGTTCAAATGGTTCAAATGGCTCTGAGCACTATGGGACTTAACTACTCTGGTCATCAGTCCCCTAGAACTTAGAACTACTTAAACCTAACTAACCTAAGGACATCACACACATCCATGCCCGAGGCAGGATTCGAACCTGCGACCGTAGCAGTCGCGCGGTTCCGGACTGCGTGCCTAGAACCGCTAGACCACCGCGGCCGGCCCATACAAAGTCATTCTGGTCTTATATTTCAGTAAAATTGTAAGGTGGCTATAATTTCCCACCTCACAAGCACCCTTCCACATAGTTTGCCGTGATCTACAAACACAATTAGGTATCATTTGATAGGTTGTACATCATATATATGAATACATGAAGGAGACTGACATTGTCGGCCGACCGCGGTGGCCGAGCGGTTCTAGCGCTGCAGTCCGGAACCGCGGGACTGCTACAGTCGCAGGTTCGAATCCTGCCTCGGGCATGGATGTGTGTGATGTCCTTAGGTTAGTTAGGTTTAAGTAGTTCTAAGTTCTAGGGGACTTACGACCTCAGATGTTAAGTCCCATAGTGCTCAGAGCCATTTGTGCCATTTGAACTGACATTGTCACGTACACCTTGCAAATAATTGTTAACGCTTATTGCATGAATGGTGACGGGAGTGTCCTTGTTATCAGAACGGCGTAATGAATGATTGCCTATACTACTAGAAGTTGGAACGCCAGTGGAAATGAAACGGCAGGCGGAACTAAAGCCCTGGATGAAACGGCCACACAGGTGTCTTCGGGGAGGTAGGACGTCAAACTGGCCGACTTGGAGCAGGAGAAGCACCACAGAACATTTTAATTTCCACCGTCTATACTTTTAAGAATAAATTCATAAGACTTTGTCAGCATGACGAGAAAGGATTCAGGATTCATACCCATAGCGGTGGAGGTTGAAAAACATAACAAAAATATATTGTTTTTAGATGTGAAATTTCATCATTTTCTCACTAACTATTGGCTGCATTTGTTGCTATAGGTACACTTTTCTTCATAAGTAAGAGATATTCTTCGATAAATTTTGCACTGCTTATTAAATACAAACTCCTTAATGCAAAACCCTAAAATTTTGCAAATGTATTAAAAACTGTGCGAAAACTGAGATAATTAAATACAAAATTTGAGTATTTTCTACATGTGAAGTTTAAAATGTAACAGCTCATTCATTTTTTCATAAATTAAATAAATTCTAGATTTTCATATACCTCTAAGTATGGTTTGCATGCTGTGCAAAATTAATCGAAGAATCACTCTTACGTATGAAGAAAAATGTACCTATACTAATAAATGCAGCCAATAGTAAATGAAAAAATGATGAATTTTCATATCTAAAAAATATTTTTGTAATGTTTTTGAACTTCCACTGCTGCGAGTGTGAATCCTGAATCCTTTCTGGTCATGCTGACAAAATCTCATGAATGTATTTGTAAAATTATAGACAATGGAAATTCACATGACCTGTGCTGTCTCTCCTGGTCCGAACTCTGCAAATTTTGGACGAACGTGCGAGGAACGAAGAAGCGGCACCTCGGAAACCACGCAGTCTTAGTTATGACCAAGGATTTTTACTCAGAAGCGTACCATTGTGCGAGTATAGGTTTTTCCTAGCAAACTTACCGCGCTGTACGACAAAAGACTAAAATATGGTTGGTCACTGTTCGGAAGAATTAGTAGAGAGGGAGAATATTCCGTGGTTTCCGGAATATGATTCGTTTTCGGAATTACGATGGTGGGGAGCCGAGCCGTTCTGGGAGGCCAGTGGTTCGCAGGAGAGCTTCTGTACAGTTTGGAAGGTAGGATTCGAGGTACTGGCAGAAGTAAAGCTGTGAGGACCGGGCGTGAGTTGTGTTTCGGTAGCTCAGAAGGTAGAGCACTTGCCCGCGACAGCAAAGGTCCTGAGTTCGAGTCTTGGTCGGGCACGCAGTTTTAATCTGCCAGGAAGTTTCAATCTGATAAATGTTATGTCGTTTAGTTTCACTCACACGACCTTACAGACAACATTTCTACACAACGTCAAGTGGAGATTTCCTTAGCGGAGTGACAAATATTAGCCGGGATAATCATTTTTGATAATCAAACGAATTGTTGCGCTGCCAATAGGTAACTGGTTTTATATATTTTTTATCTGCCTGAAGTATCATTTATAAGTAATTAAAGCCACTAAATACCATAAACCGGTTCCGCCACAACCCCTTTAAATGTGCAAAGAAGCGGTTACCATGGTAGTGAAATATGTATAATGTGCATATATGGGTTCTGCGTACAGAGAAACAGCTCGACAGGCTCAAAAACTAATAATTTTTTATTTCGGAGAGGAAAGAGTATCAACTCCACTAATTACAAAGAGTAGCATTCGACGTGGCTGATCTGAGAAAGTAAATGTTACTGCAATATTACACTACCTCACGAATGAAAATCACTCAAAAGTTTGGATGTCAAAGTAACTTCATATATGTACATGCTACCGGTGAAGTGTATATGGTTAAAGTTGCATTTCTCTATGACAGGTAGGACGGCCACAAGAGTGCATTAAGTCTCTTCGTGTTTAGTGTTGTTACCAGGCCCAGTAGGATATATAAGGTGTTTCAGAACACCGTTTTAAAAATCGGAGGGAAGGTTCCTTAAGGGAGCTTTACTTTCTTTGGCCCGAAAAAAGCATCTTCTTTGAGATTTTTTTTCTCGGGATGTGTTATAGATATCAATGTCAAATATGGTCAACATGTTTATTGATATTTCCTCCACAAACTGATATTTTTTCGACCGGAAATGTAGAAGAGCAAAGGCGGAAGTGCCGCCGAAACAAAATTTCAATGTAGAACTCCACGCGCGGTATGTCACAGGTCAGCCGGCTCGTCTGAAATCAAAATCGTGTTGACGTTATGGCAATATATAAGATTCTTTAGAAGTTGTACCTCGCTTAAGTTATTTGGACCATAGGCGGCCATTTGAAACAAAATATGGGTTTTTCATCGATTTTTCAACTTCGTCCGCCAAGTAAAAATATCTATAGTTGATGGATCGGAATAAAAGTGGTACAACTCCTAGACAACTCCTACCTTCGTCGGAAACAAAGAATGATGCCAATAGGTTCAGTAGATTTGACGTTAGCACACCGCGCGATAAAAAAAAGTCATTTGGAGAAAAACGCGTTTGGAGTTTTGACTACATATAAATGCAACTTACGTTCAATCTGCTATTCCGGGTCCATAAACTAGTCCTTCCTCTTCCTCACAAAGGGCGTTCTGCTCGATGTGGGCCATCCTGCGCTGCTCCAGAGCCGCTCGCACGGCCGGTGACAAGCGGTTTTCGGCCGCTTGAATCCGGTGGTCGTCCGAATGCTTGGCGAAGTGCGTCGAATAGAGTCCCAGGGTGGCGTCCATCGTTGTCATGGTCTTCAGGATTGCTGAATACGCTTCGTTGGAGCTGCTCACTGCCAGGAAAGTCCAATCTCCGCAGTCTTCGCACCAGAATGAAAATGCTTGGGGGCTAACTTCCAAACACACGCGTTCAAACTTTGATCTGAATTTTGTGTGTTTCCTCCCAAGCACCAGTACAATAACTCGTCCTCTGAAAGAAGAAAAAAAAAAAAAAACAGTGCTTGAAAAAGGCCGATTTTTGTTCAACAGCGAATAACAAACATTTTCGTTCCGTATTCGGAAAAAACATTTTCAGGGGTGGATTCTCAACACTTTTAAGAATTCAAAAATGCAATTAAAAAAAATCGATTTTTTGAACCAAAAGATAGTAAACCTTCCCTTAAATCAAAATAAGAAAAAAGTGGCCATCGTACGTGAGCTCTAAAATGCGTACCTTAACAAATATGAGCACTTGATCATTTTCGCTACAGTGAAATACATGTCTTCTAGTGAACAAGTGTTTATCGCTCTTAATTATGCATTTTAGAGCCCATTTTTACTGGCCATTCTTGGCTTGTTTTGGTGCAAGGAAGCTGAACCCAAAATTTTAAAACGTCGTCTTGAAATACCCTGTTCACTCTAAGAAGAAGAAAAAATAACGACACCTGCTAAGGTATTGTCGGAATGGGATAGCAATCGGTAGATATGACGTAAATGTACAAACAAACAAGTGATAACAATTTCAGAAAATTGTCTCACCGTGAAAGGCAACAAAACTACACTCCTGGAAATGGAAAAAAGAACACATTGACACCGGTGTGTCAGACCCACCATACTTGCTCCGGACACTGCGAGAGGGCTGTACAAGCAATGATCACACGCACGGCACAGCGGACACACCAGGAACCGCGGTGTTGGCCGTCGAATGGCGCTAGCTGCGCAGCATTTGTGCACGGCCGCCGTCAGTGACAGCCAGTTTGCGGTGGCATACGGAGCTCCATCGCAGTCTTTAACACTGGTAGCATGCCGCGACAGCGTGGACATGAACCGTATGTGCAGTTGACGGACTTTGAGCGAGGGCGTATAGAGGGCATGCGGGAGGCCAGGTGGACGTACCGCCGAATTGCTCAAGACGTGGGGCGTGAGGTCTCCACAGTACATCGATGTTGTCGCCAGTGGTCGGCGGAAGGTGCACGTGCCCGTCGACCTGGGACCGGACCGCAGCGACGCACGGATGCACGCCAAGACCGTAGCATCCTACGCAGTGCCGTAGGGGACCGCACCGCCACTTCCCAGCAAATTAGGGACACTGTTGCTCCTGGGGTATCGGCGAAGACCATTCGCAACCGTCTCCATGAAGCTGGGCTACGGTCCCGCACACCGTTAGGCCGTCTTCCGCTCACGCCCCAACATCGTGCAGCCCGCCTCCAGTGGTGTCGCGACAGGCGTGAATGGAGGGACGAATGGAGACGTGTCGTCTTCAGTGATGAGAGTCGCTTCTGCCTTGGTGCCAATGATGGTCGTATGCGTGTTTGGCGCCGTGCAGGTGAGCGCCACAATCAGGACTGCATACGACCGAGGCACACAGGGCCAACACCCGGCATCATGGTGTGGGGAGCGATCTCCTTCACTGGCCGTACACCTCTGGTGATCGTCGAGGGGACACTGAATAGTGCACGGTACATCCAAACCGTCATCGAACCCATCGTTCTACCATTCCTAGACCGGCAAGGGAACTTGCTGTTCCAACAGGACAGTGCACGTCCGCATGTATCCCGTGCCACCCAACGTGCTCTAGAAGGTGTAAGTCAACTACCCTGGCCAGCAAGATCTCCGGATCTGTCCCCCATTGAGCACGTTTGGGACTGGATGAAGCGTCGTCTCACGCGGTCTGCACGTCCAGCACGAACGCTGGTCCAACCGAGGCGCCAGGTGGAAATGGCATGGCAAGCCGTTCCACAGGACTACATCCAGCATCTCTACGATCGTCTCCATGAGAGAATAGCAGCCTGCATTGGTGCGAAAGGTGGATATACACTGTACTAGTGCCGACATTGTGCATGCTGTGTTGCCTGTGTCTATGTGCCTGTGGTTCTGTCAGTGTGATCATGTGATGTATCTGACCCCAGGAATGTGTCAATAAAGTTTCCCCTTCCTGGGACAATGAATTCACGGTGTTCTTATTTCAATTTCCAGGTGTGTAGATGTAGAATATCGTCGACGTAGCGCTTTGCTGTAAGGGTTCCTCGGATGACGACTGAAGGAGTTCTGTTATGAAATGCAATGGCACCCAAGACCATCACTCCTAATTGTTGGGATGTACGCTGGGTGACAGTGAGGCTGGAATCCCGCTGCTGTCTGGGGCTCTCCAGATCCTTTCGCCGGTCATCGGGGCTGGGTTCGAACCGGTACTCCTCACTGAAGACGATTCCGCTCCAGTCAATGAAATTCCAGGCCAAATGTGCCCAACACCATTCCAAACGGGCATGTAAGTGTACAGAGGTCAACGGGTAGTCAGTGCAGGTGGCGCCGTGAGGTCATCCTCCTTTCTGCGAGCTGCCTATTAATGGCCCTTGTGGTCACTGAACCACCAGTTGCAAGTCAGATCGCTGATAATGATGGAACTGGGGCTCTGAGTGTGCCTCTGATGATTGCTCGGTCCTCACATTCTGTCATCTACTAGGTGGACTGCTTCCGTCCTGACGCTGCGTTCGGTCACGGTTCACCCATTCTTGCCAACACTGTAGGACAATGGCCTCGCTCCTACTTGTGGGGCGGCGAGTACGTTACTTCACTGGTTTAAAGTTTTGATGACGTCTTTAATCACGTGAGCCTGGCAACTAATTTGGTGGTCAGACAGAAAGTGGAGGGAAACATACTGACCTTAGATTCCAGTCTGCACGGCCACATTCCAGTCCAGCCCACTGAAAGAAAAGTGTCTATTTCCCATTTCTTTGCGAGATCAGCACTATGACTTCAGTAAAAGTTTAAAGTTTCAATCAAGATTTAATTTAATTAAAGTTTCTCACAATCAACTCTTAAAATTGCGTTATGTTCAATTGAAAACAAGTCTTTCTAATCTAACAGCACCTTTAGCAGTTCAGAGGCGATCTCTACGGTAACTTCCCACCAGATTGTTTTTCCCCCTGAGTAACATCACTCAACTGAAAGTTCGCAATAAATGTTCAAAAATTAATGCTCGCCATAAAAGTGGAAATAAATTCACCACTTGCCACGCGGAATTGAATTTCACACGGGCGGCACACTAACAGTTATTTTACCGAATTATAAAGGATCCAGGCCGGTGTACAGTCCTCGCGAGTTCACTATCCGTTTTCACTGCCAAGTACGCGCTTGTCACAGCTCGGCGCTGACGTCATCTGAGGCAGAGCGCGACCAGACGTTTAACTGGCGTGGACCTCACGGTGTCTGAGAGCGAAGTGAACCTTCCTACTGCTTGCTTGCTTCAGCCTGACAGAGACAGATTGGTCTCTGTTGTTCGGTGTAGTCTAAGCTGGTTGGCTATTCCTCCAAGCTGGCGGTGTGTGTGGGTTGTCCTTTCGTTTTGTTTATGTCCTTTCAGTCTGCTGGGACGGCGTTCCTGGCGTGCTTGCAACTTATTGGTCGCGAAGCAGGTGTGGCCATCTGGTGGCGTTGAGACGCTGCACACGGTGGCCTAGTGCTCGGAGGAGCGGATTTGTTGACTGCATGGTCTTCTCGTAGAAGAGTCGTGCAGCCTGGCAAAACCTCTCTCTAACAGTTGGAATGTTCGAGACTCGGTTAAGGTCGTCCGACGGGAAGTCCCGAGGGAGGTGCAACGCCAGCCGTAGGATCCGGTTTTGGAGTCGTTGTAGTCTTCCGACATGGCTCGCTGCGGCGTTGCCCCAAACCACAGCGGCGTAGTCGATGAGTGGACGGATTAGAGTCAGATACATCGCAACACCCAGGTCAGGTGGCAGTGCAGTTGATGGATTGAGGAAGGGGTAGAGCTGTGTATTCTACCCCTGACCTTTTTGACTATATCATCGATGTGTTGTCTCCAAGTGAGCCCTCTATCCAGCGTTACACCCAGGTACTTTGCTGTAGTGCCCCAAGGTACGGCGGTTCCCCTAATGGTGATCTGCGGTAGAGCAGCTGGAATATGTTTCTTCGTGATGAGGAGGGCTTGCGTCTTAGCCCCATTGAAGCTCAGGCGCTACCTCCTGGCCCACTGACTAAGTGTGTCAGCTGCTGCTTGCATGCGTCGTTGGAGTAGAGCTGCATTCATGCTCCTTGCGTACATCGCCGTATCATCTGCATAGAGGGCAAGGTGGACCCTGTCCATCCGCGGCATGTCTGCAGTATACAGTATGTAGAGTATGGGGCCGAGGACGGAGCCTTGGGGAACTCCAGCCCTGACCAGACGGCGCGTCGACAAGTCCTCCGTGCGGACATGGAAGCTTCTGTCGGCGAGGTAAGATTGTAGGAGGCGGACATGCGGCAGGGGCACACCGAGGTCCAGAAGCTTGAAAAGGAGCCCCTCATGCCATACAGAATCGAACGCCCGTGAGACATCCAGGAAGATGGCCCCGAAAAACTCCCGTCGTTCGATGGCATCAAGGGCCTCTTCGACTAGACGAAGCAGTTGGTGCGTCGTTGCATGACCAGGGCGAAAACCACATTGTTCGTCCGGCAGTAGACGTTCTTCCTGAATGTGACGTTGTAAGCGTCTGAGATAAAGTCTTTCAAAGACCTTGCTGACCGCTGGTAGTAAGCTGATAGGCCTGTAGCTACTTGGTAAACGAGGGTCCTTCCCAGGCTTCTGGATGGGCACTACCTCCGCATGTTTCCATGCTTGAGGATAGTGTCCAGTGCGGAGAATGTTGTTGAAAAGTCGAGCCAGGTGTTCTGTGGCTGCTGGTGGCATCTGTCGCAGCATTTCATTTGTGAGCTGGTCAGGGCCTCCCGCCTTGCGCTTGTTGAGTCGCCGAAGTTCTACGGAGACTTCATCAGCATCCACCTCTTCGATGTGATCGTCGCCCTCAGGTGCATTGAGGAATACCGGAAGACGTTGTGTAACCAGTCGAATGTGATCCGGATCCATGGGGTCCATGATGGGCTGGAAATTTCGTTCAAAAACATCAGCGATGGCGTTGGCTTTGTCCGCTGGGCTGCTGGCGATGTTTTGACCGACTTGTAGCGGCGGTATCCTCTGTCGTCGGCGGAGGAAGAACTGCGTGGCTTTCCAATCAGTACCATCATCAACCCGAAGAGTGGCCAGGCGGTTGGACCATTCCTGATGGCGGTGATTTGCAACGGCAACCTTTATCTCTCTCCTCATCCGGTTTAGTGCCCTCTTCGTTGCTGCGTTTCGTGTCAGCTGCCATTCACGGAATAGGCGATTTTTGGTGGTTATCGCCTCCATTAGATGTGGTGGCAGTTGCCGAGATCGGTCAGGTGGTTCAGATCGCGGCCGCGGTGTGGCCCGGTGCACCGCCTGTATAGCACAGTCTTGAAGGAATCGGGCATAGCCATCAACTCCAATCTCAGCAGCATCTGGTGCATCTCGGAGGCCCTCAGCGATCAGCTCCTGGTATCGGATCCAGTTGGTGTTCCTGGTCTGGATTCCTCTCCGCGACACTGGCTGAGTATCGACACCGATGTCAAAGATAACTGGAACATGGTCCGAGGATAAGGCGTTGCGAGTGCTGGCAGATATAACATAGGGCACCCCCTTGGCCACCGCAATGTCAAGCACGTCTGGAAGTCCACCATTGTTAGGAAAGTGGGTGGGATCATGAGGTCCGAGGATGATGGCGTTCCACCGCTGTGCGACTCGGAGAAGTTTTCGTCCGTGGTTGTTGGTAAGACGAGAATGCCATTCAGTATGTTTTGCATTAAAATCACCGCCGGCAAAGACCTTTCCAGGTAATGTCAGCAGCGCTTCAACGTCCTGTTGGAGTAATTGCCTGCCAGGTGGACGGTAGACAGCCACAAACGTGATGCGCCCATGTGAGGTGTCAACAGCTACAGCAGTTGCCTCCATCGCTTGTAGTGGCGGAAGCTGAATCTGATGGTGCGCCAGTGAAGTCCGGACGTAGACCGCAGTACCACCGCCATGAGTTGGTCTGTCAGTCCGATAGCACACGTAGTTCGCTGCTCGGACGTGAACTCCAGGCTTGAGAAAAGTCTCCGAGACGAGGCAAATGTCAACGGCTTCATCCCGCAGCAGCTGACGAAATTCGCCATCTTGGGTGCGGATGCCCTGGGCATTCCACACGCATACAGTGACTCCGAGTTGAGTACGGGCCATGCTGGGTCTTCGTGGTCCGGTGGTGATTGCCTGAACGGCTGCACTAACAGCGGCGATGAGTTGCCGCGGGATATCCCTGAGAAGCTCCCGAAGTTCTTGCAGGAGGAGCTTCATTTCTTCAATGCTGGAATCGGCCGCCTGGGAGGGTGCAGGTGCAGCGTGTGGGTGTTGAGCTGGGGTTTCCACGACGACAGCCTGGCGTCCCTGTTGGGAGCGGTCGTGTTGTCCCTGGTCTTCACTCTGTTGCTGATCAGGACGCAGTGCTGGTGGCCGCGCTGTGCCTCGTGGACGGCGGGCCTTCTTGTTGTCTGCAGCTGTTGCAACAGTGGCTGGCGCCGTCGCAGGTACGGGGGCCTGCGGAGAGGAGCCAGGGGAAACAGCAGCAGCAAAACTGACTCCAGGTCTGACTGGTGCAGGCCGCTTTATTGAGCCAGGGCGTTGGCCACGGCTCCGTGCCGCAGCCCGTTGGAAGCTGGAACAGCCGCGGTAAGAGGCAACATGTTCTCCCCCACATCCAGCGCATTTGGGCGGTCCATCTGTCCGCTGCCGTGTGCAGTCGCGACTAGCGTGCTCCCCTGCACACTTAACACAGCGTGGGGGTAGCGTGCAGAACCGTGCTACATGCCCAACCATTTGGCAGTTGTAGCACTGAGGTTCTCCCCTCTTCGAGCGGAGTTTTTCTGTAGTGACTGGTGTCGCCGCTATCTTCGTGACCTGCCACAGCCCACGGTTGTGTGGGATATCACAAGTGACTACTAGGACCAGCGGCGTCTCCTTTCTGGTTCGGCGAGACGGTAGGCGGGTTATCGACCTGAGTCCAAATCCATAGCCCATATCCTCCAGTTGCTGCCGGATGTGATCCAGGCTGTAGTTTCGAGGGAGCCCTCGAAAGACGATCTTTAGCGTCTTGTCCGTTGCCGACGGATAAGTGTAGAACGGCTTTTCCTGTTCTCCGAACGCAGCCGTAACCTTTCTGTAGTCATCAGCTGTTTTCAGTGTGACCTTGTACAGGTTGGTGCCAGCAGGCTTGATGACAACGTTGTCTTGGCCAACAAGACGAAGCAGCATCCTGTAGAGGCCGTCGTAGTCTTCAGTATGCTGGACCACAATAGGCGGCGGCCTTGGTTCACTCTTCTGAGTAGGTAACGCCACACCCTCAGCGAGCTCATCATAACTGTTTGTCGTCAGAACCGGCGGTGCAGATGACAGTTGAGTCTTTCTGGCCGGCCGTTTGACGAGTTGAAAACCTTCCTCATCGACGACGACATCCGCCGGTTTTGCCTTCTTTCCCTTAGGAGGGGCTCGAGTAGTTCCTGTGGTGGTGGTCGCCCTTCTTTTCGTCGTCCTGGTGGAGGTGGACGCTTCATGTCGTGCCGCCGTCTCGTCGTCTGATTCGGGCAGCGGTACTTGCAGTGCAGCCGACTCGAAATCCATAGTCGTGTCCATTGACGATGCCTGGGTCGTCTTAGGTGGGGGGCCGGATGGGGCCGCCGGCAAAGCAAGCTCTGCCAGACGGCGATCCGCCACACCCTTCGCTGTACGGACATCCTCTCGCTCCGACATCTCAGCGCAGACTCGCGTGCGTGGCGAACCTTCCTACTGCTTCAGGGGCTGTATTTATAAGGTGCCGGTGCGGACTGCCGAGAAAACATCTGTTGTCTCTGTCTATCTGCATACGGCGGTAGTCTACAAACGATCGCTATCTCGGACACATAATCTTTAATAATATAGTTACCAATTACTTTAGAAACTTCTTAATTTTTGCTGGTCTGCAGATAAGCAGTTTCAAAGCACGTAGAAAGTTTCAGCTCGCTAGAATGATAACTTGGCTTAATAGAATTTATTTAGTGGAACTAACGGTAGATTGTTACCTCTGAACCATATCTTTGCTAAGACTTATATCAGTTGCTATTTATGTTACAAGTCTTAAACTTGGTGTAGCTATATTATTTGATATATCTGATCATCTGGTTTAACCAAAATCCTCTATCATTAAAATTTGAAGTACTTAATCTATAATACTCAGGTACATTTTAGTTACAAAATTAGTTTTTATTTAATAACTCAAAAACTATAAGCGGTTGATTAACGTGGACTCTCTGTTATTATTTTTGGGGCGCACTGAAGCATAAAACAAATTTTTCAAGTTTCTAAGTCCATTATTTAGCGCCTCTGATTTTTCCGAAAAACGTGGAGCCTGGCGTTAATTTTTGTTTTATGGTTTTGGAAACCAGCATCACTTATTTGTAACTTCTAACTACACCTTCTGACCAAATTCTGGCTTCCTAGCGTCATTATTTAGCGCCTCTGAGTTTTCTCTTAATACAACATTTTTCCGTAAACTATCAAGTTTAGAACATCAAGACTTGGTATTTGGAACATTATTACACTAAACTATAATTTGACAAAGTTTTAAACATAGATTTTGATTTTTAATTTCATACTAAATTGTGGTGCAATACTTGTGCGCTACATGCAGACGCGTTAAGGTGACGTGGTGCTACTAGCAGTGAACTGGGGTAAGTCCCGGCGCACTCGGTCGCCTCTGTATCTCGCACATGATACAGCGCTTGGCTTGCTTCATACTCAAATATCGAGTTTCGTCCATGACTCCAACCGGCTTCTTTGAGCCCAAATACGCGTCCTCTCTGAAACGCTGACATCCGTGTATAATGTTCATGAGCCTATCTGCGAGGCGTAGTGGTTGTGCAACTGAGTACACGGAATGAAATTCGCAATGACTGTGTCCTGGTATTGGCATGTCCATTGTTTACTATCGTGGTCAGCTGCTCGTCACAATTGCGCTGCGCTTTCAGACACTCCTCCATATGCCGCCAAAGTTTACAATTTGGCATTTTACGTTAGTACCTATATTAATATCAATTTGTGACCTATTTGTCTAACTCCTCCGAGGTGCGCCGTTCTTTTTGTCATTGAATGATCAAATGGTTCAAATAGCTCTGAGCACTATGGGACTCAACATCTTAGGTCATAAGCCCCCTAGAACTTAGAACTACTTAAACCTAACTAACCTAAGAACATCACACTCACCCATGCCCGAGGCAGGATTCGAACCTGCGACCGTAGCAGTCCCGCGGTTCCGGACCGCAGCGCCAGAACCGCACGGCCACTGCGGCCGGCCATTGAATGATCACTATGAGAGACGTGGAGAAACAGCGTACCCCTGTGAGACAGCGTTATCAGCACCTGACAGTTTGAAAGCACCCTATTGTGGTTGTTCATTTGGCCGGATCGTCGAATTGCGCAATATCTAGATTTGTGGGGCATTCGGATATGACTGGACTGCACAGAAGCGCGAGGGAGACATAGTCGTCATCAAGTAGGGGAGCATCGCCATACTGTGCACCAGGCACACCGTTAACACCTTCAAAATGACAGGATGATTCGTGTCTTCTCTGTTTGATTGTTCTGTTTCTACCAACAGGTCATGTTCAACTTCATTACTGTGATTCATTTCGTATTCTCTATTCCTCACTGACTGGATACCTTTTCTACATATTGCTTAGAACTCTTTGTCATCGACAAACTGCAATAGTGACAGAGTCGGACCAGAGTGTTACCCTTCCTTCTATCACAACTAAGTTAAAATTTAGCTTGAAACTCAGCTAATTACTCACATAAATCTTTTATTTCTGTATCTCATCTGTAGACATCTGCTGCGAATGGCCTTTGGTAAATGAAACCATTTCTCTGATAGCTCAAAACATAGTCGACACATCTTTAAAATATTTCTCAAATTCTACTGTATGCACAGTACCACTATGATCAAATGTACAGACTTCCATATTATACATCCAACATCTTGTCAGCATACACACTGCTGTTATTATAGGCGCCCCGAACATATGGTTGAAATGAGATTCCAATTGTACATATCTGGCTGCAGTAGCTTCGACTAGTTTTTAAGGATGTTATTATATCTTTGTTTTAAGCAGATCATTCATCCCTCTTTAATACTTTTACTGGGTTCATTGGTATAGGACATAACCCATTCGTGTGCTGATTAGCAGTGTTCCTGCACATACTGAATTTGAGTTTCCTGATATGTGCATATTGGTCTTGCAATTTTTCTCACCCGTCTTGAAAATTCTTAGTAACAGTCTCCGTTTTTCCAGGCACTACATAGACGAAGCGCAAGACATGTCAATAAAGAGAATTGCACAACATGGGCAACGGAAAATTCGCAAGCATATCAACCGGTACCACTTCATTCCGATTTCATTTTGCTACTTATACTGTTTTGGGCCTCAGGACTATTCAAAACCGATTTTTCCTGTCCGATGTGGTACGATCTTGTGGATGGACTAAACGAACTAACAGTGCGACAAATGCTGGCTGCCGAACTTGTGAAGAAGCACATTGAATTGTACGGATGGTGTAATGTGCAGCCCAAACCATAGCCGTCGTATTGCGATTCACGTCATTTGTAGCTGACCCCATTAACGGCAAGACACTAACATTGCCACCTATTAGCAAAATTTTCGTTAAATTTGTCTTTGTTTCATGACTTTTCCCCGGGCGTCAATAATATGCTGTTCAAATTAGATGTCATTCTGAGCAGTGGTTCTCTTTCTGCAGCGTTTTGAAACTAGAACTTTAATTACAGACACATTGTACCTATAACAGTAATTAACGTAATGCTTTGCATAAACAGAGTATTGTAACTGATGACATTGCGACAGTGAAATCTGCGGCATCATCGCTGCAAATTGAAAGACATACTTAGAAATAACAGCAGTTTCCAAAAATCTGAGAGCATCTGGACAGTACAACTATTTCCATACTGATTTTATGCCCTTGCAGCCTGTGACACGTCATGACTCTCGATAAAAGCGACAACTCATTGCAGCAGGGACTTCACAGGCTGCAGGTGCTTTGTAGAAGAATGCTGACTCATTACAGCTCAACAAGTGCCTATAATTTACAAACGGTGCTCGGAAAATCCCGTTACTCACTGTAATATTTATTATTTTATTCATTTGCTTTTAGCTGTATGTGTCTACGATGCGCATTACACTGGCTTGCAGCGAATGACCAAGCTGCACACGTTTGTGTAAGAGGGCTGCTGTAATCTCAGTAGGACTGGGACACTAATTCGCAAGAACGGAGAGGAGTACCCACGATGTGCAGCCTATATAGATGTCTGCGAAAACATTGGTAGTGAAAAAATTGAGTGGTGTGCCGTTTAATTTGAAATGTGGTTCAAAATGGCACTTAATGGGACTTAACATCTGAGATCATCAGTCCCCTAGACTTAGAACTACTTAAACCTAACTAACCTAAGGACATCACACACATCCATGCCCGAGGCAGGATTCGAACCTGCGACCGTAGCACCCATGTGGTTCCGGACTGATCCCCTAGAATCGCTCGGCCACCGCAGCCGGCTTGAAATATGAAACTAATGTATTTTATTGTGGTATACGTTTGTACAATGACAAAACCAGAATAAAGGTTGCATTTTTCTTACATTGTATACGGAATTCATAACATTTTATGTGACTATAGCGTTTCTCTGTGGCACAACTACCGGGATTAGACTGTAAGTGTCCAAGGGGGCGACGTTAGCTACCTGCAGATGCATGAAATAAAGTTTTTATTTAAAAAATAAAAACAGTCGACGTAGGAAAATGACTTTCCTCAAAAGAAAGCGAAAACTGAACAAAGGTCCAGGGCCAGATGGAATGCCTCTCAGATTCTAAACAGAATTTGCGTCTGATTTAGCCCAACTTTTAACCGTGACATCACGCAGATGCCTCGAACAAAAACGAAACTGTGCCCATTAGTTGGAAGAAACTACAGGTTGATCAAGCCCGTGTAGTAGAAGGGTGACAAGTAATCTGATAAACTACTGTCCAGTGCCTTTGACAACCACGAGTCCTAGAATCGGAGATCATTCGTAATCCACGACACCAGCATGGACTCCGAAAACAATGGTCAAGCAAAGCGCAGTTCGCGTTTTACTCACATGTCATCCTGAAAGTCACGGGTCAAGACAATCAGGTACCTGCAAAATTAGTTGACTACCAAAAAGTATTTGACTCTCTACCGTACTATTTACAAAAGTACCGTGATAAGGAGTGTCAAAAGGAATTCTTGTTTGTGTTGTGGATTTATTGGTAGGAAGGACGCAGCGTATTACTATGGATAGAACAACTTCAGGCGTACATCAGAAAAGTGTGGGTGGGACTCTTGCTGTTCATCTTGTCTATTAAAGACCTGCCAGACAATAGTAATAGTAACTTCAGAAACATTGCGGATGATGCAGTTATGTGTAATGAAGTGCTATCTGATAAAAAAGTTCACAAATATTCAGGCATATCTCGATAATATTTCGGAGCACTGCGAAGACTGGTAAGTTGTATTATATTTTCAGAAATGTAAAGTAATGCACTTCACAGAATACAGAAAAGCAGTACCGGAGTACTACAACACCGGCCGGCCGCTGTGGCCGAGCCGTTCTAGGCGCTCCAGTCCGGAACCGCGCTTCTGCTATGGTCGCAGGTTCGAATCCTGCCTCGGGCTTGGATGTGTGTGATGTCCTTAGGTGTTAGGTTCAAGTAGTTCTAAGTCTAGGGGACTGATGACCTCAAATGTTAAGTCCCATAGTGCTTAGAGCCATTAGAACCATTTTACTACAACATCAACGAGTCACAATTGGAATCAAAGAACTTATACAAGTACGTAAGTGTAACAGTTTGTACGTTTATAAAACGGAATGTGCTCGTAGGCTTAGATGTAGATAGAGCAATGGACAGCAGGGTTGATTGCCAGCATAGAGGGAAAATGCAGTCAGTATACATAGAAGGTTCCTTACAAAACACTCGTGCGAAGAATATTGCTCAAGTGTGTGGGACCCATACCAGCCAAGCCTAATAGTGGACTGAACGTTTGCAAATGACAGCACAAATGGTCACAATTTTGTTTGACCCATCTACAGGGTGATACAAGAAGGTACCCCCAAACTTTCAGGAAACACACAAATAAAGAAAATATGTTATGCGGACATGTGTCCGGAAACGCTTAATTTCCCCGTTAGAGCTCATTTTAGTTTCTTCAGTATGTTCTTCCACCTACGCTCAATGGAGCACGTTATCATGATTTCATACGGGATACTCTACCTGGGCTGCTAGAACATGTGCCTTTACAAGTACGACACAACATGTGGTTCGTGCACGATGGAGCTCCTGCTCATTTCAGTCGAAGTGTTCGTACGCTTCTCAACAACAGATTCGGTGACCGATGGATTGTAGAGGCGGACCAATTCCATGGCCTCCACGCTCTCCTGACATCAACCCTCTTGACTTTCATTTACGGGGGCATTTGAAAGCTCTTGTCTACGCAACCCCGGTACCAAATGTAGAGACTCTTCGTGCTCGTATTGTGGACAGTTGTGATACAATAAGCCATTCTGCACGGCTGCATCAGCGCATCAGGGATTCCATGCGACGGAGGGTGGATGCATGTATCCTCGCTAACGGAGGACATTTTGAACATTTCCTGTAACAAAGTGTTTGAAGTCACGCTGGTAGGTTCTGTTGCTGTGTGTTTCCATTCCATGAGCTCTAACATGGAAAGTAAGCGTTTCCGGACACATGTCCACATAACATATTTTCTTTCTTTGTGTATGAGGAATGTTTCCTGAAAGTTTGGCCGTACCTTTTTGTAACACCCTGTATAAACACAGTTAGGTACCATTTGATAGGTTGCACATCGTATATATGAATATATAAAGGAGACTGACATTGCCACATACACCTTGTAAATAATTGTTGACCCTTATTGCATGAAAGGTGACAGAGTCTCTTTACTATTAAAATGGCGTAATGAATGATTGCCTATACTAGTAGAGGTTGGAACGCCAGTGGAAATGAAACGACAGGCAGAACTGAAGCCCTGGGTGGACGGCCCACACAGGTGTGTTGGTCCTGCTTAAACACAGGAAATAGCAAGACGGACGTCGTAGCACATAAGCGCTGGAGCAGAATAGAGTAGACGCAACGCCGGTATTGTAGCCGAACTGGAAGGATTATATTCCGGAAACTACGAAAATCTTGGACGCAGGTGAGAGGAACGAAGAAGCAGCTGAGTTATTTCCAAGGATTTTGAATCAGAAGCGTACCATTGTACGAGTATAGGTTTTTCCTTGCAAACTTTCCGCGTTGGACGACGAAAGACTAAAATATAATTGGTCGGCGTTCGGGAGAATCCGTTGAGAGGGAACCTTGCTGGGAGGCGAGCGGTGGAGAGAAGAGGTCTTCCGATGTGAGCGCCCGTGTGTGTCGGTCGCTCGATATAAGCTTTTGTGGGTACAGTCGTACTTGCTGTCTTTGCTCTCAGTAGGTTATAGTTATAATAGTTAGGAACTGTACTGTTGCGAACCTGTACGATTCTGGACTTCACCTCCGGGTTGGAAGTCGTCGTTGAGTACGCAGCGTTCAGAAATTGAGAGCACTTTCTCTGCCTATTTTTACGTTGAGACGTTATCTGAACTCCGTCCTTGTGATTGGAAGTTCGCATGTCTTGACTGTAGAACACAGAGAGGAGAAGACAGTATTACAGTTTATTAGTCAGAGGATTGCCTTCTGCCGTCATAGTGTTGGAAAGAGTTTTTAATTTTGTTGCTGGAGTTCTTCCATCGACGCAGACGTGTACGAGAACCAGCACGCCGACTCACCGGACGCAGTACATACGGCGATATCGCAAATTGCTTCGGATTATTAGGGCTATGAAGCTAAATAGCTGTGATCACGTTAGTTTATTTCCACTGAGGTTCCACACCATCGTCGATTATCTTTGAAAGTAGTGCCTTCTAGTGTTTGGTATGTAGATGAAGTCAGTCATTTCGCGTTAGTGATATTAGATCGCACAGTCTTAATAAGGGGCAGAGTCGGGCAATTGATTTGTAATTTTACTTAGGAAGTGTAAACTTTGTAATATAAGGTTTTTTTTAAAATCCAAAATAAAGATATAAGCAGGAACAACATTTATCATTTAGTAGGATTAGTTGCCTTCATCATTCATTTATGTTTAGATTGTAATTTATATCTTAAAGTCCATCAAGAGATCCTAAGATCTGTTTTAGGGGTTAGTCAGACAGGGCCAAATTTTCATTTTAGCGTCTAGTATTTTCCGTTGCGCACATTCATTTTACACGCGCCTGGAGTAGCATCTTGGAATTATTCATACTCTAAAGGGAAAAAGAAGAAACGCTAATACCTCATTGCGATAGGCTCTGCAGCTGCGATGAATTTTTGAATAATTACGTGATGCCTTCAGCTGACATTCTGTTTGTTTGATGGACGATTGTACAATTTCGGCCTTAGGCCATTTTCAAGTATCTGAAAAGGAAGTATAATACATTGGGAGCCTTAGTATCACTCACGAATGTAACATAGGAACAAGCCGTGTTCCAAGATATACTGGCAAGATTGTAACTTGCTTTATGGGCGATTCTATAGTGGTATACTTTGCCATGTACGTCTTTTCCTGACTGCACGTAACTGTCATAAAATAAATTAGAAATAGTTTTTCTCTATTTTCGGAGCAGGTTATTTTTAAACAGTTGTTGCAAGGTCTTACATAAAAGTTCGATGTTTGTAACCTATTTACACTAGAAATAAATCTGTTAATTAAGTTGAATATGCTTTTGTTCTAAGTTATGTTTCTATTACGGTTCCGCACCTTTATAAATATGACTGTGTGCAATTTTCTTAAGGTAACTTGTAAATACTTGTTCCATTATTGTAGCAGCACGTAAGTTTTGATTAGTTAGAAAGATCTTTTATGTGAAGTCAACCTAATGAACAGTACCGAAAACCGTGAAGATCTGGTAACACCTTTCATGACTCGTTTTATGCTTACGTGATATTTCGTATTACTGTCATATTTATTAATAAGTATAGTGATAACTACACATTCCGTATTCTACAGTGCTTCGTCATAGAAGTGGTACGAAGTTCTCTAGGAATTTTCCGTTTCGCAGGTCTTTTTATTCATTGAAAACTCTGTCTGACTGATGTTTTAGCTAGATGTAAATGTCAGTTTCTTCCATCCCATCTTGATTTTATCTTTCTATGACTTATGTAATATTTGTAATGATTCGTCGATATTAGGTATTTTGTGGCTGGTGTCCTTTCAGTTCGCAGCGAAGGTGGATGGGCTGTTGTCGCTTATTATTATGTGTTCTTTAAATCGTGTGTTAACTTTCCCTCCTGTCCCATGTAAAGATATAAAAAAAAATGAAACACTCTTATGGCTCAATGTATCTAACATGAATACAAACATTCCAGTTACATATGCTATAGAAATGATTAAAAACAACCTTCTCAAATATAAGGAAATCACATAAGCAGAAGTTCTTTTTTTATTTATTGGCTTCAGGATGTGCCCATACAGCAATCTCAACAGTGCGATGTCAATTATGGCGATACGGACCGTAAGGCCAACACAACACTCAATCCCCAGGCGGAGAAAATCTCTGACCCGGCTAGGTATCGAACCCGAGCCCCTTCGGTTCGGAATCAGCCGCGTTGATGGCACAACTACCGAAGTAGACCAAGCAGGAGTTTATGCAATACTAGAACTTCTACAATTAAGCAATGCTTGCAGTTACTTCTCATTCCAGAACAAAATTTATTTCCAAGACGATGGGGTAGCAATGGGTTTTATGCCTAGCGGGTACATTAGCTGGTATTTTAGTTAACATTTTAGAAGAAAATTTTTTAATAATTTTACTCAAACAGCCGAAAAAATTCTTTATTACTAGAGATATGTTGATGACATTTTAATCCTATTCCATGTCACTACAGAAGAGAGTAACGTCATGCATTCAAAATTCAACATTTTTCATAAAAAATTAAATTCCCCATGGAAAGAGAAAAAAAATAAGAACCTCAACTTTCTGGATTTAAAAATCTTAAACACTTGGTTCAAGAATCATAAAAGAAGTCTGTATACATGGAAGAAGCCTGGAGTTACTGACAGGTTTCAGATAGATTATATAATGGTAAGAAAGAGATTTAGGAACCAGGTTTTAAATTGTAAGACATTTCCAGGGGCAGATGTGGACTCTGACCACAATCTATTCGTTATGACCTGTAGATTAAAACTGAAGAAACTGCTAAAAGGTGGAAATTTAAGGAGATGGGACCTGGATAAACTGAAAGAACCAGAGGTTGTACAGAGTTTCAGGGAGAGCATAAGGGAGCAATTAACAGGAATGGGGGAAAGAAACACAGTAGATTAAGAATGGGTAGCTTTGAGGGATGAAATAGGTAAAACGACGAGGACTAGTAGAAATCCTTGGGTAACAGAAGAAATATTGAATTTAGTTGATGAAAAGAGAAAATATAAGAATGCAGTAAATGAAGCAGGCAAAAAGAAATACAGACGTCTCAAAAGTGAGATCGACAGGAAGTGCAAAATGGTTAAGCAGGGATGGCTAGAGGACAAGTGTAAGGATGTAGAGGCTTATCTCACTAGGGGTAAGATAGATACTGCCTACAGGAAAATTAAAGAGACCTTTGCAGATAAGAGAACCACTTGTATGAACATCAAGAGCTCAGATGGAAACCCAGTTCTAAGCAAAGAAGGGAAAGCAGAAAGGTGGACTGAGTATATAGAGGATCTATACAAGGGCGATGTACTTGAGGAAAATATTATGGAAATGGAAGAGGATGTAGATGAAGATGAAATGGGAGATACGATACTGCGTGAAGAGTTCGACAGAGCACTGAAAGACCTGAGTCGAAACAAGGCCCCCGGAGTAGACAACATTCCATTGGAACTACTGAGGGCCTTGGGAGAGCCAGTCCTGACAAAACTCTACCATCTGGTGAGCAAGATGTATGAGACAGGTGAAATACCCTCAGACTTCAAGAAGAATATAATAATTCCAATCCCAAAGAAAGCAGGTGTTGACAGATGTGGAAATTACCGAACTATCAGTTTAATAAGTCACAGCTGCAAAATACTAACGCGAATTCTTTACAGACGAATGAAAAAACTAGTAGAATCCGACCTCGGGGAAGATCAGTTTGGATGCCGTAGAAATGTTGGAACACGTGAGGCAATACTGACCCAACGACTTATCTTAGAAGCTAGATTAAGGAAGGGCAAACCTACGTTTCTAGCATTTGTAGACTTAGAGAAAGCTTTTGACAATGTTGACTGGAATATTCTCTTTCAAATTCTGAAGGTGGCAGGAGTAAAATACAGGGAGCGAAAGTCTATTTACAATTTGTACAGAAACCAGATGGCAGTTATAAGAGTCGAGGGACATGAAAGGGAAGCAGTGGTTGGGAACGGAGTGAGACAGGGTTGTCGCCTCTCCCCGATGTTATTCAATCTGTATATTGAGCAAGCAGTAAAGGAAACGAAAGAAAAGTTCGGAGTAGGTATTAAAATCCATGGAGAAGAAATAAAAACTTTGAGGTTCGCCGATGACATTGTAATTCTGTCAGAGACAGCAAAGGACTTGGAAAAGCCGTTGAACGGAATGGATAGTGTCTTGAAAGGAGGATATAAGATGACCATCAACAAAAGCAAAACGAGGATAATGGAATGTAGTCGAATTAAGTCGGGTGATGTTGAGGGTATTAGATTAGGAAATGAGACACTTAAAGTAGTAAAGGAATTTTGATATTTGGCGAGCAAAATAACTGATGATGGTCGAAGTAGAGAGGATATAAAATGTAGACTGGCAATGGCAAGGAAAGCGTCTCTGAAGAAGAGAAATTTGTTAACATCGAGTATAGATTTAAGTGTCAGGAAGTCATTTCTGGAAGTATTGTATGGAGTGTAGCCATGTATTGAAGTCAAACATGGACGATAAAAGGTTTGGACAAGAAGAGAATAGAAGCTTTCGAAATGTGGTACTACAGAAGAATGCTGAAGATTAGATGGGTAGATCACATAACTAATGAGGAAGTATTGAATAGGATTGGGGAGAAGAGAAGTTTGTGGCACAACTTGACCAGAAGAAGGGATCGGTTGGTAGGACATGTTCTGAGGCATAAAGGGATCACGAATTTAGTATTGGAGGGCAGCGTGGAGGGTAAAAATCGTAGAGGGAGACCAAGAGATGACTACACTACGCAGATTCAGAAGGATGTAGGTTGCAGTGGGTACTGGGAGATGAAGAGGCCTGCACAGGATAGAGTAGCATGGAGAGCTGCATCAAACCAAGACCACAAAAACAACAACAAACTCGATGTTTCTCGTAAACCAACGACAACATACATAACTATCCACAACTAATCGTGGCACCCGAGGGAACAAAAGTTCACATATTTTCATTCTATAATACACAGACTGATAGCTAACCGTAAGAAAAATAAAAAAAAAATTGAGAAAGAAGTCGATCTTCTTCGAAAGGTGGCAATAAATAACGGTTATCCTAAAAGCTTTGTGGCCACATTATTCAAAAATAAAGCCAATCAAACACACGCCGAGGATGAAATAACTTTAATCAGCGACGCAAACCAAAGTAGAGTATTTGTGTGGCCATATCTTGGTATTGTCTCCAATGTTTCAAGTATATAAAATTATACATTAACAATAGGAGCACTAACAATCTGCAACGATTATTGAGACATAAACCATGAAAATCAGAGGCCTTTTCGCCGTCAGGAATCTACAAAATTAACCGTAAAGAACGCTCAAAATTTTACTTTGGACATAGAGGAAGGAAGGTTAGCAAAAGATTTAAAGAACACACAGCAATAAGCAACAACAGCGCATCCTTCTTTGTTGCGAACTTAAAAGATACTAACCACAAAATACATAATATTGACGAATCACTACAAATATTACATGAGACACAGAAATGTAAAGTCATGATGTGATGGAAGAAACTGATATTTACAGCCATCTAAAACATAAATCAGACAGAGTTTTCAATGACCAAAAAGATCTGCGAAATGGAAAATTCCTAGAGAACTTTTTACCAGTTCTATCACGAAGAACTATAGAGCATAGAATGTTAGTTATCGTTGTACTCATTAATAAACGCGACTGTAATATGAAATATCACGTAACCATAAAACAAGCCATGAAAGGTTTTACTCGATTATCGCGATTTTCATTAGCGTCTCTTTAGAATACTGTAACCGACTTTATATATCAGTTTTGTCACAATTTATAACAGTACTCGCTGTTATTATATTAGTCCTATGCCGATAATGTCACATCTCTAAAATAATTTTTGTGACCTTGACTGTGTGTAATGGAAACATATCGGACTATTTTTCGATTCTGCAAAGACTGTTATTGAGGGGAAACGATAGCAAAACAAAAGGGAACCGAGCAAAGGTTATATTGTTGGATGTTAGGTCCGCCAGTTACGCAAAACACCAGAGACAATTCTCTGCGGTACGGATAACAGACTGAGCACTACAGTGTGACTGAAATGACGCGACAACTTTCAGCGTATTTCAAAGTAGAAGTGCACGGGGCAGTACGATTTTAGTGAGCAAAACGTCGAAATTGTACAGAGCTTCACCGTGAAATTCTCGTGATACACGGACGAAATGCAGTAATGTAATGACTCCATCAGCTTGAGCAAGGTCGCACAGACGTTAATGATGCTGATCGGGGAGGTCAGATGTCGCACCATGTGATTTCAATCTTTTCGGTAAGCTGAAACAACATATGGAAGAAAAGCGATATTCCATTCGATGAGGGCATTTACAGAGGGGTTCTCGGTTGTCCCCGTGGCCATGAAGCGGATTAGAACGGAAAACCCCCCAGGGGCTCAGCAGTCATTTGCTGAGTACGGGCTTGGCGACCCCGGGGTCCTGAGCTGGGGACTGGTCAGCGCCGCCAGTCTCTTGTCACCGTAACCCCGGACATGCTTCAGCGACCACCGCATGGCGCGGCGGTTGATGTGTGCTGCGGAGAATGGTAATATTGGCTTAACCGCCTGGATTGCGAGGAAGGTAAACCTCTATAAAAAAACCCTCAATCTTACGGTGTGCTGCGCGCCTATAAGATGCATGGCTGTTGGGGTGGAACAGTCGCAAGCGGGCAACCTCTGGGGCACCTGCCGCACCCCAGTTGTATAAGGCTTACTCAGGCACGCGGGGACCTTTAGTTCCCTAGCTGCTCGTGGGACCACAATGGACCCTTCGACCTCTACATTCCCCCCTACCAATGGCTTGGGTGGACCACTGGTAGGAAAACACACCTCATCGAAAAAGCGGCTACGCGCTGCGAGTCCTCCAGCGCCTGGTGTTGCTAGAGATTTAACAGACTGTCGTAACAGAGCACATGCTGACAACCAGAATGTGTTTTTGATTGTCAAACGGAAGGAAGGTAGCTTTGAGAGAGTTTCTCCCCTTTACATCCACAAGGGTCTTGAGGGAATCGCAGGAACACTGAAATCTGTGAAGCGACTGCGCAATGGGACTCCGTTAGTTGAGACTTCTAGTTCCCGTCAAGTCACTTCTCTTCGGAAAGCAACCTGTCTCGGAGAGTACGCTATCGAGACCGAGCTCCACTCCACTTTGAACTATAATAAGGTTGTTGTGACATGTAGGGACTTCGTGGATATCCCCAAGGAGGAGTTGAAACCTGAGTGGGCTGACGAAGGTGTTGTCGACGTGCAGCATATTATGAAACGAGTCGATGGGGACCTAGTCAAATCCGACTCGTTTATTCTCACGTTCAATTGCCCGAGACTCCCAGAGCATGTTAAAGCGGATTTCTTACGTTTGCCAGTACGGCCATATTTCCCCAACCCAATGCGCTGTTTTAAATGTCAGCGCTTTGGGAATATTACGTTGGGGTGCAATGGGGTAGCCACTTGTGGTAAATGTGGTCAGCCTGCTCATGAAGGAGCCGATTGTTCATCGCCTGTGAAGTGCGTGAATTGCTCTGGGAGTCACCCTGTCTGGAGCCGGGTCTGCCCCATCTATCTCGAGGAACAGAAGATACAGGAGATCAAAACATCTAACCGCATCCCCTATGGTGAGGCCAAGAAGCTCTTTAAGGCCATACAGCCTCCTGTGTTTACAAGATCTTCCGCTTCCACTCTGCAGAAACCGGTACAGTTGGCCACTGTTGCTAAACAAACGGAGGTTGCTAGTGTTAGCACTAATACCTGCGTTTGCCAGTGCACTTGTGCTGCTGCGGTTGTTTTGCAACCTGTAGCTCTCCCCACAGCGTCGGACTAGGCCGTGGTTGCTGACATTGGGGTACTTCCTGCCCCTCCCCATATGGCAACTTCTGCCCAAGCGAGTAAAGCTTCAACTGTTGACAAGGTTCTGCATTCTAAGCCCCCCAAGACGAAGACGCAGAAGGTGAAGGTTTTGCCACCTGAGGAGACTAGTCAGGGTCCATCCGATGACGATGCCATCGTACTATCAGACATCTCCCTTGGGTCGCCATCGGAGCTGATGGACATTGATGTCGACCGGGGGCGATATTCTCGCTCCAGGAATCAATCTCCAGCCAGTACGGGCTCTCCTCCAAAGCACAGAGGCAGAGTGAAAGTTCAGCCACCCTGATCACTGGCTCCCATATTACAGTGGAACCTGAATGGGTTCAGGACGCATGTGGCCGAATTACAACTCCTTGTACGAGAGCACCCCTTGTGCTTATGTCTCCAAGAGACACATTTTCGGGACACTGATGCTCCTTCTTTATGGGGCTATACCGTGCACCGAAAAGATGATCTGATGGGGGAAAAGGCAAAGGGTGGTGTTGCGGTTTTTGTTCGTGACATGCACCACTCATCTGAGCTCCCTCTCGTTACGGACTTGCAAGCAGTTGCAGTTGACCTTATGGGGGGCGGAATTTCACAATCTGTTCCGTTTACTTACCGCCTCAGGATGCAATAGACACTGAGGCTCTTACAGACCTTATTAGCCAACTCCCCCGCCCATTTCTCCTTCTGGGGGACTTCAATGCTCATAATGTCTTATGGGGTTTTAAAGATAATTGAGGGTCACTGTAGACCATTTTGATAGTTTTCTCTTTTGTGAAACTTAATTTAAACCTAGATTATAGATGTGATATGGCATAGGTCAACCTTCGATCGATTGTAGAACTTGGAAACCCATTTAGGGAATATTCGTTCACATTTTTGTTGAACGCTGTTGGTTTTTACCATCCTGTATTAAAACATTTCCTTTTATCAATAGTGCAATTTTTAAACGATGTTTTGTGATTAGAATAAATTTCCAATAGTAAACTTAACTGCTTTTCGACGTTATTTTACCAGCTAACTAAAAATAGGAAAGCCTTGGACACTTTCCACTATATTTAGTTAGAATTAAGATTCTTTTACAGGGAGTGCAGTGGAGCTGACGCTGAGATCATTTAGTATTTGGTTATATCATCGCTAGTCTCACTGAACTCTTCTGAATTCTACATGTCATGTATGGTCTGGCGTCTCCTTACCAGCAACAGGTCCCAGGTTCAAACTAGTTCCCTAAAAAACACGCTCAGAGCGTCGTTGCGCGAAAGTGGTAGGGAGACACGATGTAGAACAATCAGAAACCACCATGAATGTTTAGAAAATGGCGACCCTGCCAGGATGGTAAAATACCATGATTGAAGGTCGACCACATGCCTAACTAGGTCAGAAAAATATCTTGTTGAAAAATTTTTTGTAAAAAAAAAAATCCCTCTAAAGTTATACATAGTCGAAAACAGTAGCTGCAACGATAGATACTAAGAAAGTATTGAGGAAAGACATTCTAGCAGAGTCAATAGCATAATTAAGTTATGAATATTGAATATTGTTAGAATTAAGTTTTCTCTCCAATGCAAGCGCACAGGTGGCGGATACGTCGTTGACAAGTTGGTTCTGACCCAACAAGTAAGTGAATGGATTGTCAGTCTCTGTAGTGTCAAGTCGTGTGAACAAAAAATTTATGAAATTCGTGAGATCGTATGAGCGCCCTGTGAACAAAAAGTTTATGAAACGTGTGAGATCGTATGAGTGCAAGTTGTCGCGAAGTAGGGCGTGTGAATTGCTTTTAAAACAGAAAATAAGGGATTCAGAAAAATTAGCAATGGCAAATCGAGACCTTGACCGAATTGAGGTAGGGACCCAGCATGAAATTGGACAGAGAATAGAGGACAGTACAACAGACGATGCAGTATCGCGACAAATAAGACAGATAACGCACCGTAACGAGGATAATGTACGCCAAGGCACAGAAAACCTATGTCGGCATACGACAGAGGAACAGGAAAGTAGAGAGACAGGCGATGAGGATTCTAACTTGCGTCTTGAATACGTAGAACCCATAGTACAAGTAATCCGAGCTCCCTCAGCACAGAGTACAAGGAATGCGAGCAGAAACGTGTCACAGCAGAGGTCAATGCAATCGGTTGCGAACCAACACTTGGGCAATTTAAAAAATTATAAAAAATTTTTTCTAAACATTCATGGTGGTGTTTGTTTGTACTATATCGTGTCTCCCTACCACTTTCGCGCAACGACGCTCTGAGCATGTTTTTTAGGGAATTAACTAGTTTGAACCTGGGACCTGCTGCTGGTAAGGAGACGCCAGACCACACATGACATGTAGAATTCAGAAGAGTTCAGTGAGACTAGCGATGATATAACCAAATACTAAATGATCTCAGCGTCAGCTCCACTGCACTCCCTGTAAAAGAATCTTAATTCTAACTAAATATAGTGGAAAGGGTTCAAGGCTTTCCTATTTTTAGTTAGCTGGTAAAATAACGTCGAAAAAGCAGTTAAGTTTACCATTGGAAATTTATTCTAATCACAAAACATCGTTTATAAATTGCACTATTGATAAAAGGAAATGTTTTAATACAGGATGGTAAAAACCAACAGCGTTCAACAAAAATGTGAACGAATATTCCCTAAATGGGTTTCCAAGTTCTACAATCGATCGAAGGATGACCTATGCCATATCACATCTATAATCTAGGTTTAATTTAAGTTTCACAAAAGAGAAAACTATCAAAATGGTCTACAGTGACCCTCAATTATCTTTAATAACTTATCTAACTTGTCGTAAATTACAGTGGCTGATGTGGCTTCTCAATAACTATATAAAAGAAAAATCATCGCGTTTCAGATCTGTTCTTCAAGTGGCAAATGTGAACACCATGAGTTTTAATTAACGATCACCATTAGTATTACGGAAAAAAGGGATGTAACAGATGAGACTTCTGCAGTTCTGAGTGAAGCCTTATGCGCTCAAAAATGCGGCATCGCGTGCGTTCATTACCTTGTCGGTGTCTAAGCAGCGTCAGGGCGGCAGCGGCCGGCGCAGCAGCCATCCAGCCCGCCGTCTCGGAACTAACTCTCCAACTTCTCCTTACTACAACTTACCGAAGTTAGTTTAAAAAAGCTATCTGGCTGTGTTTTCATCTGACCAATCAGTGTCTCAATGTTAACCTTACGCTCCGCCTACAAAAATTCTGTCTATCCAATGGGAAACGTTATACTTTTCGTGGTGGGGCAATGTTTTTGAAGTTTGCAACGTAACAGAGACGCTAAAAAGTCTCACGCTAAAACCTGCAGCTAGTGTGGTCCTTTTAGCGTTATCGTGAGATCTATACTGCTCTTCTGGAGGGCTCTATCTTTTAACATGGGCTGGGGAGTGATCCTAATGTAACAGACACGCGAAAAAGTCTCACGCTAAAACTTGCGGGTGGTAGTGGCCCTTTTTATGTTATCGTAAGATCTATACTGCTTTTCTGGAGGGCTGTAGCTTTTAACATGGGCTGGGGGTTGTCCTTGACATACCTGAGACGCGAAAAGCCTCACGCTAAAACGTGCGGGTTGTATACTTGTACAGGTAGGCTCGCGGCGTGGGTGCCCAGCCCCTCTCTTTTCTAGCTTAACACGGTTCTGCTCTCGGCTTCTGTCCTCGTTTCTCCCCTCGGAACTGCGTCTGCCTCACGGTGGGAAGGTACGACATGCATTTAGGCATTCTTGTGTTAGTCTATGGTATTCCATTTGCTCACTCGTTACTCGTATTACTTTGGTTAATTTAATGTCACAATTTATTCGGAGCTATGTGACATACTACTGGATTTGCTTATCACGTCAGGGTTTTCATGTAAGGTGTTGGATTTGCCTGACACCTTACAGGTTCTACAACTACTTGCCCCAGGGGTCGCATTCTGGAAAGCCTCATGGCATCCGAAGAACTGTGCATCCTCAACTCTGGTGCTCCCACTCATTTCTGTACTGCTTCTTGGTCGTCATCGGCTATTGACCTTTCCTTTTGCTCTCCAGCACTCGCGGATTCTGCTCTGTGGGAGGCTGCTGCTGACCTCCATTGTAGTGACCACTTCCCCCTTTGGATTCGCCTCCTGGATGAGACTGTGGCATTACCAGTGCCGCCCAGGTGGCACTTCTGCAGAGCTGACTGGACACTTTTCAGCCATTTAGCTGTTTTGGAACACCGTGCCAGCATCCGCGAATGGGTCGACCATGTTACAGCCGTGATCTCCCATGCTGCTGAATTGTCGATCCCACGGTCCTCAAGTCATCCCAAGAGGCATCCTGTCCCTTGGTGGACCACTGAGTGCCGCTCAGCCATCCGAGCCCGCTGTGCAGCTCTGCGCCGCTTCAAGTGCCGTCCCTCAGCTGATAATCTTGCGGCCTTTCGGGTGGCAAGGGCCAAAGCGCGGCGAGTGATGAACGAGAGCAAACGACGATCATGACAATCGTTCTTGAACTCCATCTCCAGCTCCACTAGTTCCACGAAAGTATGGGAAGCAGTCAGGAGGATTTCCGGGAAAGGCAGCCAACTTCCTGTCACGGCACTGCTGCATCAGGGTTGTCTACTCACGGCTCCGAGAGACAGTGCTCAGACACTGGCCATGCATTTTGCGGAATCTACTGCCACTATTAACTGTGATCCAGATTTCTGCCGCTACCGCACTGCCATCGAGAGGGATCACTTGGACTTCCGGTCTCCAAATTCTGAACCCTACAACTGCCCCTTCACAATGTGGGAACTGGATTCGACGCTGTCTGTGGCTCATGATACTGCGCCAGGTGATGATCAAATCCTGCAGCACTTGTTCCTGCCATCCAAGGAAGTTCTTCCTGAACTGTTTCAATATGATATGGTTATCCGGCACGTACCCTGACTCGTGGAGGGAGGCGATTTTGATTTCCCTCCTCAAACCGGGAAGGACCGAACGCATCCCAGTAGTTATCGGAGTATTACTTTGACGAGCACTGTCGGGAAGACGTTGGAACGCATCGTCAACCGCCGCCTGGTTTGGCTGCTCGAGACCAGGCAGCTCCTTAGCCCCTCTCAGTGTGGCTTTCGGAGATGTCTTTCCACTATAGACAACTAGACCCTGCTTGAGGCCGCCATCCAGCAGGCCTTCCTACGTAACCAGCATTGTCTAGGTGTATTCTTTGAGATTAATAAGGCGTATGACACTACTTGGCGCCGCCTTATCCTCAATCAACTCCATGAGTGGGGCTTTCGTGGCCGTCTCCCCATCTTCATTCAGTCCTTTCATTCCTGCCGCCTCTTTCGATATCGGGTTGGTAATGTGCTATCTGATTTGTACGTGCAGGAGAATGGTGTTCCTCAGGGAAGCGTTTTAAGTGTCACGCTCTTTGCCATCGCCATTAACAGTATCACGTCCGCTAACAGGGGTCCGGCCCATGTTTGTGGACGATTTTGCTGTTTTCTGATATTCCTCCGGTCTTGTCACTGCTAGTCGGCAGCTGCACCTTACGATAAAGCGATTAGAGGCATGGACTGCGAAGACGGGTTTTACCTTTTCTGCAGACAAATCTGTGCGTGTTCATTTTAATCGTTCTCGGCGTCTTTTTACCTGCCCTGAATTGCGTCTGAGGGACACCGTTCTTCCTTTTAGAGACACTGTGAGGTTCCTGGGCCTCACTTTTGATTCCAAGTTGTCGTGGTCGCCGCACCTTAAAGAACTCAAGGTGTGGGCCCCGAAAGCGCTGAATATTTTGAAGTGTCTGAGCCATCGGTCCTGGGGAGCAGATCGGATGCGTCTGCTGCAGTTTTATAGGGCTTTCGTCCGGTCGCGTCTTGACTGTGGATGCACCGTGTATGGGTCAGCGAGACCTTCGTATCTGAAGATTCCTGACGCAGTACACCATGAGGGTATCAGGCTGGCCACTGGAGCCTTCCGTACCAATCCCATCCCAAGCCTGTGTGCTGAGGCAGGGGAACCGCCGCTTGCCATCCGGCGGAAACTCCTCATGGTGCGACGGGTGTGTCATTTCCTTGCCTGTCCTACCTCCCCTGCGTACCCTACCGTTGCCCGACCGCCTATGGAACGTCTCTTTTCCAGTCGTCCCAGGGCAACGAGACCATTTGGGATTCGTGCCAAGCATTTGCTTGAGTCCCTTGGTGTGGAGCGTGTGGCCCCCCAACGAAAAGGTTTTACTCTCCTGCCTCCCTGGTTGCTCCAGAGGCCCAGCATCCTTCTAGACTTGTCGGAGAACCGGAGGAACTGCACTCCAGCGTTTGTTTTTACCTCCTTATTTTACGATATTTTAAACCAGCATCCGGACCATGTACCTGTATTCACAGATGGCTCTAAACAGGGGGACTCTGTTGGTTGTGCTGTTGTTTTCCCTGATCGAGTCGTCAAGTTACGGCTTCCTGCGGCGTTTACCATCCTTGATGCCGAATTATTTGCAATCTTGCCGGCATTGGAGCAGATGAGATGTGTTCCCAGTATTAAGTTGCTCATCTGTTCTGACTCCCTGAGTGCCCTTCAGACCATGCAACACTTGTACCCAGCGGATACGGTCGTCCAGAACATCCATGATGCCATACTCCACCTGCAACGGCAGGGGAAGGAGGTTTCCTTCTGCTGGGTGCCGGGGCACGTGGGTATTAGGGGAAACGAACTGGCGGATGTGGCTGCCAAAGATGCATGTTCCCTCCCTCAAGTTGTTGAATGTGCCGTCCCCCTCCATGCTGTTACCTCCCTTTTGCGATTTCGTGTTATGCGTCAATGGAAGAGGAGTGGCTGGCAGTCGGTGAAAATAAGCTGCGTCTGGTCAAGGCCACCACCTGGCTATGGCGTACGTCCTACCAGTCATGCAGGCGGGATGAGGTTCTCCTGACTCGCCTCCGCATCGGGCACAGTCCCTTAACGCATGGTTTTTTTTACTCCGGCGGGAGGACCCCCCAATCTGCAGTGCTTGTGGCGTCCAGATTACTGTCCGCCACATTTTACTTGACTGTCTTTTATCCTCTGACCAGAGGGCGGTGGTTTCCGTGCCACCGGATTTGCCCTCTAGTTTGCAAGACGACGCAACGACTGTGGTTAAGGTCTTACGGTTTTGTGTCCTGTCCAATTTGTTGCTTCGGATTTTAGGGAGAGGATTTTAATGTGCTGCTGAGTGACTGGCTCACCCAGGGTTTAGGTAAGAGGTCCGCCAGTCACGATTACCTACTTGTTTCACTTCGATTTCTGTTCTCTTTTCCTTGTGTTTCCTTTCCTTTTTTAGTGCGTTTCTTCTCCTCTTGTTTTGCCTCTGTATGTGAGGATTTGGAACTGCGTCAGGTCTGTGTCTTTTAGCCGTTCTCCTTGTTCGGTGTCCGCCTTCGTCCCTTCACCGCACGTGTTGCTGTTTCTATGCATTTGGGCGCCCGAAAACCTCAAACCACACAAACACACCTAGAACGGAAATATTGGTAGAACGTTCCCTCCGTTGTTCACAGTTACTTGACGACTGTGTTGAAAACTAGTGTCGTGTATCTGTTTCACTTTGGAGTGTAGGGAGGCATTCAATAAAAGTTGTTCGGCCTTCCATAATAATGTATAACTTAGTTTTTCAAGCCCCCTCGTACCTATTAGGGTGGGAAGTATTCCCTGCTACGTACTCTACACTAGTTTGTAGGGTACAGATGTAGAATGCTAGTGCGCTAACGTTGAAAGTATATTACGGCTTTGCCGCAGTGGTAACTCCGGTTGTCGTCAGATCACCGAAGTTAAGTGCTGTCGGGCTGGGCTAGCACTTGGATGGGTGACCATCCGGTCTGCCGAGCGCTGTTGGCAAGCGGGGCGCATTCAGCCCTTGCGAGACAAACTGAGGAGCTATTTGACTGAGAAGTAGCGGCTCCGGTTTCAGAAACAGACATAGGGCGGGAGAGCGGTGTGCTCACCACACGCCTCTCCATATCCGCAACCAGTGACGCCTATCTACATCTACATCTACATGACTACTCTGCAATTCACATTTAAGTGCTTGGCAGAGGGTTCATCGAACCACAATCTTACTATCTCTCTACTATTCCACTCCCGAACAGCGAGCGGGAAAAACGAACACCTAAACCTTTCTGTTCGAGCTCTGATTTCTCTTATTTTATTTTGATGATCATTCCTACCTATGTAGGTTGGGCTCAATAAAATATTTTCGCATTCGGAAGAGAAAGTTGGTGACAGAAATTTCGCAAAAAGGTCTCGCCGCGACGAAAAACGTCTATGCTGTAATGACTTCCATCCCAACTCGTGTATCATATCTGCCACACTCTCTCCCCTATAACGTGATAATACAAAACGAGCTGCCCTTTTTTGCACCCTTTCGATGTCCTCCGTCAATCCCACCTGGTAAGGATCCCACACCGCGCAGCAATATTCTAACAGAGGACGAACGAGTGTAGTGTAAGCTGTCTCTTTAGTGGACTTGTTGCATCTTGTAAGTGTCCTGCCAATGAAACGCAACCTTTGGCTCGCCTTCCCGACAATATTATCTATGTGGTCCTTCCAACTGAAGTTGTTCGTAATTTTAACACCCAGGTACTTTGTTGAATTGACAGCCTTGAGAATTGTACTATTTCTCGAGTAATCGAATTCCAACGGATTTCTTTTGGAACTCATGTGGATCACCTCACACTTTTCGTTATTTAGCGTCAACTGCCACCTGACACACCATACAGCAATCTTTTCTAAATCGCTTTGCAACTGATACTGGTCTTCGGATGACCTTACTAGACGGTAAATTACAGCATCATCTGCGAACAGTCTAAGAGAACTGCTCAGATTGTCACCCAGGTCATTTATATAGATCAGGAACAGTAGAGGTCCCAGGACGCTTCCCTGGGGAACACCTGATATCACTTCAGTATGATCTGAGGATGACACGGCGGCCGGTCAGTACCTTTGGGTCTTCTGGGCCTGTTCGGGAGGAATTTGGTTTTAACTTTTGAAAGTATATTGTTGAAAGGCATTCGAAGATTTATTTCTGTTTTTAGTGTTTCGTATCACATTCGGTAAAAATGGAACCGTAACAGGATCATTTTGTTGTCCGTCTTTTAAGACCCCCTTTTTTCAGGAACGGGTACAGCTGTCAAGCTGAAACTTATGTCAAATACTTGGGTCTGGAGTCCTTTGGCAGCGTACAAAACTTATTTCTAAGTCAGTGTAATCAAAAGATAGACGGCCATTACGTCTAAAATTTTGATGCTTGCAAACTCTCTTATCAAAACATGTAGATGAACTGTCTACAGAGTGAATCTTATTAACGTCTCAAAACTGCTGGCGCTGAGACAAGTAAATTAATAAGAGACACCTGGGTCCTCAAATGTCGGGTAGTGCCCCAAACGTGGATGACGAAAATAATGTTGAACATGTGACTCCAACTGCGTGCAGCGGATGAATCTAACGGTCTGTCGCACGTGATGGTCCCAACCGAAGACTTCACGTCGGTGTGGCTCCGAGCCCATGTGCTCGACTTCAGCGCGTAGGCGTTAGGGTTCGACTCCTGCATCTGGCAGGCAGCATTGAACCTTCCACTTTGTACGTAAAGAATGACGGTGCTGGTAAACTTCTACGTTATTAGGTACTAAAACAGCTGGGTAAAACTGAACGTACTCAGACAGATTCACCTTTACTTATTCCGATCATGTCTAAACTGACACACAATGTTTTAGCACAACGCAATCTGACTTTCAATAATCCCTACAAAAGCATGGCCCTGACTAACAATAACCTATACCCTTCATGAATCACTTACCTCACAAAAATCTTCGTTACTCGAACTACTGCAATACAGCGAGCGCCAATACTGCCAGCAAAATAAACGATTCTAACTACAGAAGGCATTAACTACTGATAGGCATAGTTAGCAAATGAAAGATTTTGATGGAGAACAAACAATGTATTTACCTTAATAGTGTTCGAAAGTCATTATTCATGACACCCAGTTTTACAAATTTCCTTTTTATGACGGACACACGTCCAGATCGTCCGCTCATATTAACATCTCAAAACTCTGACATCTCTCTTCCCACATCTACCACTACTGGCGGCTCACCTCCAACTGCCCAACGCTACAGGCTGTTCACATCCAACTGCCCAACACTACACTAGCGAATAATCCAACAATGAGTCCAACCAGCCACAGACTGCACACAGCGCAGTCAGCGATTTTAATACAGGGCGCTACGTGAGGTCACCAACATAAGAACCTAAACAGCCTATTTACGGTATTTTCTTTTTCACTGTGTAGAACAGTTGTGTGTTTAAACTGAGGAAAGATTTACTATTTTATTTACCGGTCTCGTGGTCTCCGCTGGTTTATTGCGAAATACAGTGCAACAAAAACCTACTGTACTGCATCAGAAGTAAGTTAGGATAAGCTTCAGAATCGCGTCATTACCAGTAAATGACATACGTTTTCTTTACTAAAGAAGGTCTGCAAATAAAAAAAAGGGAGAGAAGGAAAGAAACACAAAGTAAAAACAAATTTTGCGAGATTACAGCGAGGACAATAATTCTGCAACTTGATGTTTATAACAGATCAGTTTTATAACACTCTCTAGGTCTATCCTTTAAGAGATGGTTGCGGGACTCGGCTGTTCGATACAGAATGTCAAATTACACACCTTTCATCCGTCTAATTTCCAAACTTATTTTATTTGGGTAGAAGTTTCAGCGATTTACTACGCCATCTTCATGTGCCGACTGTCGGCAGATGATGGTTCAAGGTATCGATATAGTAAGCAGAAATCTACTAATATCAGTATTGCTGGCCCCTGTTTTGATCAGAACCGACGTGGAATCTTCCTACACGTCTGAATGGTTCAAATGGCTCTGAGCACTATGGGACTTAACGTCTGAGGTCATCAGTCGCCTAGAACTCAGAACTACTTAAACCTAACTAAGCTAAGGACATCACACACATCCATGCACGAGGCAGGATTCGAACCTGCGACCGTAGCGGTCGCGCGGCTCCAGACTGAAGCACCTAGAACCGCTCGGCCACACCGGCCGGCTACACATCGGACAGGGGCCAGAAGATGGCGTGGTATGTCGCCGAAACTGTTGGCCAAATAAAAGAAGTTTGGAAACTAGACGACTGAAAGGTGTTTAACATTCACAAAAGGTGTTCGAAATTTGCACTATGGCTCGAATTGGAGTATTGCATCGCTAAGTTTTCTCTTCACGACCCAGCCGAGCAGTTGCACGTGCGCAGAGGTAAGTCATCTGATGGCGTCACATGTTCAACATTTCTCATCCATTTCTGAGATATTTCCCGACATTTGCAGCCTGACGTGTCTCATATTAATTTGCTTGTCTCAGCGTCATCTAAGTCGCCTCGGGGTTTTTTAAGCGTTAATATAAATCATCCTGTATATACATAATCAAGTATGCACAGCATACACAGAGCGCCTTTTCAGGTTTTTCAACCTGAGGCCCGTTTACATGCAACGATTTATCTGTGCAGGTATCTGCGCGAATGTTTGTGTTTGCAACAAAACGCTGATAATGCGGTGTGTTCAAACGATACAAGTTCCAGTCTATTGCTCGTCTGCAATCTATCTGTGTAGAAGAGATATTTCAGCAAGAAGCGGCTAGTCTATCGCAATCCCAAAGTTTATTTCATTTAGTCATAAAGTCGTAACGGAGGAAGTTTTATTATCGCCTGTTTTCGCAATGTGTGTTGCAAAAAGGAATGCAGACAAAATGAAAGAAACAGAAATAACGATTAAAATGATCTAAATAGTGGTTGCTTAAGCGAAGGCAATTTTCGCGCTTAAACTTACTTCGCGAGTTGCAGGACGAACCCGATGACTGGTAGCGTCATTTGCGGATGAATTTATAAAGATATAATTATTTTTTGACGCCCATAACAATACGAAAAAATACTTGTACAAGGAGAGTACTGTCTCCACACGAATGTCTGACGGTGACGTTAAGATTGCTGGCAACAGGAAGATACTACAAGGATCTAGACTTTTCTACCGCTATTTCGAAATAACCACTGAATGAATACCCAGCGCATGCGAAGCTATTAACGCTGTCCTGAAGGAGGATTTCATGAAGACAAGTAAGGCACCTCAGTTCTGACAAGTTACAAATACTATTTTTACAGTTTTAAATGTTCTGAAACCTATTATATTATTAGAGATTATAGGCGTGGTCAATGATCTGTAGTTGTTTCTCTTTCTGAGTCGGGATTTTCAATTCCCTCTTTGAAAACAGAGGACGCCAAAGTACCACAAACTAGGCTTATACGTTGACCGAGAAAACATCTCAACACCAAAAAAATAATTAATGTAGAGTCATGGTTCAAATGGCTCTAAGCACTATGGGACTTTACATCTGAGATCATCAGTCCCCTAGACTTACAACTACTTAAACCTAACTAACTTAATGACATCAGACACATCCATGCCCGAGGCAGGATTCGAACCTACGACCGTAGCGGTCGCGCGGTTCCGGACTGTAGCGCCTAGAACCGCTCGGCCACACCGGCCGGCTGCGTGGGACAATCACGAGAGTGCTCCTATGAGTGGGATAACTACGAGATTGCTCCTCTGCTTGAAATAACCACGATCGTGCTCCTGTTGTTGTTGTTGTTGTGGTCTTCAGTCATGAAACTGGTTTGATGCAGCTCTCCAAGCACCTCTTGTCATAAAAAATCGCGCCTCGGATCATAACTCCAGTTGTAGGTTCAGTGTGCCTAGCAAGCAGACTGCCGGTCGCTGTGGCCGAGCGGTTCTAGGAGCTTCAGTCTGCAACCACGAGGCTGCTACGGTCTCAGGTTCGAATCCTGCCTCGGGAATGGATGTGTGTGATGTCCTCAGGTAAGCTAGGTTTTCGTAGTTCTAAGTCTAGGGGACTGATGACCTCAGATGTGAAGTCCCATAGTGCTTAGAGCCATTTGAACCATTTTTGAGCAAGCAGATTAGTTGGTTGCAGGCTCTCACCTGGCCTCCTTGTAACCAACACACGCCCATCATTAGCACCGAGGCAGAACAGGCTTCCGACTCAAGACCCGACAGACCTCCATCCTTTCCTCCGATGAACTCTCGCTTGAAACAGCAGAAGTTGCAAGTGATGGTGGTCTGCTGTCAATGCAATGCACACGCTAAGGAGCGCCTGGGTTGCAGCTGTCCTACAATTAACCGTTTTGTAAGAGTTCGTTTTATAGCCTGTGGTGGGTGCCAACTGCTGCAGATGCAATACGATGGTCGCCTCTCTAGGTACTTCGCAGTGGTCGTGCGTGGCGCGGTCTTCTTGCGGCCGTACATTCTCTTGGCCACAGCTGCCAGCACTTGCCTACATTCCTGCCAAGTCTTTCTGCAATATCGCAGAGGGAACATTCTACATCTCGTTGCTCTGTTACACGATCCTGTTCAAACTCAGTGAAGTCTTGATAAAGACGTCTTTGCTCTCTTAAAGGCATTTTTGACTAACAATTCACCACGTTCAGTCTCAAAGGCAATTAACGCTCACGACCGTTACAGCACGAATTGAAGCAAACCTGATTTGCATCCTCATAGCGGCTCCACTAGCGCCACTCTATTATGCGACTGGCGCGAAATTTGAATAGACATCATTGTTCAGATGCAGAAACAGGCTTACCAACTTTCAATTATGACGCACAACTTCTTCTTGGTATTGTGAATTTTTTTTCCGTCAGTGTATACTGCGTAGGCAACGGCCTTGCCGCAGTGGATACACCGGTTCCCGTGAGAGTTAAGCGCTGTTGGGCGTGGTCGGCACTTGGATGGGTGACCATGCAGGCCGCCATGAGCTGTTGCCATTTTTCGGGGTGCACTCAGCCTTGTGATGCCAATTGAGGAGCTACTCGACCGAATAGTAGCGGCTTCCGTCAAGAATACCATCATAGCCACTGGGAGAGCGGTGTGCTGACCTCACGCCCCTTCTATCCGCATCCTCATCTGAGGATGACACGGCGGTCGGATGGTCCCGATAGGCCACTCGTGGCCTGAAGACGGAGTAGAGTGCATCGTCTCAGGCACCAGACCGAACAGATTTTCTTACTTTGCATAGCGCTTTGCGGTAAACGGTCTACAACGTTTTTTTTTTTTTTTTTTTTCAACACTGTTTCCCCATTTCCCAGAAGGTCAACCGCAACTGATTTCTCTATTAAAGGGTTATAACCAGCTGCCATCTTACCTCGGCCGCTGTATTCCTTGCCCCTAATTTTACAAAAACATGTGTGACTCTTCTAGTTGACTGAAACACGTTTCGCGCACCAGAGTTGAGGTGAACTTATGTCCACTCGCAGCGATTTGTATGCGCAGAAATGGTTGGCGTCCACAGAGCTGAGCAATATTGCTAAAGCCTCCACCTTCAACTTACAGGTTTGCGCACATCTGCCTGCGTAGACATTAGCGCTGACAGATCGTTGTGTGTGGACGGGCCTTGAGAACAGTGTTGCCAGCTTAGCCACTTTATGGCTAGATATAGCCTTTGTGAAGTGGCAAATGGCCACTCCAGCTTCACCACTTTATGACGAGATATAGCCTTTGTGAAGTGGCAAATGGCCACTCCAGCTTAACCACTTTATGACTAGATATAGCCTTTGTGAAGCGGTAAATGGCCACTGTTCTTGAAAAAAAAGCTACTGGTGTCATGCCTAGTCATTTTTGTGATATGATCTAGCTATTTCTAGCCATTTTTCAAAATGTTCAAATGTGTGTGAGCTCTTAAGGGACGAAACTGCTGAGGTCATCAGTCCCTAGACTTACCCACTACTTAAACTAACTTAAACTAACCTATGCTAAGAACAACACACACACCCATGCCCGAGGGAGGACTCGAACCTCCGGCTGTAGGGAGCCATTTTTATAAATCGATAATTTTCGGAATAAAAACGGAAAAAATACAACTTTGCATTTTATTATGAATATCTTTATATATTTTTAAATGTTCCTATTCCTCCTTGATACAACAGAATTTCTCATGCCACATAGGAAACTCTGCCAAGAAACATTGAATTTCTTATCCGTGAAACCAATAAATGATTTTCCTGTTCTTCTCAGCTCTGTTTAGAATACAGACATATATACGACACAATTAACTGCGAAGAAGGCGAGCGAGATCCACAAATGATTCCAAAAATGTGCAATATTCGCTACATTTCCAATGAGCCCACTGTCGGTAGAATTTTGGAACAATATCTACAACTAACATCACTTTTGAATTAACCTGCTACAAGGCACATTGTTTTATTGCAGAATTTTTATACAAAATGCACAGGGATCCAGCCAATACAAAGTACCGATGATGCTTCACAATTTTCTGACTGCAGTACAAAAAACCAATGAACGTTTTGAATCCGACACTGTGGATCGCATCAAGCTGTTACATAGATTGTCCAATAGAGTTCGCTTCAGGAAAGGCAGAGTAAAAAATTCCTGATCCCCTCAGAAGCAGCATCGATAATTTTATCGATTCACGTCCGTATTTCGACTGCAAAGTCGAAAATGAACTAAAACTCTCCAGTCTGTCTGATGATGCAAATAAATCTTTACGAAACAGATGTGTGAATTTCGCATAAGAACCGGGGCAGGAACTTCAAAATAGCCTTCCACATAATTTTGAAGTATTTGTGATAAGTTTCAAGGCACACTAGAAACAATCTATTACTGATTTGGTTTTAAGTGAGGGTTTGAAGCAAAATGCTTTTTTTTTTCGAGTCATCAGACTGGTTTGATGCGACCAGCTACGACTTCCTCTCCTGTGCCAACCTCTTCATCTCAGAGTAGCACTTGCAACCCACGTCCTCAATTATTTGCTCGATATATTGCAATCTTTGTCTTCCTCTACAGTTTTTACCCTTTACACGTCCCTCTAGGACTACGGAAGTTACCCGAAGTTATCCCCCCATGCCTTAACAAATGTCCTATCATTCTGTCTCCTCTTCTTGTCAGTGTTTTCCATTCGTTCCTTGCCTCGCTGATTCTGCGGAGACCTCCTCCTTACCTTATCAGTCCACCTATTTTTCTACATTCTTCTGTAGCACCACATCTCAAAGGCTTAGATTCTCTCCTGTACTTGCTTTCCCATGGTCCATGTCTCACTACAACACAGTGCTGTGTTCCAAACGTGCAGTCTCAGAAATTTTTTCCTCAAGATATGACCTAGGTTTGATACTAGAAGACTTTTCTTGGCTAGGAATGCCTTTTTCTCCAATGCTAATCTGCTTTTTACGTCCTTTTTGCTCCGTCAGTGATGGTTATTTTGCTGCCTAGGTAGCAGAACTTCGTCTACTTCGTGATTCTCAATTGAAGGGCTTATTTCAAAAGTGGTACAAGCCCATTACCTCCACTTTGTTGCCTATAATGCAATGAAATTAATGATAGAAACAAACAGACAGGAAGGTTCATCTCTTGCAAGAAGTCATATGGTTGAATATTTCTGGTATTTCAACTGCAGATTTTTCAGCGCTCATTTAACTTTAGGACTCTGTATCTCAGAATGAACAAAAATGGACTTTTACCACAATTCAAATAAGCCCTTCAATTGTAATGTTAAGTTTCTCGCTGTTCACATTTTTGCTACGTCTCATTACTTTCGTCTTTCTTCGATTTACTCTCAATCCACCGCCATCTCTTTCTAGGGGGTTCGCGGCTACCTTTCACCAAATCGTGTAAAATAATGAGTAAAATTATTGAATAAAAATGTGAATATCAAATTCATCACTTTTTTTTTCGTGTGAAAACCATGTGTACTTTTACTTCAGGTCGTATCCCCAAGCAGCATTTGCGGTTCCTAAGTGAGAACGTGTACACAGTTTAGTGCCGGAGAATGCGGCTTCTCTGATCGACTGCTTCGCAACAATACGGGGGTCGTTTGTACGCCGGCTCACGGCGGCGCTGAAACCTTTTACGCGAGCTTTGTCGACCAATCACAGCACTCGCTGGCAGGTATGCGGCCCCAGGCATCATTAAATGTTAAACTTGCTTTGTCAGTGCACTGCCCATTTCATAAGTCGATTTTTGACCAGTTTATTACTTTAACATGGATCGGTGGCTGAAGTCAGGATCATTGAAGAAGGGTGCAGTTTCTCCATCGCCATTACAAGGGAAGTTTCCAGTTCAAATGATGAGGAGGGAGGACGACCAAAGGAAGACTTTACCTGCATTTGAACATTTTTCTTCGGATTTCACGAAAAACCACACACACACGACTGTTACGAAATATGCATGCTCCTTACACAATAGTAGCCAAACAGTGGAAGTGAACAGAAAATAAGCGGCAGCTAGTCAACAGCGAACAGTTCGGACGTGACGTTGATTGCTCTTGGAGGAAGACAGCTCCATCGTGTGAAATTTCAATTACCAAGTGATTTTAATTAGACTATAGTGTGTTGAACAAAGGGAGTAAATCCACTAGTAAGTGTCTGGTTACAGTAGGGGTTGAAATTGGATCGTTAATTTCAAGTTGTTTTCATTCATATTCAAACCAAAGACTATTGATGCTTTGGGGCGGGGGGGGGGGGGGGGGGGGAGGGAGTCATTGGGAACATGGCACTTGCATTAAGAAGCTTTCAGTTCCCATGGGATTCGCTCTGAAATTTCAAGTTACGGTGTTCTTGACTGACTAGGTGTCCGCCACGGATTTTCCACTGAAGAAGGGGTCCGCCAGCTGAAAAGGTTGGGAAGCCCTGCTTGAGACTGTTCATTCTATTCAGCAAATCATGATGTAATTCTTCTTCACTTTCACTGAGTACAGCAATGTCATCAGCGAATCGTATCATTGACATCCTTTCGCCTCGAATTTTAATTCCATTCCTGAACCTTTCTTTTGTTTCTGTCATTGCTTCTTCGGTGTACAGTTTGAACAGCAGGGGCGAAAGACTATATCCCTGTCTTACACCCTTCTTAACCCGTGCACTTCGTTCTTGTTCTTCCAGTCTTATTACTCTCTTGGTTCTTGTACATACTGTGTATTACCCGCCTTTCTCTATAGTGTACCCCTATTTTTCTCAGAATTTCGAATATCTCACATCATTTTACACTATCGAACGCTTTTTCCTTTTTGACAAATCCTACGAAGGTCTCCTGATTTTTCTTCAGTCTTGCTTTCATTATGAGTCGCAATGTCAGATCTGCATCTTTGTGCCTTTACCTTTCTTACAGCCAAACTGTTCGTCACGAACAGATGCTTAATTTTCTTTTCCATCCTTCTGTATAGTATTCTTGTCAGCAACTTGGATGAATGAGCTATTAAACTGATAGTGAGATAATTCTCACACTTGTCGGCTCTTGCTATTTTCGGAACTGTATGGATGATGTTTATCCGAAAGTCTGATGGTATATCCCCAGTCTCATACTTTCTACACATTAACGAGAATAGTCGTTTTGTTGCCACTTCACCGACTGATGTTAGAGATTCCGATGAAATGTTATCTATCCCTTCCGCCTCATTTGATCTTCAATCTTCCAAAGCACTTTTAAATTCTGACACTAGTACTAGGTCCCCTATCTCTTCCCTGTCGTCTCCTGGTTCTTCTTCTATCACATCATCAGACAAGTCCTCCCGCTTGTAGAGGCTTTCAATATACTCTTCCCACCTATCTGCTCTCTCCTCTGCATTTAACAGTGGAATTCCCACTGAACTCGTAATGTTACCGCCCCTGCTGCTTCCTATAACCCTTTCTTTTTCGATTTCTTCACATTTTTCATGTAGCCATTTTGCTTTAGCTTACCTGCACTTCCTAAATGACTTGTATTTCTGTATTCCCGAATGTCCCTGAACATTATTGTACTTCCTTTTTTCCTCGATCAGGTGAAGTATTTCATCTGTTATATATGGTTTCTTCGCAGTTGTTTTCCTTGTACCTGCGGTTTTCTTTCCAACTTCTGTGATTGCCCTCTTTAGAGATGTCAATTCTTTTTCAACTTTACTGCCTACTGAGCTATTCTTTATTGCAGGTGTGTACAGCGTCTGAGAACTTCAAACGTACCTCTTAATTTTATAGTACTTTCATATTCCAGTGTTTCTTCCTGACTAGTCTCTTAAACTGAAGCCTTCTCTTCAACATTATTAAATTGTGACCTGCATCTATATCTGCTCCTCCCAACGCCTCACAAGCCAATATCTGATTTCGGAATCCCTACTTGACCATGATGTATTCTAACTGAAATCTTCCCGAATCTCCCGGCCGTTTCTATGTATACTCTTGTGATTCTTGAACAAATTATTCGCTATTACTAACTGATATTTATTGCAGTACTGTATTAGTCTTTCAAATCTCTCGTTTCTACTACCAGGCTTCTCCCGTAACCCTTTCTTCTGCGCCTTCTTCTATAAATGCACTCCAGTCCCCCATGATCATTAGATTTTCATGTCCCTTTACGCATTGTATAGCTCGTTCAACAGCTTCATATATTTTCTCTGTCTCTTCATCTTCAGTCTGCGATGCCGTCGTGTATATCTGAACTATCGTTGTCGGTGTTGGTTTGAAGTCGATTCCTATGAGAATAACCCTATCACTGAAATGTTCACAGTAACTCACATTCCGCCCAACCTTCCTAATCATAACGAATCGCACTCTTGTTATATTGTACCATTTTCTGCTGCTGTTGATTTTACCCTAAACTCATCTGACCAGAAATCATTGCCTTTCTTCCATTTCACTTCACTGGCTCCTACTATATCTAGACTGATTGCCGCGCGGGATCAGCCGAGCGGTCTGAGGGGCTGCAGTCATGGACTGTGCGGCTGATCCCGGTGGAGGTTGGGGTCCTCCCTCGGGCATGGGTGTGTGTCTTTGTCCTTAGGATAGTTTAGGTTAAGTAGTGTGTAAGCTTAGGGACTGATGACCTTGGGAGTTAAGTCCCATAAGATTTCATACACATTTGAACATTTTTTAGACTGATTCTTAGCATTTCCCTTTTCATATTTTCTATCTTCCCTGCCACATTCAAACTTGTGACATTCCACACCCTGACTCATAGAATGTTATCCTTCAGTTGGTTATTCAGTCTTTTTCTCATGGTAACCTCACCTTTGGCAGTCCCATCCCGGAGATCCGAAAGGGAACTATTCCGGAATCTTTTGCTAAAGGAGAGATCATCATGATACTACACTCCTGGAAATGGAAAAAGAACACATTGACACCGGTGTGTCAGACCCACCATACTTGCTCCGGACACTGCGAGAGGGCTGTACAAGCAATGATCACACGCACTGCACAGCGGACACTCCAGGAACCGCGGTGTTGGCCGTCGAATGGCGCTAGCTGTGCAGCATTTGTGCACCGCCGCCGTCAGTGTCAGCCAGTTTGCCGTGGCATACGGAGCTCCATCCCAGTCTTTAACACTGGTAGCATGCCGCGACAGCGTGGACGTGAACCGTATGTGCAGTTGACAGACATTGAGCGAGGGCGTATAGTGGGCATGCGGGAGGCCGGATGGACGTACCGCCGAATTGCTCAACACGTGGGGCGTGAGGTCTCCACAGTACATCGATGTTGTCGCCGGTGGTCGGCGGAAGGTGCACGTGCCCGTCGACCTGGGACCGGACCGCAGCGACGCACGGATGCACGCCAAGACCGTAGGATCCTACGCAGTGCCGTAGGGGACCGCACCGCCACTTCCCAGCAAATTAGGGACACTGTTGCTCCTGGGGTATCGGCGAGGACCATTCGCAACCGTCTCCATGAAGCTGGGCTACGGTCCCGCACACCGTTAGGCCGTCTTCCGCTCACGCCCCAACATCGTGCAGCCCGCCTCCAGTGGTGTCGCGACAGGCGTGAATGGAGGGACGAATGGAGACGTGTCGTCTTCAGCGATGAGAGTCGCTTCTGCCTTGGTGCCAATGATGGTCGTATGCGTGTTTGGCGCCGTGCAGGTGAGCGCCACAATCAGGACTGCATACGACGGAGGCACAAAGGGCCAACACCCGGCATCATGGTGTGGGGAGCGATCTCCTACACTGGCCGTACACCTCTGGTGATCGTCGAGGGGACACTGAATAGTGCACGGTACATCCAAACCGTCATCGAACCCATCGTTCTACCATTCCTAGACCGGCAAGGGAACTTGCTGTTCAAACAGCACAATGCACGTCCGCATGTATCCCGTGCCACCAAACGTGCTCTAGAAGGTGTAAGTCAACTACCCTGGCCAGCAAGATCTCCGGATCTGTCCCCCATTGAGCATGTTTGGGACTGGATGAAGCGTCGTCTCACGCGGTCTGCACGTCCAGCACGAACGCTGGCTCCAACTGAGGCGCCAGGTGGAAATGACATGGCAAGCCGTTCCACAGGACTACATCCAGCATCTCTACGATCGTCTCCATGAGAGAATAGCAGCCTGCATTGCTGCGAAAGGTGGATATACACTGTACTAGTGCCGACATTGTGCATGCTCTGTTGCCTGTGTCTATGTGCCTGTGGTTCTGTCAGTGTGATCATGTGATGTATCTGACCCCAGGAATGTGTCAATAAAGTTTCCCCTTCCTGGGAAAATGAATTCACGGTGTTCTTATTTCAATTTCCAGGAGTGTATTTCAACTACAGACCACATATGCTGTGGATACCCATTGTGTGTCATTAATGGAGTGGTTTCCAGTGCCTTCTGCATCCTCATGCCATTGATCATTGCTGATTCTTCCGCTTCTAGAGGCAATTTCCCACCCCGAGAGCAAGAGAGTGGCATTCGCTCCTCCGCCCTCTTTGAGAAGGTCGTTGGCTGAATCACGGTGACTTCTTATGCCGGAAGTCTTCGGCCGCCATTGCTGATGATGTTTATTCAAAGTTTAAGCGATGGCGGAGTTACAATCCATGGCTGAAATCGTATTATGAATCAAAGACAAGTTTACCCTGCAAAATGTCTACAAAATTGGAAAACAGTGGCGAACCATGCGTTATCGGAAACACATCAAACATTCACTTGTGAATTCTGGCAAGAAGTTAGTCAGTACAGTGATTCTGGATGCGAAAATCCTCATTTGCGTTTTCATTGTTAAGTCTACCACACTCCAGTGCGGAAGTCGAGAGAAATTTAGCCAGGTAAACTTGGTGAAAAACACACTCAGAAACATACTTAATACCAGTGCACACTCTAATGTTGTGAGTGTAAGTTACGGAGTGAGACTACACCATAAGTATTTTCTTTCACGCGAAGTCTCAGAGGAAGTACTGAAGCTTTTTGTACAAATGTTGCATACACAAGGAGTACCATGGAAATCTACAGCAGCAGAAAAGGAAATAAGTCAGAGAAGAATGATATTTATTTTTGCTAGTTGGGTGTTTATTTCATTTTTTTAATTTTGTATGTAGCCATTTCTGGCCTATTTTACGAGCCTGTTTTGTTATCTTGTTGAATAACTCAGGTTGATGAGATAAAAGTAGGCCGTGTAAGTGTAAACGAAATGCAATGAAATTACAGAAACAAAGAACTGAAATGGATTTGCGATTTATTTAAAATAAAAAATACAGTGAAAAATATTTTTTTATGGAAAACGTTGAACGTGATCATCTGAAACAGCGCACGTCTAATCATATTCAGATACACTCCGCATAAAATTCGGATGTCGACGGTGGCAGCTTTAAGACTGGTGTTGTCTTTCAGTTACGGTATTGTGTGTCGATTTCTTTCGTAGACATTGTTCTTTAAGTATGTCCACAAGAAAAAAAAATCAGACGTTGTTAGACCCGTCGTACGTGATGGCTATGAATGTTTACTGACGGTTCGTTCTCAGTGAACACATCATGGACTCGTTCCAGAGGTACCTTAGGCGTGTTACACGCTGCTCCACCTTATTGGAAGAAGCAGTATTGTCTTTCATATTTAGTTAGTTTGGCACAAAATGTATCGAGAATTCCCATATATTTTGAGCACAACATATATCAAATGTTTCCATATATGCAACCATATTGAGGGTAGTGTCAAAAGCCAAAAATATCGGTCCAATTAAATAAGCTTATCCATTACGGATGTTTTCGAACCCGTGACTGTTTAAGTTTACATACATAAAACTGCAACCAATGACTTTTTTTGAAATAGTGATTTGTTCATTCAGTGAACCGGGTTTCGATCCTTTTCAGACTTTTCCAGAAGTTACATAGCTGTTTCAAGCATAATGCCGAGTGCTAGGCTCCTGTCACAGAGCGAGCACCCAGAATTATGTTTGAAATAGCTACACTCCTGGAAATTGAAATAAGAACACCGTGAATTCATTGTCCAAGGAAGGGGAATCTTTATTGACACATTCCTGGGGTCAGATACATCACATGATCACACTGACAGAACCACAGGCACATAGACACAGGCAACAGAGCATGCACAATGTCGACTCTAGTACAGTGTATATCCACCTTTCGCAGCGATGCAGGCTGCTATTCTCCCATGGAGACGATCGTAGAGATGCTGGATGTAGTCCTGTGGAACGGCTTGCCATGCCATTTCCACCTGGCGCCTCAGTTGGACCAGCGTTGGTGCTGGACGTGCTGACCGCGTGAGACGACGCTTCATCCAGTCCCAAACATGCTCAATGGGGGACAGATCCGGAGATCTTGCTGGCCAGGGTAGTTGACTTACACCTTCCAGAGCACGTTTGGTGGCACGGGATACATGCGGACGTGCATTGTCCTGTTGGAACAGCAAGTTCCCTTGCCGGTCTAGGAATGGTAGAACGATGGGTTCGATGACGGTTTGGATGTAGCGTGCACTATTCAGAGTCCCCTCGACGATCAACAGAGGTGTACGGCCAGTGTAGGAGATCGCTCCCCACACCATGATGCCGGGTGTTGGCCCTGTGTGCCTCGGTCGTATGCAGTCATGATTGTGGCGCTCACCTGCACGGCGGCAAACACGCATACCACCATCATTGGCACCAAGGCAGAAGCGACTCTCATCGCTGAAGACAACACGTCTCCATTCGTCCCTCCATTCACGCTTGTCGCGACACCACTGGAGGCAGGCTGCACGATGTTGGGGCGTGAGCGGAAGACGGCCTAACGGTGTGCGGGACCGTAGCCCAGCTTCATGGAGACGGTTGCGAATGGTCCTCGCCGATACCCCAGGAGCAACAGTGTCCCTAATTTGCTGGGAAGTGGCGGTGCGGTCCCCTACGGCACTGCGTAGGATCCTACGGTGTTGACGTGCATCCGTGCGTCGCTGCGGTCCGGTCCCAGGTCGACGGGAACGTGTACCTTCTGCCGACCACTGGCTACAACATCTATGTACTGTGGAGACCTCACGCCCCACGTGTTGAGCAATTCGGCGGTACGTCCACCCGGCCTCCCGCAAGCCCACTATACGCCCTCGCTCAAAGTCCGTCAACTGCACATACGGTTCACGTCCACGCTGTCGCGGCATGCTACCAGTGTTAAAGACTGCGATGGAGCTCCGTATGCCACGGCAAACTGGCTGACACTGACGGCGGCGGTGCACAAATGCTGCGCAGCTAGCGCCATTCGACGGACAACACCGCGGTTCCTGGTGTGTTCGCTGTGCCATGCGTGTGATCATTGCTTGTACAGCCCTCTCGCAGTGTCCGGAGCAAGTATGGTGGGTCTGACACACCGGTGTCAATGTGTTCTTTTTTCCATTTCCAGGAGTGTATGTTACTTCTGGAAAACCTCTTGAAGATGGCCCTGGAAAGGCTTGAAAACTGGTTCATAGAATAACTACTTGAAAACAAGTGACTGGTTTCAGTTTTATGGTTTTACATTTATGTTGGCCCAATGATGCGCGTTCCTGTTACACCACACCAAACACCAATTTATTCATCATGGAGTGGTTGCTGACACACAATGATAGGATTCTGCGTTGTCCAGTACTTTGTGTTCTGTGAATTCATATAGCCAGAAAGATGAAACTGTTCGGAATTCAGGAAGACGGCAATTAGTAATAAAATGATATTTATTAAGCATGAAGAAATATTCAACTTAAAAGATGCTTCTTAGACGTTTGAAATTATTACAGGTCCTCTTGTAAGTGGGCTGCTTCTGTGTTGGCAGCGCTGTGTAGCGCTTTGCATTGGATCTCTGACTGCGCTTTCTTTGTAAGAGACTCTGTGGCTGGTTGGACTCTTTATTGGAAGTTAATCGCCAGTAGTGTTGAGCAGGTGGAAGTTAGCCGTCAGCAGTGATGGAATTATTGTTGGGCAGTTGGAGGTGAACAGCCAGCAGTGATGGATCTTAAATGTGAGAGTTTAGCATTGATGGAGGATAGAGGTCTAAAGGGTTAGCGTAGGGCTACGTATTCGACTTGGAGACTGAATATTATTCATGATTGTTTATCTTTGTATTGGATGTCAATGACGATTTATATTCGTGTATGAACTGGATGTCACATTATAAGGTAAAAAATACATTATTTCGTTTGCAACAGAATCTTTCCTTTGCTAACCACATGCCTAATAGTAGTTAGTGGCATCTTTTATTTAGCTGTCAGTATTGACGCTCGCTGTATTGCAGTAGTTGGCGTAAGGAAGATTTTTGTGAGGCAAGTGGTTAATGAAATGTATTGGATTTGTTAGGATTTCTTTTTAGTCAGGGCCATTCTTCTGAATTAATTGCTTGAAGTCAGGTTATCTTCTTTTGAGTAGTCAGATTGCGTTGCGCTAGGATATTGTGGGTCTCAGTCATTCAGCAATTTAAGTACAGACACACGCATTTAAATAAAGAAGTTTCACACTGAAGTATGAAAGACCTGTCACCGTGCCTCTGAATGATGCCTACAGAGAGTCCACAGCTGGCCTACGACGCCGACGGAGCCTAAGTCACGGAGACGACGGACCAAAACAGCAGCTTGTAGACTCGGCGGTAACTGGGGACTACATACACTCCTGGAAATGGAAAAAAGAACACATTGACACCGGTGTGTCAGACCCACCATACTTGCCCCTGACACTGCGAGAGGGCTGTACAAGCAATGATCACACGCACGGCACAGCTGACACACCAGGAACCGCGGTGTTGGCCGTCGAATGGCGCTAGCTGTGCAGCATTTGTGCACCGCCGCCGTCAGTGTCAGCCAGTTTGCCGTGGCATACGGAGCTCCATCGCAGTCTTTAACACTGGTAGCATGCCGCGACAGCGTGGACGTGAACCGTATGTGCAGTTGACGGACTTTGAGCGAGGGCGTATAGTGGGCATGCGGGAGGCCGGGTGGACGTACCGCCGAATTGCTCAACACGTGGGGCGTGAGGTCTCCACAGTACATCGATGTTGTCGCCAGTGGTCGGCAGAAGGTGCACGTGCCCGTCGACCTGGGACCGGACCGCAGCGACGCACGGATGCACGCCAAGACCGTAGGATCCTACGCAGTGCCGTAGGGGACCGCACCGCCGCTTCCCAGCAAATTAGGGACACTGTTGCTCCTGGGGTATCGGCGAGGACCATTCGCAACCGTCTCCATGAAGCTGGGCTACGGTCCCGCACACCGTTAGGCCGTCTTCCGCTCACGCCCCAACATCGTGCAGCCCGCCTCCAGTGGTGTCGCGACAGGCGTGAATGGAGGGACGAATGGAGACGTGTCGTCTTCAGCGATGAGAGTCGCTTCTGCCTTGGTGCCAATGATGGTCGTATGCGTGTTTGGCGCCTTGCAGGTGAGCGCCACAATCAGAACTGCATACGACCGAGGCACACAGGGCCAACACCCGGCATCATGGTGTGGGGAGCGATCTCCTACACTGGCCGTACACCTCTGGTGATCGTCGAGGGGACACTGAATAGTGCACGGTACATCCAAACCGTCATCGAATCCATCGTTCTACCATTCCTAGACCGGCAAGGGAACTTGCTGTTCCAACAGGACAATGCACGTCCGCATGTATCCCGTGCCACCCAACGTGCTCTAGAAGGTGTAAGTCAACTACCCTGGCCAGCAAGATCTCCGGATCTGTTCTCCATTGAGCATGTTTGGGACTGGATGAAGCGTCGTCTCACGCGGTCTGCACGTCCAGCACGAACGCTGGCTCCAACTGAGGCGCCAGGTGGAAATGGCATGGCAAGCCGTTCCACAGGACTACATCCAGCATCTCTACGATCGTCTCCATGGGAGAATAGCAGCCTGCATTGCTGCGAAGGGGGATATACACTGTACTAGTGCCGACATTGTGCATACTCTGTTGCCTGTGTCTATGTGCCTGTGGTTCTGTCAGTGTGATCATGTGATGTATCTGACCCCAGGAATGTGTCAATAAAATTTCCCCTTCCTGGGACAATGAATTCACAGTGTTCTTATTTCAATTTCCAGGAGTTTACGACTCGGTGCACTGAAGAGAACTGTCTGCCATAGCTCAGTGCTCCGGTATTTAACGAGGCATCCACCAATTGTTATCCACATACGTGATGCCCGTGGGTTGGCAGCTGCGGCGCCTGGCGGACCTCGGTGTAATTCTTACTGCCAACACAAACAACTGCTGCGCTACGAGTGTTTCGTGCGCGGCTATCGATCGTGGTGCGGCATTCTCTGGAGTCGTGAATACCGTCACCACAGAAACCACGCTTCATCACTCATGGTGCAATGGTAAGGGTCTAACTAACCATCGTTGATGTTATTCAAAAGCCACTTGCAGTAGTCTACACGTTTCCGACCGTCATCCACCCGTAATTGCTGCACAACCGTCACACGATACGTCTTCGAATTAAGACTTTTCAATATCCGCTGGCAACTCCTCCTACTTACATGCGCCTGTTGGGCCAGTTTGCTTGTAGAGTTCTTCGGGGTCTGAATAATTCTTCGGTGAATGTCTGCAATAACTTCTGGTACTGGAACTGAAGGAATTCTTTGTCGTTTTACATTTTGCACAGATCCGTAGGTGCGCCAGTTTTTATACAGACTCTGTATTGTTCTCCTTCGTGGTAGTCCTCTAGCCTGATACTTGAGCCAGAAAAATTTCGCTAGTTTCCTTAATCGGACGATTTTTCATACGCAGATGAGCAATGGACGCCGCGAGGTTGGTTGCCTCCTGGTGGTTAGTAAGGAAAGAATGTAAGCGGAAGAGAGACGACCGGCAGCCATTAAGGCAAAGACATGGCCCGCAAATGCGGAAATCCACTGACATAAGTGGTCTTGACAAAGGGCAGATTTTTATGGCCCTGTGGCTGGAAACGAGAATCTTTGAAATGGCGAAGCTGGTCAACTGTTGGCGCACTTCTGTCTTGAGCATCTGTGGAAAGTGGTTGAGGGGTGGTGAAATAACAACTAGACCGTATGGTATTGGACGACCACGTCACATCACAAAATGTAGCGGTCGGAGTATCCCTCCCCCCCCCCCCCCCCCCACCCCCACCTACTGTGTAACCCAGGATAGACAGCGATCTGTGGCAGATCTGACGACACGGTATAATGCTGGTGCATGTACAAGTCTTTCGTAGCACACCGTTCAAATGCCATTGTTGAACGTGAAGCCCCATTTACACACGATCCCTTCGTGTTCCTCTGTTGACCCAACGACATCGTCATCTGTGACTGTAGCATCATTGAGTTTTCACTGTGGATCAATAGAAACGTATCACCTGTCTAATGAATCGCATTTCGTGTTGCACCAGGTCGATAGTTGGGTCCTTACACGCCGCCATCCGGGCGAATGGCTGCACGAAACATGCACTGAGCCACAGATGCAGGCCGGTGAGGGCAGAATTATGCTACGGGGTACATTGACTTGTGCTTCCATGGGATCTGCGGTTGTAATCGAAGGCATCATGACAGCAATAAACTACGTGGACATCATTGCGGGCCACCTGTATTGCTTCGTGCTTGAAGTGTCCCCCTATGGCGATGACATCTTCCACCAGCATAATTGTCCATGTTGGAGGGTCAGAATCGTGCTGTGGTGCTTTGGGGGACATTACAGCGAACTAACGTTAATGTTTCTATATCCCGACATAATTATCGTAAAGGAGTGTGCCTATAATATAAGTTAAATGTTTATTTGACACTACAATAGTGAAGCCATAGTCGCACAACATAAAATATTTCTTCAAAAAAAAGGGGTTATACTACCGGATTAAACGAACTACGTCGTCATTTTCAAATGTAAAACATCAGTTGGAGAATATATAATGGGAACTGTTTCTCATACATCTCACAACTATTACGATTGTTGTCACAATTCCTATTATACAGGGCGGTTCACGAAGATATGAAAATATTTTATTCTAAAAGTAAAACTAAAGAAAAAAGTTCTTATAAACATGGGTCCGCAAATGGTTAGTTGCGGAGTTACGGCTAATAAAAGATTTTGCCTGAAATTTAGCAACTTCCCTAATATGTAGCCATTTGCAAAACTGTACGAGGTCAAAGTAAAGCACGATTTCCATTTATTTTGTTGTTATTTATCTAGTGAATGTAATGAAACATGTCCCAGACGTGTATCTGCTGTAGTTTTCCAGAACATCCAGAGAAGCAAAGATTATTATACAAGTAAATTTGTTTAATTTCCATTAAGAATGTAGAAACGTTTACGTCATTGTTGGCAACCGTTAGTGAGCTGTTTCAGCCGTTTCTTAAATTTGAAACAAGTTAGTTTTCTGTAGTGTTCAGTGAAGGAACAAAATAAAAACAGTGTATTTAAGTGAAACTACATAGTAACTGTTGTAGTTGGTAGATTATTTATGAAACAGGGATCCCTTTCAAATTTATGTCAGAGGAATACGCTGATATGGTGTTTATTTATGGCAAGTGTGATGGTAATGCTACGGCTGCGGTTAACGAATATGGCGTACGTTATTCAACTAGGAGGATACCGAAAGCACGAACCATTAGCGGAGCATTTCGAATGTTATGGGTCACATGTTCTCTAACTGTACGAGTGCTCGATACGTAAAGGCGATGATGATTATCACCACCTTTTTTCTAAAATTAAATTCTCTACAACTTTTGTTGAAAACGTTGTTCTATTGTCTGGCATTTAAAAAAACAAATTGGGCCAAGTAGTTAATAAATTTAAAAAATTTATGAAAATACGTCTTCTGGAAAACTACTGCAGATACACATCTGGGACAGTATTATTAGATTCACCGGATCAATAACAACAAAATAAATGGAAATCGTGCTTTACCATCGAACAGTTCTGCGATGACTTCATTCATATTTGCGAAGTCGTTAAATTTCAGGCAAAATCTTTTATTAGTTGTAACTCTGTAACCAAACATTTGCGGACCTATGTTTAAATGAACTTTTTCTTTAGTTTTACTTGTAGGATAACATTTTAAAATATTTGCGTGTCTTCGTGAATCACGCTGTATGTTCTTCAACTGTATTACATTTGAAAATGGCGACTTACTTCGTTGAAACCTGTAAACCAACCCCTTTTTTTTAAAGAAAAGTTTTATGTGCTGTGACTATGGCTTTATTATTTTAGTGTCAAATAAACATTTAACTCACATTGATGTCTTGGCCAGCAAATGAACCTGATCTGTACCCACTGGAACAGATATCGATGCCAGCTGCGTACCCGTAATTAGTGGGAATTGCTTGACGTGTTAGTAGGCATCTGGTGCCACATACTTCTGAAATCCTGTCAAGGACTTGTAGACTGTGTTTGAAAAGTGGAACAACACGCTATAAACCGATGGTCATAATGTTTTGGCTCATCTATGTAGACAGGGTAGTCCATTGATCGTGACCGGGCCAAATATCTCGCGAAATAAGCGTCAAACAAAAAAATTACAAAGAACAAAACTCGTCTAGCTTGAAGGGGGAAACCAGATGGCACTATGGTTGGCGAGCTACATGGCGCTGCCATAGGCCAAACGGATATCAACTGTCTTTTTAAAAATAAGAACCCCCCATATTTAATTACATATTCGCGCAGTGCGTAAAGAGATATCACGCATTTGGACAACATTTTTCGCTTTGTGATAGATGGCGCTGTAATAGTCACAAACATATAGCTCATAATTTTACGCGAACAGTTGGTAACAGGTAGGTTTTTTAAATTTAAATACAGAACGTAGGTAAGTTTGAATTTTATTTCGGTTGTTCCAATGTGATACATGTACCTTTGTGAAATTATCATTTCTGAGATGGTTCTGAGCATTATGGGACTTAACATCTGAGGTCATCAATCCGCTACAACTTAGAACTACTTAAACCTAACAAACCTAAGAACATCACACACACCCGTGCCCGAGGCAGGATTCGAACCTGCGACCGTAGCAGTCGCGCGGTTCCGGACTGAAGCGCCTAGAACAGCTCGGCCACCGCGGCCGGCTATCATTTCTAAGAACGCGTGCTGTTACAGAGTGATTACCTGTAAATACCACATTAATGCAATAAATGCTCAAAATGATGTCCGTCAACCTCAATGCATTTGGCAATAGGTGTAACGACATTCCTCTCAACACATCACCATTCTGCCACGCAGTGAAACATCTTGTAGTAACATCGGTAGAACATTACGTAGGAAATCAGCATACATTGCACCATTTAGATTGCCATCGATAAAATGGGGGCCAGTTATCCTTCCTCCCATAATGCTGCACCATACATTAACCCGCCAAGGTCGCTGATGTTCCACTTGACGCAGCCATCGTGGATTTTCCGATGCCCAATAGTGCATAATACGCCGTCTTACATTACCGCTGTTGGCGAATGACGCTGCGTCGCTAAATAGAACGCGTGCAAAAAATCTGTCATCGTCCCGTAATTTCTCTTGTGCCCAGTGGCAGAACTGTACACGACGTTCAAAGTCGTCGTCATGCAATTCCTGGTGCATAATTGGTACGGGTGTAATCCATGTTAATGTAGCATTCTAGAAACCGACGTTTTTGAGATTACCGATTCTCGCGCGATTTGTCTGCTACTAATGTTCGGATTAGCCGCGACAGCAGCTAAAACAACTTCTTAGGCATCATAATTGGTTGCAGGTCGTGGTTGACGTTTCACATGAGGCTGAACACTTCCTGTTTCCTTAAATAACGAAACTATCCGGCGAACAGTCGGGACAATTGGATGATGTCGTCGAGGATACCGAGCAGCATACATAGCACACGCCCGTTGGGCATTTTGATGACAATAGCCATACATAAACACGATATCGACCTTTGCCGCAATTGGTTTCACTTCCATACATGGCAACACTCCATACAGAAACGACTTCCTGATACATAAATCTATATTCGATGTTAACAAATTTCTCTTCTTCAGAAACGCTTTCCTGGCCGTTGCCAGTCTACATTTTATATCCTCTCTACTTCGACCATCATCAGTTATTTTACTTCCTAAATAGCAAAACTCCTTTACTACTTTAAGTGTCTCATTTCCTAATGTAATTCCCTCAGCATCACCCGATTTAATTTGACTACATTCCATTATCCTCGTTTTGATTTTGTTGGTGTTCATCTCATATCCTCCTTTCAAGACACTGTCCATTCCGTTCAACTGCTCTTCCAGGTCCTTTGCTGTCTGACAGAATTATAATGTCATCGGCGAACCTCAAAGTTTTTACTTCTTCTCCATAAATTTTAATACCAACTCCGAATTTTTCTTTTGTTTCCTTTACTGCTTGCTCAATGTACAGATTGAATAACATCGGGGAAAGGCTACAACCCTGTCTCACTCCCTTCCCAACCACTGCTTCCCTTTCATGTCCCTCGACTTCCTATAACTGCCATCTGGTTGCTGCACAAATTGTAAATAGCCCTTCGCTCCCTGTATTTTACCCCTGCCACCTTCAGAATTTGAAAGAGAGTATTCCAGTCAACATTGCCAAAAGCTTTCTCTAAGTCTACAAATGCTAGAAATGTAGGGTTGCCTTTCCTTAATCTTTCTTCTAAGATAAGTCGTTAGGTCAGTATTGCCTCACGTGTTCCAATATTTCTACGGAATCCAAACTGATCTTCCCCGAGGTCGGCTTCTACTAGTTTTTCCATTCGTCTGTAAAGAATTCGCATTAGCATTTTGCAGCTGTGGCTTATTAAACTGATAGTTCGGTAATTTACACATCTGTCAACACTTGCTTTCTTTGGGATTGGAATTATTATATTCTTCTTGAAGTCTGAGGGTATTTCGCCTGTCTCATACATTTTGCTAACCAGGTGGTAGAGTTTTGTCATGACTGTCTCTCCCAAGGCCGTCAGTAGTTCTAATGAAATGTTGTATTCTCCCGGGGCCTTGTTTCGACTCAGGTCTTTCAGTGCTCTGTCAAACTCTTCACGCAGTATTGTATCTCCCATTTCGTCTTCAACTACATTCTCTTCCATTTCCAGAATATTGCCCTAAAGTACGTCGCCCTTGTACAACCCCTCTATACAGGGTGATTCAGAAATGCATGTAAATATTTTAAGGGTGTATTTGTGAGGTAAATATAAGACAAAAATGTTCTATAAATGTTTTTCCATAAACGTTTAATTCCAGAGTTATCGTTAAAATACGAAAGTCATGTCCGTATCAAAACGACGTCAGTGCAAGCAGCAGGATGCCATATTCTGGTACGTAATGCACGTACGTATCTCCCAACAGTTGATTCGAAACTGCATGAATAGTGTTTGTTTGTGTTTGCAATTGCTGTTTACTCCTACTGTACAGAAGATGGCGCTGATGTTGTTGGTAACGGAAACGTACATCCTGTCGTTCATTCATCGTCGGAAGGCTACAGGTTTCGTGCACATGATGTACTCAAACAGTGAGTATGCTGATATGCACCTTGTGTATGGTGCAGCAGATGGAAACGCACTTGCAGCAAGACGAAGGTACAGTGAGCTGTTTCCAAGACGACGGTTACCAAGTCATCAGACGTTTGTATTTGTGGACAGACGTATGCGGGAGTATGGCATTCGTCCTGGGCCACATTCAGGTCGACCACTTGAGCATGCAGTGAACGTCGAGGAACATGTTTTGGACCTGGTAGACCAAGATCCAGCCATCAGTACGAGACAAATTAGTGCAGCTGTACGACTTCCACAATCTACTGTATGGCGGCTGCTTCGGAGACAACAGTTGCATCCATTTCACCTGCACAAAGTGCACGAATTGACACCTGCAGACTATCCTCGACGTCAGCAATTCTGCCAGTGGTTACAAGAGCGTCATTTGAATGATCCAATGTTCATTCGGCGGATATTATTCACAGATGAGGCCATGTTTACTCGTGCGGGTGTAATCAATTCGCATAATATGCACCAGTGGGCTGTCGAGAATCCTGGCGCGAGAATTGTGCGTGGATATCAACATCAATTCTCCATAAACATTTGGTGTGGTATTGTTGGGAATGACTTACTCGGACCTCATGTTCTACCTCCAAGGCTGACTGGGCACGCTTACCGCGAATTTTTGGAGGGGGAATTGCCTGGATTGTTACAGGATGTCCCTCTTGCAACACGAGCCACCTTGTGGTTTATGCACGATGGTGCTCCTGCCCATTACAGCCGCAACGTAAGGGCGTACCTCAATTATGCGTATCCACATCGATGGATAGGTCGCGGAGGACCAATTGCTTGGCCAGCCAGATCATCTGACCTGAACCCTTTAGACTTTTATTTATGGGGCCGACTAAAGACATTGGTGTTCTGCAGTACCGAACAGAGAAGTGCTACAACAAAGAATTGAAGGTGGTTGTGAAATTATTCGTGGAGAGTTGAACGGACTGTGTAATGTGCAGAGATCATTGCGGCGACGAGCACGGGTCTGTCTGCAAGTTCAGGGACAGCATTTTGAACATGCATTGCATTAAGATTTGTGCAAATACAGTACAGTACAGTCTGTAAATTCTTCACGTATTTTCCTTACTTATTTTGCATTGATTTAGTTCAATCAACAGGAACTAAAGTAATACAGTATTCGCGAGGAATTGTTTCAGTTTGTTACGTCACGTTTATTTACCAGTTTGCGTTTTTAGTCCAAATGCACTGTAATTAAACTGTGAACTCAGGGAAGTAAATACTTTACGTTGTATTGAATGTATTAACATGTTTTGTTCATAACTCTGTAATAAACCAAGTATAGCAAAAATTGTATAGAACATTTTTGTCTTATATTTACCTCACAAATACACCCTTAAAATATTTACATGCATTTTTGAATCACCCTGTATACTACTTCGACCTTTCTGCGTTCGCTTCTTTGCTTAGAACCGGATTTCCACCTGTGCTCTTGATATTCATACAAGTGGTTCTATTTTCTCCAAAGGTCTCTTTAATTTTCCTATAAGCAGTATCTATCTTACCCCTAGTGAGGTAAGCCTCTACATCCTTACATTTGTCCTCAAGCCATCCCTGCTTAGCCATTTTGCACTTCCTGTCGATCTCTTTTTTAGACGTTTGTATTCCTTTTTGGCTGCTTCATTTACTGCATTTTTATATTTTCTCCATTCATCAATTAATTTCAATATTTCTTTTGTTACCCAAGGGTTTGTACTAGCCCTCGTCTTTTTACCTACTTGGTCCTCTGCTGCCTTCACTATTTCATCCCTCAAAGCTACCCATTCTTCTTCTACTGTATTTCTTTCCCCCATTCCTGCCAATTGTTCCCTTATGCTCTCCCTGAAACTTTTTACAACCTCTGTTTTAATCAGTTTGCCCAGGTCCCATCTCCTTAAATTCCCACCTTTCTGCAGTTTCTTCAGTTTTAATCTACAGTTCATAACCAATAGATTGTGGTCAGGGTCCACATCTGCACCTGGAAATGTCTTACAATTTAATACCTGGTTCCTAAATCTCTGTCTTACCATTACATAATCCATCTGATACCTTCTAGTATTTCCAGGATTCTTCCATGTATACAACCTTCTTTTATGATTCTTGAACCAAGTGTTAGGTATGACTAAGTTATGCTCTGCGCAAAATTGTACCAGACGGCTTCCTCTTTCATTTCTTTCCCCCAATCCATATTCACCTACTACACTCCTGGAAATTGAAATAAGAACACTGTGAATTCATTGTCCCAGGAAGGGGAAACTTTATTGACACATTCCTGGGGTCAGATACATCACATGATCACACTGACAGAACCACAGGCACATAGACACAGGCAACAGAGCATGCACAATGTCGGCACTAGTACAGTGTATATCTACCTTTCGCAGCAATGCAGGCTGCTATTCTCCCATGGAGACGATCGTAGAGATGCTGGATGTAGTCCTGTGGAACGGCGTGCCATGCCATTTCCACCTGGCGCCTCAGTTGGACCAGCGTTCGTGCTGGACGTGCAGACCGCGTGAGACGACGCTTCATCCAGTCCCAAACATGCTCAATGGGGGACAGATCCGGAGATCTTGCTGGCCAGGGTAGTTGACTTACACCTTCTAGAGCACGTTGGGTGGCACGGGATACATGCGGACGTGCATTGTCCTGTTGGAACAGCAAGTTCCCTTGCCAGTCTAGGAATGGTAGAACGATGGGTTCGATGACGATGTGGATGTACCGTGCACTATTCAGTGTCCCCTCGACGATCACCAGAGGTGTACGGCCAGTGTAGGAGATCGCTCCCCACACCATGATGCCGGGTGTTGGCCCTGTGTGCCACGGTCGTATGCAGTCCTGATTGTGGCGCTCACCTGCAAGGCGCCAAACACGCATACGACCATCATTGGCACCAAGGCAGAAGCGACTCTCATCGCTGAAGACGACACGTCTCCATTCGTCCCTCCATTCACGCCTGTCGCGACACCACTGGAGGCGGGCTGCACGATGTTGGGGCGTGAGCGGAAGACGGCCTAACGGTGTGCGGGACCGTAGCCCAGCTTCATGGAGACGGTTGCGAATGGTCCTCGCCGATACCCCAGGAGCAACAATGTCCCTAATTTGCTGGGAAGTGGCGGTGCGGTCCCCTACGGCACTGCGTAGGATCCTACGGTCTTGGCGTGCATCCGTGCGTCGCTGCGGTCCGGTCCCAGGTCGACGGGCACGTGCACCTTCCGCCGACCACTGGCGACAACATCGATGTACTGTGGAGACCTCACGCCCCACGTGTTGAGCAATTCGGCGGTACGGCCACCCGGCCTCCCGCATGCCCACTATACGCCCTCACTCAAAGTCCGTCAACTGCACATACGGTTCACGTCCACGCTGTCGCGGCATGCTACCAGTGTTAAAGACTGCGATGGAGCTCCGTATGCCACGGCAAAGTGGCTGACACTGACGGTGGCGGTGCACAAATGCTGCGCAGCTAGCGCCATTCGACGGCCAACACCGCGGTTCCTGGTGTGTCCGCTGTGCCGTGCTTGCTTGTACAGCCCTCTCGCAGTGTCCGGAGCAAGTATGGTGTGACTGACACACCGGTGTAAATGTGTTCTTTTTTCCATTTCCAGGAGTGTATGTTTCCTTCTCTCCCTTACTGTCGAATTCCAGTCACCCATGACTATTAAATTTTCGTCTCCCTTCTCTACCTGAGTAATTTCTTTTATCTCATCATACATTTCATCAATTTCTTCATCATCTGCAGAGCTAGTTGGCATATAATCTTGTACCACTGTAGTAGGTGTGGGCTTCGTGTCTATCTTGGCCACAATAATGTGTTCACCATGCTGTTTGTAGTAGCTTACTCGCACCACTATTTTTGTATTCATTATTAAACCTACTCCTGCATCACCCCTATTTGATTTTGTATTTATAACCATATATTCATCTGACCAAATGTCTTGTCCCTACTGCCACCGAACTTCACTAATTCCCACTATATCTAACTTTAACCAATCCATTTCTCTTTTTAAATTTTCTAACCTACCTGCCCGATTAAGGGATCTGACATTTCGCGCTCCGATTCGTAGAATGCCAGTTTTCTTTCTCCTGATAACGACGTCCTCTTGAGTAGTCCCCGCCCGGAGATCCGAATGGAGGACTATTTTACCTCCGGAATATTTTGTAAGTAGGCTGTTTAGGTTCTTTTCTTGGTAACGCCGCCGCCACGTAGCGCTGTGTATGAAAATCACTGGCTGTGCCGTGTGCAGTCTATGGCTGCTTTGCATTGTTGTCTGCCATTGTAGTTTTGGGCAGCGGCAGCTGGATGCTAACAGCGTGTAGCTTTGCGCAGTTGGAGGTGAGCCGCCAGGAGTGGTGTACGTGGGGAGAGAGATGGCGGAGTTTTTTAATTTGTAAGACTGGATGTCATGAACTGCTATATATATTATGACTATTAAGGTAAATACATTGTTTTTTCTCTATCAAAATCTTTCATTTGCTAACTATGCCTGTCACTAGTTAGTGCCTTCAGTAGTTTGAATCTTTCATTTAGCTGGCAGTAGTGGCGCTCGCTGTATTGCAGTAGTTCGAGTAACCAGATTTTTGTGAGGTAAGCGATTTGTGAAACGTATAGGTTAATGTTAAGTCAGGGCCTTTTTTTTGTAGGGATTTTTGAAAGTCAGATTGCGTTGCGCAAAAAATTGTTGTGTGTCAGTTTAAGCACAGTATTGTATAATTTTTCCAAGGGGACGTTTCAATTTAGCCCAAGAGGACGCCATCATCATTTAACCATACAGTAAAGCTGCATGCCCTCGGGAAAAATTACGGCTGTAGTTTCCCCCTGCTTTCAGCCGTTCGCAGTAACACCACATCATGGCCGTTTTGGTTAGTGTTACAAGGCCAGATCAGTCAATCATCCAGACTGTTGCCCCTGCAACTACTGAAAAGGCTTCTGCCCCTCTTCAGGAACGACACGTTTGTCTGGCCTCTCAACAGATACCCCTCCGTTGTGGTTGCACCTACGGTGCGGCCATCTGTATCGCTGAGGCACACAAGCCTCCCCACCAACGGCAAGGTCCATGGTTCATGGAGGGCGAAATGTTACCTGAAACCACGTACTTACACGTTTGTGACTATTACAGGGCCATCTATCGCAAAGCAAAAAAAAGTGGTCCAACTAAAACATCCCTATTACTTTGCGTACTATACGAATATGTAATAAAAATGGGGGTTCCTTTAAAAAAAACGCAGTTGATATCCGTTTGACCTATGGCAGCGCCATCTAGCGGGCCAACCTTAGCGCCATCCGGTTTCCCCTTTCAAGCTAGACGAGTTTCGTTCTTTGTAGTTTTTTCGTTTGATGCTTATTTCGTGAGATATTTGGCCTGGTGACTATCAATGGACCACCCTGTATACTTCCATAATTCCAATTCTACCGTCTAACTAGAAAGTCATTTTGTAGACCGCAAAGAGTAACGTCTAACGTCACTGATAAAATAAAATGAATTGCTGTCAGAAGAATGCTAACAATCGATTACTGAATAAAACTGTGTGTTTTTGTAGCTGTTCACTCTCTTTCAGAAGCTGAAATATTGCAATTGCATTCAAAGAGGAGGGAAGGGTGGGGGTGGGGGGGTTCTTTTAATACGCCCCTATAGAGCGCATGGTCATCAGTACAAGACGCAGAGATGTCACCAGGATGTGAAAACTCGAATTGCCATAGCGAAGGAGGCATTCAACAGAAAGAGTAGACTCTTATGTGGCAAATTAGATAAATGACTAAGGAAAAGGCTTGGCAAATGTTTTGTCTGGAGTGTGGCACTGTATGGGGCAGAAACATGGACGCTGAGACGAGAGGATGAGAAAAGGTTAGAAGCATTTGAGATGTGGATGTGGAGGAGAATGGAGAGAATAAGCTGGATGGAAAGAGTGAGTAATGAAAGAGTATTGAGAAGGGTTGGTGAGAGAAGATGTCTGCTGAAGGTTGTAATGGAAAGGAAAAAGAACTGTTTGGGACATTCATTGACAAGGGAGTGGTTGCTAGCAGATGCTTTGGAAGGAATGGTTTGTGGGACGAGACTGAGAGGAAGGAGAAACAAGATGAGAGACGACATAAAGGGAAGAGGAAATTATGCACACCTGAAGAGGATGCCAGAAGACCGGACAGCCAGGAGTTTGGCAGAACACTGATGAAGAAGAAGAAGATGATGATGATATAGTTCGCAGTCCTGTTTGAGGACACCGTTGGTGGAACTCCGCCGCGTGCTGCAGAGTTGCAGCCAGTGTCGGGACGCGACAGCGTAGCAGGTCTCCAGCCGCTCATCATCGCCGGCCTTGAGAGTCAACACAATTCGCGGCCGGCAGGTGATGTCACGCCTTCCTCCGCCGCAAAAGGAACAGCGGGGCTCCCCCCACGTAAATACCAAGGCAGGTCGGCCGAGCGCTGCGCGTCAGTCGCGCGCTGGCCGCCGTCGAGACCGCTTCTTGAGCCTTCGCTCCTCTGACTTCACACTGTCTCCTTCACCGTAGTAAGTATCGCGAATCGGCGCAGCGCCAGCAGCTCAGTGCGTCACAGCGTGTCCTCCGCGCTAGCAATGACGTCAGTAGGGCCAGTGATCGTCATATTTACCGTTCGAAATTTTCACGTAGCACGCGGGGATCATTAGCAGACACTGAGCAGCTTTCGCTGCAAGGTGGATCACTGGAAGACACGAGCAGCTTGTCGGACAAATGATTAACGTGTTATTACGAGCGCAAGATCGAGTGTTTCCAAGCCTTCGAGTGAACGAAGCTTATTTGTCGAAGTTATCGTGCCGTCTTCCGTCACAAGACCGGTTTGGTGCAGCGCACCGTGCTAGTCTTTCCTGTGCAAGCCTCTTCATCTCTTCGTAAAGCTGCATCAACTTGAACCTGCTTGCGGTAGTCAAGCCTCGCTCTCCCTCTACAGTTTTTACCCACCGCAGTTGCGTCCACAAAGTGATGATTCCTCTGATGATTCAGGCTATACCTTATCAATCTCTCTTTTCTTTTATTCAAGTAGTGCCGTGAATTCATTTTTCCCCAGTTTCGATCCAGTACCCTTAACTAATTTATCGATCTAGTCATCTAATCTTCAGCAGTGTTCTGTAGAATCACATTTCCAAAGTTTCTACCCTCTTTTTGTCTACACTGCTTATCGTCCATGTTTCATGTACTGTCTCTTTCTTCTTTCCAGTTTTTATATGACGGCAAAAAAAACACCTCTCTGGCTCTGGAAGGGTTATTAAAATCACGACCGATTTCACGGCAGTTTAGGCCCATTCTCAGGTGATCTAAACGGTGTGCGGACATTTGCCACGATTTTACCTGCTCGGAAGAGTTGGGTCCCTTGTCCCCCCCTCCTCCTCATCGCTGTCTCGCACTAAAGGTACTTACTGAGCCTTTCCGCTGGTTTACTTAACATAGGAGCAGAATCTCTTTGGATTTTCTGCCATATTTTTAGAGAGACTTTCGTTGTGGAAACTATTAAATGCATCTCGCATTGAAATCCGCACCAAATTTTGAGCCTCAGTAATACTATTTCTTTGAACTTAAGCCACATATGGTCTTCACTTACATATATATATGAATTTCTTTGTTACGGAATTGAGCCTTGCTCTACTGTGTGTTCACTAATCCCTGGAGTGGAGACTGTCTCTTAGAAAGACATCAACCGAAATTTTAGCTGCTTTTGCCGGCCGGAGTGGCCGTGCGGTTCTGGGCGGTACAGTTTAGAACCGCGGGACCGCTACGGTCGCAGGTTCGAATCCTGCCTCGGGCATGGATGTGTGTGATGTCCTTAGGTTAGTTAGGTTTAAGTAGTTCTAAGTTCTAGGGGACTGATGACCTCAGAAGTTGAGTCCCATAGTGCTCAGAGCCATTTGAACAATTTTTTGTTTTGTTTTGAAAATAAATTTTTGTCAACATATGGAAGTTGGACTGAAGTCGCTGCCAACTATAATTGTATAAGTAGCGTACCTATTTGTGATGAGACTCAAGTTTTCTTTGAACTGTTCAGCAACTGTTTCATCTGAGGCCGGGGGCCGGTAAAAGGAGCCAGTTATTAATTTATTTCGGTTGTCGAATATAACCTCTGCCCATACTAAGTCACAGGAACTATTTGTTTCAATGTCGCTTGTGAGCTGAAACACACGTTACATTATTTTTCCTTAAGTTGTGCTTCTTGTTTCTGTTTTAGTGCTGATCACTACAATTACGGATTTTCCAAAACCTAGGATGCTTTCTCTGTGACCCTGTAAATACCAGAGCTAAACAATGCAGAATAGCAACGTACTTTACAAGCATAGCATTCTGTATTACTTCATTTCCTTATTTCTAACATTTTAAAATTGTACTTTGACTTTAGATGTTCTTATCTCTATTTAGTGAACCTATTTTCAGTCATGTTTTGAACATTGTCCCGCTACACATTATTAACTAATGTTTCGGCGCAAGGGATATCGGATTTTAGAGTGTAAATTAATATGGAGAATGTCGTTCTTCTTTTCAAACATTCACATTCCCATTTCTTCTTTCCTTATTGTCTTTTGGGCATGCATTTGTAATTAAAGTACGCACAAATGCAGTGATAAAAAAGAAATGATTAGCGTACATTCGCATTCTCTTTACATCTTTCCTTTCTTGTTGCTTCCATGCCGATGGACTGTTTCTATCGCAATCAGTAAGCGTGAAGGAAGCTACCCTACAGACAGAGGGACCTATATTTATACCTGGCAGAACTAATTACATACTGACATAATCGTCGGTATTGCTTTCGTTTCCGAAAAGTTATAAATATTTCGATTTCGGAAAAGAAGCCCTGCATTTGGCAAAGATGTCGAAGAAGAAGGTCCCTTACGTGCTGGTTGTATCGAGTAAGGTGTGGACACGGCGGTTTGAAAGCGGACAGAAGAAGTACGAGGAAGGGCGTCCTTTACCTGAGGGATAGCTACCTGGCGAAGGGGCAAGTGTGGCGAATGTCCGGCGTGGCAAATTTCCGGCATTCATCTAAACAGGGATTAGAAAGGAAGTATTTTACAGTTTTTCTTTTTACACTGGCGTAGCAACCTCTGCTACATGGAGCAGAATAGTTCTGCACATTGCGTTTACAACGTTAATTACGCCTCCTTGAAGCCTTTCTCCGTCCTTCGCGTCATTGGTAAATTACAACTCGCTAGAAGCGTTTGTCAAAGGGCGTATCCCTAAAACAAAATACAGCGAGTGTTTGGTGCAGAGATAATAAAGTAAGCCCTTCAAAGCGAGTGAAAATGTGTATAAGCACCAATAAAATCGCACCGTAATATCATCTGGGGACGGTTCGGGCGTGGGCATAAGGAATATTGAACTAGCTAGAGCCCTATGCGAGCAGCCATGAGGAAAACTGCATTGGCCGTGGTATCCGAAAACCCAGCGAGACACTTTAAATCAGCAGCTGATATAGAAAATGGGCGATGCATGTATATAAAACTATATGGTGAATCTCCTATGATGCGAACTATTAATATTTTTAATGGATATTATTCCATTTTTCCCCACTGTTGGGCCTCTTGGCCTGTTAGGGAGTCTTCGAGAAGTTTTATTGCCATCTTTGCATTGGTCGACCTAGCGATCATACACCGTTACGGTGTTAGTGTGCCATGGATTTTGGGATCCTCTTTGAGCTCATTCGTTGTACATCTTCTCTCCAATCATTTTGATAGTTCCTTGCATAACGTGTGATGGGTTTCATATGAAATTCCTTTAACACATCTACATTCCTTCTGTGATCCAATTTGGTGTAACCAGCTGTTCGTCTCAAGAATTTGATTTCACAGGCTGTTCAACTTTTGCCTTCATTGTCCACGTTTCGCTACCACAGCACAGCGCAGGGCTCGCTTACGTTTTACAAAGGCGTATTCTGGAGTGGTTTTGAACTAGGCAAGGTTTTTAATGTGTTAGTAATGGCTCCCATTGCTTTTGTATAACTAGTGGCTTTTTCGGCTAGGTCCTGTCTTACAGAAAGGATAATTTGTAGCCTAAATATGTGAACATGTTTACTCTTTCTAGAATTTTATTTTTCCAACATATCAAACTTTGTGTTGGGTATTTTCCACAAAATGCCATAATTATGCTTTTCCGGTGTTGATGTCCATACTGTATTTCTCAAATACAATCTGAAAACTGTGTGTAGGGCGCAGCAGGTCAAACTCTGAATATGCTACAAGAGCTGAATCATCTGCAAAAAGCAAAGTGTTTCTTTTGATTTGTGAAGCCGTGCTGCATTTGTCTCCATCTTGGATGATTTTATTCATATAAATAATAAACAGTAGTGAAGAAAAGCTGCGTCCCTGTTGTACCCCAGTATGGTTCTGCGGTACTCTGACAATTTGCCATCTTTCTTGACACAGATTAAATTTGTTTAGTAATTTATGTACGTATTTTAGATAAGTTGCCGGAGAATAGGTGATCACCTGCCAGAATCTGTAAAAACTAATATCTGTTGACTATATCGGAAGCGTTTTTTGGAGCCGACCAAGGCAATATGTGTTTCTAGATTAAATTCTCTGCGTTGTTCTGTTAGTAGTTTCAGTGAAAAATAGCCATCACAGCATGATTTTCCCTTGCAAAGGCCGTTTTGTTGCACACCCATTATAAGTTCATCGTGACTGCACAATTTATTTTTGATGGTGTCGTCGAGTTCAGTAAGCTTATTCCTCGGTTGTTATCACGAATTTTCAGTATCCTTTTTTAAAGATAGTGATCACAATTAATTTAATCCAGCTCTCATGTATATTATCCCCTGACCAGATCATTTTTCAGAAGTTTAGGAATCTGTCTATAAATGACTTCCTTGAGCATTTAAACAGCTCTAGATCGATTGAATCTTGTCCTGGTGCTTTATTATTTTTTGTTTTATGTTTCTTTAAGTTCACATTTACAGATGGTTTCTCTTGTACAGTCCCCTGAGAGCTGGATTGTAAGAGGCGTTGATGTTTGAGACCATGTAATGTTTAACTCTAGGTAGCTTCGAAAAAGATTTCCCAGCTCGTAAATTTGTATTCTGTGTCAGCAGTTTTCTCTTTCTCAGAAATGATTTTCGTACTGCTGGCAGCCTGCGTTTTATATCCTCTCTACTGCACCTATCAGCAAGTACATTGCTCCCAAAAAGCTTTTTATATAACACTTTTAGTGTCTGATATCCCTATCTTTATCCCCTCAATACCGCCTGACTTTATTTAAGTACACTCCATTGCACGTACTCTACTTTTACTGTTGTTCATCTTATAACCTCTTTCAAAGGCACTATCAGTTACTTTCAAGTAAACTTCAACAGTCTACAATTACAAAGTCATCCATTCACTTCAAAGTTTTTTGACGTCATAGTTATTATTAATTCTCTCTGAACTTTAGTACCATTTCAGGTTTCTCTTTAGTATCCGAAATTGCTCGCTTATCTTGGGGGGGGGGGGGGGGGGGGGGGTAGGCTATAAGCCTGACTCACACTCCCTTCTTAGCTACCGCTTCCCTTTCTAGTCCTTCAACTCTTCAACCCCGTCTCAAACTCTCTTCTCAGCTTTCGCTCCCCCTTCATGTCCTTCAATTCTTACAAATGCCGCCTGGTTTCTGTACAAGCCGTAGATAGCCTTTCGCTCCCTCTATCGGTGCTACTTTTAGAATTTTAAAATGTATTCCAGTAAAAATTGTCTAAACCTTTTTCTAAATCTACAGTAGTTACAAACATACGTTTGCGTTTCCATAACCTATTGTCGAAGATAAGTCGTAGGGTCAATACAGCCCCGTGTGTTCCTGTATATCTCTGGAACCACACTGATCCTTACCAAGCTCAACTTCCACCATTTCCATTCATCCGTAAATAATTCGTGTTACTATTTTGGAGTCTTTACTTGTTAAACCGATGGTTCGGAAGTACTCACACCTGTCAGTATCCGCCTTTAGAATTGGAGTGATTATAGTCTTCCTGAAATCTGAGAGGGTTTCGCCTGGTCATGTACCTTACATATTAAGTAGAAAGGTTTCAGCATGTCTGTATTTCCCGAAGCAGCCAATAATTATGAGGGACTATCGTCTAATATAGGTGCGTTTGTTTCGACTAGGCCTTTCAGTACTCTGTCAAATTATTTTTTATGTCGAAGTGCCTTTTTCCTTCTTTTTCCAATTATTAGAATCGTCTCTTAAAGTGTGACTCTTTGAAGTTCTGTGAAATTCCCATCAGTGGCCTCAATAAACATTTGACTCAAAAAAATTGTCAACGATACCTACAGATGTATTTGCAGGCTGTAAATAAAAGTCAAAGGATGTCTATTATTGCGAACACAGTGTTTGTCCCAAAAATTCGTACTTCGTTTTCCGACTGACAAAACCTCTTTGTAGACACCTGAAATTTTCTTAGTGAAAGCTTTTGATTCAAATTTCGTTTTCACAGTCCAGCCCTATATTTTCATCTAGCTGTGTAAAATGGCTTGCACAGTAGCCTATTCTACGAATATTGTTTTGTCTTCTTTACGAAACAATTAATAAAATGAATCACGTTTATTTCCTGAAGAACAATGGCCATAGCATTCCCAGGGAATGAAATCGACTTCGCCATTTTTTGGATCAGGCTCACCTGCTTCGATTAATTTCTTTGATTGATGTTTCGTTTCTGAAGTGGTGAAAAACATCTCACCCACAGTAACAAATCGTTACACGAAATAATTTGGAGTGTCTGCGAATATATTTGGGAAATTCATTTGTGCGTTTTCCTGCGGTAAGCACACAAAAAACGCGGCTTTCATTTTGCTGAAAACTTCCTTGTAGCCAATGCCTCAAGTAAAATATAGCGTATTGTATCCGGCGTTGTACCTTCAGCGTTCTGCTGTATGATACACGTTTAATTGCTGATCGTCTCTTACCATATTCTGATCTGTCTCTGAGTTCTCATCTCGAGTTGCCATTTTTACGTCTGTCATGCGGATCATCTTGAGACGTACCACTCCGTTCGAGTTGAAATTATAGGGTCAGACTCACTATAAAAGTTTCCCATCTGTAAAGCAAATTCCAATGGTTGTAAATCGTCCAAAATAACGAATTCTGTAACGATACGGTATAAGTGTTTAACTATTTGCATGAAGTGCACACAGCACTACTATTTACAAAAGTCGTTTGAACAAAAGTATTTGGTAATTAAAGCTGACGGCCACTTACGGTAGTACGAAACACGTAGCAAAAATAAAAATTTGTTGAAATCAACGCCTTGTCTATGACAGACTGAGATCCGTTCACCATGCATTCGTTCAGCTATAAACAGCTTCCAGTAACATTTACATACGCCATTAATATCACTAGCGAAGGAGCTCATCATCAGACTGTGTGCATCCGTAGGAAGGAGGGTTGAATGTTATTGCATCCAGGGTCGGATTTCTTTTTTGTTATAGGTATGTCGGGGTGTTGGATGCAGCAAAAATTCTGGGACTCTCACAAAAAAGGGGCTTACATGAGAACATGCTAGTCATATTTTGAATGATGCTAAATAGTCATACTTTGAATGAAGCTAAATCATCACCTCCAATCAAATCTGAATATGATAAATTTAGTTCATTTCTGTTCCACGTGCCTCTCGCAACATAAAGCAGGGTCTGCATTTTGGTACATTACCCTCCATCTTGTGAGATCTTTGGCTTCTGCATTGGTAACTCCTTGAATGGTCATGCCATTGCATAGTGTGCCAAGCCTCTTCAGATATAATAAATTCTAGTGTAATAATAATGGCCTAGTAAAGAAACAGTAGTAAAACATAAATGCATAGGGTTGCCGAATCCGTCAAGTCCACTTTTTATAAAACTTGAGTCCTTAGGTTCTATCTGCAGCTTATATACACTACTGGCCATTGAAATTGCTACAACAAGAAGAAATGCATATGATAAACGGGTACTCATTGGACAAATATATCATACTACAACTGACATGTGATTACATTTTCACGCAATTTGGGTGCATAGATCCTGAGATATCAGTACCCAGAACACCTCTGGCCGTAATGACGGCCTTGGTACGCCTGGGCATTGAGTCAAACGGAGCTTGGATGGCGTGTACAGGTACAGCTGCCCATGCAGCTTCAACGCGATACCACAGTCCATAGAGAGTTGTGACTGACGTATTGTGACGAGCCAGTTGCTCGGCCACCATTGACCAGACGTTTTCAATTGGTGAGAGATCTGGAGAATGTGCTGGCCAGGGCTAGCTGTCGAACATTTTCTGTATCCAGAAAGGCCCGTACAATACCTGCAACATGCGGTCGTGCATTACCCTACTGAAATGTAGGGTTTCGCAGAGATCGAATGAAGGGTAGAGCCACGGGTCGTAACACATCTGAAATGTAACGCTCATTGTTCAAAGCGCCGTCAATACGAACAATAGGTGACCGACACGTGTAACCAATGGCATTCTGTACCATCACGCCGAGTGATACGCCAGTATGTCGATGACGAATACACGCTTCCAATGTGCGTTCACGGCGATGTCGCCAAACACGGATGCGACCATCATGATGCTGTAAACAGAATCTGGATTCATCCGAAAAAAATGACGTTTTGCCATTCGTGCACCCAGGATCGTGAAGCGTCAAGGGTAACCGGAGCCATGGTCTACAAGCTGATAGTCCATGCTGCTGCAAACGTCATCGAACTGTTCGTGCAGATGGTTGTTATCTTGCAAACGTCCCCATCTGACGACTCAGGGATCGAGACGTGGCTGCACGATCCGTTCCAGCCATGCGGATAAGATGCCTGTCATCTCGACTGCTAGTGATACGAGGCCGTTAGGATCCAGCACGGCGTTCCGTATTACCCTCCTGAACCCACCTATTCCATATTCTGCTAACAGTCATTGGATCTCGACCAACGCGAGCAGCAATGCCGCGATACGATAAACTGCAATCGCGATAGGCTACAATCCGACATTTATCAAAGTCGGAAACGTGATGGTAGGCATTTCTCCTCCTTACACGAGGCATCACAACAACGTTTCACCAGGCAACGGCGGTCAACTGCTGTTTGTGTACGAGAAATCGGTTGGAAGGTTTCCTCATGTCAGCAAGTTGTAGGTGTCGCCACCGGCGCCAACCTTGTGTGAATACTCTGAAAAGTTAATCATTTGCATATCACAGCATCTTCTTCCTGTCGGTTAAATTTCGCGTCTATAGCACGTCATCTTCGTGGTGTAGCAATTTTAATGGCCAGTAGCGTAGTATACTCTTTTTTGTAAAAAAAGAACTATTACTAAACTATTTTCTTCACGTGCGGGGGAAGCACAAACTAAGGTGAAGAATCCAAAATCCATTTCATCCTGAAGTACTGATGCCAAAATCTAACTTAACGAAACGCGCGTCACAGCAACTGCAACGTTTGTCGACCAACAATTTATTAAAATGTTTTTGTAGTTCGGAGCTTGGGCCGGTAGTCCAGCAGACCAGCCATCTGCCTCTGCCTAGTTTGTATATAACGTTCAGTGTAGTAGGTTTTTTCGTTCTGTGAAAAGGTGAACAGCAACTGCCTATCTGTGTTGAATAGTTTTTCCCTTAAATGTTCGCGTATATTGCGAACATTGACATGTTGACTTCTCGCTGCAGTGCTGTATTCGCCGGCATGAGCAGTAACAAGCAGCAACGGCAGCGACATTTCTTAGTTTGTGTTAAGTGCCTGGTTTCTAGTTATTTCGTGACGTGTATCTTCTTCGAAGTGAAGTGTATCTGTCTATGTTAAGTAGGTAGCGCTTTTCATTTGTCTGTTTGCATATTTTTGCAAATGTTAGAGTAGCGTCATCTGGTTTTGTAATGTATTTTCACGACGACAGACTCAATTTGAGTTAGTGGCCATTGTAAACAGTCAATACTGCAACGCTCTAGTGTTTAAAAAGCGAGTCACAGGTAGTAGCAGCGCAGCAGCACAACTTAATAGCCGCTGGTGATTGCATAGGTTAGGACTGCACCTGATGTGTACGCAACCAGGAGGAATTAGAGTTTTTTTTTTTTTCGTATCGGTCTTGTTACTGGTTTGGTGCGACCCGTCGCGAATTCCTCTCAGCGCCAACCTCATCATCTGAGAGTAGCAGTTACACTAAATGTCCTCAATTTGTTAGATGTATTCCATTCTGTCTTCCTCTACAGTTTTTATCCTTTACAGCAACCTCTAGTACGGCGAAAGTTATTCCCTACTGTCTTAATGTCCTCTCATCCTCTCCCTCCTTCTTGTCAATGTTTTCTGCACGTTACTGTGCTCGCCGATTGTGTGCAGAATCACCTCGTACCTCACCTTACCAGCCCATCTAATTTTCAACATTCTTCTGTGGCACCACGACCCAAACGCTTTGTTTCTTTTCTATTCAGGTTTCGCGCAGCCCATGTTTCAGTACCATACAATACTGTGCTCCAGACGTACATTCTCAGAAATTTATTTCTCAAATTAAGGCCTTTGTTTGTTACCAGTAGACCTTTTATCGCTAGGAATGGCTTCTTGGCCTGTGTCTAGTCTGCTTTTTATGTCCTCCTTCGTCCGTCTTGTGTTGCTTTCCTTCCAGTGTTGCAGGATTATTCCCATTTTTGATATTAAATTCATCGCTAATCTCATTTCTGGCACTCCACAAAACTTTCATCTTTCTTCAGTTCACTCTCAGCCCAGACTGTGTGCTTTCATTTTATTGAAAGGATCCTGCAGTTCTTCCTCCCTTTCAATGAGGATAGTAATGTTGATGGTGATACCCCTCCACTCTGAATTTTAATCTCAGTCCAGTACGTAACTTTTGTTTCCTCACTGCTTCTTGGATGTATAGATCTAACAGTAGGGGCGAGAGACTCAGTCCCTGTCTTATAACCTTATTATCCGAACACTTCGTTCTTGATCATCCATTCTCATTTTTACTTCGTGCTTCTAGTACATATTCTATGTTATCCATCTGTTCCCATAGCTTTCACCTACTTTCCAGAGAATTTTGAACATTTGGTTCCTGAAGTTTTCCCGGCGTACTGAATATTCTACGAGGATTCGGGATTGCAGCTGGATCTTGTTGATTTCGTGCCACAATATTTCGACTGGAAACCGTCCAGCCATCTTCTGCCATGGGAAGGGCCGCACTAAAAAAGCTACGAGAAGATCCTTATACGGTGGCCTGAACAGTGGACAAACGAAACGTCACCATGTTGTTGCCACGCGAGGTCTATGAACAGAAGATTTATAACTTGATGAGTGAACCAATGTATCGGAAGACTGGCAAAGACCCCACAGGGGGAGTGGAAAGGAAAACATCACCACTGCTGAATTCTTCTTCTGTTCCGCGAGAAGTGGCCGAGAGATTCTGTGTCACCCAGGTTATATGGTCTTCAGAAGATTCATAAAGAAGAGGTTGCGTTACGGCCGATCGTCAGTCATATCGACGCCCCCAAGTACCATTTGACGATACATCTCGCCTCTATACCGAGACCTTTTGTGGGGAAGTGAGCGTATCATGTTCGTAATTCTGATGATTTTATCAAAAGATTGAAGTCACTTCGACTCAGTGAAACTGATTTACTAGTGAGCTTTGACGTTATCTTACTTTTTACTAAGGTTCTTATGGACTCATTGTCAGGCATTAACAATAAGTTCAATATAACAGCACATTTTCAGGTCCTAACCTCAACCTACTTTTTATTCAATAACGAATATTTTGAGCAGACTGTGTGTGTTGCCATGAGCAGTCCTCTCTCCCCTCTGGTATCAAACTTTTTTACGGAAGACTTTGAGGAAAGGACACTTGATTCGGCAGAACTTAAACCTAGATTTCTGGCGATATGTGAATGACACTTTTGTAATGTGGCTCCCTGATGAAGAAGGCCTGTCACGCTTCTTCCAACATTTGAATTCAATCCACAAGGACATATAATTTTTCGGTGGAATAGGGAAGGATGGTTGCTTACCGTGTTTGGACGTCTTGGTTACTAGAAGACTGGATGGGTCATTAGGGCCATCATCCTATCTACCGTAAGGCTACGCATACGGAGCTTTATCTGCTAGTGACGAGCTGCCATCAACCTTCACAAACAACCAGTAGAACGTTTGTGCTCCAGGCTCCTGCTGGTTCTGATGGAGGCAACCTTGCGAACGAGCTAGAAATCTACAGTCGGTGTTCAAAGATAATGTTTACTCTTCACATGAGATTAGTGCCGCGCTAGGGAGGAAGAAACGTGACCACCCACAACATCAAGAAGACAAGGAGCGAAGGCTGGTGCCCTTCTCGGTTCTGTGAAGAACGATCTGGGTCTACCGAAGGCCGGGATTTGCAAAGTTCCTTGTCGGTGTGGCAAAAGGTAAGGTGATACGGGCAGTGCATGAAGGGTGTGATGAGCGAGAGCGCCACGCTCGCCTTTCGCAGCCCAATGGGGCAGCCCTAACTGAGCATTGTATTTTTGTTCCTTTATTGTTAGTTCATGCCTCTGCCGCATATGGGTAGGGGTGAGCTGCCAGTGGCCTGAGCATTTTATTACCATAGGACACTCTATGGATTATTCCGCCACAAAAATTTGGCCCCGGCGAGATATTTTTGGGATTCAGTAATTAAAGAATCTGTGGAAAAACGTGTAGCGCAAAATTTTATAACTCGTGACGATGGCTTTCAACTGGACTTGGGACCCTGTGATCTCTCTAATTTCTTGTGAGAGAAAGCTTTTTATTCATAATGACACATCTAGCGACATCTGTTTTTAGCGCATTCCGACAGATGGCTGGCGTGTAGGTTCCACCTTTAGGAATGCGCCTGCGCGCCACAGATGGAACTGTATTTGGAGAGGGCGCGGATTTCGGTAGAGGACGCTACTGCGACGGCTGCCAATGCGCATGGGTTTCCGCGCCAATTTTCGCTTTGAAGCCGGCATCGCGAACTAGCAGTCTCCAAGTGTTTTTCGATCATATCGAAGCGTTATTACCGAAGCGTACGTCGTTATTCAGTTATCGTGTTTTTCGGGAGCTCGCGGGCGTAATGTATCTACGCGGTTGTGTTTTTCACGGACGCGTCGGCGGACTTGTGAAGGTGACTGCAGGCTGCTGTCGGTTCCCGATCTGCTGACGACATGGCTCCCGTCACAGACAACGCGTCGGACACTTCGCTGGGTGACACTGCACCGCAATTACAGCATGACACCGCGAAAGAAAGCCTAAAGGCTACGTCTGTACCAGACACAAAGGCTAAAGGTCGGGAGGAGGCGTACGAAGAACTCCAGCGTCATCGCAAGGAAGCTTTAGAAGAAGTACGTCGTATCAAACAACTGCTTCAGGAGGATACAGACGATGATTCTGAGGAAATATCGTCCACTCACTCTACCCACGGAGCGACAGCAACAGGTCCGCACAGGACAGTCAATCCGGATGGGACTCTATGGAATGCTGTAGACACTGTGACTAACGAGGGTTTTCAACCAATTCACTGCAGGAAGCCCCTTCGCCACAGTGCTGCTCAGGCCTTGGGACGAGCTGTGCAACCGAACCTTGTCACTGCAGACAGATATGACACCCTAGCTGGAGTGTCGGTTCAGGAGACTACAACCGCCGACCTGCCACCCCCACCTCTGTAGGTCCCAAATGCGCCGAAGATACCACCTATAGTGATTTACCGAGCGAGATGGCGCAGTGGTTAGCACACTGGACTCGCATTCGGGAGGACGACGGTTCAATCCCGTCTCCGGCCATCCTGATTTAGGTTTTCCGTGATTTCCCTAAATCGTTTCAGGCAAATCCCGGGATGGTTCCTTTGAAAGGGCACGGCCGATTTCCTTCCCAATCCTTCCCTAAGCCGAGCTTGCGCTCCGTCTCTAATGACCTCGTTGTCGACGGGACGTTAAACACCCACCACCACCACCACCACCACCATAGTGATTTACAACTGTACCAGCCATGTTAAGCTATGCTGCGACCTTAAGGAACATATTTCTGGTGGTTTACGAGCTGCCTACACGGGAGACAACCTCGAGGATTACCAGGTGTTCGACTTTTGCAAGAATCAACAGTTACCGTTTCACCCGTACCAGGATGTCACCAGCAGGGATATGAAGGTGGTGGCCAAAGATTTGCTACTTTCAGTTACTGTGGAAGAAGGGAGTAACAAGTCTTTACCATAAAGGATGTACGTACATCTACATTTATATATTTGATACCTCATCCAGAAACGCACCCTCTCGAAACCTGGACAGCAAGCTATACCAAGATGCAGAGCGTCTGTCTTGCAGAGTCTGCCACTTGAGTTTGCTAAACATCTCCGTAACGCTATCACGCTTACCAAATAACCCTTTGACGAAACGCGCCCAACTTCTTTGGATCTTCTCTATCTCCTCCGTCAACCCGACCTGGTACGGATCCCAATTCAAGCATAAGAAGCAGGGAAAGCTCCACCCATGACCGATATATGCTGTGATACTACCAAAGGGGGATACATCTGATACCGTCTATGGAGTCCGCTTTGTGCTGTCGATGAGATTGTGGGTGTAGGAATACGGCTCTTGCAACGAACCAACCCAGTACAAATGTTTTCAAGTTGATCATCCAAATCTAATTATTGTTGCCTACCCGACCTGGTACGGATCCCAATTCAAGCATAAGAAGCAGGGAAAGCTCCACCCATGACCGATATATGCTGTGATATTACCAAAGGGGGATACATCTGATACCGTCTATAGAGTTCGCTTTGTGCTGTCGATGAGATTGTGGGTGTAGGAATACGGCTCTTGCAACGAACCAACCCAGTATAAATGTTTTCAAGTTGATCATCCACATCTAATTATTGTTGCCTACCGGCACGCTGTGTTAAATGTGGCATCAGGCATCCCAGCACTGAATGCATACTGCCTCCAGACTCACCTCCTAAATGCAAGTGCCCGC